>NC_080595.1:76199734-76809577 GCF_027887145.1 Ammospiza caudacuta
AAGTAATTGAAAAATTCAGATCTATTATGTTCACATCACTGTATACCTGAAATGTATTTTATTCAACAGTGTATTTTATTCAACATTTCAGATACTATGATGCATGTCTCCAGAGCCTCCATAGGAATTTCTTTTATCATGCAAGCTAATGATGATTTTGACAAATAACTTGACATAATTTACTTTCTTTTTTGAATTAGCAGCTTCTGGGGTTTCTTAAAAGGAAAAAGATTTTGACTGTCCTGTTGTCAATGAATGACAATGGGAGATGGATGACTAAATATTTATTGAATATACATTATTGTGTACATGTATCATGAATTGTGTTGAGAAGCCTGTTTAATGACCCATATTTCCTAGATAACTTTTGAAGCATTTTAAGAAATATGATGACTTCTATTTATTTTGAAATACTAATAAATCATGGTTTCCTCATATATTTTGTTCTATATATAGAACAAAATATATATATATATTTTGTTTCCTCATATATATTCTAACTACTGTTACTGAAATATATTTAGAGAATCATCTATTATTCCCTTAGATTTCTGAGGTGATACAGATTCTAGTTTTTCAATTAGTTTTGAGTTTGTCAGGTTGTCATCTTCCAGGTTTTTTTTAAGTACAAGGGAATGGTCAAAAGACGCATGCAGCTGTTTACAGAGGTGAGGCAGAAAAAACTCTACAATAATGTTTTAGTGCCTCAACCCATCGGTTGTTGCATATTGATGGCTTTCCAGATCTTTGTTGAACTTTAAATTTGGCAGCTGTTTCCCTCCTACAAAACCTCCCTGTCTCATCATCATGTCTGCTTTTTCTCATAACATGAATTGCTCAACATATGTAGGAAGTGCTTCTCAGAGCAATTTGATCATGAAGTAAACTCCCATAGCAAAAAACCCAAAACATCTTAGCAATATGATTTAACAAGAATAGTATATGAAAAATATTGATTTTGCCCCTTCAACTGATAAGAAAATTGCTGGATGAAGTGGTAATCAGCAGTGCCACCCTTAAGTGCTCAGCTCAAGGAGGAAAACTCATCAGGCTGATGCACTTTCTTTAAGGTCTCTCTGTAAATGGACAAGGGTTATTTGGTGTCTCTACTGAGATTAGCAACACCCACCATGCTGAACAGTAGGAAATGCATGGCATTAAGAAAAATAATGCATAAAGGATCAAAGGATACCAGAAATCCTTTCTCTTGGCATTGGGAGTTCTAAACTGGGTGCTCCTATGAAACCCAAAAATCTAAGTTATGTGGACAACATGTCAGAGCTTCCTCATAAGGAGGATGTGGTAGTTGTGATTTTTGTTTTTGAGCTACAGTTACATTGGGTTCTCATCCTGGAAGGTTTTGAACCTACATGATGGATAAAAGCCATTTGGCTGTGGGGTATTATAAGAGAATGTATTTCCATTCCTCTCCTTAGCTGGCCCCGCTGTGCAGGCAGGAACACAAATGATGGGATCATGGAGGGAGAAAGAATTGTTTCTCCCATATGTTGATAATTCATTGAGCTAAGGATGAAGTGTCCTGGGTTGTTTATACATTTAATGCCAAAACAATCATGAAAAACAGGACATGTCACTTTTTCCTGCCAATTTTTGGTTTTTTTCAGAAATGGCTGAAAAGTAGATAAAAGACTTATTATAGACTTTGCCTACTGGATCAGAATAAGCAAATCTGCTTCTGGTTAGGTATCACACTACAAGAAGATCAATGCAGGACTATAGCTCAGAAATTATTTCTTCTCTTTGAATCCACATTCCTTTAGCTGATCAATGCATGAAGCTAAAGTAGCAGCTCTGCAAGGAATGACAGATGCATATCAAGAATTTGTAATGTAATCTATGAAATTCACTCACAGCAGGATATGATTTACCAGGAGCCTATTGATTGAGGAATAAATGTTATTTTACATTTAAAAGAATGCATTTCAATAATGCTGGAGCTTCAACTCCTGGGTTTTGAAGGGTTCTATTTTTATTCAATATAAAAAAATCCTGTGCTTTTATTACATCATGCATACTACCCAAAAAACCTATCAAAGTTTCTTCAGAGGTGTGACTTTCCCCATTTTGCTTGTAGTTTGAGGCAAATACAGTTACTGGCAGGGACTTTTTAATTCTTTGAAACTGCTGTTTTGGGAACAGAACCTTCCCTGCTTTTAACCACCACAGATCTATAGATCAAAGGCAAAGAAGCCAATTTGCCAATTAACACTACGTAAGGTCTTGGGTGAGAGTGCTGCCTTTTTCACAGAGCTCATCCCACAGGAGCATAGGACACACCATGCCCTGCTGAAATTTGAGACCCATGTCAGAAAGGTGTTGTGTTAAAAGGCAATGAGAATTTGTCTTGGAGCTCATTAATGAATTCTTCCTTCAGTACACCGACCCATTTCATATGATTCTTACAATTCTCTTTTTTTTTCTTTCAAGCAACGCAATCTGCTTCTCCTTAGACAGACCAAGGTTAACAGTATTCCTTATAGTCTCATAATATTTTGCTGATTGGTTATATACCAATCATTTTTTCCACAAAAAAAGCTTTCAATTAACCCCCCAGTGATTGGGAGGTGGAACTTCCAGATTAGTGTTGGAGAATTCCACCTCCTATCACCAGGGGTTTAATTGAAAACTTTTCTGAGAAAAAATAATTAGTGCAAAAACATCAGTAAAATAACCTAAAATTCAAGGAACTCTGTTAATTTCTGTCTATTTAAAGGAAAGACAAAAATAATAGGAACATTGAACAAGTAACAATATTGTTACAGCAAAACTAAGATTAAAAGGAAACTTGTGAAGTGGCCCTGCAAAATCACAAAATGCAGGAAAACTTACTTTTAATTTAAGTTACCATATACTAAAAACAAGCAAGAGAAATTAGCCTGTGTAAGAAACTGTTTCAGAATCAGGTGATTTGCTTCAGATTCAGAGACATAAATCACATTTTAATAATCTCTCTCCCAGTATGAAGCCTCCATACAATCTGATATGTAGGGTTTTTAAGTAGGTGCTTTCTTTGCATAACAAGAAGCTGCAATAAATTAAGTGGAGCCCAGGAAATCTTATAATGCAGCTGTGTAAGGAAAGAAAAGGTGCAACTTAAATATACTTTTGCAAATATATCTATATCTTTGCTAATAATGAGAAACATCCAATGTGAATGAATGCATCTGTGTGCAATAAACCTGTCAGAAACTTGTGTCTTTGGTATTGCTCAAATACATATTTTTCTTGCATTAAGTATAACAGACTTTGACCCACAAATTATGAAAAAGATTAAGATATGCATCAGCAGAGAGATTTATGTCTAGTGTTGACAAATTATTCATTAAAGTTTTATGCAACAGGCCCAGAGAGAGTATTAAATAAGATTATTATGGCAGTTCTTATAAGTGTATTCATCTTGACTAAGAAGAGGTCGTGATAAAGTCTAGGACTGTTTACTTACAAAGCTTCTTTAATTAGGAAAAATAGAAATAAATGTTCTCCATTTGGCTTCTTTCACTGATTTAATCTTTATTACTTCTCTCCCAATATTGCGAAAGATCAACATCAATAAAAGTAAATCTATTACATGCAATTTGACAAATCATTTGCTTAATGATTTCTAAATATAGAGAATATATAAAATTTCCTTCTGAAATTAACAGCACTCTTTTACTTGTGAAAATAAGCAGACATAGCTTTGTATTTGAAATGATCATTAGTGAATAAACAAGGTAATTATCTCTGAAAGGAGCTACTTTCAGTGAAAAACAACCATATATTTCTACTGTAAAACACAGCACTTTGTGTTCTATTCTGCCATACTTTATACTTTTCTGCTGTCAGGTAAAAATTCAACCAATGGCTATTTGATTACTTTGGAAACATTTGAATTGATTTTTATTACCTGATTTTCTACATCTATAAGGAAGATATATGACCTCTCTTCTTGGAAGAGCTGAACAACTTCTCTCTTGGTTTGATGGAACATGTAACAGGCAGGTAGAAGAAAGAGGAAACAACATTACCAGTGGAAAAAATGCTGCTGACTTTGGTGAAAAGGAGGAAAATATAATTTTTAAAATTTAATTTATTCTCTACTAATGTTGCACCTTGCAAGGGTCCAGTGGAACAGGAGTTCCTTCAATAATCACTGAATACCTCAAAATCTCTGCAAATAATAATATTTGCAGTACGTTAATAATTTATAGCAATTTTTTCCCACAATATTTAGTGTGAATATGAACTGTAAAAATCAAGACTTGATTTTTTTTTACTGAATGCTGGTCATCTTAACTGAGACTTCCATCCAGTGGCACTGTCTATGTTGATTAAACCTCACAAATAATCTGTTTGAACAGAAAATGTGTAAGGCAAGACTTTATGAGCACACCCAAAAAATAAACAACCCTGAATTGCATTCTGCTTTTTGCCCCGGCTTTCACCCAGCAAGACATATACTTTATTACCTGTATAATTAATGCAAAACCACACATGGAATATTAAATTTTCTTCTGAAAGGTTACAGTGGGAAGGAAGAATGTCATCTGCATATAGAACTTCTCTTTTCCCCATTGCATCATGGATTTCATTCTACTACATAACCAGCCTGTATAGGCACTTTAACAGATGCTCACAGGTGATTTCCTACAAAAAGTGGTACAATTTAATTTGGAATATGCTATTGTGAGTGGGCCCACAATTTTTTGGATGATTTAGAACAACAACAACAAAAAGGATAAAAAAAGTGGTTGCAGTTTTTATCACTGTTTATTGTTTAAGGATAGGTACTTTGTGCTCTGTAGTTATTTTGTCCGGTGTTTTGGGTTTCTTTTGCTTTGTTTTGTCCCTGAGCCTTTGTATTACCTTTATATTATGTGTTTTAGACTGCATCAGTGACTGCCCTATGCTTCAGTGTGACATGTTGCACAAGGGAAGACTAAGTGTCACCACAGGCATGAAAAAGATGGAATCTCCTTTTTATTTTTCTTTTTACAGCAACACTGAACAAAGAAAAAAATCAGGGAATAAAAAAGGCTTTTGTCATATGTCTGTAGGAAAAATTGCAAACTTAGCTTCTAACTACATAGGAATATGTACTTTCTTGATGAATTCTGCTCTAGAATGAATAAAACCCCTTTGTCCAAGTATCTCCTCTCCTCTCCTCTCCTCTCCTCTCCTCTCCTCTCCTCTCCTCTCCTCTCCTCTCCTCTCCTCTCCTCTCCTCTCCTCTCCTCTCCTCTCCTCTCCTCTCCTCTCCTCTCCTCTCCTCTCCTCTCCTCTCCTCTCCTCTCCTCTCCTCTCCTCTCCTCTCCTCTCCTCTCCTCTCCTCTCCTCTCCTCTCCTCTCCTCTCCTCTCCTCTCCTCTCCTCTCCTCTCCTCTCCTCTCCTTTCTTTATAGCTTTTAGAAAAAGTACTTATCTAAAACCTAAGAAAGGGATAGAAGAAAACTGTCTAATAAGCAAAAAAATCTGTCCTTTATATGATTTTAGCAACAGCCCTGGGAAACGTGCAGTTTACAGTAGATGCCATTGCCTCCCTAATCATCATGATTCTTGTAGTTCTACTTCAAAGCTGCATGGAAAGCAGAGATGTCACAATGAGAGTCCTTAAACAAAAACCTTCTCTTTTGAAAGTAAGCATTTGTTCTCTGTTTCTCTGGATAGCTGATTGTGTGCTTGGAAAATTAACACACTGTCCTGCTCTTGCAGCTCTGTAAGAATGATACACAGGAACAATTGTGCATCTTCTCATTAAAGCTGACTCATTTCCAGGAATTAAACACATGAAACAGTGGCAAAGGAAATTCTGAACTGATCAAAATCAGGTGTCTAAGACCTCATTCTACAGCTATCTGAAAGCATGAGTGGATATATTGGTAAAGCTGATCAACTGAGCCCATTTATTTTCTCCAGCTTTACTGTAATGGAGAAATTGAACGATCAGAGATACGCAGTAAGGAGGTGCAAAACTCATACTCTGGTGTAAAACTGAGCTTCAGCAAAGGAAATTTATGCACTTCTATGTGTGCAGAATATATGACATGCAAGACTACATGTCACATAGTTCAAACCCCAGTATTCTTCTCATACTAACATTTGAAAATGGTCCTGTTGTGCCAAAGATGTTCTAACACTGAGCATTTTCACTTTTGCATTATCTGTCATACAGTGTAATTCTAGCTATCAGAATTTTAATCTGTATTTGTATGTACATTCTTATTTCTGCTTTTTATTCAATCATTTCTTACATTCTAATCTACTCTTTTGACCTTCATTCCACCATTTGCATGTATAATCCTTCTCATATTTTTTATTTTAAATAAATTCCTATAATCCATTACTGTGTAATAGCACTTGTCATCAATAGAAATGAAATCCCCAACACATTGAAAGAAAGAGAATTTTCAGGTACTGGTTTCTAGTATTAAGTTGTAATAGAAGCAGTGGGGAACCCTATTTGCATAAAAAAATCCATATTTGATGCAAACTGATGCAACTTTCACAATGGGTATAAAATTTTCTTCTAGCCTTGCACCATGGGCACAAAGCAGATAATACTGTATGACAGTGCTACAGAATTATTTTTCATGAGCTTTATTCTGAGATCTATAATAAAAGTTGGAGTGCCTTGATAATTAACAAGACTGGTTCCAAGCCTCCTACTCTCACAGTGCAATATTAGAAATTAAGTATAATGCTACAAATCCTGATCACAGAAAAAAATCCAACATTTGGTGAGGAGAGTGGAATGTTTCATTGTGAAAAAAAGAATACTTTCAATGAAGTTTGAATAAAATACTTTACAGGTAACAAAAAAAATATTTAAAATGAATGCTGATAGACCTGAAAAATGATGTTGTCATGTCATTCATGGATCCAGGTATTTTTTTAGCTTCTGAATGACTGACTAGTGGCAGAATCTGAGAGTCCAGACATAACTGAGCAACAAATATATGAACATATAGATAGGGTGCGAGACAGAGTCTGAAATCACTAGATTTATCAGCATACAATTCAGCACTCCTCAACCAGACTAAAAATGGTGATCTAAAAAATTCCAATTTCTCGACTCCCTGTCAGCAAAGCACTAAGATTTTCTGGCAGTACTCATGGTGTGATTCCCGTATCTTTGCATATGGTAAAGGAAGTCAGGTTTCTCCCCTGAGTGCATCAGCAGAAAAACAAGCAATTTCATTTAGCTCTGGCTGAATTTCACTGGGTGTTTTTCAAAAGCCATATATCCCTAATAAGCATTTTGGTCTTGCTGAATCAGCTCCTTCTGGGAAGAAAAAACTCCTAAACAACTTAATTCTGTACCCAATAGATATTTCACCTTGAGGATTTGTCAAGTTAATAGAGCCTACCCACTTAGAGAAAGAGGAAGGAGGCCTTTCTAATTGGTGCCTAACAGCTTACACTTAAGGGTCATTAAGACGAAATACTGGAGATAACAGTCTTAATGGCTCCAGTCCTCTCTCATGGGGGAGCACTCAAGGTAGCCTGAACAAAAGGGAACAAGACTGAAAGACCCAAAGACACAGCAGGATCTGGGCTGGCTAAGAGGATGGAGATTGATTTAGTTCTGCCCCAGTAACTTAAGAGGAGAATTTATCTCATTTGACTTGTAGTGAAACATAAGATTAGGTGTGAATAACTACAAGGTGGATGGAGATGTAGAATATGAAAAATCATTGGTTTAAAATATGTGTTTTCTGATGTATGTAGTGTTTTCTGATGTATGTCGAAAAATGCTAAATAGAATTGTTTGGTTTTAGGCAAGAAGTTGGCCAAACCCACCAACTGAAGCTTCTGAATGGAATAAAGCCCAGCTTCTTGAAACCTTTTCAGTCCAACCCATGAAGTGAAAAGCATTTAAAAAGAAAAATATGACCCGATCCGAGAACTGTGGTTTCTAAGCTGCAACAAGAAAAGCCAAAGATGGTTCCCCCTGACTGAACTTCCCCCCCAGCTTGCGCACCAGACACCGAAGTTCAGCTCCAGACCTGTCTCATGGCTGTAATATGAAATACAACAGCCCCAGTAACTAAGGCACATCAGCTGTGCAGACATGATGCCCCACTGGAGACCACAGTTGTGCTCATCACCCCAGCAGTGCAGAGGTTCAGCTCACCCTGTTCTGAGATAGGTTGTTTCTCATAACTCTTCTCTGTAAATACCCAAGACAGCTATAAAAAAGGTGAGGCTGAAAGGTCAAACCATTAGCTCTCCTATTTGTGAAGAAATAGCTTTTCTAAGCTTATTAATGGAAAAATACAGGATGAGATCGCCAGTTACCATAAATCAGTATCGCTCTTCTGATTTCAGAAGGGCTGTGCTGTCTTATACAAACAGAGATTATATTGTCTGTAATATTAAATTATAATAAAAAGTCTTACACTGAAATAGTCTTGTTACATTTGGTGAAATACATGCTGAAATGTCATATGCATGTTTTCCTAAGCAAATTTAATTCAACTTTCATACATCTTCCTGTTTCCTTAAAAGTTATTTGTCTTCTGTTGGATGCCTGCCTATTTCAGCTCATCTGATAGATGGTCCTCACTGAACAGATTTCAAATATTGATGAGCTCAGAAAAGTTCAGCTTATCTGTTTTCCTCTCTACAAGCCTTAGACTTTCATTCAGTAGATCCCATAATGAGTATAAAACCCTGTGCTTGCTAAAGCCTGCCAGCTACAAAGATATCCTGCAAAAGGCTTTGGGGATCAAAAGCTGTGGGGTAAATTGTCCCTGTTTCCTTCTTCTGGGGTGTCACCTACTCTGGTAAATAGTTTATCTATCAGTCAAATATGTTAAATTATGAGGTGATTCTCCCCCTCTACTCTGCTCTTGGAGGACCTATGTGGAGTACTGCCTCCATCCTGGGAACCCTTAGCACAAGGAAGGAATGGATCTTTTAAATCAGGTCCAGAGGAAGCTCACTAGGTGTTCAAAGGGATGGAATATGTCTCCTTTGAAGAGCAGAGGGAGTTTGAGTTCTTCAGTCAGCAGAAGAGAAGGATCAGGGAGATCTTATTGTAAACTTTTATCATATAAGTTGGTTTATAAGGTGGAGAGAGACTTTTCACCTGGGTCTGTAGTGGCAAGACAAGTCATAAAAGTCTTAAAGTGAATGAGGGTAGATTTAGATTAGACATAGGAAAAATATGTTACAATATATATTGTATATATAGAGTGGTCTGTAGTGGCAAGATAAGTCGTAAAAGTCTTAAAGTGAATGAGGGTAGATTTAGATCAGACATAGAAAAATATATTACAATATATATTGTATATATAGAGTGGTGATGCACCAGTGCAGGTTAGACAGAGAAGCTGTGGATGCCTCATCCCTGGAAGTGTTCTGGGTCAGGTTGGATGGGGCTTTGAGCAACCTGGTCTAATGAAAGTTGCCTATATCCAGGAGAATTTGGGTCAGACTAGACGTTTTTTGAAAGTTCCTTTTGAAAGTTCCCTTTCAACACAAACCATTCTGATTCTACAATTCTGTAGAATCTCTGTAGAATTCTCTATTTGCAAAACAGCATACGTGAGTTATAGCAAAAATACTACAATGACAAAATCCCCCCCCAAAACCAACTATAACAACAACCACAAAAAAACCCCACCCAACATATTTCACAATCAATCCTGACATTTTTTTGGACTACAGCTACTACTAACACTGAAGCACTGTGGGGCTTTGGCTCACAGCTGGAAGCACTGTAAAACTTTCATCCCTTAGGAATGTGCAAATTAAAAGTGATATATAACATTTACCATTGGTTACTATGGACTTCACCAGAGATGTTAGTACATTAACCATACTCCCAACAGACCCATGTAATACTTCAGCCAGCATTCTTCAACGCTGATAAGAGCATTTCCTAACAGCAAAAGATAATATTTAGTTTTAATTACATATCCTCTCTAAGTATGTGGCTTTTTGGAGATTAATCATGTGTAGAGTGTGATTATGGCTACATTTCAAAATCAAGACTTGTTTAAAAAAATCATCTAAACAGAATTTTGTGCTAAGGCTATTCTTGACATCAGAACAAGGAAATCTAAGTAAAGATGCTATAGCAAATTGAAGCATAAACTTAAGGAAAGCTATTGTGCTTTCACCTTCATAACAGTCAAATGAAATTATTTTTCAGGGTAACTCAAATGCCAAAGTCCTTTGTAGTATTCAACTTCATATATTTCAAGTCTGGAACTTCACTTTTCACAGCATGCTTACAATTTCCATGACATAAATCATAGAAAATGAAAATGGATAATGTACACAAGCAGTTCCTTATGACATTTCCAGCACACAGTCTTCATTATGTTTCTTCATTTTAAATAAAAATTAACTGTGCTTAGAGCTGAGCAATGATGTCAATACATTATGCATATAAAACCAGGACTAATCTTTCAAGCACATACATCTACTTTGGACTGCACTAAATATCTGCAAAGAGATAGGATGATGACATTAATACAGAACTGGTTCTTCCTTTGTTGTTGCTATATGCCAGGGAAAATAGCTGAACAGATAATGATGTTCAAGGGATGGCCTTCCAAACATGCATACTTTTTACTTTTTATTTTGCAGATTATGAAGAGTGTTTCTATTTTCTTACATTTCACTTGTTTTTTCTATTTAGAACCAGAAAAGTCACAAAATAAATGTTTTGTTTAAAAATAGTCAAATATTCTAGCATAAAAAATGAGAGAGGTTTTAAGGGAAAGCATTTGAATGAAAAAAATTTATTATCACTCTCACCATAGGAGGCTCAGAAACCCCCAACACTCTTTGTGTTTTTCTCAGAACATAAACCCGGACATTCTGTTTTGGGGTGTGTTGACATTATTTGTATATCTTTCTTTTTAAAAAAAACTCACTTTGATTTCTCTTTTCCTGTCTCCTTCTCCTGCAATTTGTTTTGTTTTGCTCACTTTCTCTTATTTTGACTAGAAACCTCAATAGGGACATTTCACAGAAAAAGGCACAATCCTTTGAAGAGATGCTGATATGAAGAATTATCATATTATGAGTAAAATGATACCAACAATTTTTTGACTGAATTTACCTTGAAGTCCCTCACTGTTGCCAAAGTGGCTTTGATCCTGAAAGATCTTTATCTCTATAGATTTCACAGAAGAACTGGAAAACAGACATATTAAAGTCCAGAAAAGGACCTTGTCTTACTCACAGGATAGACATCTTTTACTCAAATCATTGTGTAGACTTTCTTAAAGCAAAAGGAGACTAGTTCAAGGAAGCAGGCAGATTTCATGCAAGATTCATTTAAAGGATTCAGCTATATATACAAGGTGGAAGATTTTTCCCCCTTAAAATTGTTGATTTATCTTCATTGACTATCAACAGAATATAAAAGGGTAATTTAGACCATGAGATTTTCTCTTGATATTTCCTGTCCCAAGTCAAAGTGTCTTGATAAATGACCATGCAAATGTATGTGACATTGTTATGGGATGCAGAGTTCCAAACTCTTACTTAAAACAGAATAACTAAGACTGCAAGATAGATAATAAAGCATATATGTGAGCATAGGTACTTTATAGGAGCATACATATTTACACATATATTCATCACATTTACATACAGTCTCACTTCATATGTGAAATGACTTTAGTATCATGCTAATTCTGCCCCTCTAAGAATTAGAAGTGACTTTTAATGTTACAAATAAGCATTCAAGGATAATAATACAAGTATGTTAAATGAAATGTCAAATGACTTGCAAAAAGCTCTTAAAATTAATAAATATGTATGAGATAAATGAGTCTGGTTGTCAAGTACTCCACGTAGTGATACAAAAGATTTACTTTTTTTTCAGCTGGATTCTCTTGCCACCTAAATTCAATGGAAATTCACAGGTTTAATCATGGGTTTGCAGCATGGTTCCCAGGAAAGGCATGCTTTCCTCAAAAGGAGATTGGGATGTCACAGACATGAATATCACCTGCTGAAGCCAATTGAACATTTAATTCTTGCTCAGCTGTGCCACTCGTGTGGCCTGTGGTCAGCAGCTGAAGGAGGGACACCAGTAAGAGAATCAGATTACCTATTGCAGGTTCCTGGAATAGGTGTTACTTCATTTAAGCAGTAGAAAAAACTCCTTTCTAGCTTAGGACACCTGGGAAATATATGTAGTCAGAGAATAGTGTTAGTCATCACTTGGACATTATGAGAAAACTGCTTGCACAGAAAGTTTTTCAAGTAGGAACTTGAGTGAACTCCAGTCAGTTTCAATTTAAACCTCCAGAAAAATGGGAACAATGGTATTTAAAACATTTTCTTCTAGGGTATTGAAATTCTAATTTATCAAGTGTTTTGTGATCTTTGGTTAACTGCAAGATTCAAAGTGTTATATGGCTCATTATTTTAATGAAAAATCTCATGTAGGTAAGAGAGGTGTTACTCTTAATAAAGGGAAAATATGTAGGAAACAAACTACTGCACTATGAGAACATATGCTGGGGTATGGGGTCAAATAATACTGTAAGGAACCTTCAGTGGGAAAAATATGTATTCCATAAGGTAAATCAGAAGCATAGATAGTGTCCTTGAAGATTACAACCATATGTTCACTTCAAAGGTTGAATGCTGGTGACAGTATTTCTGTATATAAAATATGAGAAAAAAATTATGGCATAGATATTTGCTTAATTAATTTAAATACTTAATGTATTCACATTCAATGTAACACAAAAACTTAGCAGAGAATTTCCCCACCATTTTTTTTCTTTTATAGAATAGCTTGACTTGGAAGGGGAACTTGTATAGATCTTACCCTCCCTTCCATGGGCACCTCACCTTATACCAGGTTGCTTCCAGGCCCATCCAGCTTAGCCATGGATACTGCCAGGCAGGGGACATCCACCATGTCCCCAGGCAACCTGTGCCAGAGCTTCACAGCCCTCACAGTAAAGAATTACTTTTAAAATCTAATCTAAATCCAACCTCCTTCCATTTGAATCCTTGTTTTGTCACTTCAGGACCTGGTAAAAAATCTGTCTCCATATTTCATGTAAGCAGAATTTATGTATCTTTAGGATGCAATACTGTCTGAGCTTGCTCTTTTACAAGCTGGACAACTTCAATTCTCTCAGCCTTTCTTCACAGGGGGCATATTCCATTGCTTTGAACATTTTCATAGCCCTCCTCTGGACCTGCATTAAAAGTTCTGTATCTTTCTTGTACTTAGAATCTCAGAGTTGGATGAAATACTCTAACTGAGACCTCACTGGAGCAGAATAGAGGAGGGCAATCACCTCCCTTGACCTACTGGCCGCACTTCTTTTCATGCAGCCCAGGATACAGTAGGCTTTCTGGACTGTGAACACAAATTTCTAGCTCACACCTCCTTTTTCATTCACCAGTATTCCCAAATCTTTCTCATTAGGGCTGTGTGGAATCCATTCATCACCCACTGATAGGGGTGTTGCCCTGACTCATGTGCAGGACCTTACACTTGGCCTTGCTGAATTTCAAGAGGTTCACATGGTCCCACTTCTCAAGCCTTGCAAGTTCTAAGGAGATGACTTACCACACAGCTCGGTGTCATCTTCTCCTAATATATGATGTATTCTGTCCTGCTAATGACTCTGCTGGCCCTTCACTGCATCACTCCTAGTCTTGAAGGGTCTTTGCTGTAGAGGGGAGGACAAGATGAGTTATGGTGGCCTCCAAAGCGAACTCACAGATGGCAGACACCAAAGAATTATCACTTCCTTCAATCTTCTGATTAATACAGTTTAGTCTGGCTGTCAGCCATAGGGGTATTCTGCACACTTCTTGTCCATCATGAACTACTCCAGGTCCTTTTCCAGAGCTGCTTTCCAACATGGGAACCTACACTGGAGGAGGGGGTTATTCCATCCCAGGTTAAGGAGTCTCTCTTGGTCCGTGCTGGGCTTCATGACAGTTCTATAAAGCCAATTATCCAACCTGTTGAGAGGCTCTGCCTTTCCCCCACCCACGGCTTCACTCCAACATATTGTCACCCTTGAAATTTCTGAGGGTGGATTCCACCCTGTCATCCTGCTGATTAATAGTTATATTAGACAGTATCTGCCTTGGTATTGACACCTCAGTGCTAAAAACCCATTTCTGGTTGAAATTCAAACTGCTCATCACTGTTTGGAGGCATTTTATTCACTTTTGTTTTTCATTTCTTATTCATGAAACCACAGACTCCTGTAAGTTTATATTTTTTATACAAAAAGAATGAAGTTAATATTAAATATAGGTGAAATGACAAGTTTTTGGAGAAAATGAATCCAAATACTACATAATTTTGTCTTGGGATTTTGACATGTGAGTACCAAAGTTATGGATAAAATCCTTTGTGTACAACATTGTGTCTAAACTGATAATAAAAGAAAGCCAATTCAATGGCATAAAAAAATACTATTCTCAGTTTCCTGGAAAAATGTGGCTAATTTATCATTAAAAATGTAGAAAACTACCATAATACTATTCCAAAATATATCAGAATGATTTCAAATTTCTTTGCCTTTTGTTCTATCCACAACAATGCAAAAATTACATTAAATATTTTGACCACGACATAATCACATATAAGCCAGTTGTTGATGATTATTGCCAGTTTAGCCTGCCACTGATCTTATATTTAAAATGTGCTCTATGAATTGAAGCCTTTTTAATGATCTAAAAGTAGGATGGACTAGAATTGCCAAATTATGCCCGCTGAGACAATGGTAATTTTCCTCTCTCTTTTTGCTGTTATAGGAATCTTTTCAAAGTGGGATTTAAATAACCGTCAAAAATGCAGTTTTCTAGATCAACAAAAGTTTGTGATTGTACCTCAGAAAATTTTCTGTGATATAGTAACAGAAACTGAGATATAGTAACAGAAAAAAAATCAAATAAGGTAAGTATTGATTCTTGGTGATGGATTGCAAATGTCTAGTCAGAGTGAAAGAGAGGGAAGGAGTTTGTATATACTTTTGTCCCATGATATGTGAGTCACAAGAAAAGTCACTTCAATACTTAATCCTAAAAAGTCATTTCAGTATTTAATCTTTATCCTAACTGAGCAAGTTCTCCATCATGCTCTCACAACACAGAAAAAGAAGGGAGAAATAGAACAATTTGCCCTATCAAGTGCAGAAGAGAAATCCCATTTATTGAAGGTGTGAGATGTTCTAGTATATATGTAAATTAGAGTAAATTTTGAAATTATGTGATGAGATAATTATTGGACAGAAAAAAAGATGCATCTCTGCAGGCCCTTAAACAGTGAGGTCTTTGCCCAGGATAATGTCCTGGGTGTTCATTTGCATCCTAAATCTTTGTGGATATAAACTTGTAACTCTTTTCAGATTGAAATATTTATATACAAAGCTTATCTCATTTAAATTAAGACTTCCCTTCAAAGCAAGTTCTTCTAAACATGCATGAGAGTTACAGAATAAGTTTATAGAGATTCCAAAGCATTCAAGATATTGAATTGTGTGAAGGGATAACTGGATAAAATTTTGCATTAAACAGGATCACAGGCTGGATGATCTAATGGTCTCTTCTGGCCATAAAAGCAATGAATCTATGAGAAAAGCACTCTGAGATCATATGATGCAAAGCACAGTGAAATTGGCAAGTGTTTTCTTGATGTTCCCATTACAAATCCCCTGAGGAATTTTTCTCCCTGTCTTCCTCTCACCACTTCCTCTATCAGATTCCAGAAGAACACACGCTCCGTTAGAGTCATCGCTGCTAAAACGATTTGATAGCAGGCTCCACTCAGTCCCATGCTAAATCCAGTGTTTAGGGCTATGGGAGTGTTGACTTCTTAAATGAAGACACATTTCTCCAAGGCATTTTGCACTCTCTTGTTCCTTCAGATTGCTCAGCTAAAGGATTTTTCGGGACTTTATCAGTTATTAATAATTGTGATGATTCATGATTTATTCATAACCATTTATACATTTGCCATATGCTGCCTGCACACGCAAACTGTTTTCATGAAGCACACAAATGTGGCACAGTGCTTCTTACAATTCATACCCAGTAAATAGATGAGAGAAAAAGATTAGTGAAATGCAAAAAACAATAAAATATCCTGCAGTGGCTTCAGTTTGGAGCTTTGAAATTAAACTCTGCAGAGTAATAATTTTTAGCAGTATCAAAACTAAAATAAACAGGAAGCAGAATAGTGTGAAAAGTCAAGTTTGACACCAAAACTTGGACCTTATTCTATTTCTATTCTGCCTCCCTTAATGATAATTACAGGGAGTAAGAGTAAATCCACTCATCTGGTAAAATACAACTCAGGACAAATAATGAGAGTATCTGCAGTATCATCTTTGATGTCCTTTTCTTGCTTTCATATTAATCTAAGTATTCTTCTGCAGGGAAACACTGTAATAGTTGCTTGGACTGAAGGACAGAGGGAAAGATCTGACATGCAAGTCTTTCAAAATGGTTAATAGCAAACCCTGAATAGAAAATGTTACTCATTGATTAAAAATAAGAGGCTTTTTATGGTGATGTCACTAACCAAAAAGTAATTTCTCATAGGCCCACTATGACACCTTCTTCAGTATGCTGCTCTCCAGATGAAGTGCCTGGCTTTTATGAGAGGGAAGTTATTTAACATAATGCTCTCCTGGTTTTGAGCGAACAAATTCATTAATGGTGAGGTGTGCCCTGCAGAGGAAATGATCAGTGTCCCAGGGCAGGGTCCCAAGGCAGAAGAGGCAGCTTAGGTCTGACTCACATCTCATCTCACTTTCTGTTGCATTTAGTCGAAGCTTTTGGAACAGAATGTTTAAACTTTTACTAGCGGCCTTGAAAATGAACATCTGAATTTTTACTAACTGGTTGCAATTGCCTACTGTTAGCACTCTGTAGGATGGTCTAAAATACATTCAGGCCCTTGACATGCTACAGAATGCTATAGAGTGCATCCAAGACTCTAAGAAATGTTGTTCCCCCATGGCAGGGTCAATGTTACCTATCTCATTCCTGCATTTTGACTGCCCACCTGTTTCTTGAGGATCTCCACTAACTTTACAAAAATATGAGACAATATCTTATTTTGTTTGACTTTCTTCAACATTAGAATTTTTTTTCCTCATGTGTAAAATAAATACAACTTTTAAAAATTTCTTTTTCTTCCCACCATGAATTCACGTAAGTGATATTTACAGAAATCTTTGACATTCCTAATAGCATTCAAGCGCTTTTTATTCAGTGCTTGAGAATCCTGAGTGTTATTGGAGGCACCTACCAAATGTAGAAGCCTTTCATTACAAAACTCATAGGAAAAACACCTGTAAGACCTTGAATTTCCACTGTACCTTTTACGTGAATGGAAGTTAGATAATGGCTTTGAAATTCAGAAACTCATGTCTTCATTATGATAGGACTCTGGAGAGAAGTTTTGAAACCACCTTCAACTCTTCATTGATTCCTCAAACAGCAGGTCCAGTCTTACTCTCAATCTGGCAACTTCCTGAATTTCATATAGTTTTATAGAGAACAAATCTATTACAATTCTGCACTTCTTATCTGAGAAACAAGCAGACCCAAAGAGCTCCAAACTGGACAAAACAACTGTGCAGTTACCCTATTTGTTGCTTCCTGGTGTCCTTTAAAAAACCAAAAAAAAAACCAAACATGAGGCAACGGTTGTAAGGTGTCATTGTTTAACCCCAGTCAAAAAGACCTGAACTGTGGTCTCAAACTACGGCTTTATAGAACTGCAATGACATTACACTTTACATGTCTTCACTGAAATGCCTGCACAATTATGTTTTAGGGAACGTCAGAGACAAAGATTTACTTAGACATTTCCTCTCAAGGACCAAAGTTATTAAAATGCCTAGCTTCTTTTTTGTTTCCTATGGTGTATAAAAGAAACATTTATGATTACCAAAATACATAAAAATAGCAAGAATAATATTTTAGAGGAAAAATTAAAAAGAATAATTGAGATATGTGATTTCAACTCATCAGAAATAGTTTCAACTTATATGCATGTGGGTGGAAAAATGCTATTTCATTATTCATTTGCAGTACATATATAATCATTTCACAAATTCAAGCTGATCTTCATTTATCATCCATATGATAGTGTATTTCTATATCTTGAGTTGCATATACAGGATGGAGAAGGGTTCATTTAGAATATTTATTTTTTAATATCATTTTGCACTCCGGGAGTTATACATTAGTTTTAATCTGTTTTAACAACAGTAATGCTAAGATAGAGAAAATAGACAAGATATTTGAGCACTAATTGGGCTTCTTGTTAAGTTATGACTTGGTAGTTTTTAAGAACTTGGCTGCAATGAATTTTCAGGCATTACTGTCTGTTCCTGTCCATGCTAATCAGTACCCTGTAGCACAGTGGGTCTTACATTTAATGGAGCAGCACGGAGCTCTTGCCAGCATTCAAGCAATTGATTCCATAGAAGGGGCACAATATAAATCAAGCACAGAGCAAAACTGCTGTGTTCTACAAGCTTGGAATAAGAGCACCCTTTGTCATATTCAAGGCACTCAAACACTTTCCTGCTGTGCTTATGTTGATTGTACTTGCTTTATCTTCTGCTCGGGTTTGTTTTTCTCTCTTTTTTTTTTTCAGTGCCTTTAGTGTTGTTTTAATGTGGGCTCTGGCCAACCAAAGTTCACTTCCATTTTTTCCGTTCAAAAGTTTGAGAAGGTGAGGAAGGAGGATTTTTCCACCTGATTGCTTCTTGCAATTGTTCCTTCCACATAAATTCACAAAAAAAATTTAGTTATCAGCAAAAGACTTAATTTATTTAACCTCACTCAAATTGCAAAACTCCTTAAATTCTTGTTGTCTCAACTTGTGCATCAGATTTGTACACAATTTGTACACTCAAAAAACTGTCTAGTAACCAGATATATAATTGAGAATAAAATGTTAATCAGCTGAAGATAGATAGATAGATAGATAGATAGATAGATCGATCAAGTGTCCCAAAAGAGTGTCTACCTGAATTCTTGTATTCAATATATTTTATCCATAACCTGCAAGCAAAGTACAAAATTATAACTGATGGAGTAGAAGGATAAAACAAAGAAATTAAGACTAATAAAGAATAATTCAGCAATACAATTTTATGCTAATGCAATACATTATTCTAAAGGGAGTCAAATGTATCATACACCTGGAAAACAGAGGGATTTTAGACCATTCCTACAGAAAATATTCTAGAAAGCAACAGCTTTGAGAACATCACATGCTGTCACACAGACAAAGAAAAAAATTTAAACACTAGCAAACCACTACAGGTAAAAGTAAAATTTTATGGGGATAAGCAGTATTTACTTTTGGTCATCGCACTTGAAGGATAAAAAAGAGTACTTATTTCTAGTGTTCATGTTTCACTGCCAAAACTAGTAAGTTTTGGTGATTCAGAAGAAAATTTCAGGAACAGAGTAGGGCCCAAAATAAAAAGCCTAAAAAGCTTAAAATGCCACATCAACAGTGTAAAAAGAGTTTACATGGTAACACAATCACAATGCGTAATAACCACATGGGACAAAGAGAAAAAAGCCAAAACAGGAGGCAATGGCCAAGGAAAGACATTTATTAACAAATAGAGAAATAGTAAAAGCATTTCCTGCAGGAATTATTGCCTTTTTTTTTTTTTTTTTTGGTGGGCTTTGTGGTTTTTTGTGGTTTTTTGTTGTCTTTTTTTATTTTTCCCCACAGGCTTCCTGCCAGCTCTGGGAGAAAGCTGAAGCCAGAATAAAATTATATCAGAACTCAGATGCATATTTTAACAGTGAAATGAATAATTGAGCTATTTGATGGGGAAAATCCTGGATTTTTCTGGGAAAATTTTTGCTGGGAGGAAGTCTAATGCAATTAAACCTACGCAATGTAAGCATTGACATCTACATCTGAGCTCTCTTTTTTTATCTAGAAAATCTTTGTATTCATGATTCACCTTCCATGGTTTAGAAATCTGTCCTGTTACATTAGACCCAATGTAATGCAGTGCCTACACCTTAGATACCCAGACCATGTGTTTGACTCAGACATCAACTGTAAGACACATGGCTCATCACTTCTTTAAATTAAGTCAGTTCATCAGAAGATCTGGTCTTGATAAAAACAATAATTGGAGAAAACGATGGGATTTGTGATACTCAGGACCCCAAATCAGCATTGACTTGTGCGAGCTTAGCAGATATGAATGTAAGAACTCTCTAAGGATCTTAACTTCTTGAAGGTAAGAAGGATGAAGAAAGATCTACCTATTATGTTTGTTTGATGCTTCTTTTTTCTTGTCAAATGTCAAAGCTACATCTCTCTTCTAAATCTGACTATATGTGATTGCAGACATTCTATATAGGATTTCTTTTTTTAAGTGAGATGAACAGAGATGGGGAAAAGCATTCTTTCCTGCTGATATTTCTGAGAAAACAAGAAAAAATGTCATTCTAGATTTACAACATTTTACCTGAGCCTATAGCACTGGAAATAGATAAAAAATTCATGGTATAATTTTTTTCTCAGGGCTGTTACTGGAAAAGAAAATTGCCAGTTTGTGAATTATGAGTCTGTAGATGGGGCCAAATTTGTCTTGTATTCACACCAATGGAACTTAATTGAAATCAGTGAATTTGCACTAATGCAACTGTGAGCAGAAATTGACCTCTTGTGCCTGCTGGAACACAGCCCAAAAGCCACTTGACTTACTTGTGCTTAAGCTTTGCTCTGCATGAATGTCTACTGTTTTACTAGCAGTAAGTTATGTAATATTCATGGTTTAATGGTGCATATTCCACTAATAGACTGGGTAGATGCCAGCAGACTACATCCAAGCAGTACTGCACATTTGCTTTGTTGACCTCTGTACTCATTCAATCACATGAAGTAGTTACAGCTGGGACTCCAGTAAGGAATTCCAACTTCCAAAATGTTCCCACTGCCACTATGCAAATGCTAGCAAAGAGCCTCTGTTGTAATTAGCCTAGATTTCCTTACAATATCTAGTTACAAAGGAGTACCATGAATATTCATGGCCAATTCATTTGAATTACGAACATTCATGAATAAATCATTTGGCTGAGAACAGGGTACCGTATGTTGCATTTCATGGCTCCTGTGATTTATTCCATAGTGTTACAATTTGTAATATTAGCAGCTATCATAAAGTTTATTTTTCAAGCCTTCATTTCCAGCTGTGACCGTGGCACTCTGGGGATCAGATAAGCCTTTTCTTATACCCTGTAAGGTCAGATCACAGCCTAAACACATAATGCAGATTTACTGCTCTTCTACTACACATTCTCATTAGTGCTTCTGCAAGGTGCCTTTGTTCTCTGGGTGTATGACACCAGCCTCAGACAAAGAGGGAATGCTTTCAGCGCAGTTTCTGGGCTGGCACTGAGAAGGGAGACACAATGCTGGAGGAAGCAGTGAAGCAGATTGTCCAGAGACTTTGTGCAGTGTCCGTCCCTGAGGGTTTCCCAAGGTGAGATTGGTTAAAGCCTGGAGCAACACAAGAACAAGTGTGATGTTAACACTGAAATCTGTGAGCTAACTGGTTTCTATATGGCCAGCAGTAAGGAAGCAGAAAGTTCCTTATATTAACAAAATTTATCATATTTCTATATTTGTTCTGTCATAAGAGAAGTCAAACAGTATCCATACAGTTTATTGTTGTAATACCATCCTTTAGAGAGAGGGCCATTCACTTTTTCTTGTATCCTGTCTATTATCTTCAAGTACAGCAATTCTGCATTTTGGCATTCTTAGAAATGACAAAATTAGTAATGATTTATTCATTACTTTTGCTGGTCATTAGTTGAGTTTGAAAGGGAGAGACATCACATGATCAAGCACTGCTCAAATGCTGGAGAGCAAAATTAGGAGACTGAGAGATTCACAGGCAATAACCACTTATTAGTAATTGAGTTCCTCCCATGTGGTTGAATAATAAACAGACGCAAGGCAACCAAGACCTCATTACCAATAATATTTGTGCCAGAAAAGAGAATATGTTTCTGAATAAACTAGCAAATGTGTGAGGCTTAAGCATTCCCTGTTAACAGTGTAACTACAGAAGAACAGAGTTAGTCCATGTTGTTCTATAAATACTTCATTTGGGTATGATATCATGGCCTGAGGACAACTTGCTTGCTGACAGGTATTGCCATCTATAGTCTACTTGCAAGAAATAGAGATGCTTCTGTTAAAATCAAGTGTACTCTGAAAAAAAAAAAAAAAAAAAACCAACAAAAAACCCCAAGAAACCTCAACAAATAAAAAATAACCCACCACCTCAAAAGCTAACAAAAACATGTCACAAAGCAGATATGAGATGAAGGGGAAAAAAAATAATTGTGATTTATAGAGTTAAAAGGTCTATGCATAGAATGTGGGAAACAAGAACTTGAACTCCTGATTAACACTGGCAATTGCTATCTACCCCAAGACCCGCTTGGAATAACTCCCATAACAAATTCCTTTCTAATCAAAGTCACAGTTTGTAGATCGCTGATGTTATGGCCTTTTAATGCTTCTGTGCTATGAAATGAAGATTCTGATATGGCATTTCTGGTCATAATTTCATGAGTCTCAGACATATAATAGATGGAAAGAAGATAACTTGTAATTGATAAGAGTCTGAAAAACTGTATTAGAAATAGGAAAAAAAAAAACCAACAAAAACTGAAGAGCTGGTTTTGTATCTTATATAATTTCCTTCCATGGCCACTTAGCAAACATATGGAAGAGAACAGTGGTTGAATTATTTGAATTTGAAGGAAAACAATAATAGAGAATGAAGCCAAATGCATGATAGGAAATCACCAATACATCTGAAAGAAATCTAAGAATGACTTGGCCTTCTGTCTGAGTTCACTGAACTTATATTTACAGAGGTTAACTCCTTTATTATATGTTTTGATTAAAGAAAATCCAAAAATGATAACATTGATTTTCAAATTATAAAAAGACTGTTCAGGTGTAAAATACGGATGATATAAACTGAGGAAATTCTGCCTTTTTTGGCTTTCTGTGACAGCTGAACTGATTGTGAATGTGAGAATAACAGGTCATCTTGCAAGCAGGCTGAATTCAACATAAAAATAAATTGTTTCACATATTGAAATCTAGAAGAAGCCCCTGCTTTCAGAACATAAAATTTTAAAGAACTGAGAGATCTATGCTTTGAAGATACAGAGGTCTGTTATTGCTGTTCCTTAGTCTCCTATTGCTGTTCCTTAGTCTCCTTTGCACTTTGGAAGAGAACATACCAGTGACTTGTTGATTAGCCAAGCATTTGACCTTAAATTTACTCAGGTCTTTGGGAAGACTTAATTTTTAAATTCTGCATAATCAGAGTTCAACAGCAGGGCATGACAAGGCACCAGAATAAGGCAGATTAGACTAGAGCAGAAAAGACCAAGGGTAAACATAACAGATTTCAGTATGTAACAGCGCTAGAAAAAGCAAAATAAAAAAATGTTTCCAATATGTGCTGGAAATAAATGGCAGTTTCAGTAAGGGCAAGGCTGTACATTAGGAAAATATTTTTAAATAGGGAGCTTTTAAACTCACTCAAAATGGGAAAAGAACAACCTTATACTGAAAGGAGAAAAAAGTAATGAACAGATATATTGGTGTCATCTAAATGATAAACAAACCTTTTTTGCCAAAGTTTGTGAAAGAATAAAACCACTTTTTAAAATGTTTAAAAAAATATATACTCTTTGCATTTATGAAGGTAGTTGTTACAAAGTGGTTTTTAACTTTTTTTCTTTTTTTTTTTATTTTCTTAAATTATGTGTGCTATAATGGAGTAGATTTGTCTGCCCCAGTCTGTCTGTCATTGTTTCTTGGGGGACTCCTTAGCAGATCTGCCTCATCTTGCACTGAACCTTCCCAACCTTTCTCTCAAATATATCTGAAAAAATTGTTGTGCCTGGTAGTTGACGTATGGTTGAAGGCAATCAGTATTCATAGTTAAACTGAGTAAAACCTTAAACAATTGCAGGTACTGCCTGAGGGAATTTGTCTTACTGGAATCAGGTATAAGAACAGATGATGAATCTTTGGAGAACAAAAGGCTCACAATTAAAAAGCAATGCTCGATATTTTAGTAAGATACCAAATCCAAACAGAAGGTACACTGTCTTTGTGGGTTTTTTTACAAGAGGATGTAGTGCCTGCAGGTTAAAAAAAAAAAAAAACCAAACACCAAAACAAAAAAAAAAAAAAAAAACAAAACCTAACCAAACCAACCAAAGAAAAAAACCCAGAAAAAGACTGAATAAGAGAATTCTTCCCAATTTCAAACATGACCTGTCAGACTAAAAGCAAGGTTGAAATCAGACATAAAAATACTTCTAAAAGTGGTGTATTTTTTTACACTTTTTAAGACTTGAACTTGGGGTGAGATGACTTTTCAAAAGGGTAAATTTTTCAGAAAATCACATTTTTAAGAGCCTTTTTTCATTTTATTTCTCTTGAAAGCTTGTTTATTCTATTATGAAGCCAAATGCCAAGCCAAAAGATACCCACATGTCTCATGAAGAAAGCAATTTCTGGGAAGGAAGGAAGGAAGGAAGGAAGGAAGGAAGGAAGGAAGGAAGGAAGGAAGGAAGGAAGGAAGGAAGGAAGGAAGGAAGGAAGGAAGGAAGGAAGGAAGGAAGGAAGGAAGGAAGGAAGGAAGGAAGGAAGGAAGGAAGGAAGGAAGGAAGGAAGGAAGGAAGGAAGGAAGGAAGGAAGGAAGGAAGGAAGGAAGGAAGGAAGGAAGTGTCAGAAGGAAGTGTCGGAAGGAAGGAAGTGTCGGAAGGAAGGAAGGAAGTGTCGGAAGTGTCGGAAGTGTCGGAAGTGTCGGAAGTGTCGGAAGTGTCGGAAGGAAGGAAGGAAGGAAGGAAGGAAGGAAGGAAGGAAGGAAGGAAGGAAGGAAGGAAGGAAGGAAGGAAGGAAGGAAGGAAGGAAGGAAAATATTTAAGGAACTAGCTACAGGGCTTAGAAGGTGTGGACAACAGAATCGCGCAGATGAGTAAACCTGGAAATTAGCTCCAGGAATCCAGTTAGAGTAGTTAGAAAAATATCTGAGTTGAGATCCACTTACTGTGAGCTGGCTTTACAGTACAATTTTAAGTTTTGATGTGTGTCCAATAAACCATGGAGAAAGATGCCCTATCCCATTGTCAGGTGGATCTGAGCTTCTTTGTTTGGCTAGATTAACAACAACAAGGCTCTTAACAACAAAAGACTAAAGAATCAACTGCAGTCTCCAAGTCATACCATAAAATATGATCTTATTACTGAGGCTGCTTTTGTTGTAAATGGCAGAGGGATGGTAACAAACAAACAAGCATGGCTGGACGTTAAGAAATGCCTTCCTTCTCTCATCCCAAATATTCCCCTCTTTTAATGTCACTGCAATTTCATTGAAATAGATGTTTTGGGATTTTTGGATGGAAAATTATTATGATGCAGAAAATTGTTTTAACTTAAGGATGAGGAAAAGTTATGTTGAGGAGGTGACATACTTCCTTAATAATAGGGTGCAAATTATTCCAGGCATTAGTGATCAGAACATAAATTGGTATGAGTCTCCTGCCAGAGAAAAGAGACTGCTACTTGATTCTAAACTTTCTTGTTCCCACTCTGCAAAGTACGTTAAATGAGCCCTGATTTATATTGGCTCTGATTTACATTTGGCACTACTCTGGCACCAAGCATTACAAAGAGCTTTAAACTGTGAGTGAATATACAGCTCACTGTAATTTAAGAACATTTTGAGGTCATTTTATGCTGGCAGAGTGTAAGATATTTGGGCTTCTGGTGTCTAGACTAACAGGGCAAAAAGGCCTCCTACAATTCTGACAGAGCGAAGATTGATGAAAAAAAGAGACAAGCTGCCACCTCACCCTCACCCCAACACTTAGCATCAGGAGGAGCATCTGAGCCAGGCAGCTGGGGCATGTGACCCCATGGACAGGAACAAAAACTACTGCTGCTCAAAGCTGTGTCAGACAGACCCAGCATTAAATCCACCCTGGGCACAATTCAGATGACCCTGAAGATGCTGACAGCTACTGAGGAGAAGACTGGATTCTGAGTTGTAAAACTATCCCTAAGGCCTGGAATAGCTTCCTACTGAACTAACAATATTACTATGGCTATTAAACCAAGATTACCAAAATTAATAATAGTAATAGCAATTATAGTAATAATAGTAATAGCAATTATAGTAATAATAGTAATAATAATAGTAATAATAGTAATAATAGTAATAATAGTAATAATAGTAATAATAGTAATAATAGTAATAATAGTAGTAGTAGTGGTGGAATCCTGCTTCATTCTTGTTACTTTTATTTCCTGACACTGAAATAATATTCAACTATCATGTAGGAGCAATGATATTTAAGATATATCCGATATACTGAAGATATCACTTATATATTCCCCAAGACAGGTGGGTCCCTGCCCCTGGAAAAGGGCTTGGAACTAGATTATCTTTTAGGTCTCATCCAACTCTAGATATTCTATGAGTCTACAGTATAAATAATACAGCTTTGAGTCATTCTTGACCTCACGGATCTTAATTTTTTTCTTTTTATATTATGAAATTCTCAGTTGTAACACTGCTTGAAAATATTTAATGCTTGTTCTTAAATAAATACTGGTTACATACTGAAAAACTGCACATTTTTATTCCATTGAAATTTAAATTGTTTCCTTTTATGTCTGAGAGTTGTAAAAATAAATCAAAAGAAAAGTGTCAAAACATTAATGGATGTAATCTTGCTGTTCTGAGGCTATTTTTCTCTACTGGATAGAACAGCATTATTCAATCATAACTCATATTAGGTCACTTCATATGATGAGGGTTCCTTTCAAATGAGACCTGCCTTTCATTCCCACAAGGAAATAGTACAGCTCTTTCCATCCTTCCATGAAGAAACAAACTAATACTCAATTAGATCTATACTTTTCTTCATCCCAGGTTCAAGAGTATTCTTTTTAGTCTTTAAATCCTTTAAAAATTGACTACAAAAGTTCTGGCACATCAGGGCTAGTTGAAAAAGGAAAAAGTACACATCTGAATCATAGTTTTGTAAACATTTCTTCATTTTACCATATGATCAAATGGCTGTTATGAGTATCAATAAATAACAGTAATGCAAGTCAAATACTGTCCATACACTAATAAATCATCTGACAGAAAACCTATTCAAATTCCACAACAGCAGCAACACTCACAGCTATACAATAAAATATGACATATAACTCACAACTTGGAACTCCCAGATGTATTTCTCCACTATTCACAGTCTCATAATATCCAATTACTTTTACAAATGCAATTGCAAAAAGTTATGCTAAGCAACTTTACATGTTTGTATCCACTGAGGATTTGTTATAAAATTGCCAATCTCAAACACGTCCTTAATCTCATTAAACAGTTATCTATTCACCCGGGGAACTTTGGCAAAATTAAAGGTTTAGTTTCCTTTATGATATGACTGCTATTACTTTGTTTCTTGCACAGGAACTTTTATTGGAGGATCTCAAAGCAGTTTACAAACTTTAATAAATTAAGCTGCTTATCTCATTTGTCACATAGATAAGCATTATTATCCCACCTTTGTAGATACAGTCAAGTCAGGTATAGCAGTCCATAAATTTCTTCATAAGGGTAAGCATTCTGTATAGCAATGCTTACAGATTGTGACAAAAAATTAAATTTCCCAGAAAGCTGTGGTATTTAATATCAAACATATTTTTATCATGAATGAACATGAAACAAAATATCAAGTTCAATTTGTAATTTGGCATCTGACTCTGAAATCAAAGTGTACCACCTTGAGAAAAACAGCTTTTTTTTCTTCCAAAAATACTGTAGGAAAGAAGCCAATCATTACTTTATCTTTCATGACTAAAAGAGTGAGCAACTAAGCCAAATAACAAAACACTATCTATCCAAGATGCCTGGTCATAATAAATTATAATTTTATCTTCCAGGCCCTTAGCCAAAATTATCCACAGAATATAAAGGTTAAAAAAGCAGCATAATATTTTCACCATTTATTTATAAAAAGCTTTAACAGTTGCAGAGCACTGGGAATGGAATGTTATGTATTAAGTTACGTTTTACAACTCTTCACATCAGATTTTTTCTTTTTCAATGAAAAGCTTTCTATAAACTTTTTTATCAGTGTTTCTGGTTCTCCTCTGGAAAAACAATTTAAACTGTGCAGTGTTCTATTCTGTCACTTCAGGTTCTTCTGGTGGTCTTGCTGCCTTGTCATTTAAGTCTTCTGGTCAGCCACCTTCAGAGAGAGTTGGAAATGATGGGTGGCCAGAGGAAATGAGAAGTCTTCTTATGGTCTTGGTTAATCTGCCACCTTAATTTTAAGAATAAAAAAGTAGTGTTAAAAAATCAGATCCTTCTTGGTTTTTACTCAAACAGTAACCAAAATTAGCAGGGTTTAAGGACAGAGTAGTTACAGGCCATGCTTCACCATCCACACTCCAGTTGTTTCTCAGGAATGTTTTGTGACAGAAATGGTCTCTGTTCATTTAGTAAACAACACTTAATTTTTATTCTGTGCACTGAATCTATCATTGCCTAAACCCAGTGAAGCCCCAGTTCCAGGTGATACCTTCAGGGGTCATTTAATACAAAAAGAAACGATCCTCAGAAGGCTGGTCCTGAGGACCAAAACAAAAACAAAAAAAAACCAAAAGGGAAAAAAGAGGGAAATATGTGGACATTTTTCACTTAGACATTAACTGTAATATTAACTGAGGCAGAGTAGCTGACCTTAGCTCACTGACCAGTGAATTGGCTTGAAATGTAGAAACTAGATCCACAGACTTCATGTATTAATTGTTTGATTGTCATTACAAACTATGTCAACCTTAACATAGAATAGAGAGGAAATAACCACTAGGGTAATAAAATACATCAGCTACATCCCCCTAACATCAAAGCTTCGGAATGGGGATTTAACAACTTGCATGAAAGTTCCTCAAACACCAGATTCCAGATTGTGCCTTCACTACCCGTCTTTTGGGTGGACTGCACCTCCTGACACTGTGGGTTATCTACTTGGAAGTTCCTGGTTCTGACTTTCATAATTCACAGCTTAGCCTAGGATACAACTTGATTTAATTTCTTACCTGTGAGACAATTATTATTATTTAGGTATCCTTGTGTATATCCACCATTTGAAAACTTGTTGCCCACAAGTTTAAAAAGCAACTGTATTTTTTACAGAATGCTGTTATTACTTAGATCAAAAATTTAGACACTTTTATGTTTAAGTCTGCATTTCTAGACCTTGGACTATTGCAGTTTCTTTATATTGGCTTTTCAGAAAACCTATTTGGTTCATTTCTGTCAAGGGGACAGGTATAACTTCTCTTGGCAGAAGTCAATAGTTGTTTTTCATTTCTTTGCATCAGCTGGAAAAAGCCCTGGATTTATTTTGCAATTCAGTGACTAATCCTGAGGGGTCCTAGAATTTCACAGCATGGACCAAAAAGGACCAAAGTGCTTTGGGTCTGTATCATCCAGAATACATATTTTCTGCTCATGAATTTGCTTAATCTTTTCAACTACACAGAATGAGAGCTATTTAGAGAATTCTGTGCTCCAGTCCAGTGTCTCCTCATGCAATGCATATTGTTCAGCTGGTTCTCTGTGTGAAATGGCCCTGCTGGCCAAGAAGCCTTGGCCATCATACTGGAAGACAAGAGCACTCAGTGTAGGGTATGAGTGATTAAGCATTTCTGTCCACCCATTAGCACTTGGACCTTTTATCTGGTGCTCGAAGAGTCTTTTTATTTTCCTGCACTTAAATCTTTTATCATGTATCTCCCATCTTATCAAGAGTCCCACCAGATAAGCTTTGTCTGGTGGGACTCTTGATAAGATGGGAGATACATGGCTTTAGCTTGATAGATTCAGGACAACAAGCATTTTTCTTTTCCTATTGTTCTTTCATTGACTGGAAGGTGTCAGCGAGTCATGTGAATCTTTCTCCCTCTGTCCATATATAAATGGGCATTCCTTTGTTCTGACTTTCATATTCATATCTCAGCTGTGTATGGAAAGTACAAATATTATGCTTTGTTTTTATCAACACCATTAGCATAAGAAAAGTGCTTGAAAAACACATAAAAATTCACCTCGAGTCTCTTATACTGTAGGGTCTTGACAGCAATGCCATTTATGTTTCTATCCTTTCTCAACCAGAAGTTAAAGCTCTTAACTATGAGATTATACTGCTTAGTTTGAAAGCTTTTGCGAGCCTCTGTAGTATAATAATTTTACTTTAGGGAGCATGTAATTTTAAGTTCTTGAATAACGCCACACATTTTTATGGTATTACTAAAGTTTGTAATTTTATTTCCCTGTGACAATTAAGTGCACACCAATATTATGGAATTTTTCCCTCCATCACAGTTGAATGAAATTGGAATGGAGTATTATACGGTAGGTTGGAAGTTCTGATCTCTGGAAATGTTAAAGGTTTTCTAGTTCCCTTGTTACGTATCCATTTCACACATAACCAAATCCATCAATTTGTTCATTTTTCCCTTCAGCAACCTACAAGCTGTAACCAGAAAAATGTAACAAAAACATATTCGCTGTGTACTTCTTATCCAGTCCCTTTTTTTACAGGTACAGCTCACAGTGCTAAAGGAAATTAACTTTGATGTTTCACAGATTACATTTGTCAAAATGCACCTTATTTTAAACACTTGACTGCTCTTAGAGGCCCCTACAGACCCATAGGGTAAATGTTGTCTTGCTGAGGTGAGATATACTTCATGACTTGACCTGCTGCCAAAGTCAAACTCCAAGTCAAAACATACCTAAAAGTCAATCTTGGTGTAAAGCAAAGAAGATCCCATGTGTCACTGCAGTGCGTTTTGGATGAGACAGAGAAAAAATGTTGGTGCTATGGCATGAGCCTGTTCTAACTGTAAGTCAGACCACATCTCACGTAACCCCCACAGAATTCAAGCAGAAAGCCTGTCATAATTCCAACTTTTTTTAAAATGCTATTTTTAGTAAAGACAGTTTCAAGGAACCATAGAACAGCTTGTGCTGGAGGTGACCTTAAAGATCATCCGTTTCCAACCTTCCTGCCGTGGGCAAGGACACCTTTCACCACTCCAGATTGCTCAAATCCCCATCCAACCTGACCTTGAACACTTCCAGGGAGTAACCTGTGCCAGTGCTTCACCACTCTCACTGTCAAGAATTTCTTCCTTATACCAAATCTAAACCTCTTCTCTTTCAGGTTAAAGACATTCACCCTTGTCTTGCCACTACACGCTCTTGTAAATAATCCCTCTCTATTGTTTTTGTGTTCCCTTCAGGCCTTCAGGAAGTCTACAATGTGGTCACACTGAAGTCTTCTCTTCTCTGGACTGGACAATTCCAATTTTCTCAGCATTTCTTCATATGAGAGGTGCTCCATCCCTTCAATCCATGTCAAAAGCTTCACAAATTCCCTTGTTTCAACTCTTGGTGAGTTTTTTTTGCCACAGAAACATTTACTTTTCTCTTTCTGATAAACCCATTCAAAAAAAGTTTCAGCAATTTTTTAATTTTGTACATAATTTTTATACTAGTATCTCAGATAAAACAATATAAATTAAATTCTGCATACTCATATTATTTTTATGGGAGGGGAAAATATGCTGAATTGTTTTTACTTACAGAAAATAATGTAACAGTTATATTGTCCTGTAAGGCCAACCTCATATGTTAGGCCATCAAATCACAGATATTGTAGAAAACAGTACCAAGTCAGGTTTAGACATTGTTTTTCCAGTCATTATCTAGCCATCACATACATTATTCAAAATAATCAATTATACTATGAAAAATGAATAAAACTTTTCCTCTGGGGTGCATTCGCACCTCCGAGGTAGCTAATCTTGTACAATCTACTGTCAGAAAAAACAAAAAGAACAAAACAACTAAACCCAGGGAATACAAATCTCTGGAGAAATATTCCTGTAAATCCACTTTAAATATATATTCTGCCTAAGGCTGAGATGTATATGCATACACATATACATACATATATATATGTTAGGGACTCAATTGACTATAGTGAGACAAAAACTCTGGTATTGGATTCCTTTATTGCAGTGAATACCCAGAAATATTGAAGGTGTTACACTATCTTAATTAAAAACTGGAACAGATGAGAGGAAATTAGACTTTTAGGTGGCATTTTATCTCAGTTATGTCTGTTATTATGACCTGAGGATGACTTATTCTACTTGCCTCCCATCACAGTATATAGAAAATCTAATAGCAAATATGACTGTATATGCAATATAAGCATAAATATTGTTTGCAAAAAAACAAAAAAAGTAGGATTTCTGAATTAAATTAACAACATTAATTTACAGGAATACTGAATGACAGAGTTCAGAGAAGGCATCTTCTGAGTTTTCAAGCCCAAGTCCCTGCCTTTTTTTTCTCAAATATATCACATAATGTTTCTGAGATGTTTAAAACAAAGACTTTTCCCATACTGGCCATTTTGAAAGGTTGTTGAAGAATCTCAGTTTATACATGGTTAAAAACACCTTTCTGATTATCGGTGCTGATGGGTTCATTGCAAATTTGTGCTTATTTTCTCATATAGACATCACACCTGATTTGTCACCTGGAAATAACAATAAAAATCTTTCTTTACTCTTCCATCTTCAGCCTAATGGACATAACACTTTCAGCTTGAAGGAATAAAATACAGTGTCCTTTCACTTTTTCTTTTTGTCCCTCTCCAGATAGAGAAAATAATATTTCCTTAATTCCTTTGGCTATGCCTTACACATTTTGAGTCACACACTTCCATTTGTACAGTATTTTGGGATCAGATAACATGTACAAATATTTTTCGTCCTCACTTATTTCCAAAGGTTGGTCTCCAAGTAACGCAGGTAATCTTGGTATTAGTGTAAAAGTGCACACAGATATATTAAATTTGCCTCTTTTCTGTGAGTTCAGTCCTCAAAGTGATCCAGTTTCTCCTGTATGATATTTTCACCCCCCACTACACATATGATGCCTCTCAACATCATTTCAAAACCGAATTTCATTAATTCATACCTATTTTGCATGAAGTCCTTAATGAAAGTACTTAATAAGATCAATCCCAAGATCAGCATTTAAAGAATCTAGAAGTAACTTTTTCCCATTCTGAATTGTCCTCTTCTAATAATATCCATTTTTATCCCTTTTGGCCAGCCTATTTCTCTACAATTTTTGTTCTAATTCCTATGTTACCTGCTTTAAATAATAGTATAATATCTGACACCATATCAAATGATTTACTGAAAACCAGACAGACTAGATCTACTATGTGTCTTTTAATTAGAAAATCAGCTATTTTATCACAGAAAGCTATCAAGTTAGTATGACACCCTCTATCGTCATAAAACCTCACAATATTTTCACCATATTATCCAATTGCCATCATGTCTTTATCATTACCTTGAAAATACATTGAAAAAGTCTATCCACTATGAAAGACAAGCTCTCAGAGCAGCAGCAATGTGAACATATTATTTTCTCCTTTCTGATGTATAGAATATTCACATACGCACCAAAACAATGTTTCAAGAAATATGAACAATTCATTCCTCTTTTATATCTATGAGCGTGCCTGATGAAAAAATAGTTTTCCCAGTAACTATGTGATCCATGTGAATATGTTCCCTTTTCTGAATTTTCTTTGAAGCTACGAGTTAAAATGATTCAATCTCTCTACATACCATGGAAGTGTCAAAGATGCCTTCAAGGCTATATATTTGTCTGAAACTAAAATAACTGAGGCAAACCATTTCACACAGCTGCAAACGTCCACCACTCATAAAAAATAACATGTAAATTCCTAAATTACTTCAGTATTTTTCAAAGTGTTATGTACAACTTCTCCTGGACCAGAGAGAGAAGCAAATTCCAGTTGTGCTAGCCTACCTCCTTTGTAGATGTTTTGGTTAATTAATTAATTAATAAAATTTAAAAAGTGACTGTCAGATGAAAGCATCCATTAACATACAAATTAACAATGGATTTATCAGATCTTTCACCAGTTAGTGTTTATTCAGTCTCCCAGGCCACAGAACCATGACTGACGCTATGATATGAGCCAAATTCTGTAACTGGTTAATGATTGCCTTCGGGGAAGTTGGCAATAAACAGAAGGGAAATGCAGTCTCAGGAGCTCTCCTTTTACAAAGGAAGGCCAGAAATTTTGAAAGATTTTTTAGAGTATTTCTCACCTGAATTTCTGATTCAGGTCAGGCATGGAATTTTTAGGAATAGGTATTTTATCAGTCATTTGTAAATTTTTCATCCATTTCTTTTTTAAAAAAAAAAACAAACATGCGAACTGAGGAAAAAAATTCCTAAACTCCATAACTATATTCTCTAATGACTTTTTTCATTGAATTATTTTACTGCTTCATAAAAAAGTCATTCTCTTGCTTTGAATCCCAGTGCTCATCCATGGCCTGGTTTCACACACTGGGGTGCTCTTTACTCCACTAAGATGCAACATGAGAATTTTGCAGCAATACAGGTCCCAAAAAGAGAGAGAACATGAATACTAGACGAAAGGAAACACAATTTCTATAAAACATCTATGCATTTCTTTGGCATAAAAAAGTTTGAACCCAAGATTTTACAAATATTACTATTGAAAAATTTATGGAAAAATTAACTATATAGGAATGGTAAAAAAAAAAAAAAGAAAGAAGAGGATATATTACAAACTTACTTCTAAGTTTTATTCCTATTTTGTCATTATTATTTTATTTAAAAAAAGAACTGTGTTTTTTTTCTACAGCCGTCTTTCTGATTTAGGCATGTTACTCTCACCTCATTTTAGATGATGGTTTCCTTAATCTGTCTCTCTTTATGCAGTAGAAAGAGTTTTGAAAGCCTGGAATGATCAGTTCTGTTCAGGACTATGTAGCTTACTTAAGCAAATAATTTATCTTTCTGGTAACTTTCAAAAGGCACTGACTTTTCTCCATTTTATGGAATGGAAACTAAAGAACCTGTTTTAGTTTAATTCCCCTATTGGGACACCTAAACTAAGGAATTAATTAGATTAATTTCAGCTGTCTCTTATTTTCTATCTTTATTCTATATAAACGTGTATTTATTCTAAATAAATATATTCATGAACTAAAACATGCAGAGGCTTTGATGGAACAGAGAACTTGATGGCATGCTGAACTTCAAACACATGTGCCATAGCTCAGAAGTCAGAGGGATTATTTCTGCAAATGCTTCAGTGGACTAGAGACAACATTTAAGAGCCAAGCCTTGCTATTACAGTATAGTACATTAACCATTGGAGAATATGCCCAAGTTTTACATTTTCTGCCTTATAAAGGGTTTTACTAGAAAAAGTTAAATGGCCTTTTCAGCTGAAACTCTGTAGGGCTAAGAAGGCAAGCCCTTCTGTGCATACCATATTAGTTCTATTAAAATGATCTGAAATACATGAATTTCCAGTGACCTGTCTTCAAGCATCTTGCCAAAAAATGTCACAATTAGCAGCAGACTCCTGCTGAGGGTTTGATTACACAGTAAGGAACTAACTTTGCACCTCTGGAAATTTGACTTTGACTGAAAATGTCTCTGTTGGTCTCAGTTTATTCCCCACTGAGTACATGTTCATACCACAATATCAGCACTAAATTTAGCATGATGAATGCAGCAGCTCCTAGGTAAGGGAGCATGAGGAAGAGAAAGGGAAACACCCAAGATCAGTCCTTAGGCTGAAAATTGCATCATACAGGGATTAGTGCCCTATAAAAGAAATGAAAAAATGGCAAACAGGTAGGCAGACAGCTGGAGACTAGTGAACAGACAAAACTGTTACCAGAAATTTGGAGTAAAATGGAACGAGATCTCCACCATTCTGCACCAAATGGAGTAATGCTAGTTCCTGATGCCCTTGCAAAGTGCCAGCACCTCCACTTCTAAAAAGGATTGCACTTTTATAGACAGGGTGCTGTAGTGTGTTGACTTAAAGAAGGAATTTGAGGAATAAGTCTAGTAAGTCTTGTGTTTTATCAAATTACTAAGCACCAAGTTAGCTGCCAGAAATTCCTGTATTTCTGTCTTCCTTCTGCTGCAATCAGGAAATCCTGCACCTTAAACTAGTATGTAGCAAAAAATATCTTGAGACAGCCCTTCTTTGTATCACATTTTAAAAGCTCTAATAACATTGAGCTGTTATGAATCAGATTAATCCTTTTAATTCACTGGGATACACACATGCCCAGTTGCCACTTGAAGTTTTAGATCCTGAAGAGCACTGAAAACTCAGAAACAGTATAAAGTCTCCATAAGCTCAGTTACTCATAGTGTCTTATGTACCTGAGCATGTACTGAAGGACTTGAGGTCCTGATGTCTCATGGACCCTGCTGAAAATTAGAAGCTCCATAAGGACAGAGCCCAGTTCCTTGATGTTTATAATTTTAAGTCTTACAGGTCCCCCTTCAGGAGAGACATCAATTGTCATTAATTACTTTCATCCACCATCTAATCTAATTTGAAATTAAATCCTCAAAAGTCCTCTGAAGAGACCTTACTACCATCAGAATTTCTGTCTATTCTGGATATTTCTTGCTGGAATACAGTGGACCTCTTTCCTCACTGAGAATATTTTTTTTCAATTTCCTGAACCCTGTATGAATTTTTCCTAGCCACTATGGCTTAGAGACTGTTTCCTGACTTTTCTGTTTTTCCATATATTGCCTGTGATGTATATTCATTGAATCACTAAAGTAGTAGGGAAGGCACTGAACCCCTCAGTTCAGTGGCTGCTTGTTGGGAGAGTGAGTTTGCTGATAGAAAGGTGAGCTCAGATGGTGACAAATGTACTCCACACAAACCAAACCTCAGCATGGTCCCACGTCTCTGGGTTCTACTAACACTGAGGTGAACAAAGCCTGCAGAAGAGGATTTGTGCTTATCTTTCAAGCTCAAATCCAGTGAATAGGCAGTCAGTCATAGATATTGTCACATCCACCATCAGCTTTGTTTCCATTTGAAAGATTTAGGGGTAGCAAGAGCTTTTTCTGTGGTCATGCAGGTTTTTTTAGTGACCAGTGTATGCTGTGCTGTCATGAAGGGTGTCATGTGGTCTGTGTCAGGACTTCCACTTTCATTCAGCATCCCAGTTTGGATGTCACCTCTGTAGGACCACTGTCAAAGGCAGCCTGTGTGAGATGTGCCACGTCACATAGAAAGAGAATCTGCATTGTAAGAATCTGTGCAATACAACACTGCATGGCCATGAGACTCTTGCCTGTAGAGACAGAGAGTGTCTTGAGTAATTTCATTCACTGTTGAAGACAGAGCACCCCTCATGCAACCTGTGAAACAGAAGTTTAAGTACAAGCACACAAAAGAGGAACTTGAATTCAGGTCTGCCATTTCCCAAATGGATGTGACAGCTATTATCTCCTTAGTTAGGATTTCTCCCAGAAATGTAACTTGAAGTCATTGGCTTTTCCTCCTGGCTCTATGAAATTGCTTTCTGAATGATGTCTGCTCTTACTTTAACCCTTCAGTCTGGAACTCTGCTGATGCTTTGTTTTGGGGAGTTAGGGGCTAACTCAGGAATTTTTTTGGGCCCTGGAAGCTTCCTCCTAGCACTAGGATCATACTTTCTCCTGCCCTTGTCAGCATCCTGAAGGATAAAAGCTGGATGTTCCCTATCACTGACATGTTCAAGACTTATAAGGCTTCATGAATAATTATGGCAGATATAGCACAGCTCTGTACTTTGGTCTAGGCTGTTTTACCAGCCTCTCCTTGCCGGATCAAATTTTCCTACTAAAAAAAAAAGCATCGTTCAGTTCATTTAATTTTTTTCAGAACAATCGGATTTTTCCTACATTAATTAGCACATTTTGTTTTATGAGTCTTACATGGAAAGAAGCTGGGGAATTATTTAGCTTAAGAGAAAATATTAGAACTTGTCAAGATCTTTGCTGCTGCTGTTGTTGTTGTTGTTGTACTATGCTCTATTAATGCAGATGAGCAACAAATATGCTTCTATAAATTGAATCTGACTATGGCAGCCCCAAGAATAACCCAAGGCAGAAAACTAGGGAGAAAAAAATACAGAGACAGAAAATCTTTCTCATTATTTTACTATAAAAATCTTAATTAGTCCCAAAGGTTTTTGTTATAAAATTCAGGTAGGTAAGGCACAGAAACTTTTTGTCAAGCAGACTATGAAAAAGTAGGACAGTGACACAAAAAGAGTTGCAAATGAAGCTAGACTTGCATTCTTACAAGTGAAATATTTATAAACCTACACAGTTATCTGCCCATGGAGCAGGTAAGGTAGTATAAATAAATTAAATTTCAGAAATTAATACATTCTTTTAATTGAATTTATCCTTGAAAATTAATAGAATTCTACCAATCTTTGAGGAAAAACTCTCCACACATTTGCTTCTATATGACAGGGGAAAGATTATTAGTGCCTTGTAGTATGGTAGTTGCAAATTAAATATGGAAGTCTGCAGCAATTTGAATATCATAGGGAAATTATCTTTTCCTGTCTATATCTTTCAGCCTCTACAGCTAGGATTTTAAAATTAGGCTTATAATATTTTTACTTCCCTGAACTATTACCCACAGCTATATTACAGCTAATCAAAAAAGCTCCAGTTCCAGAAATGCACAGAACAACTCAGTAAATGCACCGTAGCTCCTGGCACCTCATGACAAGAAATTGGTGCTTGAATGTTACACATAAAGAAATATATCTTGAATTCATGTATTATCTCTCAGCTTGACCTCTGTTTGCAGTCTGTGATTAGGTGTTCATACAGAATTGTGTCCCGCTTCAAACTTTTATTTGGTGTATGCATTGGAAAACAAAAAGCTGTTATGTTTACTCAAGTGATGAAGGCATCCCTCTCATTGTAAAACCCGTCTGGAGATCTGACTTGATGTCCTTGTTTACCTTCACTGTGATTCAGCAACAGTTCTGACACACTGATCATGTCATCTTTTGAGACCTAAACGTGGTATGCCAATACTCTGGGGTTTTGATTATAAAATTAATAGGCAGTATTCAGAGCTATTTCCTGTGGGATCCTCTAGCATCTCTCAGTAGAAAGCCAGTTGCAACCTGAGCATGGCAAGGACAGTTGCTGCTGTGAATGATAAGGGAGGAGCATCTATCCTTCCCACAAACCCCTTGTGGACTGAACTGTGAGATGGATGTGATGTCAGCAAGTTGTACACACCCTCAGAGGAACAAAGACAAAAGAAAACATATCTATGGACCTTTAGTGCTGCAGCTAGGCAGTCGCAATTACCCACTTAATTCCTTATTGCATTTCAGCCTTTAAAACCTAAGTCTTATTGACTTCTATATACAGATTTGGAGGGAATGTTACAGGAAGCTGATTTATGACTCTGTATTTTTTTTAAATACTGTTATGTTTCACAGGGAAACAGGGCACATCTTATCTTCTGGTCAACTAAACATTAGATCATAATCCCAGTTATGGCCTTTAACTGTTTCAAAAGAGACAAGGTAGGGAAACAAATAGCTGTGAGAAAAAAAGCAATCTTTATTTACGGCAATACAGACATCAAAATTGCTTTACCCAGCAAGAATTCCAGAGATGCACCAGCATAGATCAGTAAAACAGCAGTTCCTAGTAGGTTTTGATACAAAAGAATGGACTTATCCTCAGGCATTTTCTTTCCCATCAGCTCACACAGCATTTTCTGTTTATTCACTCAGTAGTATTCATTGATCAATTACTCAGCTGTACTTGGCATAAGGAAAGTAATAGTTCACTGGTGAATCAGAAAGTAGGCAACACACTTGTATTCAATCTTTGTGCAGTTAAATACCTATGCACTGAGTTTTACTTTCTGTAGAGAATCAGATTTTTTATAGGTGATAATCCAATATTATTTGAAATAGGAAGCATTCATTATTTCAATTACACTGATTTTTTTTTTTTTTAATGTATATCCCAATAGAGTGTGGAAGACTAATTTATATATGGGGACAGCAGGAATCAACTGTTAGATAATCAGCTTCAAAGTACAGACTTCTAAAATTGTGACTTTTTTTAGATGTTATAGATATAGGATGTTGTCTTCCATATGTATCAGTCATTAGCTAGGATGGTGATACATTTGGGGTGTTCACAGACTCATAGAATGGTTGGATTGGAAAAACCTTAAAGAGCATCCAGTTCCAACAGCCCTGCCATGGGCAGGGACACTTTCATCTACACCAGGATGCTCAAAGCCCCATCTGAGCTGGCACTGAACACATTCAAGGATGGAGCATTCACAAATTCTCTGGGCAACCTGTGCCAGTGCCTCACCACCATCATTTTATACAGTTATTGAATAAATTATATGTCTGTATCTATGTATTTATAGAAAGAAAGACATTAGTACAATCTAGGAATGCTTCAGTCCTGTTCCAAATAGGGCAAGGCTGAAAAGCTAAATTACTCCAGCTATCAAGGGAACAAAGTTAATGTAGAAGGGATGAAATCCCTTTAGTTCTTATTGGTAATTGTGTCTGTCTGTATTTACAGAGAGAAAGAGATCTACCTTGAAAACTTTCTTAAAAATACCTTAGGAAGAATACAATGCAATAATAAAGAAAAAGGGGAAAGCACTTCATAAATAATAGCACACACAGAATATATCTTACCATTACAGAAAGGAATACTTTAATAAATATAAAAGTTCATAAGGTCTTGAGCCAGGGGAAGACAAATTACATAAAATTCTTTCAACATTGTATTAAAAATGTAAAAACTAATCGAGATTTCTTTTTAGAAAACCAGACCATAACTCCCATGAGTCCCTTTATGAACATGAAAATATTTTCAGAGTTTGTCCAGCTGATATGTTTGAGACTGACTCAGTTATTTTAAATTTATTGTAAGGACACATGTTTTTATCAACCAAAATCCAACATCCACAGCAAACCCCAAAAGCAGAAAAAGGAGGTCAGTTACAACCAAATCTGTTCCTGTCTGTTCTCTGGGCTGATCAATTTAAGTTGTAGTACAAGTCTAAGAAAATGCAGCAAAATAGATTTGATTTAATTTACTATAATCAAGAAGGATTTACCTTTCAAACAAACTTGGGCTGGGTCACCTGTTTGTTTCCAAGTGCAGGTAACCATAACTCAAAACCCTCAGGTTGACTTCATGATACAAGGGAGGATGAACTTAATTAAAGCAAAACACAAGAAATATAATTTCACCATTATTTTCATAATCCATAGTCCTCCATAATTTGTTCAATTTTTACTTATTTATATTAATGAATCAGATCGCTCAATATTCCTTGTACACAGTTTTCACCTCTCCATATATGTGTGTGTGTGTGTGTATGTCTATGTCTATGTCTATGTATATGTATATGTCTATGTCTATGTATATGTATATGTATATGTATATGTATTACTAGTAGGAGAATGGTGAAACTTAATTTTCAGTTCAACACTGCTAGCTTATATTAACTGCTCTTCCTGAAAATCAAACTCTTAACACCTGTGTTTATTTATTAATCCATTACAAAGAAATAGAGTTTGGAATAAATTTTGCAGATTTCTAAAAGTTGTTTACATTTTCAGCTGTATTTCTTTTCTGTGATATGGAGGTATATATCACTCACTGTTCACATATAACTCCTCATCTTTTTCTTTTCTTCTGAAGGGCATAGCACATTATATTAATTTTGCATAACCATTTATCCATTATCAGTCCTGGGTAAATTATTATCTGGAACATTAAGTAAATTTTTCATACTTGAAACTTTGTTAAGGAAGGTTGGCTCCATTGCGCTTTAGGATCTAGACAATTAATCCCATCTTCATTTTTTAGAACTGAATCTGTTGGTTATCCCCTCTCCTAGGCACAAGGAAAAGCAGAGCTGAGCCTGTGTTACAGAGGTGTAAATACACATGCATACAAAGGAAGTGTGCACTTAACAGACGCCTCTATAAACCATAAACAACACAAATGTTCCATTATCACTCCTCCTTCCCAGCCAGCTAGACTTGTAGTTCACTGGTGGAGGGCACACAGGTCCTGCACTGCCCTAATCTCCAGGCACACCATTCTGATTTGAGGATTTCATGGACTCAGTTAAGGCTCCATCCAGGCACTGTGGCCAGGAAGGGCCCTTCATGCAGTTTCAGCTCTCCCCTTGGCTCTCACCTGAGCCTGGCTTTGTCTGCTGGCTGGCCTGCACAGCCCAAAGTTTGCTGGGAAGTGTTTGTGTGTCTGTGCACACACATGGTCATGCACACACAAACAAGAGACCGACCCACAAATAGGTTGGAATGGCGTTCATCTGGCGTTCAGGTCAGAGCACAGGGATCAAGTACAAGCCTCAGGGAGGCAATCATTTTCTTACCTCTCCCCTCAATCTGCCTGCTCTCTATGTTTATTTTCCCTGATATACCTTAAGCATTTACTCGTTCACCCTTGTCCCTGTTGAGATAAAAATGATCAGTTTTTCCTAAAGGTCCATTTTGGTTACATCATGTGGTGGTGTTTGCAGGGGTCCCAGGACAAGGGAAGAGATAAGGGTCTTGACTCCATGTTTCAGAAGGCTGATTTATTATTTTATGATATATATTATATTAAAAGAAAACAATATATTAAAACTGTACTAAAGAATAGAAGAAGGGATTTCATCTGAAGGCTAGCAAAATAAAAAATGGAATGATAATAAAATCATCTGTCTGACCAGAGTCCCAACACAGCTGGACCTGTGATTGGGCATCAAGTAGAAACAACTCACATGGAACAATCAAAGATGTACCTGTTGTATTCCACAGCAGCAGATAATCATTGCTTTTCTTTTCCTCTGAGGCTTCTGAGCTTCTCAGGAAAAAAATCCTAGCAAAAGTATTTTTCAGAAAATATGTCTGTAACAACATCAAATTTGATAATTCTAACATTATTACCTAGGTCATTTGGCCTTACATGGTAATATTTATTGGTTATGTTATCTCTGTTGGCCTTGCAAGACTGGTCCCCCAAAGGCTCACAAAGTTCCCTTGCAATTATTTCTGAAGTTCAACCACTTCTCACATAATTCCTCCTTAACCATCTGTGAAATACATCCATCCCTCATGGCACTATCTGTTATATTTGTCAGCTGTCTCATCCAGCAAACCTTCATGTCAAAATCAGTAATTTCTTATGTTGCATTTACTTTGCTAAACATCAGGAAAGGGCCATATACATGCATGCTTCAACAAAGTTTAAATTTTAGCTGCAATTGTCACAAAAGTATTATCACAATTTGTTTTCTCTCTTTGTTTTATTTTTATATAAGGACTTCTAATTAACTTGAATATTTGAAATATTGGAGGGGTTTTCTAGTTTTTTAGCATGCTCAATGCATTATTTCAATAAAAATTAGCTCTCTAAGACACACAAAAATCACTGAGAAACTGTTATGAAATAGAACAGGAATGAGAGTTAGTCAATAACATTAGCTGATAAAATTCTTTGAGGCAATTGGTTACTTCAAAAAAAAATCAAGTCCATCTCCTTGTCCTGCAAAAGACACCCCCAGAGTCACACCATGTGCCTGAGAATGTTGTCCAAATGCTTCTTGCGCTCTGTCAGATTTGGTGCTGTGACCACTGCCCTGGGGAGCCTGTTCAGAGCCCAACCCCCTCTGGGTGATGAACCTTTTTTCCAATATGTAACCTAAACCTCCCCTGAGAGAATTTCAAGCCATTCCCTTTGGTCCTGTCACTGTCACCGCAGAGGAGAAGAAGGAGCATCAGTGCCTGCCCTTCCTCTTCCCCTCATGAGGAAATTGTGACTGCAGTGAGGTCTCCCCTCAATCTCCTCCAGGCTGAACAGAACAAACAACCTCAGCTGCTCCTTCTGTTGCTTCCCCTCAAGGCCCTCCACCCTCTTTGTAGCTCTTTTTTGGACTCTCTCTTAGCTTTGTACTTTCACTGATTCCCAGTTTGCTTAGTACTCACCTACAATAAAATACTCTATGTGTGGAGTCAAGCAATTTTATTAAAAAAATTCTTTTAGTACTTCTAATCAACACTCTTAGCTGCCAATTTTTTTCTACTACCTTCCAGACCCAAAAATGGCACGTTTAATATATATGTTGGGTTATTCATTGCCAACGGTTATCTTTTTTCATAATGACTGATAAAAGAGACCATGGACACTCCAGTCCCTGTGTTTATGGACTCAGCTCTTCCTAGTCAGTCAACATGCCAGAATCTGTGCTAAAGAAGACTATTTTTTGAACCATTTGAAATAGGAGACAGACAATGGTATTTTGTATCTGTGAGTCAGACAGGAAGGATCTCAGTCTATGCTCTCTTCTACATGCAAAACAAACTGTGCATTAAATTGGGAAGAACTGAATTTCACAGTGGGAAGAAAGCATTAGATTAAAATGATGCATAATCATAGATGTATGATACTGTGCTTAGGCATGTAAAGTGTTTCAAGAGAACTAAGCACTAGACACAGATATTTCAATAAATGTTTATTTGCTTTATCATTTACAAACAGGTGAACAGGAAAAAAGAGGCTGGCAATCTCCTTTAAATTAATTTTCAGCTGAGGAGGTCTCTTGTATTAAGGTGATAAGCAACTTCTGCTGAATTACTATACAAAAAGTTAACTATCTAAAGAACCCTTGAATCAAAGGTTATCTAGAAAACAAGAAAAAAAATGGTATTTATGAAGAGAATAGTGATAAGAAATGTGTAAATGTTCTAAGCCAGATAAGTTAACCATCTAATGTAAAGGACTGCAAAAGCTCTTTAGCTGAACTCAACAGCAATGCTTAAAATGTGGAATATTCCTTCCTATTGCTTGGCAAAGCTTTCTCATTGCAGTTACTAAAAAGTTCTCATTCTAATTATTGTTATTCAACGTGATTTATGAAGACTGCTTCTCCTCCATCTTCTCCCAGTTCTTACAATCTTTGACTTAGGAAGAGGGACAAGTACTTATTTCTTTTGTTGGACTGTACAGAAAAGCATAAGTGCTAATTTTTAAAAGTCAAGATTTATTGAAACCAGAGAGCGTTTAGGATAAAAGAATTAATGGGAAATCCCCCTACCCAACTCCTATAATATCTGCTCTATACATTCCCTTTTCTCTTTGTCTTTCTCAGCCCTCCTTATAGAATATATCTTGTTCCAGTTACCTTCTGGTAGCCTTGTTGCTCATATTTATTCACACACACTACGAGACTGATGAAAATATCAAGACCTGAGATGATGGAATTTGTAGATTAGATAGAGACTGTAGATCCTTGGTTAGTTTCACATTCCTGAATGCTGGTGATGTCTTTAAATGATGAAATTCCCTTTGCCTCTATGCTGAACTGCTCTGAAACAGAAACAGCATTTTCATTGCATTATATAATAAGTTACTGATTTCTTTTAAAAAACCCTGCTTGATGTACCCTTCCTCAGGTTTTAGTTTTTAAATGATTTCATACATATTTTCCCTGAACAAGCCCTATGTCACCTTCTGCAAAAGTTTTCTGTTTTCTCACACAAGATTAGGCATCTTTCCTAGCGTTTCCTTTTATGGATGATCTTGGAAAGCAGCTAATTTTATCTGCATACTGTGAAATCTACAGAGAGCAAATTTGAAGAATACCCTTTAAGGAAACAGTAGGAAAAAAGGTCTTTTAGCCTCTCTGAGTATCTTGTTCAGCCTGATTCTTCAAAGCCTGAGTCTAATTTCCAGTCCAGCTGTAAGCCACATGTCATGACCTTGCTAAGTGGGTGGAAATCACAGGGAGAAAAATAAGAAAAGGAACAGAAGAAAGAAGGAGAAGGAAACTTCAATTACAGTCTCAAGAACAATGAGTAGTTCAAAAGCAGAGTTTCTATTAGTTCAGTGGATAGGTTTCTTTTTTTCTTTTTTGAATGCAGTCTGAATTTTGTATTCTATAAGAGCAACCCAAACAATTCAAGTGTTTCTCTTGAGTTATTGAATTATCTGCTTATTCAGATCCATGTATCTCCTACATCTTCCCCTTTTTTTATCCCTGAATTTTCTAGTATTGTGATTATATGCTGGGATCTTAAATAAATTCTACATTTTTGTACATTCAGGTAGATATTGTAGAACAAAAAACATTTTGCCATAATAGTAGCATTCTACAAAATAGTGATATCAATAGGGCTACAATCAATGTGATTTTGCTGATTTGAAACAAAGAAAAATGTGAACTGATCCTAGCACATATGTACATGGAAACACAAATGTCAACCTAAACAAATAAATTCTTGCAATTATCTCGAAGATGGTATTTTATAATAATTCTGTCACTGAAATTAAAATAATTTTTGAACTGACACTGTGGTTAAAAAAATGGAGGAATCGATGTACATGAGATTATGATCACCAAAAAGATACAATTCTTCTGCATAGAATATTATGCTATTAAAATGAGAACAAGAACTTCAGCACTGATGTTTTTAACATGGATGTTATGGAAGATATCACTGCATTAATTTGCACTTTCATCTTTTTGTTCATCTGCAGCCATTGTGTCTGAGACAGTGAAAAGCAATATTGCAGATTTTGCCTGTCTGTGCCCTATATCTGTTATATTTTCTACAGCTATTTCACAGCCATGAATGCAGTCCATGTAAAGCTTTAAGAGCTGTCTTTTTGGAAATATGAACTCTACATTGAGACTAAGATGGTCAGAGAAGAATTCATCAGGGTGTCACATGCTGGGGAGTGCAATGAAAAACAAAAGCCAGGGCAATGAATTTCTCCACATGCCCGGAACCTCACATCAGAGATGACAACCTGCCCTGGTTTATGTGATGGTCCCAGGGCACAAATGACTAGTGGAACTTACTGGAGACTTCATCCTGAAGCTTACTGGAAGGTTTGATGTCCCAACTATAGTTCAGCTCATTGTGAATACTCCAAAATTAGGACCTGATATTTTTTTTCTTATTACTGTCGTCTACAATTGGATTTACAATATCAAGCTTTTTCTTCCCCTTTTCTTATTCATATTTGTGTCCTTAATTTATTGAAACCAAAGTCAGAAGAGAAGATTACCGTAAAAAAATCTAAAGATTATGCATCTTTAGAAATTTGATTTGGACTTGAGAAATTTTGTTGTAACTTCGTTGGAAGAAATGTATCAAACCATTTTCATTTCTAAAAAATTAAGATATTCAGTTCTTTGAATAAAAAAACTAGGTAGTGGAGTTTTAAAAAATATTTCCATGCAAAGCAGATGTGGATTTCATTTTACTTTGTTACAGTTTTATTTTTGGTTTTTTACACACTGTGATCTAATAAGCAAATAGAAATTTAATGAACACTATTCCATGTTCATAAAACGATTTTGATGTTTCCCTGAATAATTAAAATGATCTTCAAATATATGTAAAAATAGATTATATATATTTATACATACCTTTACTTATGTATGCATAAATACATATATATAGTTTGTATTTATGCTATATATAGCATATATATATATGCTTTATATACATGGCATATAAGTATATATGTATAGCAAAATGTTATATATATATATATATGTATATGTATATGAATATGTATATGTATATATGTATATGAAAATAGAATTTTTCCCTCATTATTTGCTAAGATTTTTTGTGCTAAAAATATCTTGATCCAATCAACTCATTTGTTACAGGAAGAATCTCCAGAGTCAAAGGATGTTAAGTGGCATCAAAGTATGTGGAAAAGTGGTCTCTGATACCCTGGATGATGGAAAATCTGGAGTACTAGATAGGAATAAAACAATTAGAATATGGATCTGTAAAGATGTAGTTCTCATCAAAAGATTTCAAGGTGCCTTGGAAATTATGTTGGTGTCATTGTGCTCAAAATCAAAAATGCAGAAGAGAAACACAATGGGAAGTGACTCTGAAATTGGCCAGCAGGCTTACAAGAGAAACAGATGGGAATGCTCTTCATATTCCCTGCCTTCATCTGCAGCTCTCATTAGTACTTATGATGTTTCAGTGTGACAGGGTTAAAGATGGAGAAAGGAAGTAATGTCTATTTGGGTTTTTTTTATTTTCCGACTGTTCTGTTAAATGTTGGTCTTGGTGTGCAGCTTTGACTGTTTTCAATGCCTCATTCCTCAGATGTGAGTCTTAGCCTTTGCTTGAAAGTTTTTTTAGAGTCTGTGAAAAACTATATAAATGAATGAAACACAACAGCATTACATTTCATTATTTTTTGCCCTTTACTACATACAAAAAAATGTCTCATAAATAAGTTACAGAATGCAATCCTCATCAACACAGCCTCCAGCACTTCGCATTTGGAGTCTCGCTCATCAAAGGGCATGTTACAGTGGTGCCTGGGCTGAGGTCATGGTCCAGGGGAGAAGAAATTTTCTTCACACAGGAAGATGATAAATTTGTTCTTTTGCTTCTGGTTCAGTGAGAAATATACATTAATTTCTATAGTTATTTTCATACTATGAAAATCTGTGATAAGAAATCTGATCTTGACAGGTGGTAGCTTTTTTCCTGTGGCTTCAGGCTATCTCTGAAGACAGCAAATGTTGATCTCCACACTTTTCTCATGTATACATTAGAATAGAATAGAACAGAATAACAGGTTCTCATAAAATGTAAAACAGTATAACTACACCAATATACACTAACTTTCCATAAGACTATTCAAAGCAGAGCTCTTACAAAATATCTTTCCCTTCATAAAATTCCATATACATATGTACATGTTTTTATGTTTTTATAAAAAATAGTCTCCATATAGTCTAAACTGATATCTTTACTCTTTGAAAGTGTTATGGTGACAATTTACATCCAATCACTACTCAAAAATTTCAGGTGAAATCACCTGTCTGTATTCATGAAGAGGAAAATGTGCATGGTTATATCACCTATTTCTCCAATTATCCTTATCTGTTTCTTTGTAGTTTAGCAAGTACTAACAGAGATATTGATGGCATGGCTACAGACCTCTGTCTCCATTTGTGGAGTGTTTGGCTTCATTTATCAGAAGTGTGTTTGAACCTGGATACATTTTAAACTTTTGTCTTTTATATTATTACTATTATATTTTTTCCCTGCAAAATTTATATTGCCACAAAAACTTCAGGACAGAATTCAATAGTTCCAATAGGAATTTTCCATTAAAATGTGCATATGATTATAATGTAATGGTCTGACTTTAAAACTACATTAAAACTGGGAATTTGTTTGATATCTGGTTTTCCAATATGAAAAAAAAAATATAAGTTGATGCGTGATTCCTCTGGATTGGATTAAGTTTTATATATATTTATAAGCTGAGAGACTGTGCTTTCTCAATTTTATTGAAGACTTTAAGACCAAAATGACCAACTATTTGTACTTCATCAGATGGAATTCTTTGGTTTTATAATACAACAGAAATTAATCCCGTGTTATTCTCATATGCTCCTATTATCTACTTAATTCTACAATTACAATTCACATTAAGCAGTAGTGTTGCTGTTGTGCCTTATTCTTAAAACCTGTCCCTTTTGCTGATGAATTTAAGTATAGTGCCTGATTATCCTTCTGAAAAAAAAAAAAAAGAAAATAAAAAGCTTAATAGTTTCAATAATCTTCTCAGTGAGAAAATAAAGAATTGTTGATTTATTCTGAAGAAATGAGTGCATATGCTCTCTTGAAATTGTCGCCTATGTTCTGCATGCTGTTCTATTTGAAGCGTTTAGGCAGACAAACCAAGATGAATGGTCACTGTTACCACTGTTACTTGGTGCCTCCTACAGCTCCACGGACAAAGCCTCTATGGAGGTTGATCCAGCTCTGAACTGATCCCTTCAATTACTCACCTTTTTCCTTAAGCCATAAGGAGAATTTTGTTAATGGTTACCTAATAGGTCAGGTAACAGTTAAGTTACAAAATATGAAGAAGAATGAACCAGGACCTATGATTTTATTCTGTTTTGGATTTTTTTACAATTATTTAGTCTCTGGAAGAAGTGATGTGTCTGGATAGCTAGAAGGGATTACAAAGGCATACATGGAACTTCACAGTTCTCTCCTTATCTCCAGTACTTACAATGGTGACTGGTAAAATTTCCCCACTGACACATGGAGCGTCCCCCCACAGCAAGGCATCCCCTTTCTATCATGCACGTTCTTTTGTTGTAGAATGGAGTTTTAAAAGATAGGTCTCAAAGTTTAAGAGTATTTGTGACATTATGCTGCCCACTGCAGTCTGCTTTCCTCCTTTTTGAATTTCCTAGAGCACCCATCAATTTGGCTCCAGAATTCCAGTGTGAGTGCTCAGTTAAGTCTCGCTCTTCATGTTGTGGTGTTGCCAGTTTTGGTCTTCTTACTCTCCTGGTCTGCTGATTTGCATATTGTTGACAGCTTTTTTCCTGTGTTCCCAGTATTTTTTTATATAGTGTTAAGGCTCGAATCTGTTTGGAGGGATTTGTACACAAGTAGAATCAGCTAGCATCCAACTCTGCATCTAATAATTAGAGATGAATGAGCACACAAGTACCCGTGCTCTCCACAGGCTTTCTGAACCAGCAGAATAATTAACCAAGCACCTCAGGCAGACTTGCTTTGAGAAGAAGAGAGTTCCAGAAACACAATGCTGCAGTCCTGTGATATCAAGGCTGTTTTTCTTAGCTGAAAAATATAGAATACATTCTGTCTCCACTTTGACGGACATTTGGTTTCTGTCTAATTACTGCTTTTTCTCTTAGATCTTAATCATTTGCATCACACTTTAAAAAGAAAGAGATCAAAGATCACAGGATAAGAAGATATGAAATATGTTCCTTAGCTCACCCATAGTCATGTATAAAGATGAACATAAAATTTGAAGCCTGTGGGGGTTTGCCTTGCTCTTAGCAGTGGAAAAGCTGTGACAAGACAGGGGGTTATGGGCTTTAACTGTTTCATGGATAAAACATATTCTTCAGTCAGCAAAGAACCTTTTTCAGGCACTATAGTCACTAAAGAAACACAACAACTTACTGAGGAATTGCTCTTTATTGTGCATTCTGTTCCTATATGAGGACAGAGGGAGAAACAGAAATATTGTGAAAAATAATAGAAAAATATAGAAAATATTCTTGCCAATATATCTGGTGTATCATAATCTTATTTAGCTTATTATTTCATCTGAGTAAATTCCTCTAGATTAAAGTTTGAAATTAATGTGCAACTGCTTTCAGATTTATGTCTTGGATTAAGAATTGAATGTGATTGTCTGACCAATTTGGGAAGCATTTGAAAAGACAATTACTGTATTAACTAATAAATTTACATTTAAAAAAATGTTTCATTGTATATATTTATCATTTTTTCATGACTTGGGGGTGTGAAAAAAATATTACAGGAGTGAGAAAGTACAAAGAAAAAGAAATTATCACAGCTGTGTGGAATATTTTCTCCAGAGGAACAGTTAAGTAGTGTAGATATAATCATCCTGGAAAAGAGATGACTTTGGAGGTATGATGGGTGAGGGTCTGAAAGATGAGTATCATGAAAGGACAGTAGGAAGTGACTGCTCAGTGTCGTTTTCAGTATTGAGTTTGTCAAATGAAGCTACAGGAAACGAGAAAGAAACTAAAGATATTTCTTTGAGGAAACATGCAATGGCCTGCAGACACAAGCAAACACTTCCAGACAGCCCAGAGATGTCATGTCATCTCCACATATTCTTTCAGATATTCAAAACCCAATTAGGTCCACTTCTGAGCAACCTGCTTTAGCTGATTCAGTTTTCAATGGGGAGATTGGACAATAGAACCTCCAAATGTCCCTTACCTTCTCATCCCCTCGGCGAGTCTGTGAAAATGTTTGGCACATAATATGCATGAAAATTTTCATTCTATTTCAGGCACTACCTACTTTCTGTGGTTTCCTTCTTCTTGGTTTCATGATTTACTAGAGCACTTTTGATCTTCTTGCTGTCAGTGGTAGACTGTGTACCGTGTTTATGTGTTTACAAGAGAAAGATCTGCCCAGGTATGAAAATTCATGACTTAGAGATCAGGATGCTGTCATGATTTCAGACCTCATAGCTCTATTTGTAGAAAAGGTAGACTAGGCAAGCTGTAAAGCTTAACAGCCACAGATGCCACTATTTTTTCCCTTCACAATGTGAAGGAAACACAACTTTCACATGGTGGTTATCCTATCCAGCACCATCTTATCTTTAGAAGATGTTATCATAGTCAAGTCAATGAACTTTTTGGAGGAACTCATTGAACAATTTCCTGAATGTACTTAACTTAGACACCTTCAGACTGCAGGACACTAATTTAGCAGCTTTATTGACAGAGACTTAGCCGTTTATAATGTTAGTGTGTCATAACTAAGGAGTGATGAATAAAATATATGACCACGGGGAATTTCATGAGGTTTGATAAAGCCACGTGCAAGGTGCTGCACCTGGGTTAGGGCAATACCCAGTACCAGTCCAGGCTGGGGGATGAGGAGATCAGGAGTAGCACAGGCAAGAAGTAACTGGGGCTGCTGGTGGATGAGAGGCTGGACATGAGCCAGTGATATAAGTAGATCAGGTGGGTTTTAGTTAAAATGGGTTCAGTTTAGCCATTTAAATCTTCTATTAAATATTAATTCTTAGATGTGTTTATGATGACTTGGTTAAATACGGTCCAGAGAGGGAAATAAATTCATTGTGTTCAGATGCACTTTTGAAATCTCTTCAGGCTCATATGTACGGACTTTCCTCACTCTAAGAAGACTAGATGTTTTGTCTTATTTTTCCCAACTAAAAGAACTGTTAACAATAGTATGACAGAAGGTTCTCAGCTTGATAGCCTCAGGAGAATCTGGAACTGTTCAAAAACTGTCCAGACACCCTCAGAAACTTTCCTTCGTGTACCTGCTCAAACCCTGCCATTTCAATACTGAGGGCCACTATCCAAGAAGTATAAAATGTTTGTACCATTTGGCTTCAAGTTTCATTGAGAGCTGATTCTCTGTCTTTCAAATGACTGAGACATATTGTGAGTCAGCATAAGCTATTTAGGGCAAGATGTGCTACTGAAATAAATTGACAGAGTTCCATTGACCACTATAGAATACATCTGAAACTGTACAGGCAAGTGATAGGTAAAGAAGTAATGAAGAGAAATGAAAATGCCATAATTGCACTTGCAGTTGAATATCAAGCTGGTATTTACTGAGATAAATCAGTTTGTAGACAGTCTTCATTGCTAATTGTTCTTGTATTTTTGGCTGTTAGCAATGTAATATTTTATTTAATTGTATATTAAATTAAAACTTTAATAAATAAATATTTTAAGGATAAAACAACAAATAGCTTGTGAGCTGCCTAAACCCATTTATTTTGTCTTTATTTAAATTGAAAAAAGTGGAGGGTTATCACTACATTGTAATAATAACAACTAAACCACAGCAATCAATACAAAGCGAGTGGCATAGGGGAAACTGCACAGTACAGCCTGTGTACTCTGTGCCCAGTACATCAATTAACTCTCACCATTTTGATAGAATATAGTCAGTTCTTCCATTCAGAGAAGGTAAACAACGATGTTTTGCCTTTTCCCTTCTGTGCAGTGCCTCTATAGTGTTTTCATCAACATGGTTTTGCTGGTCAGAAAATATAATGTTGCAATGCTCCTGTGTACCACTCATTAGACCAGGCCTGAATGGATTTACTCCAGTCTATAGGTGGTTGCTTTTAATTTCAAAAATTTTGGTGTAAAACCATGCTGTGGACAAAAGCAGGCTGCAATCATCCTCCTTATGCTGATACTGAACACATCCAGAGAAAGAGCTACAGCACAGCACGAGAAATTTGGTTTAGACACACCCATACTGCATGTACAAAGGGATTCCCTAAATTTATCTTCCAGCAACCATAGCATCAGTCAAGTAACTCACAAGAAGAACTGTTCATAGAATCACTGACAAATATAATTTTTAAAAGGGTACTAAATAACATTATTTGGGAATAGTTTCCCAAAAGTAAGTGAAGGAAAATGTAGGTCATTCTGGATTAAGAAATCACTCTTTTGAAGTTCTAATCCCCTCTCAAGTACAACTCTCAACATAAATTTAATTTGAACTTTATGAACAGTATGATATGTTTTTAAATGAAAAATGAATAATGAGAAATAGTCCTGATCGCTAAGAAAATAATTTCACTAAAATGTATCACTACTCTGAGAGATTATTTCAGCTTGTAAGATACACCACTCTGTTTCAGTGTGTTTTTGTAAGTCACCTTCTGCACAAAGACTGAGCCTACCAAATGATAACAAGATCAATACATTAATTCCATATGTGAATAATATAAGGAAATTATTTTCAACACTTCCCTCAGAGAGATGATGGAGTGTCTGTTGAGAGTACATAAGAAAATATCTTCTTTTTTCTTTTTTCTTTTTTTTTCCCTTTCTTTTCTAAATGACAAATACCTTTTGGCGAGGGCACTGAAATAAGTGTCAGCAAATTCAGCTGATTTGGTTCTTCTAAGCACTTGCTCTAGGGAAGGATATAACTGATAACAAAAGATGCAAGAGGAGGGTTATGAGGTTTAGTCTTCTCTGTTGGACCATTGCTCTTCAGCATGGGACAATGCCAAAGCAGAGATATTGACTGCCTGGCATGACAACAAATGGAATCTTGAGTGGATCCTGTATGGCCTTCTTTGCATTGCTAGAATCTTAGAAAGTCACATTTCATTCTGGGGAAGAATGGGATTGTTTTGAAAACACACGGATTTCTTTGCTGTGAAGGATAATTGGTTTGTATCTAGTTGGGATGTTCAACACCCATCTAGGTGTTACCTTTGCAGATGACTATGAAGATTATTGTCTAAATGAGAGAGAGAGGGTGTGTGCATGCATTCAGATCAGCCAAAGTATTTAAGTGTTTCTTCATTGCTAATTTCAGTAAGAGTTGAGGCTTCTTTGAGATAGAGATTCCAGTTAATTTTAGAACTCAGTTGATTCAAGCACCTTCTAACTTCAAGTAAAATAATCACTACAGCACAGAGATCCTATCAATCATAGCAAGGTTTGCATGCTTATTTAGCTAGCTTGTAATTAAAGGCAGCTAAAAATATCATGCATGAATGGCAAGTTTCTACTTTTTTATTTAGCTCATCTCCTTCAGAGAGAAGACACAAGTCCCATCAATCACACAGTTGGTAACTGAAGTCATTATCACTAAAATTAAGGCAATTATATACAAATGAATATTAATGAATCTTCCAGTCAAAATCCAGGTCAGTTTCTAAGAATTTTAACAAAAATATAAAGAACTCCTCTTTTCCACTTAATCTTTTGTCAAATAATCAGTACCAAAAAGGACACACCTTTTGTATTTAGCTAACATCATGGATTGAGGTTTTAATGAAATTAATAACAGTATTTTTCCAGCATGGTGCAAAGTGATGTGTTAATTAACATTGTTCTCACAAAAAGTGACACAATGTTACACTAACTTAACTTTGAAGTTGTCATTTCCAGTTGCCATTAGCTCTATTATAAGGGGAAAATGGATTGTCAGTGCACTGTGCTCAGCCAGACAAGTAAAACAAGACTGCATTATTTTAAGGCTAAAAAAAAATAAGATTTGAACTCTCACAGATCAATCTCTGTGTCTCCCACAAGGAAAGACCATCAGACAATTTGTCCCCTCCTTTCCAAGTCAAGTCACGTTTACTTACAGCTGAGGTAAAGGAAAGGAAAAAGGGAATAAGTCAGAGTAGCTTTCTTTGAACTGTGCTTCACCCCATGTCTTTGGAAATGATCTCAATAGCTTTAAGGTAGGTTGTGACAACTGTTAACTGCACTTGGATACAGAGCACAACAGTAGAGGCAACTGCATCTCTGAATTATTTAAGGAGATAGAAAGTAAGGCATTTCAGGCAGCTATAACAGACTTAAAGTAACATTTCCCTATTATAGAGATCAGCTTTTTATTCTGAAAGTGTGCTTAAAAGATAATTTAATTTTCATGTATTTATCTGTTTACAGTAACTGAAAGTCATGCTGGTGATAGCAACGGTGAAGGTGTCCTTCCCTCATTAGAACAATTAAAAGCAGGAGTGAATCACCTGTCTTTCAAGGGCAACCACATATCAGATAAATGTTCAAAAAACAAAAGAAAAAAAAGGATCTTTTTAAAATATCCTTAAAAAATATTATTCTTCTGCCTAACTCCATGGGCAGATGGAGTCACTGCTATGTTGATGTACACTTGAATGAGCAAGATCAGCTTCAAACTCCTTATTACTATAAGTGTAGGGGAAAATTAAGTAGGAAGAATGTAATCACTCAAGCTTGTGTTTTGTTAAATACAGACCTGAATAAAATTATTTAGCTTGTAAATCAACAATCCTTGCTATTCTGAATTTACATTATACTCCACAAGAAACAAGAGCACATTGCAAGGAAACAAAAATTCTATACCTACAGAAAACTCTGGTTTCACATTTAATCTTTAAATTAGATAAAGTATCAAGAAATTCAGTCTACCTTCGTTTTGAAGTGTGCAAAATAGAGATGGACTTGGGAGTTAACACGCTTGCTTTTCTTTTTTTTTTCTCCATGCTGGTTAAAGTAGAAGAATTATCTGTCTTGACACTAACATTACCTTGTCTAAAATGGTTTCAATTCGTTAAATAAAATCCACAGACTGGAAAAAAAAAAAAAAACTATTGACTGTAAGTTTCAAAAGTCCCAAGTACAATTGCAAGTGACCCATGTGTGCTTACACCCTGAGAAAACATTAGATGGGCATACACTTTCTTTCATTTAACCTGCTAACAAATTAAATCACAGATAGATATTTTGTTTCATAATAATTGATTGTCTTATTCAAGGAAAGAAGCATTTTTCAGAAATAACAACTCTTCATGGTCACAAGTATTCCCAGCTCATATTTTTTTCCCCTTAATGGAAACAAAATTTTGTCTTTAAAGAAGAGCGCTTCTCATAAATATTGCATATGACTCAGTCCTGCTGAGGAACACTTTCAAGCAAATAAGACGGAAACAGATAAAAAAGCTGAAGGGATTGGTAAGCAGCAGTGGGAAGAACAATAATTTTAAAGTCTGAGGTTCTAGTTTCACAAGTATTTGTTTTGGCACCAGTGTTTGCTTGTTCATCCCCTAAGCCTCACTGCTTATCCCTGTCTCATTGCACTCCCTCAGAAAAAATCAGAAAACATTGGTGTCACACTGTGAACAACATCAGAGATGCTAATTCAGGTTAAAAACCCCACAGCTTTATGTTGTTGGGTTTTGGGGGCTTTTGGTCCTGAGAGAAATAACTGTAAATGTATGGCTTGTTTAAACCTGCCCTGGGATTTCTGTATTGCTTTATATTATAGCAAGCAGGATGCTAAATTTTAGTGTTCCAATTAGGTACTTTAATGGTCACTTCAGATCAAGGTAAATTAGAGATGGTCATGAAAATTTTGCAGTCCCATGACAGTTTTCTCAGAGCCAACATCTATTTCTAATCCTCATTCAGACTGGAAAATACCTGAAAATCCCACCAAATCTACATTGACTCAACATAATTATTGTTGTTATAATTTATAGTAATGCTATTATTTCTTTTTGACTATATCCATATTTAATTTTAGCCATTAGAAGTTCCCAACCTATTATACTCCTAAGTAAACCCCAAAAATTACATAAAAGAGCCCTCATAATTTGAGCAGAAAAAAGTTAGGCAGTTTCAAAGTGAGTACTTTGGGTCTGTGGCTGCATTGACTTTTGAGAGGTATGGTAACATCTGGTGAAATAGTTGGCTTGTGGCTTGCACAGCAACAAAACAAGGCTTTGCTTGTCAAGAAGCTTTGCATTTGCTGCAGGCAAAGGTCAGGGGCATAGAGGATTTCTGGTTATGACATGTGGCCACTTGTTACTTTTTGATAATTTCCTTGTGTTTTGTCTCTGTGTCTCCTGGTGATCAGTTCATATTTCCATAACAGCAGTATTGGAAATGACTCTTGGGAGTGACATCCTGAACTACTGAATTCAGGCTCTGCTAAGGTCAGTGGCGACATGGTATTATCCTTTCAGAAGCATTTTTGTTTGATCTTAATTTTTTTTTGTCTGCTATGCTTTCAGAATTTTTTTTCTAATTCAGAGCCTGAATTTATTAATATCTAATTTGGTTCTAATTTATGTAAATATTTTCTTTCTCCTAGGTGTTTCCTCTCGTCTCCATTTCCAAAGCTCGTAATTTTCAGTCTCCTTTGAGTGGAGCAAAAGAAGTTATTTTATAAACAATAAAATAATTTAAAATTATATTTAAAATAAGAAAATGTTTCTCATTAAGGAGCCCCTATGCTCTCTTTAAAGTTCTCTTGGACCAGTGGTGCAAAGTTTCAGTTCTGTTCCAACTTTCTTTTGTAGCACTGGTGAGCCTTTACAGGAATGGTCTCAACAGTGCCTCATGCAATCACATTGCTCTTGGAAACCCTTCTCAGATGTAGCCTAAGAGATGATTTATCTCTTCAGGGATACATTATGTTAATGGCCCATAATCACTCTATCCACCCAATAACCTTTCTTCTCTCACAGCAGTAATAGGTGAGCTTCTAAATTGTAGTGTGGATGACTTTTCCCTTTGTACCTAAAAGACTTTGGACTTGAATTTTATTTTTCTTCTGTTTCTATTACTGCATTTGTCATAGATTCTTGCTCCTTTTAAATGGCATTTTGCATATCTAGAGTCTTGACCTTCTGACTGTAACTAAATCACTTAATACCTATAACTATTACTAAAATGTTTCTCTTTTTGTGGCAAATTCATAAATAAAAATAATTATGATTTAAAAATGTCTGATAATGATAAATAAAAATAATTATGATTAAAAAATTATCACCAGAATATTTATTGACAATTTGGTAACTATAACATATGAGAGAAAAAAGCTATTAGACAACATCTAGAGGAAGGCTACAAGGATGCTGAAGGGCCTTGAGGTGAAGCCTCATGAGGAATGGCTGAGGTCCCTTGGTCAGTTCAGCCTGAAGAAAAGAAGACTGAGGAAAGACTTCACTGCAGCTACAACTTCCTTGTGAGGGGAAGGACAGACACTGATCTCTCCTCTGTGGTGACAGTGACAAAACTGAGGGAATGGCCTGAAGTTGTGTCAGGGCAGTTTTACGTTGGATATTAGAAAAAGGTTCTTCCCTCAGAGGGTATTTGGGCACTAGAACAGCTCGCCAGGGAAGTGGCCACAGCATCAAGCCTGACAGCTCCAGGAGCATTTGGACAATGCTCTCAGGCATGTGGTGTGAATTTTGGGCATGATGCTGTGCAGGGCCAGGAATCAGACTTTGATGATCTTGTGGGTCCTTTCCAACTGAGAATATTCTTTGATAATCTAATTATTCTCTTGAATTTTAGACCCCAGCCTAAAGGTGGAATGACAGTGGCAGGTTTTCCACTGCCTTAAGCAAGATACCCACTAATCTTCTACTGAAAGTTTCTCTTGACACTAGTTTTTTTCCTTCCCCTTTCTTTTCAGCCTCACATTTCCTTCCCCTATCTGGCTTTCATTCCTTCAGTAATGATGAAGAAATGCTATAACCATACATGATAGTTGCATGAGACAGCTCTTGGGAGCCTAGAATAGCTGTGATCCACTGATCCACAGTATTATTTCCCAGCTATCAAAAGACAGGAAGGTATAAGGTGACTATGTTAATTCTTTCTCGCTTTTATTTAGTTTCAGTCTTCTCTCTTTCAGTAGTAGGCACAGAGCTCCCTCTACACGTTCTGTGGATCAGATAAAACACTTGGGATCCTGCTAAATGCAGCTAGATGAACAGTACTAGACAAACATAAATCATTACCATTAACTGCTACAGCTCTCAACTACAGCTAAAAATCAAGAAACTAAACCAAGCTGTTAGGGACCATCTTAGCATTGATAAAAGAAAATAGTTGGCATTTGCTGCTGGCAGTTTTACTAAGAGATATGTGTCTGCTGGTCTGAGAAAGATATCATCAGCTGTGTGAAGTCTGAGAGATCTCAGAGGAAGCAGAAAGAAGAAAGGCCTGAAAAGCACTGAGGTATATTTCCTTTGTGCTTAGAAAGGCAGAGAGCTTCTGAAAAACTAAACCAAGTAATGGGACTTACTGGCAGACACTGGTAAAGGATTTGATGGGAAATTTGATCTTCTCTGTTATGAGTCACGACCTTGAATGTTACAGCTTCTGCATGAGCAGCAGCACAGCTGTAAATAGAAGTGCTTCAGATGCAATGCCAGCATTGAGTGCAGCACAGAAAGGGGTAGATCTAATTTGTCCATACTGCACGTCTTTTGAAAACACAGGACCTGAACCAAAGGTAAAGTTGGCTCTCATTCTTTAAAATATGCAATCACCTGCAGTGATATACATAACCAAAATTTTTAATATATGTCATTTACATAGGAGAAAATACATGATTAGGTAAGGATTTGGAGGCAGAAGGAAATGTTAAATATTTCTTCTATACTTTTGTGACAAAGCTGCCAGCTCATGATCTCTGTTTTCCTAAAGCTACACTGTTACCCATAATTGTAATTGCTCTGCTCAGCCTAGTTGTCTTATTTTAAGATAAACAAATACAATGGGCTAGGTTGCTGCCTGAGGAATCAGTATTGAAATCAGATACTTGTCCCAGTTTTGTGCCATCAACAAACATGCTGAAGGCACACTCTGCCCTGTCATGACCATTGGTGAAGCCATGCTGACTTGTCCTGATGAATTTCCTGGAAATTTGGCATGATTCAGGATAAGCAGCTCCAACACCTTCCCAGGGATTGAGGGGAGCCTAATCAGCCTATATGTCCCTGGGAGCTCCTTTTAGCACTTCCTGAAAACAGGAGTGACATTTGCTTTTCTCCAGGCTTTGGGTACTTTTCCCTGTCACCATGTCCGATGGAAGATGGTTGTGAGTGGCCCTGCAATGACATCTGCCAGCTCCCTGGACTCCAGAGGGGGTGTTCCATCGAGGCCCATGGGCCTGTGAAATGTTGAGTTTGCTGAAGCTTTCCTTGATTCTCACCACAATGGTGCATCTTCCATGCTATAGCTACTCCCCTTGGTTTTCGGCACTTGAGATTCCTGAAGGCCCATCTTGCTGATAAAGACTGAGGCAAAGATGGTGCTCAGTACCTCAGCACTTCCCATGTCCTCTGCCATCAGCTCTCCTGCCTCACTCAAAAACGGGCTCCCATTTTCCCCAGTCGTTTTCCCTAATCACCTTTTTGTGTACTTACAGAATTCCTCCTACTTGTCTTTGGCAACCCTGGTCAGATTCAATTCTGTTTGTTTTAGCTGCCCTAACTCAGTCTGTCAATGCTCTGACAGTGTTTCTGTATTCTTCCCAGATTATCTATTCTTGCTTCAAGTCACTATGCTTCCTCGTTGTGTTTGACCTCTCAAATGATTAAAGACAAATGTAATGGCTTTCAGGATTAAAAAAAAAAATAAAAATCACGTTATGGCATGTTTGAAATACTAAAAGGATACATAATTCACATCATTTTAGTAAAAATGCAAAATTAGAGACAATAAGAAGAATTTGGATACCTCATTATTGACTCCTTAGACGCTTCTAAAATCCATCTTTCAGTGAAAAAACTGCAGATGTAAGAGTCCCCAGTACAGGGACAGATGGGAGTAACTACTGCCTGTTGCTTTGAAGAAATATATTACACTAAAACAGTATCTCATTACAACACCTTTTCAGTGATCTGGGAGTTTGTTCAAGAACAAAATGGATATTTATGTTCATTGTGCTTTAAAAATCATATTTTAAAAGACTCTTAATGAAAGACAGTCTGTGACCTTTTAGCTGTTTCAATACTATTGTGGGAACGAATTTTCATTTCATTGTAATAATTATGTTAGCAACTTCTACTTTTTCTTTTTTTTAATTGACAGTAAGTATGATTAGGAATACAATAGCACCACCTGAGGCACAGTAGCTGCCTAGATTACTTGTCAGTTCATAAATACAGAGTCAAATTCAGCATTGCTATGAGTGAGCATACTTTAATTATCCATTATTTATTATAAGTTAAGTTCTAACAATATGCTCTATACTAATAGGAATAGGGGGGAAAATCAGTCACACAGAGCATTCATAAGCCAGGAAACTATTTTTGCAATTCTAATTTATGTTCTGTTTAAAGTATTGCCGTCAATTAACTTTATTCTTTCAAAATTACAGGTGAAGAAAGCTAAAAGTTTGTTCTTACATTCATATATAGATGTCTCAGTAGGAAAAAACCCCTGAATTTCAAGTGCATTGAAGATCCACAGGGATTTTCTGAAAACAGCAAAGGTTCTAAGTGCCAGTGTAATGCCAAAATGGGTAGTAAACAAGTCTCATCACCCAAGCAGGTTTTGTGGTGAGAGTGTTCTGAGCACAAGTGTGGCACCAAAGCCTTCAATCAGGGTACAAATGCAATTTAGCTAAGTGGGTCAGATTCATTACACTGGTAATACCAGAGTGTACAGCCCGGAACACCACGCTCCCACTTCAGCTGGGTAAACTTTGTGAAAGAGCAAAATGCAAAAATACACAGAGCTGCTGAGGTCAAGTGGGGCCTGTTTGGGCTGCTGGACTTTCTGTCTTAAATGAGCATCCTGTTGTTGTTTTGCAGGCTACCTCTTGGGTATATGTTTTGGTAATTAATAAGGACACACAGGACTCACAGGGTGTGCCAAGACCTGAGGGCTTATGTGACCCAATAAAGATTTTGACCATTCATGTTACTAGGGAAAATAAAAAAGTGCATACAAAAGCCAACTAGTATAAGAGATGCCTCCTAAATATACTGAATATTTCCCATTTTAGTGATAATAAAATGAAGCTCATGGCTGTTATGTTCATTGTGAAAATCAATGATGGCATAAGTTGCAGTCCTAAAAATGATCACTGCAGATAAACATTTGCATTAGATTTTAAATTGGTGAGCAATTTGTTGTGAGTAATGCTGCTGATAAACAGGCATTAAGCAATGATTAATCTGCCCATTTTTTCAGATTTCAGACATTAGCAAAGGAGTTTCAGTTTGGTTTGTGTAGGGGGTTTGAACTATACTTTTGTTTACTGTCATCCTTTGGATTCCCCTATATAATCCATCCACCAAAGTTTGTTGTTAAAATGAACCATATTCTTATAGAAACAGATCCTACCAATTGACTAAATAAGAGAGGAATTATTAGTTTTCAAAAAGCAGATTCACTATAATTTTGCTTCCTACGAGCAGTGTAGAGCCAAGATAGCTGAAATATTATTCAAGCCATCACAAGCAGTCATCCAGTTAAAATATTACTCTAATTATAAATTTTTAATTTAATATTCTCCTACAGATACTTTAATTTGATTTTTGTTTTTCATATATGTAAAAAAAAATGAAAAATTAAGACAAAGCCACATTTTTTTGTCATGTCTGCATTATATGCTGTTAGATTACATGACGCAACTTGCAGTTGGGCAATGGCTAGAAGATCAATACAGTAAAAATCCTTCTCTTTGTCTGCTCATTCTGCCACAAGGGAAAAACACTCCCTAATATTCATTGTCTTAATCAAGTTTTAAAGCATTATAAACACTAATCACAGAAAGAGACACCTCCCACTACCCTGGGAATTTGTGAAAGGCCACTTCTGATCAAGTTGTCTATGATTAAAGTTCACAGGTTTCTTTCTTTGTTTGCCTTTCTTTCTTTCTTTCTTTTTCTTTCTTTTTCTTTCTTTCTTTCTTTCTTTCTTTCTTTCTTTCTTTCTTTCTTTCTTTCTTTCTTTCTTTCTTTCTTTCTTTCTTTCTTTCTTTCTTTCTTTCTTTCTTTCTTTCTTTCTATGAGACAAGTTATATTGGAGATATGTATAAGACAGCCTGGATTAAATGGAAATAATACACTGAGTACTTGCAAATATCATGTCTATGACAACAATATTTATTCCATATTATCTTCTGTGTCCTCTATTCTAAGTTCTGTAAAATCACAGTAGCAGAAGACCTAGCTGTGCTACTGATATTGGTAATAGTAATATCTTAAGTGTTCAGCAGAGCACTGAACAGCACTGCAGTCTATATAAATCTGTGTTGCACCTGCATCTTGTACAATATGTACTGTTCTGCTACACCTATCTGAAATAAAATACAATAGAAGTGAAGTGAAAGAAAGATGATCACAAATATGTAATAGCTTTCATAAAAGTAGACAGTTAATAGACTAGAACTCCATTTGCTAGCAATATGAGGAAAACATTAATCACAATGACATGCTGAATAGCAATAAGAACAATTATTCACTATTTGACACAATACAAGAACTAAGGACGACCCAAGGTATTATTAGGCAGAGAGTTTAAAGCAAACAAAAGTAAGTCTTTTCACACCATGCACCATTCAACTGTAGAATCCATTGCCATAGATTGCTTTAGGAACAAAAGCATAAATGAGTTTTAAAAGGTCAGATAGTTTCACTGGGAATAGATCTGGTGGTGGTGGTAAAACATGGTTCAGATGCAATCTCTGTCACAAATGTCTGCACAGCAGAAGCTACTAGGCTCTATGTGAAAAGAAGAATTTATCTTACATATGTGTGGTTCTTTTTCACTGTTCAGTCAGCCTCTGTATTGACCCATTCACAAAGATAGAAAACTGTGCTAGATAGATATTTGTTCTAACTCTGAAAGGTTTCTTTTATATCCTCTGTTATTTTGCCACTCAAATAGTTATTATCCTTCTGAACTATCTTGTTTCATTAGGGAAATGCACAACTTGTTGAATGACAGCTACCTACACTGAAGTTTGGTAAATTGAAGATGACACGGCTGATAACACAAAATGTTTGGAAGAAGCACTGCAATTGAGGGGCACCTTCCATCAGCTGAAATCTCCCCTACTGCCAAACCTTTAGACAGGCACAGAATATAGAGTAGGAAGCTGAAGAGAAAAAGAGATTAGAGATAAATAGGTGAGATTAGTTTAGATAAGGATTGGTTGGAAGTTAGTGTTAGACCTCAGATTTTAGAGGTGAGACAGGCAGGAACTGAATTAAAGACAGAAGAGGAAGACAGATAGGGACTGGGTGGGAATCTGATCTGAGTTCACTTAAACTGAGGAGTTCATGTACAATGTACAATGTACAAGATTAAAGCAGTGTATGGAAAAGCCAGAGGCTGTTCGGATAAAAAGTCACAATATTTATGCTCAAGTTATGGTAATTTGGTCATTGAAATAATGGTGATAAAGGGTCATGTTTGAGTAGCCTTGTTTGAGGATTTTATTAATAATACCTCAATGTCAAAGTAATACAATAATTACCTGAATATTTTTGAAAAGGTTCTTTCCAGGATATGTTACTGCTGTGACTCATGATAACACATTAGCTACCAGTTGCCTTCAGAGGTAAAATTGTATTGAATATAATCAGACTACAGGGTGCTAAAGGAATTTGTTCAGGAGGTGCACCTTTTCACAACAGAATCCTTATTACTTCATGGCATTTTTCTGATCTTGAAGGTTTCTATCCAAAACAGAAGTCCCTGACCCATCATGAAATCAGGATATGCTTTGACATGTCTGTAAAAGTGCTAAGTATCCCATGCTAAAATGTGTGTGCTGCATTATTCCTAATAAGGAATAAAATAAAATAAAATATTTTAAATAATGTTCAATTCATCTTTATCTCATCAATTTCTAATATCTATTTTTGTGTGTCTTGTGATGCATATATTAATAAAGTAGTAGATATATATTAATAATAAATAAATCATAGAATCAAAGAAAGGTTTGGATTTGAAGACACCTTAAGAGAAGATTCAATATATATATAAATTGAGGGTACATGCTCAAAAGTTTTTAATGATGGTGATGCACAATAAAAATTTTATATGACTGCTCTACAATACCTGAGTTAACTGCAAATGGATGACAGATACAATGGTGACTTACAGGAAAACCATATCCAATGGCACAGGTATCAGGGTGCCTGAAATGGTGCTTAGGGAATTGTGCAGGCTTCTGGAGACATTTCAGACAACCAAGGGGGCTCCAAGCATCTGTACCACAATAGAAAAGTTATGATGTTTAATGTTTAGCTTCTAAAGTGCAATCCACTTGAATTTAGAGGGATTAATCATCTGACAACTAAACAGTAACTGTAATTTGACCGGCTGGAAGAATCATTCAGATGCACTTTAGCCAAGTAACATACGAAAGATCAAGGCATTATTTGATGGATGAGTATAAAAAAAAGAAATCTGTGGTGATGCATTATGTGGTTAAAGAGATAAAGCACGTGTGTACCACAGAAGGAAGAGATCCCAGTAACAGCACCTGGTGAGAAAGAGCCAAAAAATCTTGCACTTGTGGGTTAGGTTGATGTCTGAGAGGAAATTAGGAAAGAAGCTTCCATTTCATAAAACTATGTGTTTTGCAAAAAGACTGGATGACAACAACCTTCCCTTTGTTAATCAATGAGTATTCCATGCCAGTCAAGGCAGAGGTGGGGGTGGAAAGTAGCTTAGTTTGTATGAATATTCTCTGTATATACCTGTCTATTTTCAACTGTTCCCTGAACTGTGTCCATTTTTCTTTATTTCAGTCCACCTACTGAAAAAGGAAGCTAGTTCAACACACTAAAAGGAGGATTGTGACACAAAAATCAGATGAAATTAAACTCTGAGTCACAGAAGAAGAATTACCAGATGTCACCCTACACCTAAACTCTACAGGGTGCCCCTTAACTACTTTTTAAATGTACTGTGTTGTGTCAGTTTGTTGCACAACATATGGTAAGCATTACTTTTAACAAAACTCCTTCACATCTTTTGTTTTGCATCACAACTTTAATGTTATTTTAATGTATTTTTCTGGTGGATTAATAAACCTATATTTTTCCTAAAGGGTTCATTATGTTTAGACACTACATTTTATTCTATTTTTTTGTAAGTGAATTTAGGGCTTGATTCAAATACCAGTGAAATCAATGTGTTTCCACAATATTTTATAGAATGTAGTAGATAATGTCCTAGTAAAATTAACTTTGTATGTTTTTCAGTGAAACTGGTTTACCATAGGCCATGCTATAGAAATGTTTCCCAAGCTGTATCTCTACTCAAAGATTAAAGGGTTTAATAATATTTTCATTTCATATCTACTCAGACTTCCTGTAAATGGAATTATTATCATATTAAAGTTCCTTTAAAGTCTGAGCTGAGTTAGGTTTTGCATCAAGTGACCGTTTGCTTCCAAAGAATATCTTTACAAAACTGGTAATGAAAAATGGCATTTGCTTACTCAATAGATCATGGTACTAAACTCATTACATTATTTATTTACCAAAATAATGAGACCATCTGGTCCGGATCTCTACCCAAGTGAGATTATTTCCATCCAACTATTTTTTCCAATATAGGCTTAAAATGCCCCAACAGACAAGTTTTCCTTTAGAAAATGTTCTATAGCATCACACATTGATAGGAAAAAAACGTTTCAGGTGTTCAACCACAATTTTGCTATTTTCATTTTCATAGAGTTAAATCTCTATGTTCACTATAAGTTCTTTCATCAGGTTTTCACAAGTGATCCATTTCAAATATTTTTTATAATTTCTCCATTCTCAGCTGTTTTTTCCAGCAGCCAACCAGTCATTCTTCATTTCTTCCTTTTTACCTGTGCCTGTCACTTTATTAATTTGTTCAGAGCCAAATCTATATTTTGAAAAGAGCAAAATTTCTTTCTGAGCAAAATGTAAAAGTTTTCCTATTTTTTCATTAATGTATTGCTCTGTGGTTTTATACATACACATCCAAAATGGAATAAAAAACCAAAAAAAGAGGATTTTTGTAGTAGTGGCCTGTGATTCCTGAAAGGATTTCAAGGTTAAAGTAGACAGACCTAATTTTCCTATGTTGAAATCCAATGACAAGAAGATTTATTTGGTCTAATTATCAGGAGAACAATGAACAAGGAAATTATTATATTTTCTTCCCATATCTAGCATTGCTGAAACAGAAACTTTAATATTCCATATGTGTCTAGTGACAGCGTTCTTTTAAAATAAGGTTTGCAAAGGGAAGAGGAAGAAAAAGTCACAAAAGTGATTTAGACTGAGGAAAATCCATTAAAATTTGACTGTTAAACTTTTAATCTGCTAATTTATCAAAAGAAGATCACTGTGATTTGAAATCCCCCCAAAGGGGGAACACTGACTTCCCTAATCAGGTAGCAAAAGGCATGCTGAACACCAGCAGATGAAGATCAAATTGAAATTTTCAACTTTGTGTTAAATTCCTATTTTTAACTCAGTGTGAATCAAATTAAAAATACAATGGGATAACTGGATTTTATATCTTTCAAAATCTTCATATATGAGGCCCTTTTTGGGCCCTGACAAACTCTGTGCAGGAGTATCTGGTTTAAAAGCTGTGCTGTGGAAGTGCTGAGCCTGGGTGTTGTGAACACCTTCTGCCTTTGGTAGCTGGCCCATAGTACAGGTGTAGCATCAGGGCTTTCATAGACTGGTACTGACTCCACAGCTGCTCTTAGCAATAGGTCTGAATTGGAGAATAGAAGAAGGAAAACATTTACCCTACCACTTTTTTTTTTTTTAGTACAGATGATAACAAACTGACACAGCAAGGTCATGAAAGTGTTTCTTTAGTTGGTACAACTACACAGACGTCCCTTTCATACATCTCCTCTGTAACTGAAACCCAAATTAGCTAGAGACAGCTCAGGTATGACTTTCCATCACCTCTCTGTCTGCAGTCTAGACATATCTTCTGCTTCAGTAGTGAAAATCGTGGTAGAGGACTGGATCCGGTATTCCAACATGCTGCTAATTATGGCTGTGAAAGTGGTTGCAGCTTTTTAAATTGTAAGCTTGGCTGAAAATGAAGGGACTGTCAATTGCTTGTTTATCTTGAGAGTGAGAAAGCAAGATTACATGAATACTAACTAGAGGATAATAGTGAAAAGAAGGCAGTTTGGCTTTCATAATATCAAAAGCAATGGAGTCTGAAGGTTATTTCTCTGTGCATGGTGCTCTGACTCTGGAACTGGACCATGGACTTCAGGGTTGCTATAAGAAAGCTAAATCTTACCTTAGTTGTTATTTGAAAAATCTCAATTCACATGACAATTCTTAATTCATTTTATGTGTTGTACAACAGAGTCTAGTTAACTTCTAGCTTTGGCTGAGTTTACAAAACTGGAAAGACTTGAATCGACTTCAGGTGAAATCGGAAGAAACCAAGGGATTTCTGTTCTAATCCTCTGCCTATCTTTTTGATCCACAGTTGTGCCTGTATGAATCATAGTCAAATATCCAGGCTTTGTCTAACAGGTCAATTTCTTTCCTCTAAATTAGGCTGTATTATAAGGAAGCACCATATATTTCTGCCACTCCTGCTGTAAAGCTGTCTAATCTTCTGCCTCCAGATGCACACCATCACTGCCATTTAGCTTGAAAAATACTTTGTACTAAATATGTCTTTCAAAATGACAAACTATTTTTAATTTGTCCTACTAATATAGTGGATTGTCCCAGGGAACATATGGCATGATGGCTGCTGCCATCTGTAGGATGCCCTGAGGTGTTCAATGGTGCATTTCAAAGGGTCTGATTGTGAGCTTCAGAAAACTAGGCAGAATCACAGAATGGTTGGGGCTTAATTCTGACCCATAAGCTCTCAACTCATTCTTCATCCACTCCCAGGCAGATACATTCCCCTTAACAGAATCATCCATTATGGGCACTTGTTTCTTCTCCTGCTCTCCTCCATGGAGGCTGGAGACTGAGGCAGAGACCTGCTTTTGTGGGTCATGGGTCCAAGGTGCCTGGAGAAAAGGAGGCTCAGGGTGGACCTTATCACTTTCTACCTACCTTTTTTTCTACCTTACTACCTGAAACATTATTGTAGCAAAGCGGAGGACAGTCCCTTTTGCCAGGTAACAAGTGACAGAATGAGACGAAATGTCCTCAAGAATGGGAAACCTCCCTACACTAGGGGAGGTTTAAATTGGATATTAGGGAAAATTTAATTATAGAAAGGGTTGTCAAGCTTTGGAACACTTTACTCAGGGACTTACCTTTTCTCCAAGAGAAAGTTCTGGGCCCTGGGTAAACCTACTCCCTGAAACTGAAGTCTCCTTCCTTACCAGTTTCATCTTGGTGCTAGCAGAGCTGCATCAGACATAGAATCATAGAATCATCTGGAAAGACTTCAAGGATCAATAAGCCCAACCTCTGACCTATCTCAGGGTTATCTCTGTAGAAACGCTGGCTTTAATTGAAATAGAAATTTTGCACCACTGGGTGAAGTAATTCCCTAGGCCAAATAATTAATGAACTATGGAAAAGTGAAAATCATTTCTGATATATCCAAAGCAAGGAAAAATTAACATCCTTCTAAGAAGTAAGAATCCCGAAGGTGCTAAGATGAAAGAAATCAACACAGGTATTGCTGTCTATTCCAATTAACTCCAATCCACTCCTTTCTTTCCTTCCTTTCCTTCCTTCCGACACTTCCTTCCGACACTTCCTTCCTTCCTTCCGACACTTCCTTCTGACACTTCCTTCCTTCCTTCCTTCCTTCCTTCCTTCCTTCCTTCCTTCCTTCCTTCCTTCCTTCCTTCCGACACTTCCTTCCTTCCTTCCTTCCTTCCTTCCTTCCTTCCTTCCTTCCTTCCTTCCTTCCTTCCTTCCGACACTTCCTTCCGACACTTCCTTCCGACACTTCCTTCCGACACTTCCTTCCTTCCTTCCTTCCTTCCTTCCTTCCTTCCTTCCTTCCTTCCTTCCTTCCTTCCGACACTTCCTTCCGACACTTCCTTCCTTCCTACCTTCCTTCCTTCCTTCCTTCCTTCCTTCCTTCCGACACTTCCTTCCGACACTTCCTTCCGACACTTCCTTCCGACACTTCCTTCCTTCCTTCCTTCCTTCCTTCCTTCCTTCCTTCCTTCCTTCCTTCCTTCCTTCCTTCCTTCCGACACTTCCTTCCGACACTTCCTTCCGACACTTCCTTCCTTCCTTCCGACACTTCCTTCCGACACTTCCTTCCGACACTTCCTTCCGTCCTTCCGACACTTCCTTCCGACACTTCCTTCCGACACTTCCTTCCGTCCTTCCGACACTTCCTTCCGACACTTCCTTCCGACACTTCCTTCCGTCCTTCCGACACTTCCTTCCGACACTTCCTTCCGACACTTCCTTCCTTCCTTCCTTCCTTCCTTCCGACACTTCCTTCCTTCCTTCCGACACTTCCTTCCGACACTTCCTTCCTTCCGACACTTCCTTCCTTCCTTCCTTCCTTCCTTCCTTCCTTCCTTCCTTCCTTCCTTCCGACACTTCCTTCCGACACTTCCTTCCTTCCTTCCTTCCTTCCTTCCTTCCTTCCTTCCTTCCTTCCTTCCTTCCTTCCTTCCGACACTTCCTTCCGACACTTCCTTCCGACACTTCCTTCCGACACTTCCTTCCTTCCTTCCTTCCTTCCGACACTTCCTTCCGACACTTCCTTCCGACACTTCCTTCCGACACTTCCTTCCGACACTTCCTTCCTTCCTTCCGACACTTCCTTCCGACACTTCCTTCCTTCCTTCCTTCCTTCCTTCCTTCCTTCCTTCCTTCCTTCCTTCCTTCCTTCCGACACTTCCTTCCGACACTTCCTTCCTTCCTTCCTTCCTTCCTTCCTTCCTTCCTTCCTTCCTTCCTTCCTTCCTTCCTTCCTTCCTTCCTTCCGACACTTCCTTCCTTCCTTCCGACACTTCCTTCCGACACTTCCTTCCGACACTTCCTTCCTTCCGACACTTCCTTCCAACACTTCCTTCCAACACTTCCTTCCTTCCTTCCTTCCTTCCTTCCTTCCTTCCTTCCTTCCTTCCTTCCTTCCTTCCTTCCGCCACTTCCTTCCTTCCGCCACTTCCTTCCTTCCGCCACTTCCTTCCTTCCGCCACTTCCTTCCTTCCTTCCGCCACTTCCTTCCGCCACTTCCTTCCGCCACTTCCTTCCGCCACTTCCTTCCGCCACTTCCTTCCTTCCACCACTTCCTTCCACCACTTCCTTCCGCCACTTCCTTCCGCCACTTCCTTCCGCCACTTCCTTCCGCCACTTCCTTCCTTCCGCCACTTCCTTCCTTCCTTCCTTCCGCCACTTCCTTCCTTCCTTCCTTCCTTCCTTCCTGGTAGCTGAATCTGAGATGCTGATTTGCTAGCTCCTGCATCTATAAATCTGAAATAATTCATTGAATCTAAGAGATTTACATCTGAGTATAGTTAAAAATAAGATATTTTAAAATGGAATAAACTGTGAAAACAAATTCATTTGTGAGTTGCACATAATTTAGTCAAAATAGGCAAGCACACAGTGCATGTTAAAAATGTACATAGGTAATTCCTTTTTAGACAGTAAAGAAGATAAATGGCTTTCAGCAAGAGCATTAACTTTGCAAATTAGTTTCCATTATGAAATTCGCCTATACACAAACATAATTTTAATTTTAAAAATTCTTTTTGTTGGTGAAATTTTCTACTAAGTTTCTAAGTGGTCTATTTAATTCTTCAATTTCTTCACTCTCTCTGGAAGCTCAATAGCATACTAAAAGACAAGGGAAAACTAGAATCCTAAAATTCTAAATAATTCATTTTATTTTCTCTCTCTTTGCTATACTTTTGTGACATTAATTATTGATGCTAACTAATTTCTGTCTTTTAAAAATATGGTTTCAAATCATAGAATCATAGAATTATTTGTGAAGGGACCTAAAGATCATCTCATTCCAACCTCCCTACCATGAACAGGGACACCTTCCACTAGACCAGGCTGCTCAAAGACCCATCCAACCTGGCCTTGAACACTTCCGGATGGGGCATCCACAGATTCCTTGGGCTGCTCCAGTCCTCACCACCCTCACAGCAAATTTTTTTCCTAATATCTAATCTAACCCTGCCCTCCTTCAGGTTAAAGCCCTGTTGAGGAACACATCTGGCGCAGGCAGTTCCATTTGCAAGCTGCAATTAGAGATACAGAATGAGACACAGTCTGAGCTCTAGGGTGAGAGCCCACAAAGACAAAAGGCCATGAACTGCCAACCCTTTGCATGAAAAAGGGTACAAAGACTGATGACCAGATGAATGAACAGAGAAAAACACAGTAGGAGCTGAAGACTCATAGGGATGAAGAAGTAGAATCGGAATGAAAAGGAAGAGTTGTGTAGGGCTAGCCTGTGAGGGTATGAAAGCCCAGGGGCTCCTTTGGTGGGGGTTCTCCTCAGAGACACCAGCTCCATCTCTTTCTGTGTTAATGCACCATGAATAAATGGGTTTATGGCACTAGAAAAATAAGACTCTAAGGAAACCTGGTCTGACTGTCTGAGTGGGGGTGTGTAGAGAGCCAAGGGACCTACAGGAACCCGCTGCTGCGGAGAGGCTCTGATCCCCTGGTGTTGTGTCACTGCCAGTGAGTCTCATGAGTGAGCAGACTGGGAAGTTTTCCTTGACAACACCTTGTCTTGTCATTACATGCCCTTGCAAGAAGTCCCTCTCCAGGTGTCTTGCAGCCCCCTCTTTAGGCACTGGAAGGTCATACAAGGTCTCTCGTGTCCAGAGTGAACAACCCCAGCTGTCTCAGCCTGGCTTCCTCTGGACTGGCTCCACCTGGTCACATGGTTACATCCATCTTGTGTTGGCTGTCCCAGAGGTGCATGCAATATTCCAGGTAGGGTCTCCTGGGAATGGAGTCAAGGGAGAGAGACACCTCCCTCAGCCTGTTGGCTTTCCAAAGCTTATAACCCTCCACCTTATTGATTAGGAAATTAATGTTGAAATTCCAGGAACTGCTAGATTATAGATAAGTATTTCAAGTATCAGATTAGTCCCTCCATGATATGGTGACAGGATTCCCATTCTGGATTTCAGAAATCTCTGCCATTGGGAAATTTCACCAAAAAAAATTGTTGTTTCAGTAAAGAGAGTTTCTGAGAAAATTTGTGACCTGAATTAATTTCAAGTGAGATGGAAGATGTGACTCCAGTTGTAACTCCAACTGCTTCTTTTTAGCATATCTTATCTATGTTTCAATATATATCATGCTACAACAGTTCCACTTGCTCCTAAATATTCTGCTTATTTTTGTGCCACTAGTATTCTATTCTGTTTTATAAACCACCCCAAGCTTTTATTTTTTATTCTATTTTTTTTTGTTTGTTTGTTTTAATTGAGGTTTTTTTGTTTAATTTGTTTTTGAATAGTTTGAAGTATTCAGGAAAATATCTTCATGAGTTTTGGAGAACAAGTAAAAAATCCATTAACCTTCAAAATAATTGATGTGTTTTCCAGGTTACTGATTTATTAAGACACTTTGTGCACCTGTTCCAATCATTAGTGATATATTGTTCCACAGTAAACACTCACTCCATCTTAGTTAAATAATATTATTTGGTTGAATTGATTATTGTTTGCAAAAGCTTGCTAAATTAGGATCTGTTACTTTTTTTTATTATACATTTTTTTAAAAAAATCTATTTGAAGCAATAAATTGTGAATATAAATTTGCCTGTAGATATTTTACAAATCAGTTTTCATGTACAAATATCTGCACTGAAAGTCTCTAGTGTAATAGTGAGGATCTTGAGTCACTGTGAAAAACATCAGCCCAGAAATTTCATCTAATCATAAGCAGCTCTCTCAAAAAAAACATTTATCACACTTTGATGAGCTTGCATACTGAAGCCATATTCTTAAACAACCAGAAATGTAGGACTCTGGAAGGAATCCACAAGACAGTTGTTCAAATAAAGTTTCTTGGAAACTGGCAACCATTATATCTTTACAGTTTCTTTAATACATGCTCTGAAATCAGTGATGTTCCTGATTATCTAGAAGGATCAGACGACTGCAAATTTCCTTTCAACATGGTTAAAATGAACCAGTTTTAAACTGCCTTCTCATGAAATAAATACCATCTACCAAGTGCCAAATAGCAATTTTTTATTCTGAATAAACAAAGTTCAAGTTTGCCTGACTGTCTAAAGTCTAGACAGACTTTAGACTTTTAACAGAAATGTCTAGATCTAATAGAGAAAAAGAAAATTTCCATTTTGGGCGCAATATTGAAGGTGAGTTAGGACTGAAGTGGTGAGACTCTGCTGTGTGGAGCCTGATCTAAGATTATTGGTCCTGTGAATCTACATAATCTGGAGTCAGACAGAAGATCAGTTTAGGATCTGAAAGATGTACTACAGTGTCAAGTACTTATTGGAGAAGGTCCAGTGTTTTGCATGTTCCTGTCCTGTCTCAGAGCCAGCTCAGAATATAGTCACTGTAATGACAATAATGTTATTTTTTTCTACAGTGTAATTTTTTTCAATGGTTACCCAAAGAATAGTCATTGGAGTTATAGCAGGAAATCGGTTTGTTGTATTGTAGCTGTCAGTGTCAGGGAGTCATGTTCAGATAATGTTTCCCAACTTTGGGACTCTTGCGTACATGAAGAGGCATTCCACTTCAATCTGTCATATTTGTCAATCTGACAAGGAAACAAGTTTGTCAGAATACCCTAAAATCACTTTGATACCAGCCAAGATTTAAAATTTAATCTACCAACTCAGGATGAAATGGTGGTTTGTAAAAGAAGAGATGAAAACTCAATTATAGATTTTACTTACCAGTAGTCTTAATCCTTACCTTCTCAAGTGCTGAACTGCTTTTGGCAATTTTCTTGAGTTCATGCTTCTTGTTCATTTTGAGAAATTGACTCCTCTCCCAACTCACACCTGAATTATCTCACTTTGAATTTTACTTGTTCTTCACAAGAAATGGAAACATCTCTGACTTGAAAACAAGAGCTTTCTATGGCTAAATAATTACCTACATCCCTCTTCTCATCCTTTCTTCATTTTTGAAGCTGTTGTATCAGTTTGCAACCCTGGTTTTGGACTTTTGACTGCCTTCTGTGTCCTCCCAGCCCCTGCTCCTCACTGCATCCAGCACCCTTCAAATCATAATGAGCATTGCGATACTGTGCTAAAACCCTCCTGGGGTTCAAGACTGGCCCATTCTTTATTTAGAGCACATATGTCAAAGAAAACCAGGGGTCTACACCTGTGATCATGTAAATATTGCTGTGTTCAGACAAAGAACACAATTTATGATATTCTTTTGGATTTTTTTACTGTCTAGTTATTTATGTACTTATTTATTTATTTAAATAGACAGAAATCTGTTTGTGAGATTTAAGGAAATTACTTAAAGATATAACACTTTGTCCACTGCATTCTTCTCATTCTCAGATCAACATCTCTCAGTAGTTCTAAAGATGCACAAATGATTTGCAAATGTGTCTGATTCTGAGCACTTTATCGTTTATCGTGGGTCTGCACTTACCAAAACTAGTTCTCTGCTCCTGATATTCCATGCATGTGCTCCCTGCTTTTTGGGTCTCTGCCTGCTTAGCCCATCCTCACCTCCCTGAACTTAGAATTTGGATACATATATATATATATATATATATATATATATATATGCACGCATACACACCTTTTGCTTCTACTGCATTATATGAGAAATTTTAAATTCATGTTTTTCTTCCTAGATATTCAAGCTTATTTTACTGTGTTTGGAATGTATTTACCATCAAGTATTTCTTGTTAGAAAGGACATTCTTGTCCTCCATTATCCATGCTTTCTCTCAGTTTGGGCAGTTCTTTCTCACAATCTTTGTGGGAATTTAAAATACGTATTCTGTGATTCCCAAGCAGCCTGAAGCAAGTGAAGACACCTCTAGGTTTGTTCCATGGCTGAGCTTCATTGCAGCTAACTGGGTTTTGCAATGAAAGCCTTTTGGGTGTGACATATATGTTTGATATACAGTACCTCTCTCCCAGATTCAAAGATTGTTGAATTCATCAGCATCCTAGCAGACACATGGAGAGATTTGGATTTCTTCTTTTGACATATGTGCCTAATTTCTGTTTAAGTTGTATTTTAAGCTCCTATGTGCTCTTAAGTCCTGTACCAAAATTGACAGAAGGAATCTCTAATTAATTTGTGAAGTACATAGAAACCTTCTGAATCTCACTCCAGACTCTTTTGAAAAAGCTTTTTATCTCCCCTCAAAATCAAAAATTTCCAAAGTTTTGTTTGGAAAAATTGAAAATTTGTTTTTGAGTGGTCACACAATTCCACTTTTTGTGTTTATTTTGTCTCTGCTATCTCCTCTCTGCCGTGTTTATTGTACAAACCTCTAATACTCCACTGGCGGGTGTCTACTTCAAATTTCAACAAGTCAAACTCTTCCATCTCTCATGCCTGAGGGCAAAAATAAAATCACTGAACAGCTTATCCAGGAACTGCTTTTTTGCTGAGACAGCTCCCCTTGCTGTCTGCTCTAGACAGGAACTCAGGAATCGGTTTTGTAATCCATTTAATAAAACAATAAACTTTGGTTTTCATGTCAGCAGGGAAAAGGGGCTTTTTTTTTTTTTTAATCTAATCACCATCTGGATTAATTTTATTTGCCAAAAATCTTCACCCATGATCAAAAGCCAAGAGTAGGGTTATATCCTTGTTTACAAGGCAAAGTTTTATGTTAGGTGATACATGACAGAGTATTGTATATCTCCCCCGAATCAGAAGGGTACCTCACAGTATTTGTTAAATGTATGACTGTACATGTGAAGCCAAATATTTAGGATTATCTGGGACAATGCTGGCACGCAGATGCTCAGTTAAAGAGGTAAAATCTCATTAGAGTTTTAGAGTTAAAAAGAACATTTTTAGAGAAGATTCTCCACAGGAACTCTCTTAAAACCTGTTTGTCTATATTTTTTTTTCCTAGAAAATGATCTTTTTTGCTTTTCTGGGTGTTTAAAGGGTCTGCATATATTGGTTAAAGACCTTTATTTTTCGAATGGTAGTCTATCTTTCACAGAAAGACTCTTGAGACAGAAACCATCTATCTTTTTTGGTGTAATCTTTACACTTGATACTGTAGTATTTACATGGTAGGCTCCTCTAAAGAAGAAGAAAAGCAGAAGAAAAGGAAAAAAAGGAAAAAAATGTTTAGGTTGGAGTGCTCTCTGTTGACACGTGCTGAGAACAGGGAAAATCCATTCAGCCACAAGGGCCCAGAGACACCCAGGATTCTGCTGTGACACTTCGTGTTTCTGAGCCTCCAAAGGAAATTCTCACTCTGGGTGCTTTGCAAGGCAGACTGAATGAACACATGAGCTGAGTCAATCCAAGCACAGATGAGTCGGGAAACTATAAATATGGGCATTAAGGATTGCCTGAAGGACTCTGGCTGTCTTGAAGTGAGACTAAACTATTTGTTTCCTGTCCCAGTGTTGGTGTCATTTGGACACAAACTCCCACGTTGCTGCTTTCACCTAAATCTGAGGATCAGCCAGCTATTAACTCACAACCTGCTCTGCTGCTCACTGTGAAGACTGCTCACTGTTCACTCACTGGCAGGGTTGTGAAGTGTTTATAAACGAGCTGAGAAGCTGCAATTCTCCTCCAGCTCTGCCAGTTCCAGGAGATACTCACTGCGTATCATGGTTATCCCTCTGACACTGAGAAACCATCTCCAAAAGAAGATCTGAGGTGAGAAAGTTCTGTAAGTTCAGAAAAGTAAAGCAAGCTGAAAAAAATCCAAAATACTGTACTTGAGTATGTCTAGAAGGCAGATGGGAAAGAAAAGATTAGCCATCATGAACATATCTGTTTTGTTTGCAAGTTAGTACTAATACTCATCAAAGCAGGAATGGTTTGCTAATGTATGCCTTTATGGGGTTCTTTCCATCAACCCAAAATTTATTCATTTTTGCATTTTTGTATTAAGTAAACACCTTTTTTTTTTTTCCTAAGGGAGCAGCAGAAAATCAACAGGGGAATTATTCATACCTCAATTTCAGACATAGATTTATATGCAGGCATGATTATGTGAATGCACATATGTTTCAGGTTTAGCTGCACATGATGCTTTATGAAACGTCCTCAGCAGAGATAGTTCCAGCTTGTACCTAAGGGGAAACTGGAAAATAATATGCCAGTTGCCTAAGCTTCAGAAAATCTGCATATTCCGAGGTTTAGCAGTTACCTCAGTAGGGTCCCCAAATTCCTATTGATCTCTCCAGCTGATGTAGTAGAAATAATATTGCTGTGAAAAGTGTCACCTGGAGGTGCCAATGTTTTGTCTCAAGCGTAGCACTGTGTTTTAGCTTGAAGAAGCTACTGCTATCATTCACACTTGTTCAAATTTTGGAAGTTTCTCTTACAAAGAAATATGACTTGAAACGTAGTGGAGAAAGATGATGCTTCTTTTTGGGAAAGCAAAGCTGATGTCTAAAGGCCTAAAAATATTTCTTCAGTTCCAGATCGAGACTGCTGGGTTCTTGGCTGCCATCTTGGTTAACAGAAAAGGAAACTAAATGGACATGCAGACAACTCCCAATGCATGAATTGTTCTGGTTTTCGGGTTTTCAACTTGAACAGTAGCGGCAATCTCATCACAGTTTCTTTGGGAGAGCAAGGTGCTAGAAGCAGATGTAATATTCTTCCTCTTTCTTATACCACCTTTTGTTTTTCTGAGGTAATACTAATCAGAGACTCTGTGTCAGGGCCTGCAGGAAGAATAGCTGAAGAAAAGAAGGGAGCAGAGGATGCAAGACCAGACAAATATTTGTGCAACAGTGAGCAGAGCAGAAGTTAGTCAGGGGGAAGAGCAGGAATTACAGCAGAGTTATTAGGATCAGCTGAGAGAAAACTGAATTAAATGGTTGGCTTGAATTGAACAGAGTTGAGAGGATTATTATTATTATTTTAATTGAAGACACCTGATATATTTCTCCAGCATGGAGAGATATCATATATCATAGTGCCAAAGTTCATTTGTATCCACATTTATTTCTTCATAGATGGTAGCATCTCTCATTTAAATAACCATATATATAAGTCACATTTACATGATCTATTTTGTGCAGCAACCATAGGGAATGCAAAGAGTCCCTGAGAAGCAACTGGGTGTTCAGTTCACTCATTTCCTCAACATACAGATGAAGATCACGCGGGTTGAGGCTTCACAGGCATCTCTGGCTTAGGTGAGGAAGGGGCCGGGGCTGGGGGGAGGTTCAGTGATATCTCTGTTTCATACCACTGAATAAAACTTTTATTAACTCCAGTGGGAAAAGTGACAGATCATAAGGCTGCCAATCTTCATCTTGCGCCACAAAGTGGTTTACTTTCAAATGTGACATTTTTAGGTGCCACCAGATGTCACTATCGGTAGTTTTAGGTTTTCCCTAGGATTAAAGAGGGCTATTTTCCTTGGAGAAGTACTCTTTTCTAGCAGTGATACAGTTCACGTTAGAAACACAGAGCAATCACCAGAAAAGACAGTTTGGCCTCTGCCTTTGAAATCCAGCTATGAATCTTCCACACACAGCTGCTGCTTTTAGTTGCACTTATGTCAGCAAACAAAACTTGAATGATGCTGAAATTTAGCAACAGATGCATTAGGCACCCAAGTCTTGGATAAGCACTGTGCTAATTATCAGCTATCAGCTGATCAGTTTGCCTGAAGGCTTGAGCTTTGTATTCCCATGGTTGAGAATGGAGTTTATTTCCTTGTTTTTCATCAGACCTAGCACTCCAGCATGGATTTTGACTCAGACAGAGGGAGATTTATCACTTTGCACTATTTCTTCACCAGCTTAGACCAGGAAGCTGTTTTTTAAAACCATTGAGTGTTACAAGCTCCAGATGAAGGCAGTGGGAACTCCAGAGGGAACAGCAAATATTTAGCAAAGCCTTGAATTCTGACCCTGTGATTTCAGGGGAATTATTTTAAATTCACTTTAGAGCTTTTAGGGAAGCAGGATATATAGAAATGAGTAAAAAAAAAAAATAAAGCAAGAAAAAAATGTTTTCTTGTAAATTAAGAGTTGTATAATTTATATAAACTTCAGTCTTTTCTATACCTGTGCCCCTGCATTTCTCCTTAGAGTAAGTACTTGGTTATTCATGTTTTATTTATTTCTTTTTGGAACTTTGAAAACTCCCAGAAAGTCATTCTGAATAGTAAGAAACAACTCTATACATATTTTATTATAATACTGGGTGTTTTGTGCCAACTGTGAGTCCCTGTGTCTGGATGGTTAATTGCTGCCATTCTGCCAGTGACTGATAGATAAGTGGGCATTATAACAACCATTTTTCACTGAAGTTCGTGGTGAACTCTATTTTCACAACTTTGCATGAAACAACCTAAGAAAAATGGTCTCACATCTTAGTAAGAGATGCCAGCACTTTCTATAGTAGTTTCTCAAGTGCTAGGAGGAGTAAAAAGAAAGAGTTAATAACCCTGACACAATGTACCTAGAAACAGGAATGGTTTGCTAATGTATGCCATTTTGGGGTTCTTTGGGCACCCCTTACAAGTCAGTTTCCACCAGGTTTGGGCAAAAATTTTAACATTTCAGACAAGCAGAACAAACTCAGGATCTCAGCTTTTCTGAAGGGCTTTCATTAGTGGCAAAATCAAAGGGGAATCTTGCATTCCAGTTTTTATTGACACCATTCATTTTCTGTGAATCCCTAATTTTTCAATATGGTTTTGTTTGTTTGGTTTGGATTTTTTTTTTTGTTTTTTGGGTTTTTTTGTTTTGGTTTGGTTTGGTTTTGGTTTTGTTAGTTTGTTTATTTTTTAATTAAAGTGAATGTATTCTGCAGCCAGAGCAAAGAACTTTTGCACTTGAGGATATGGTTTAATAATAAATGTGGGTTGATAGTTGGACTTGATGATTTTAAAGATCTTTTCCAATCTTAACAACTCAGTGGTTCCATAAACGAGGTTTCCTAGATCTGAAAATTGTCCACACTCCACTGAACAGATTTATTCTAGATGAAAATTTAAATTTTACTTTTTAGGAATGTCACCTTATCTCTTTTTATTCAGATTTCTCTCAATTAGTTAGATAATATTCATCCATTCTTGGAATAGAACCAGAATATTTTTTTCTTCATTGAAATGTACTGATTAGTCAAAACACAATGTTTTGTAAGGGGAGTGTTTCAATTGTGACAAAATTATGCATGAACAATTAGAGATCCATTTAATTTATGCTGAAACATTTCACTTCACTATTATGTTATTGTCATAGACCAAGCCATAAACCGTAAATTTAATTATTTTTGTGTTTTGGGAAACTCTTCTGATCAGACCATTCTAATATTTACCAAGTTACTATTTATTTCCTTGTAACAATCACAGGAAATGTCTTGGGGTCTTCTGTTTCAAATTAGGATGAAAGTAAGTTCAAAATGTAGCAACTTTTTGTAGATTTGATCTTCTGGGAGTTTGATATGTTCTGCTTTGAAAAGTAATTTGCTGGAATAAAAACATGCATAAGATATTAAAAATAATTTTTATTCATGTTTCATTAAACAGTCAGTAAGGGTCTCTTCCTTAAAGTCCCTGAGCTCCATTCATATCAGCATGCACTTATAAACTCATTAGAAATCATTCTGTGCCTGGTGAAAGTCCTCTGAATTCTTTACTGGAGACTCGGGTCACTCTAAATGTGATTACATGAAAATGCATAAGAGTACAGCATCACATCAACCTCACTTATTTGGTTTTGACTCAGTAACAGTAAATTAGTATTCATGATGGACACTCTTAACAAATAGGGTTATTATCAACACATGCTGTAAACATAAATCAGGTGGATATCAATAAAATTGTATTTTTGTTCTAGTCTTGTTTACAGATCTTCCTTTGGAATGCCACATAAATACTCCAAACGCTTGCAGGAAGCTTGCCACTCTGGTTATTATTTTTCTCTGGCTTAGAGCACTGACACTGATCATTTACTGACAATTTTTACCAACAACAAAGTTGTCCTATTGATCAAACTTTCTTTCTTTTACTCTCCTTTATGTCTATGAATGCCTTACATCACTTTGCCTTGAGTCAAGTGGAATTATAAACACGAAACACAGCAAATGATAAAAATAACCAGTAAGGTTATGGGTTGATGTTATGAATGACAGCAACAGATCACTGAAGGAATTTGAGAGAATTGGTATTTTTATATTTCAGGAGAAAACCTTAAAAGAAAAAAAAAAATATGAACCAACCACCCAAAATATTTTTAGTTAAAGTTTGTCTGCTATCAGCCCCTGAAGTATGGATTGCTCAGTTTTAGGAGGATGAATTTTGCCAGCATGCTGACTCACACTGTAGTCGTAGGGCATAATTATCACAGTGAATTATATCTGCAGAGAAATGCAGGTTTTTTGTCTGCAGTGCAAATAGGACAAAGAGTGAAAAGCAGAATCTGTCCCAGAGTGATTTGCAAAGCCTCAGATTGATTTCTTTGAAAGAGCCGCATCAGTCAGTTTGTGAAAAGCATGTGTCTAAAACTGCACTCTCAGCTGGCTTGGGGTTTTTCCTTCCATTATACTGACAACATTAGAGACTTCTATACTCCATGATGATTCCACTTTCTTTGCAAAGCATGCATTTATCACCCTGCCTTGGGATAGACTTCATCTAAGGCTATTTTTAAAGAAATCTTAGTTTTTAGTATGCCATAAAATAAGAGGTTTGGATCTTCAGAATGGATTCCTAATTTATGGAATATGTACTTCTTCTTCCCCTTTAAATAAAACTTTAAGTTTTGGGGAAGAAAATTTTTATTTGTCAGGCCAGCTACTGAAGGACACTTAACTCTGCCAGTGTCTTCACTTTTTATCTTTTTGGCTTCTTTTCAGCTTCTTTTCTGTGACTCGTGAGACATATCCTGACAAGTAAGTGACCTTGCAAAGATACTATAAATATTGTTATTTTAACTAAAATTTTTATTTTTTCCTGATATCTTTTTCTTACACAAACACCTGTTTTTGGAGGCTATTATTTATGATTGTGACCTCTATTTGCAAACATCAATGTGGAGGAAAGCCTGAAATAACATTTATAGTTAATCACTTCAGAAAGTTTTTCATAGAACAGGTACAGTTTTCTGAATTTGTATTTTCACCAGAAGTAGTCTAATGATAAATCAATCTTTGTATCTAATTTAAACTACTACTCAATCAATTTGGAAAAATATCAGACTCACTGAATTTTTAGGATTGAAAGGGGCCTTTGGAGATCATCCTGCCCAAGACCCTGCTAAGGCAGTGTCACCTACAAAAGGGGACACAAAAACCATCCAGGTGGGTTTGGGATGTCTGCAGAGAGGTAGACTCCATGACCTCCTGGGGACGCCTGTTTCAAGTGCTCTGCCACCCTCAACATAAAGTTCTTCCTTGTTTGTGGTGAAACTTCTTGTGATTTATTTCATGGCCAGTGCTCCTTGCCCTGTCACTAGGCATCACTGAAAAGATTTTGGTATCAACTTCTTGGCACCTGCCTTTGACATATTTATATGCATTAATGAGATTCCCCTCTGTTCTTTCATGACTGAACAGGCCCAGCTCCCACAGTGTCTTCTCATATGGGAGATGCTCCCGACCCCACATCATCTTTGTGGCCTCCGCTGGACCCTCTCCAATAGCTCCTTCTCTTTCTTCAACTGTGGAGAACTGAATTGAACACAATACTCCAAATGTGATCTCACTAGGGTCAAGCAGAGATGATGTCCTGATGATAATTAAATGATGATTATTAAAAAAGTTCTAATTCTATATACCCATTAAATATGACACTGACTGTCTCTGAAGCAGAAAGGAAAAAGTTAACTGGAGCACTAAATAAGGAGGACTTAGGAACACAGCTCATTGGGACTTATCTTAAGAGGATACAAAAATGAGTCAATATTATTCTGTTTAAAATAAGACGATATTTCAGGAAAAAAAAAAAAGCAACTTCAGCAAACTTCATTTTAAGCTTCAGAACTTTGTGCTGTCTCAGATCTGAGAGAGGCCCTAACCCAGATATTCTATTTGAAATATTGAGAAATACAAGTAAATAAATACGTGGAGGTCAGCATTCATTTTGCAAAACTGTTAATCGACTGTTCACTGTAATGTCTGAGACAGCAATATGTTATGAAGCTTGAAATGTCTCAGAATGTATTTTTGACTGGACTGCTCTTTCTGATAGGAAATCTGCTTTGCCTTCCCTTTACTATGCTTAGTCAGTGGCACTGATTTTTTTATCAAGCAGTTTGACTGCAGATGGAAATGGTTCCTAAGCGCTTAACTGCTGCACTTTTAAGGAAAACAGGGTTGAATTGTCCCTTTGGGGCACAGTCATACTTTTTCCCTGCCATTTAATATATGGGATAAGTTATTATCTAGCTCCACGTTTCTGAGCACAGGATTTGGAGATGTGGTTATATCAAAATATCTTCCCCAGTTCTGTATCATTTTCAGGGCATCACTCTTCTCCTGGCTTTCTTGTAATATTTAATAACAATTCAGAGCATCATATTGTTTCTGTTTGGTACCGGTGCTAGGTTGGAGGACATAGGTAACAGTGGAGAGAAAAGTCATGGAGAGCCCACTAGAAAGAGAATTTCAGCAATACTTAGCTGCCATGAATGACTGTCACAGAATCTTTCAGGTGATCCCACTGGGAAGCTGAGAAAATTAGCAGTCACAGAGCCTCTACATTGGCCCTATGGAGCTCAAAAGCAATGCCACCTTTTTTTACTGGTCCTCCATCCATCTGCTATCAGATCCATCAGTGTGACCTGAGTCCAACCTCACAACACATCTGGACTCCCTAAAAACCCACAGATTTCAGTACTGTGTCCTACAGTGCTCCCAGTCCTGGGAATGCAGCACAGGGACACCACAGGGATCCTGCTCAGAGCCAGAGTGAAGTTTTTATTTTGAATGACATTAGTTCTCAGACCACCACAGATGTAGGCATGTGTAAAAGAGCCCCTGCTCTGAGCCAGGACACGGATCTGTGCAAAGAAATTTTAGAGAGGATCTGTGCAAAGAGGAGAGGCACAGAGTAAGGTGGGACAGGGGGGTGGAGCCTCCTAACTCAGGATGTTGCCACATGTGAGTATCTGTTCAATACACTGCAGCTGCACATTGGCCATCATCCTTGAGCAATCCAGTCTAGGTTTAACTGCAGAACGCACCAAAAGGCACCTATTTATAAAATTATGTTTGGTTTGCCTGGCAAAGTTTTGGCAGCAGTGAACTACAGGGGTGGCTTCTCTGAGAAGCTGCCAGAAGCTTCCCCCATGTCTGATGGACCCAAAGCCAGACCTTCGAGATGGACCTACCACTGGTCAGGGTTGAGCCCATCAGTGATGGTGGCAGCATCTCAGGGATAATATATTTAAGAAGGATGGGGGTGGGGAAAGGGGAAGAAACCCACCGTGTGCAACACCAGCAGCAGTAAGAAAGGAGTGAAAATATGTGAAAGCATCAACCCTGCAGACTCCCAGGTCAGTGAAGGAGGGGTAGGAGGTACTCCAGGCCCCAGAGCAGAGATTCCCTCACAAGCCTTGGTGAAAACCATGGTGCAGCAGCTGTGTCCTTGCAGCCCCTGGATGCCCATGGGGGAGAGGAGATCCACCTGCAGCCCATGGAGGAGAGAGCCAGACTGGAGCAAATGGATGCCTGAAGGAGTCTGTGACCCTGTGAGAAGCCTCTGCTGGAAGAGGCTCCTGTCTGGATATGTGGATATGTGCAGGACCCAAGATGGAGCACCCTGTTCCTGAAGGACTGCACCCCATGGAAGGGACCCACACTGGAGCAGGGAAAGAATGTGAGCAGTCCTCTCACTGAGGAGGAAAGAGCAGCAGAGGCAATGTGTTCTGAGCTGCCTACAACCCCTACTGCCCATCCTCCTTTCAGATTGAGCTTTTATTTATCCTTATCCTAATCTGATTCAATTAAAGTGCCTCCCCCAAGTCCAGTTTGTTTGCCCATGATGGTCACTGGTGAGTGATCTCTCCTGCCCTTATCTGAACCCACAAGTCATTCACTATATTTTCTCTCCCCTGTCCAGATGAGGCTGGCAGTGACAAAGAGGCTTTAGAGAGAATCTGGCATCCAGTCAGGGTCAACCCATCACAAAAATACAACCATAAATCATAGGATTTGTATTAGCAGCCAGTGCAGTATTTTAACACCAGCCTCCCAATTTCATTGGAGTTGCTACGAGACCTAAAAAGTGTCTGCCCTTGCCAAGGAGTGGCAGGAGAGTGCAGGGACAGCCCCAGCTCGAGGGGGTGGCCCTGGGTGAGGGCAGAGCTGTGGCTGCTCAGCTCAGGGCACTGATGGGCCCATTGTCTCTGACCAGGGGGTTCAGCTAAGCTCTGCTGGTGTGTGTTTGACTTGTTTGGTTCAGTGTTCTGACAAATCCCTTGATTTCTATGAGCTGGCACACAAAAGAAAAATAATTTTAGTTACATTTTACCTCTTTACTTCATGTGTGGAGTAAGCGGAAAAGTTCTTTCAGCTTCATACTCAAATGCTGTGAATTAGCATATTTGGAGAGAAATATTAAACAGGAGAATTCCTAAACTATAAGCTTTTCCCCCCTAATTATTACTACAAGTGCAGATTCTAAAATTTTAATTATTTGTACTGGTTCACATTTCTTTAGTCAGTGTACTGTCTTTTATTAAATAATGAAATCACGGTTTATGTTTCCTCAACACTGACATTCAGCTATTAAATCTTTGCAGAGAAGTGGAAAAGAGTCTACTATTTCTCATGCTAATTGTTATGTAGGAGGATTAATTAATGCATATGGGTTTCCTTTTTTACCTCCTTATTTTTTTTTTAACCATTTTTTAAAGTATTTGAATCTCCTTGTAGGGTTAAGTGAATATTTTGGTGAGCTACACTACTATCACTTCAACTATTTATCCACTCAAAATGCTGCTTTGTTGAAACTGACACTCTTCAGCAAATTCAGCAATTGATTTGAATCTGAAATTAGGGGCTATATTAATATTTACAATTACTATTATATTGGCAAAGAAACACAGAAATATTGGTCTGGAAGAGTTTTTGTATGTTCCTATGTCCCTCCAGACTTTTCAATTGCTACTAGACACTAACATTATTTAAAAATATCTATCTTATTCATTTGCTAAAAACAGATTTAAAAATATTCCTTAGCATCTCCTAACAGATTTGTCCTGATTGGAAAATGGCAAAGCCGAAAGTAACATAGAGATATATGGGAAAATTGTTATTGTCTCTTTTCCTTTCAAAGCCAAAAATCTTGGTGTTTATTTCTGGACAGTCTTGGGAAAACCAAATACTAACCTACTTGCAAGAAAATAGAGCCTTAGCAGTTGGCCAAAAGAAATTTAATGCAATGGAATGGGGTCTAATGGAAAATTTTATTCTGAATCCAGTTCTGACAAGCACATTAACTTTACATATCTGAGCAAGGCAAGTATCAGACATCAATCAGACACCCAAAAATTTATCAACATAGGAGTATTGCCATAATCCAGAAAATGTGAATTTTCAATAGCATATCTGAATGGTTTAGGACAGGTGCAAAATACCCCACCACATTTATTTTATGCTTAAAATTTATTTCCAGGTGTCCCAGGAGGGTTTTTCACTTAATCTGCCATTTGCCCAAAAAATAATCAAAATAAATCCATCAGCTGCCTACATTCTCTCTAATAGGGTTAATATTTACACAGGAATAGGCAGAGTTTCTACTCTGAATATTGCAAATTGGAGACTGGCACTTGTATTTCTGCCTTTAAAAGTCATCTCCTTGGTCCAAAACTCTAAGAATATTTTGTACCAGTGTAAGCAAAATGCAGAGCCACTGTGAGGTATACACGGGCTCATAAATGGCTGTCCCTCATTCCGTCCTTCTGTTCTGCTTGGACAATGATTATGACAAAAGTCAGAAACTTGATAGGAGGGATATTTCTTGAGGCAGCTGAAGTTTTTCATATTTTCAAGTAATAGGATCATTACGGATGATATTCAAGGATATAGAGAGGTAAGGTTTAGGGAGAGGAAGGATCTTTTATTAACTCTACTTTATGGTTTCAAAACCAGACATGCTTCAGGCATACAAACCTTTTTCTTGTGCCCTTGGAAACTGGTCTCTTTTTATAACTGTATCAGCTAGTTTAATAAAAGATATTGCTTCTCCTTCTTTCAGATTTTAAGACACATTAAAGCGAGTTCTGCCCTGCTATGAGCATTTCACAAAATTTTTATTTCAAAGAAATAGTCAGCAAAATGCTCTAACTTCAGCAACTGATATAGACACACAAAAATGTTGACTTTACACTCCTTTATATCTTTAGCCTCCACATTCCTGCTTTATCCTCTTCATACCTGCTTTCATCCTTCGCTTCTGCTGCTTTTACAAAGTGGAAGTACTAATTGCATGATCCCTCCATCTTATTGATACAGATTAAACCCAGCAGTGGTAAGTCTAGTGAACTCAGTGGGATCTTTCTTAATCATTTCTGCAAATTAAATAATTCTTGTTCCTGTACACAATATCAGTAGTTGCCCTTCACACATATTTACCTATTTCCTTGTTTTTTATTTAGTCATACTTCAAATTTATATTTTTTAAAGCTACCATCAGTAATATCTTAAAGAGCTACATAAAAATAGGCCTGAAAAATACCAATGGGAGAAATTTCATGAGCCATCAAGCTTAATTTCCTTCTGAAGTAATAATAATTCCGTAATACTTTTCCTCTCTTCTTAACCTATGTTCTGCTATTTCTCTCCAACTCATTGCACTATTCCTGTCCCATGATTCTCACTTGTCCTAATTATATTTATTACTTATTGCTGGAGAATAATTATGAGTCAAGTATGTGGGAAACTTTTAATTAATGCTAATTTTACATTTAGATTTTTTCTGTGTACACATATATAAATAATTATATGCATTTCTGGAGTTACAGAATTTTTTTAACCAGAAAGCAAAAACACCCTAAAGTCTCAGTCGGGGATGAAAGCATCAGTTTGGACAGCTGGAAAGTGAACACTGTACCATTCAAAAATGAAACAATTCAACATATGACTGGGAAGAAGAGACAAAAGAAAATTCAGTGGTCTGGTCTCTGTCACAGAAGCTATGCGCTTGGTTTTATAAAGTGTTTAAGTAGCAATTGCCAAAGATACAACAAAAACGCTCTCCTTTTGGGAGCTCTGCTTGGTTGCAGATGATAAACTGAGGTGCTTTTCTTTCCCCCAAGACTCTCGCTTGTCTGTGTCCCTGCCCAGCATGCACTGTCCACTGCAGGGCCAATGGCTGGGAGCTGCACTGGAACAGAGATGGGGCTCCTCTGCCTCATGGCACAGGCTTGACACTCTGCAGGGTTTCTCTTTGTGCCTCTGGGCCTCAGGCTCCTCTTTTCTTCCATGGCATCCAACGACCACAGGTAGTGATCTGATCAGAGGTAGGAACCTACTATGGGATAGTTATTTAGACTCTTTATGATCACCAAAAAGAAAGCAGCACTTCAAGGGTGAATTTATCTTCATCTAAAACAGGGGATTGATAGGGAAACTGATGAATTGCATCCTAAAAGTGCCTTTTTCTTACCACTCCCTATAAGGGGGCACTTGCTTTGGCTGTCCTGTAGACATTTATCTTCAACCTACCCAGACATCTGGAGATATAGATTGTTGCTGCATCTCAAATGTACCGGGTTAGGGGATATTTCTGTTAACGCTCTGCAAGACATACTTCAATTTTGCCTAAGCAGTATTTTAAGCTCATAAGTGCTCTGATTGTTCTGGGTTTAGCTAACTAACCTCTTTATACCCTTCTGAAAATCTATGCAGGTGCCTGTCCTCACCTTTGACAACAGAGCTCTTAAGTGCAATTCTAAATTTTTTTCTAAATTTCTAAGTTTCTACTGAAAAGTTTAGTCCTGCAACTTACATTTATATAACGTTATTTTGCAGATAAATTACTAAGAGCTCCAAGCTTGTCTTATACAAATTACTTCATCTACCTCCAAATAAATGGGCACATCTAAAATGTGAAAGCTTATTAACTCCCAATTATGCTTAACAGCACTCTTTCTGCTTCTCTTTCTTAAAAAAAGGTTTGTTTGCACTAAAAGCTTTCTTTGGAAAGACTTTGAAACCTTTATTACAACTGAAATTAAATTAATCTAAATTTAAAACATGAGTAGTCACAGTGAATAAAAATGCACTACTGTAAAATTTCTGCAGCATTATAAAAATTAAAATTTTGTTGACTTTATACTATTGGGTAATATATGGCAAATAAAAGGTCACAGGAATATTCTGGTTTTCACTTTTCTAATTTTAGAATAATGGCATTCAATTTTGAAAAAAAAATTTAAATAGACATAAGTTTTAAACTGGTTTTCCGTAATTCTAATTGGCAAAGACATTTTTAAAGGTTATTCAGGGCCCCATCCAACCTGATATGGAACACTTCCAGGGTGTGGGGAGTCCACAACATCTTTGGGCAACATTTACTTGAAGCTGAATAAAAATATTCACTATTAAAATTAGCTATACTTATTTTGTTATAATGCTAAAGAAATAAATATATATACACTAAACAATTGTTTAAGAATACCTTTCAAATTAAAAAATATCTTGTTGAATTGCACAATTGTAAAAAAATTCATTATTTTGACCTCAAGATTACTGTCATAGGAACAATTTCTGTAGTCTGGTTTTGCCATCACGAAAGCACTACCAAAGGGGAATTACATCTCAGGAAAATTGGCAATTTCCTTCCTTTTTTTTTCTCTTGCTCCTGGAGTGCAGTGACTTACTCCCAGGTGAGCTAACATCCTCGTTTCTATTGCAGCGACACAGACAGAAGTGGATGAGGCAGCGTGGAGGCAGGTGACACTTGGCTGCTGCGTGGCTCAGAGGTACCAGGATCCATGGGTTTAGAGTGCCAGGAAAAGCATTAGAGAGATGCTGAGGGAGAACAGTGTCAGCCACAGATTAGAAACATCATGCACAAGGCTGGCTGTGTCTCAGCATTAGTGCTACAACTGGGAAGAAAAGGCTGTGGCAGCAACTGGGTGTACTGGTAGACCTGCAGTGCTTACCTCAGGAGCTGAACCACAAAATTGGAAATTTTGTAATTGTCCCTGATTGTAACTCCCATCAATCAGTAGCAGAAATATCATATGAACCTGTGTGTATTTTCTGCTTGCATTTGAAAATAGTGTATTTATACTATTCCATTAGCGTATTTTAATAAGCATTGCTTTGGGACACTATGCCTGCCAATTTATGTTTATGAGACTGTCAACAGAATTTACATGCCTAAGAAAATATGATACAACATTGCCAAAGCAGGGACTGCCTGTCAAATGAGGTTGTCATGGAGAACTGAGACATAGGAAAGCTCATACAAATAGTGGCACAAGGAGAATGCCAGAGATTTTTTATTCCCCCTGTTGAGCTCAATAAATATTTATTTCAGTAAGGGAAGGGGTAAGAAAATAATGAAATTATGAGCCATATTATGCAGTCATTTTTGTTTAAGAGAATTTTTCATTGAAACTGGCCCAATACAAAACCACACCAATTTTGTGCATTTAGAAACTATATTTTTGCAGTCCAACTTTTGTAAGGCAGCGCCCTATCCTGCCTGGAAAATAAGCAAGTCGACACTAAAGGTAATTTCTAGAGTGTGCCTTTGGGCTGGGCTGTGTTGACCACTGGAGTGGCTCTCAGGATTCTTTGGGAGCTGATATTAATTAGACATCTCCACACAGCACTCTGCACCCAGACTGGTGCTAAAGTGGCTCAAGACTTTGGAGGCATTTAATGACCTTTTTGAACTTCTGCTCATATCAGTACTGAAAACTTTGGGATTTCAGAGAAAAATACAAAAACAAATTCTTCTCCAGCCTGACAAGCAGGCAATTCAGTCTCTACAAGATACTGGCAGTGACACCAGCTTGACACATGTCAAGGAGATAGGAGGTAGCCAAGTGCTCTGGAGTTGTTTCCCTTATCATAATTTTAATTACTCCAGGGAGAAGATTAGATGCTGCTTGTTATTTACAGTTGATTCATAAAATGGTGATTATATAATGAGGGAAAACATTGAGGGGAATATCTCTTCAATTTTCAAACTCTCTAGGTAGAACTAATTCTCCCTGACTTTAGCTCACTAAAAAATTATTATTGAAATCTAATCAACTGATACAGGCTTCCTTAACAGAGATATAGTCTCCTTGAGACCATGATTTATCACCTTATAAATTAGGTGAAGTGATTTTTTCCTCAAAAGCTCTTCTTTCCTCCAGTGGCACAAAAGGCACCCTGGAGAGGCCTGGAATTTATAAGAATGAATCTCTGAGGATTATAGGCCATTCTGAGCTGACACCTATGATGTGGTCATGGACTTACAGTCCAAGGTGATATTTGCCACTGATGTTTGTGTCTCAGCTTGCTTTGGCTCCAAAGACATCCAAGACCTCTCTGAAGCTTCTTTCTTTCCTATCAAGGACAACTTCAAATTGCTGATGGCTTCCATGGGGAACTTTGAATAACCAGCCAGAACAGCTGAATCAATTACAGTGTGACGTTCACCTAGACCATCTGTGAATAATTAGCATCCATTCTTTGTGGATTTCCAAAACTAAACCTGTTTCCCAGGTGCACTCCAAACATTTTTGTGTATTTTGGTATCCAACCCATCTACCAGCTACCAAGCAATCAGTTTGTTACTTGGATACTTTTGCATTTCCCTCCCCTACCTCCTGCACAGATATTCCAAGTGAAATTTGGTGTCCCTTCCAGCCCAAACCATTGTATGATTGCATGAAACTGATGTGTGCAGAGTGGTAAAAACTATCTAGCATTTTCAGTCTGGGTAAATTATTATTTCTATTATTTTAAAATTGAATGCACCTCTGAGTATGGGTCTATGCATTTTTCTTTAGAGTTAATTGCATTAAATATCTGACCAATAAGTTATTGTAAACTGTAAGAAATATAGAGCATATAATCCTGTGCTGTATAACTTTCACAAGATGTAATGGTATGCTAGCATATTATAAATACACTAGAATAATTTATTTATTATATTCCATTAGTGTATTTTAACAAGCATTGCTGTGGGACAGTATGCTTGCCAATTTATGTTTATGAGGCTGTCAAGATAATTTACATGCCTATGAAAATAAACAACACTGCCAGTGCAGGGTCTGCTTGTCAAATAATCTTGTCAGGAAAAAATGAAACACTACCAAGCTGAAGAGTAAAGCATATTCATTATTGTTGGCTACACAGATTCTATGTGACACAATGAAATACATTTATGCCATTTTTCATGTATCATATGAATAAAAAAATGAGGGAGAAGGATACTTCAGGCAGCCATATGTTGTACTGTACAAAACAGATTTAGCACTCTATCACAATTTTTTCTTCAAAATAATAAAATTATAATATTTTAAAAAGTAGACATACCTGAGCCCCAGTAACTTTACTGGGCAAAACAAAATGCATTATTCATCTGGGAAACTAAAAATACTACACAAAATCATGACTACTTCACAATAGTTAAGCTGAAATAAAATAGCTGCAGAGCTGTCTAGAGCTGAAAAAAATTACCTGGAAGAGTTCATTCAGGAGTTCTGACTAGATAATTATTGAGCTGCACTGACAAATTCTACACTTCCCTGCCAATTACACCTTCCAGGCCATGGCTTTTGGAATAATTTAAAGCAGTGAGATTTAGAATCGTGTTCTCATAATTCCCCATAGACAGCTAACTCTGCATTCCCTTCTTCAGGAGAAAAACCCCAAATTGTAAATGTACTCTCCTCCAAATTCTCCCTAAGCATGGAACTGCCCTTGGAAACAGCCTCAGAGATGAAATGTGTCCAGGAGGAAAAAAATGACCCCAAATCATCCCAAAGCAGATAAATGCTCTCACTAAAGTCTTCAGAATGATCACCGTTACCGACAAGCAGTGAGAATGACTTCAGAGAAAAATGGATAAGAGGCATACAAAGAGGGGGCCAGTGTTTATCAGAAAGACTGTAAAGGTATTCTCATTTGCGTGGAGAGATTGCCTGTACACAGAGCGAGCAGCTCAGACGTGAATAATCTCTGCAGTGCGTGGTGCAGAGCGTGGCGGCCGCCGATGCTATCGGCAGCAGCACCGAGACAGACAATGAGCACGAGGATGATGAACGAAGAACAGGGATAGGGCTGAGAATTACAGGAGGATGACAATTCAGTACCAGTGAGATAAATTAGAGGGGTACAAGATGAAACTTAGCTGGCTCAGATATGGATATGCACAGAGACTGAGGAGGAAGCTGTTGCTGAAGGGAGTGCTGCTCAGACAGGGCCACACTAGAAAGGGAAGGTGAGATGTCCATGGAACTTCACTTGCCCTTCCCATGAACAGGCACTGTAAACTGAACCACTAGGTGCCCCAAAAATCTGGGACCAAGCAGACCTGAACCTGCTGCTTTGGGCTGGCCTGCCCCTCTGCTCCATCTGAGTATCTCTCATGTGGGGTCTGTCGTTGGCTGGTGAGTCACTCCCACTGTAGAAACCACACTACTACACTTCCTGTACTTGTTACAGCAGATCACATGAAAGACAACAAAAAGATGTTTTAAGGGTCATTCCAGGCTGAAATTTTGCTAGAGGTGATGTAATTTTATAATGATGGTCTGATGGGTCTGTCTCATATTGACTTTTAAGATGGCAGCTGCACTCTCACTAACAGCTGTATTATACAGTTAGTATTCAGCTAGAAACCTTCCCTCCACAAGCAGATGGCAAGATAGTCTTTAATGGGACTAAGTGAAAGGCAACTTTACAGCTTTCTTGATTGAAGTCTAAAGCCTATCATTTATTAGGTTGGATTTTAGACAAACTTTTATAGGTTTGTATAAGCAGAGTAAGTCACAGATTAGAAAACAAATCAAAAATGTTTATTATTATTATTATTATTGATTTTTAAAGTGCATAAATTTGGATTGATTAATTTAGTATTTAAAAAATAGAGTGAAAAAAACCAAAACAAAGTCAAAAAGGTGGTGTTGCTCTGTCATCTATTTCAGATTATCAACGACAAGCTTTGAAATAGAGTGCAACTCTATTTTGGAAACACAAGTAAATGTCTCAAAATAGCAGCAAAGCTAATGTCCATTAAAAAAAAAAGTGAACTTGGAGTGGGGTTGAAATAATAGTAATGGAGTCAGGTACTCTGTGGAGGTGATAAAACAGAAAATCGCTGAATGGTTTAGGTGGAAAGGGACCTTAAAGATCATGAGGCCCCCCCTTCCACTATGGACAGGAACGTCCTCCACTAGACCAGGTTGCTCAAAGCCTCATCCAACCTGACCTTGAACAATTCCACAGATGTAGAAGCCTCTCTGGAAAGCTTTGTCCAGTGTCTCACCACCCTCACACTAAAATAGTTCTTCCTTATAGCCAATCTAAATCTACTGTCCTTCAATTTAAAACCCTTGCTTTCTCCTTTACAAGCCCTTATAAAAAGTGTCCCTCCAATTTTCTTATGAGCCCCTTACACACTGGAATTCCATTTGTTGTGTAGCAGGATAAGTAGAAGTGAGATAAATTGTGTAGAGAGTTAATGCTATGATTAATGGGGGAAATATTTCACAAGAGAATAAGGGATAATTTAAGACAGGCACAAAGTAAGATTTGTCCAGAATCCTTCTCAGTACACATCAGTTCTGCCTCATAATAAACTCTGTCTCCCAGCACTGGACCTCTGGAGTAGGTGCTTCCAATTGTGTGGCAATTTCTCATTTGAGCTGTTATCTCAAGAAATTGGATCTAGCTTTCTTCATAGCACTCTACCACATCCCCACACATGGCTGATTTAATTAACACTTTTCTGCAGCTCTTTCCCCTCTGTGTAAGCTTCCATCTATTTATTTATATTTCCCCCCAGATTGTTGACTCTCGAGTTGTGTGAAATATTTTTAGGTACATTACATCTAATGTAAAAGTATCACAAATCAATCTGCCTTTAACTTCTCAGGCACATATATACCCTATTTTAATGTGGCCATTTATGCTGCTGTGTAATACATCTTCATAGTGTTGGCTTAATCGCAAATGACAAGTGTTGAAAATGTAATAAAGACAGGGACACATTAATCCATTTTGTATGAAAATGTGAAAAACGTAATCAGATTCTGAATGGCTGCATGCTTTAAAAATATACTGGCTGAGATTTCTTTTTCCATTCAGGATTCTCACCAGAGATTCTGATTAGAAAGATTTCAGTATAAAATTGCCTTAAAATATTACGATTGTGCCAAAAAATGTACTGAGGAAGTTTTATAAAATTAGAGATAAATCTCAATCAGTAATGTGATGACCCCAAAGCTTCTTATATACTTTAAATAATCAGGGAAGTCTATATTCCTTTTCTTTTTAAAGAATCTTATACACCTTGCCCATGGGTAGAAATTCAGGGTGTATCATTACCATTTCTGTTTCTGAATATCCAGAGCTAATTAAATAATTATTGTTAATAATTATTCCAATCTCCACAGGCAGCTAAGGATACCTTCAAAAATCTGTATTAAAAAATGTCATCTTGGGGTTTTTTCCCCCTGCAAAAACAAGAAATATGAGGAAAAATTGCATTCTGTTCAACAGACACTCTTATAGCATATTCTTCCTCATCCATCACTGTGTAACATGTATTTCCCATGCCCTAGAGAATCTATGTAGCCTGACATAATGCTACAGGATTTTTTTTTGGTGGGGCTTTCTGTAGGAAAAAGAAAAAATTCTTTGCATCTTACTTTTTCTCACCCCACTGCTTGGAGACTAAAGTTGTAGCATTGAGATAATTTAATTACTCCAACTTCCCTCTTCAAATAACTGTCTAGCCTAGGCTAAAATTCAGTCATCTGTAATACTTTCAGATTCATTTCATCACATTTGGTAACTCAAAGACTGGCACTTAAATCCATTCTGTGGCAATATCCAAAAATTATCTTCCCACTGGTAAATATTCTGATTCCACAGTTATTTTCCATTCTGTGTGCAGGAAACATCTCCCAGACCAAAGTAACATTACAAATGAAAGATCTTTTTAATTGTGGTCATTTTCTGCTAAGCCTCTAAATTAAATTATTAAATCTACAGAAGTTCTGATGAAATTGAAAATATTTATTTAGTTATTTAACTTTGAGCAGTTATATTCAATGTCATCTTAAGTCTTGAGCAAGAGATGATGCTCTGATTGCACTGAAAATGCAGCTTCTTACAGTGCAGTATCACTGGTATAGTTTGGCAGTGTGGCACCTTTACCTCTTTGTGCTCTTTATCAGTTTGAAGTATTTTAGCTGCAAAACATCAGGGTCAGATTTTCAGATGCTTTGCAGAGTTTATTATAGGGCCTCAAGAGCTGATGGCTCTAGACATCCTGTCTGGGAATTACGGTGATTTATTAATTTCAGCAATCTCACAGTTTCATCATTATTTTCAAAATAACTGAAGGAGTTCAGCACACATCATAGATACTTTTGTTCCTGCACAAACCCTAGGAAAGTATAAAATGTTTTCAGCATGAAAAAAACATTTGCAACATATAAGCAAGATGTATTCCTAAATGAGGAGTGGAAAGGTAAATGATTAGAACATTTCCCACAAGCCCATGCAAATTATATAAAACCAAAAATTGGTTCTGTCAATCATTTTTCATTTAACACTTTCAATTAAATTGAAATGCTGTAGGATGCCACTTTAAATTATCTACTTAATAGAGTAGGAAGGGGAAGGATTGGCTTCCTGCTGTGGCTAAGGCAGTCCAAAACCAAAGTGGATTCAGCTCTACCTGCAGAGCTCCTGTGTCATCTAAAGCTGTTCATCTTGCAGAAAAGCCACAAAGGAAGGATGATGGTGGATCACCTCCTACAGAGATGGGTCATGGCCTTGCTTCAGTGGGTTTCTCTGGGGAGTTCTTGTGCTATTAGTAGCCTCCTACGACAAACAGAATAGAATCCATTTCAATCTTTGCTAGCAGCATATGAAATAATATTTTATCTAAACTACAATTCTGTTTTAACATCTATCTTGTTTCTTGTTAAACAGTGTTTTAATGAATAGCACTGAGACCATGTCCATATTTGTGAACTACAGTGATGGCATTTCAGGAGTAACAGAGATGAGGAGAGAATTAATTTATTTTTCACAATGATTGTTTATACAAGCTTTCTGTGAGTCACAAAATAGGTTATAAATGAGGGAGCACTGGAACAGCACCTCCTGAGCTCTACTTTGTGAAGGAACTTTAAATAGAAATGAAAATGTCACATTCATGCACAGTGAATTTCATTCTTTTCCCCTTTAATTTTGAAGAAAAACTCAGTTTTATTATAAGGGTTAGCACAGGCTGTCATATGTTGGCAAAAACCTTAGATAAATGCCAAAGACAAATTTCTAAAATTATTTTTTGACTCACCAAATCTTTTACAATCTATGTGATAATTTTGTTGCTCTTTAGGAAGACTGAAATACAGTACATGCAGTCGTGCCTCCTATAGTTCTAGATTATTTCAAAACAGAGATAATACAAAGGGCCCAGGTCAGTACCAATCCTTCCATAGTAATTCATAGGGATGCTCAGGACAATAGCAGCCACCATTGTGTCAGAGTGCTTTCAACACTGTGGTATCATAAGAATATCCAGGTACAGGGTGAGAGGCATAATTTTGAATCTCTATTTGGACTAGTGCTGAATAATATTCCTGTGAATGTATTTTATACATCTACTGAATCAGGACATAAGCAGTTTCCACACGAAAAGCTTCAGGTTTGCCATGTATGAGCAGCTCTATACCCGAGTTTATTTATGTGTCAGTAGGTACAGAAATGAGTTGGCTTTGACCATGCTAGACATGGGTCAGCTAAGCCTTAAAATACTTTTTTTTTTCCTGAAGAGGGCAGTGAATAGGGGTGGCACACAAAAAAAACCTTAGTCATGTTCCCGTGTATAATATAGGCTCATAATAAAGATTGAGAACTTCAGCAAGTTGGTCTCCAAGTTACAATCCTGAAATGAGACCTGACACTTGATTATATGAATACCCTCCATGGAAAATGGACTAAAGCTGACCTTTAGTCACTTTTTGTTGCATTTTAAAGTGCTTTCTTTTTTGCAACCAGTTGGTAAGAGGCAGTTATGGTGGAAGATTTATTACTGAAAACAAGGGTCTGCTTGAGCTTTTTCTCAAGGCAGACACCTAAAAGGGTACATGAAACCCTCAAGTGAGGCTGTTTTCTGTCCATTATCATAGAGGGAGACCATGGTCATTAATACACATGAAAGCATCTACAGAGACCTAAATTTGGAGAGGATGAACCTCATTCTGTACACAGCTGAGGGAGTGATAATTGGCATATAATGTCCCAATAAAGGAAGATGAAAGTAGATACTTACCCTGAGTGAGTGAGGTCCCTTTCAGTGTAACCAAACCTGCTGGACACTGCCAATGATGCAAGGCATCTCATGAAACCTGCTCCACAAGCACACTGTTATCAGTGTTTAAAAGTATAGATGTATAGATAGGTGCCTAGATGGGCTGCAACATCTCCTGCTGCAATCATATCCTGCTGTTATCATATTGTGTGTGATATGTATATTATATATCACCTGCAAGCAGATTCTGAGCAAGGAAAAAAGCAAGGCTTCAAGTATTGCTTCTCTAAACTCTGCTGTTCCTTATTTTAAAATATGTTTCCTCTGTGATTCCTTTAGAGAGAACAGATGGGGGGAAAAAACCCAAAACTAATGTATTTTATATGTATATATAAGTAATACATTTTAAGCTGCCCCAAGGGAAATATAGATTGGGTATTAGGAAAAAGTTTTTTACAGAAAGGGTGACAAAGTACTGAAATGGTCTGCCTGGGGAGGTGGTGGAGTCACCATCCCTGGATATGTTAAAAAAAGACTGGATGTGGCACTGAGCACAGCTGAATAAATCTGCTAGCACAAGTGTCTGCCTTCAGATGAAGTAACCAAGAAACTGGTAACCAAATAACAGCTGGGTGTTTAAGACTGGCTACTATAACCCTTGATTCACCTGCCAGTACAGACTTCTAAGCGCCATTTGAGGTATCTTCTGCCATGTAGGGCTCAGATCTATATGAAGTTTATAGATTTGGCACAGGACTTCCAGGAGGACTACAGTCACCTGCACTGGCATAAATACCAGCAGAGACAGCCCAAAACATCTTCCATGGTACCAAATACCTTCAGGTAACCAAATCAAGCCCTAAGTAGGTCAATGTCAGTTTGAACCTGAGCCAGCAGTGCTCTATCAGCCAGGAAGGCCAACCCTGTCGGGCCCAGCACCACCAGCCAGGCAAGGCAGGGGATTGTCCCACCCTGCTCTGCACTGGGGTGGCCTCACCTCCAGTGCTGGGGGCAATTCTGGGCACCACAATGTAAAAAGAAATTAGGCTATTAGAGAGCACCCAAAGGAGGGCAACAGAGTTGGTGAAGCATCCTGAGGGGAAGTTGTATGAGGAGTGTGATACTGTTGGACACAAGGTGTGACTCTTGGGACTGTCCTGTGCAGGAGCTGGTCTCAATGATCCTTGTGGGTCCCTTCTGGCTCAGAACATTCTGTAATTCTGTGATATTTAGTGGAGTTGGCAGAATTATTCATACAGTCCCAGAATCCACTCATGGATCATCCAATGAAGTACTTCCACCTTAGCTTTGGTTGTATATATGGACAAATTATTGACAATTATGTTAGCAGTTTTGTTTCATGGAAGATAGCCATGTGTTAAACAGGCTCTTGGCTACATAGTAGCTAGTTATGCAGTATAAGCTTCCATGGGTAAGTGTATGTTGACCCCAAGGGACTGACTTAGATAATAAATAAATTAATAAATAAGCAACTGCAGTTTGGTTGTTCAGGGTCTTCCAGCCTCTGACATTGTTATACATCAACTCGGTACACTTTGTACACTGCTTCATATTTTATAAGGCAACTTCCACCCTGGTGTCTGTACCAAGCTACCCACTCTTTAATTAAGTTACTGTAAAAACAAGTTAGAGAAAAATACAAAGCTTAAAATTGAGAGTAGAAATGTCAACAGTATTAAATTCAGTCAAATAGACAAAGCTGACTAGACAGAATAAATCACTTTAAAGTGATCCACAAGTGATTAACATTACTTTTGTTTGAATCAAGCTCTATGTTCTTTAAAACCACATCCTTAGTCTGTACCATATTTAGCTACATAGGACAAAACAAGATGTCTTCTGCTCTGCCTAAAGCTACTTGCTATCTTGAAAGCTTTTATAGAAAACACTGGAGAAGCATAAATGCTTATTTTCAAAATGTGTCACCTAGAAGTAGATATTTCAGTATCAATAATTACATCTTATAAGTTAATAAATAGCAGCCCTTCTAGATGATTTCTAATTGTAGCATAAACTGGAAATTCTATTCCTGTTTACTCAAATCACTTAGGACTAAAGACTTAAAGTGTTACATTAGTACCTTATTCTACAAATCATTTCACTGATTACTTGTAGATACATATTACATGGAGTATTCTCATCAAAATTGTTACTGAATCAGAGAAAATAGGATTAGAAAGGGCTTAAAGGTCACCCATTCCATTTTCTTGTTTCAAGCCATGATCAACCATACTTAGAAAACTGATGGATGAAGGAGATTTTACTCTCTACAAAATCCCTTTCAGCAATGCTTATTTTGATACTTAGAAAATGTTTCCCTTATGTTTAAACTAATTTTCTTCTACTTCAGTTTAAGTCCACTGCTTCTAATTGAACGATACTTGTAGAGAAAGCTTATTTGTCTCTTCTAGCCTTTGCTGAAGACAAGTCCCTCTTTAAGACATCCCTCCTTTAAGGATTCTTTTTTTTCCTAAAGAAAGCAATCTGCGTGCCTTCAAAAGGTCAAGTTTTCTGACCAGAACCCAAGTGCATCAGTAGGTCTGAATTTCTCTGAGCAACCCTATCAAGTCTCCAACCCTTGGCCCAGCACTATGTAAGTGTCAAGGGCAGTGCTTGCTGGGCATGGCAAGGACGGGTGTGTGTCCTGTCCTGTCCCCCGCCCATCCTGATCTGTTCACTTGATTTCCCAGCTGACCTTGGACATTTTGTACTTGTATGATGCTCACCAAACTCTCACTGAGGAGTGTGATTTCTTTGTAGAGACATTTTGTTTCCGTCCCTTTAGAACTGTCTTGAATTTTTGGGTTTTCTTCATCTTTTCTTTTGCTGATTTGTAAAGATCATTTCGTATTCTAGTCCTTGCCTCAAATCCTAGTGCAGCCCCTCCTGGCTTGGTGCTGATTAGTAATTAAATAAGTATACACTTCATGCTTTTGAAATAATTAAGGGAAATATCGAGTGGTGGCAGACTGAAGACAGACCTTGTGAAATTCCACTTACAGCATCCTTCCAACTTGGCAGTGAACCTAATAGCTACTTTCCCCAGTATGATATCATTCCCTTCCAGCTGTGCCATATTTCTTTAGTTTGTTTAAGAGAGACCTGCTGAAGTTTAGCCAAATAATCTCTGTTCCTTTTCTCTTCTTTTTTCAGGAAAGCACTTAACTTCTCACAGAAGGAAGCTGAAAAACTATGACATGATTTGTTCTTGGCTGTTCTTCATCTCCTTATAAACATGTACTAGTTGTATATATGTAGTTCAATTATTTATTCCAGTATTTTCACAGGAGCTGAAGGTCAGCTGCTAGGTTACTCCTTACACCCATTAAAAATAGACAATACATTTTCCTTTTCCAGGCTTCTGAGGCCACACTAGTCCTTATGAGTTCACAAAGTTGCTGACCCTGAGACTGTTTGAGTCAGTACCATAAAGTGATTTTCATCAAGCTCAGACAGTTCAAACTTATCTACCTGCTCTCTAATTGGCTCATGTCACTGCTCTTCTGGCCTGAGATTTTACCCCTCGTTGTTGTTCGTGGTGATGTAACGAGCTGCCTTATGAACACTGTTATTGTCAGTGAAGGCTGGAGCAGAAAATGCAGTAAATGCTTTGACTTTTCTTTGTATCACCTGTCAATAGCTATCTCTCCTTGGTAAGCACCAGATCAACTCTTTGCTTGATCTCCTTCTTCCCTGTTAACATATTGCACTTACAGAGGATTCTTGTTTTCCTGTTGCTCTTGGTAGAACATTTGCTACATTTTTCCTTGTTAAATATAAGTTTCTAAATCTGTTTTTAGCCACCTAATAGGAGCAGACTGCTTTTTTCAAGGGTGCTAACCTTTGGGTATCTGACGATTCTGTTCAGGTGCTTAAATTCAGATTTACATCTCCAACTTTAAACTTTGAAGTCTGAACTTGCTGGCTTATGTAAAGTATCATATCCATTTACCTGCTTTCACTAGCAAAATAGGAGATGGGGGAAAAGAAATACTACATCCAATTTAAAGACAAATACTATATCCAATTTAGCAGACCTTCAATCTTTTGAAAAGTTGTTGTTTTCTGAATTCATTTAAAAAGCATAAGCTCTTTCTTTTAATGCTGTTGTTAATTCTTTGAATAAAACAGCAATTTCATTTCCTTTCACACATGTAACAGTCAGAAGCTTGTTTCTTGATTTAAAATTAAAGCAATTACTTACAGCATTATTTCCTTAATAGAAAAGCCTTAAAACTACCTCCCAGTTTAGAGTGCCTCTACAAAGTGTACAAAGTGGTTATCAATGATGCCTAGCTTCATTTCCACTGCAAAATAGAAGAATCTTGTTGATATTAACACATCCTACCCTTTCAGGCATTCTGAATAGATTAAAATTATTTTTTCCCCTTCAAAATAGTGAGAGAAAGAATTATCTTATGCCTAGGGCTACAAGCTAGGCTTCCAACAAAAGTAACTCCACATGGCTCCTGTTCATGAGCACTGCATGACCAGAAAAAATCAACTTCTGTCTTGTCCACACATTCATTTCTCTAAGCTGCCTAAATGCAAGAGTACTCTCTTAGAAGAGTTAATTAAGAAAATTACTGAATCCAGACTGCAAACTCTATTGTGCATACATTATCCTATCCATCTGTGAAGACATATTGGATTTGCTGTATGGGTAGAGATGTGTCAGAGTAGTAACAGACTTAATGATAACATCTTATTTAGGCTTTTTATATTATTTATACAAGGAAAGCTTATCAGGATTTTTATACTTGTAATGGTTATACATAACTTGTTTCCCTGGATTCAACTTTTCCCGTTGATAGATAATGCCAATTTGTTTTTTTCATCCTCTAGACCAGACAGACTGCACTGCTGTGTCACGTTGTGCCAGAGGGTTTCATGTAGAGGTATCTGTGACACAACATCTGGATGCAATCATCAAATGTCTTGCAATGTTACAAAAAGATATATGGAGTTTTTTTCTCCTCTTAACTCATGCTTCAGAGGTAAAGAGCAATTCTGGTTTATGTTGCAAACATACTGGTAGAAACAGGCACCCAGGCTTCTTAACTTCAGCCTGAAATATAAAGAAATTGATAAAAGGACTCTCTAATGAAATGCACTGGGATCAGCTCACATCTTCTTCTGATTCCTTCACAGGGTAATCAGTATGTACAACTTCCTTCTTTCCATTATTCCGAGGAAATAAAACAAACAAACAAACAAACAAACAAACAAAAAACAAAACACCAAACAAACAAAAAAATCCAAAACAAAAAAAAAAAAAAAAGAAAACTAAAGCGGAAATGAGGTGTAAAGAAGAAAAATATCTACAAATAAAGTAAAATATACCACCATGGCTAGTATAGTTATGCATAATAAAACTGATATATATTGAACATAAGCAAGCAATTGAAGTGTCTCATATATATTTTAGCAACTAAAAATAATTGAGCATTTAATTGCAAGAATGAGACAGAAATTGTTCATTAAAAATATGTTTAAGTATTTGAAATTCTATTTCTTGAACTGTACTCATTGTACTAAATAAAGAATTATCATTTTGTATATTGGTATCTCACTAGTCAAATTTTTCAGTTCTGGAGTTTAGGGTTTTTTGTGGATGGGAGGAGCTGAAAAACTGATAATTCCTTTTTTTTTGTTTGTTTAAAGATATTGCTTGAAGGCTTGTTGAATATTGCTTGAAGAATTATTGGTATTGGCCATTTCTGACACTCTCCACTTGGACTTTTCTACACTTTCAGGCAAAGACATGATATTGTTTCTATTTCAGTCATACTAGTTTTTCGCAATGAATAACATTCTCAACTTAATATTTCTAAGCAATCTGAAGTAGCCACCCTCTGGGAGAGAAAGTGAGAAGCTACTGGGAGCTCTCACTGATGCAGCCCCTTTCTTACCACTGTTGTGGGTGAGACAATAGCCTCAGGCTGACATGTACCTACTTTTTCTATAGCTATTTGTCAGTATTTACCTTCCACATGCACTCCCAGTAACACCAGTAACTCAGTGAGTCTCATTGAGTCTACGTGTTGGTTCTGCTTTGTATCTGACATACACCAGATGTATTTGAGGTTCAGAGGATAAATGATTTCACAGGGAAGGAAGGGACTTTTGACAAGGCGGGGGGATGCCAGTCAGTCACTGTAAATAAGAGAGTCTGTAATCACTTTAATATCACATTATTACTATGATTATGACTAAATCCATCAAGTGATTCCAGAAGCTTCAATCTCTTATCTTTTCAATGGCAACGGTGACAAAATATGTAGGTGAAGAAATGCTCCTATGCAGGAGATGCACAACAATTTATAGGCTCTCAATGTCCTTCAGACAGAGCTCTAGATGCAATGTTTTCAACTTATAAGTATTCCAGAGTGCACCTGTAATAAATAGATCCCAGCTTGTACAGATTTTTGAACATAAAATTGTCTGGAAATCAATAGGTTTCTCTGTGATGAAAAAATGATCAGTATCAATAACAACTTCATTTCACCCACAAGCTTGCCGCTAGTTTGTTTAACTCAACATGAGTAGCCAGTCTTCAGGAGTTCATAATTCAGACATATCCGTCCTAATCTTCCTGCAGAGAACACATCAATCAATCCCACATGGGATTGTGTATGGAAGAGTGTGTGGAAGAATTAGGGCCAGGGAGAAGGAAGAAATCCAGGTGTGCTTCACACCTGGAGTGCGGCGATCCCTCTCAGGAATCCAGAAATTTTAGAGCATGTACCATGGATCCATTTGGACCTAAGCTCTCTTTTCAAGAAGGAGTTTGAACACAAGCGGGCTCTTTCTTATCCTCATGACTCAATGGAAGTTTCTCCCTGACAATTTTGTCTGACTTTATTTTCTAATTATGAAACAATCAAGTGTACCTTGTCATTGAATTTTGCCAAACCACTGTTGCATCTACTATTAATATTTAAAATTGCTGGTTTATATCAAGAAACATTATAAAGAGCATCACTCCATCCACAGCACTTATTAATTTGTTATCCTACCAGATGTTGTTAAATGCACCATTTTCCCAAGAGCCACTGGTTCTGAACCTGGCTTAAGGCATTTTACAGTTCAACTGCAGCTGATCTTGCATACCAGCTATTTGATTTCTCCCTGAGTAGATCCCTTAATGCTGAATTTAAGTTCCTATGCCATTATGTCCCAGCATCAGCAGCTCTGTATGCTTTACTAATTATAATACAGTTTCTTATCCACTTGCAGGAGAACTAGCAGTAAAAAAGCAGGTGGTATTTTCTGACAATTTGGAAGGTAAACAAATCCTTGCAAAAGTGGAGATAAGCATTACTGCTTTTCCCTCTTACCCTGCTCCTGGGGGCAGTGCTAATTTTCAGAGAAGGAAAATGTATATTCCTGAAACTCAAAACCCATTCAAAACCACAAATTTTCTCAGCAGCTGATCTACAAATGAAGAAAGAACCTGTCAGGGATAAAACCAAGGTGGAAATGTTCTCCATACGTTCAACTCCAAGGATTGAGTCTTCTGAGTATGTCAGCATCTTTTCCACATGTATCCTAACAACATTCCACTTGCTGTATCCCATACCATAACTTTACTTGCTTTCACTGATAACACAGACCTGTTAACTTTTTGCTACTTCTTTTCCTCCATTCCCTTTAACAGAAGAAATTGTGCATATTACCCTGTCCAGTGCAAGATTGCCCATTGACTCTGTAACAAGCAGTATTCCTCAAAGTTTGCATACTTTTACAGACAGCTATGAGGGTGGCTAGACAGACTTTACCAGCTCTCAGGACCTTGTGTCCAGATCATACAACTCCTTAAAGGGAGCATTCCAGGTCTTCTGGATACATCTGTCTCTCTGCTGGGCTTGTAGAAGGGGGATTGCATAAAATTATGCAGTTAAATGAGTGTGTGTGTGTAAGGCTTGCTGATACAAATATTGCATAAAAACTTATGCAGGGCTTTTCTGTAGAGCTGGAAAGGGTTATTGACCACTTATAAATGCTTTTCTTTTTTCCAAACTTTAAGTGGAAAGTGCAGGTCCTAAAAATTCATTCACTGTTTGTCCTCTCTGAAAAGAAGGAAATAGATTTTAAAAGCAATGCCATTGATTCTTCATTAGTGTAAGATTATGAGATCTTAGCCATGAATAGCTAAGGGTCATTACAGCACATATTGGATTTATAGTCAATAAAATAATTACTTGATTCAACGTTAGGTACTAAGTCAATTAATTATATTTTAAAAATTATTTCTGGCTTCAAGGTTTGTTTTATTTATATTGCATAGCAAAGTAATGATATAATTAGGAAGAAATTATGACTCTGGCAATGTACATTTCCATTCAAATAAAAAGTAGAATGAATGTGTATTTCAGTCAGGATCATTTATATGCATTTTTGCACACCAAGCTAAACTAATCAAGTCTAGCTTCCCTGCATCATAGGGAGAAATTCATATTGTCTAAATCAGATCAGGATCGAAGCAGTTAATTGAATTACTAATGGCATGTAATTAACTGGCAATCAGTGAACTATACATTCAGGATCAATATCAGCAAATCAACACATAAACCATTGTCCTGGCTAGGATATACTGCACACCTACAAAATGTTAATATACGGAGACTATTTTTTAAACATCCTTTTATAACCAATTCAGAACTGTATAATCACACACACACACACTTATTTATACAGTTATGCAGACAGTTCACTCACCCAGACACCTCACAGGCCATGCTGTGCCCACCATCCCTCTCTTTGGGGGACTGCAATCACTACTTGCATCCCCCTCTCATGGGAGATGGGGTTGCTCCAGCCGGGTGTGTGCCTGTGCTGCTCCATGCAAACCCTGATGCCCGTGCAGGGAGATCCCCTGTGAGACCACAGACACCCACTCTGAGGTCCCTGCCTCCCACCCCTGCCTGTTCCTCAGTGGGGGTACCATTTTCCCTGGAGTCACAGTGGAGGGAGGATGTTCAGCACGGTTTGGGCAGGGGGCTGCTGTCACATGGTGACTTCTGGCAGCACCAAACCAGATTTCAACCACTGCTCTGTTACAGGGACTCCTATTTTCATACTAATGATTGTAGCATCAGCCCCAGGTAGATTCTATTTCCATTTACACATGAAAAGTCTGTCTATCTAGAAGTAAGTGTTTAATTTTATGTATTTCTGTGCTGTTGATGGAAGGACAGTCCCTTCTATTCTATTATTTTATTTATTTATTTATTTATTAAAAGACCAAACTTTCACACACTGTGTTCAAAAACATATCTTGGTCTGAAATTGTTCACAGCTGACTCTCTCTGTTTCTTAAAAAAAAAAAATTCTTTGTCTACCTTATAGGTGTTTATTAGTAAACCAAAGTAAAATGAGCTGCCTCAGCTTTGTTGAGGGCTGGCAAACTGCTTTCTAGCCTCAGCACTGATCAACATGGTGTGGATTTATCTTTGCAGACTGGCTTCAGGCTGACATAACCAGTCCCCTTAGTGTAGCCTGCTGATGGCACTGAATGATAGAAATAGGAGACTTGCATAGCAAAAAGTGAGGAACTTGAAAGCATTTGCCTTGCTTAATGTCTTGAAACACAGACTGACTTCCATTTGAATTCTTCAGTAAAAAATATAAACCAGAAAAGTTGGCACAGATGTTGGGATTCCCCCTTTATTAGGTTACACTGAAATAACAAAATACAAAAGGAAACTTGCAAAACCAGGAATGTGAAAATTAAGGAAAAATTACTATAGTTTTGCATATCATGTATTATTAATTTTTTTGTTTAAGGATGCATAGGCTTTGAATGAAAGTTTTTCACCATTGCAGGCATTTCAGGTGACTGTATTCTGAGAAGATTGCCTACTGTCTGAGAAGCAATAACAGCATCCAAAGCTTTTTTCTGAGTGGCAGCATGTGAGAGATTTTTCTGCTCTACCTAGCTGCTATATTTAATTAAATCTGGAGGAACATCATAGGTCTGAAATGTTTACTTTCCCTGTAGAGCTCAATCAACAGGATTAAACTTCATAAAGGAATTGGAGGGACAGACAGGCAGACACTTACATACACACAAACTCTGTGATGATTTTTAAGATGTTAGCTTTAAAAACAGATAAACAGGAAAATGCTTTGAGGATTTTGAAAGTAGACAGGTTTTTTATCCTCATCATTGTTCAAAGAAACAAAACAAAAATACATCCAAATATAAAATTTGTATTGAAAAATTGGGGAGTTCATCCTGCTTAATATTTTTATCAGAAACAGACACGTCAGCTCTGTCTTTAGAGCTTATACTTAGAGCACTAAGCATTGGAGGATTTAAAGCATCCTGAATTTTATTTAAAGCTATTCTACAGGTGCCTTTTGTACTACCAGCATTTTCATTTCAGGCAATCTCCCATCATATTGGAAAAAATCCTCTGTGATTTGAGAGAAATAAAATTATGGTAGTTCTCTAATATGTAAATAAAGATTTAGATTAACTAACCCAAGACTGTGTAAAAATTAATGAAGAATATGAATATGAAGTTAAAATCCATAAACATGATACAGTATTATGTCTCCAGTAAGGCAAAAATATCATTAATAAAACTCTGCAATGTTATGTATATGTTAAGAATCATTGTTCTATGGAATTTCATAGTTACTAGGAGAAGGCATCCAGAAAACATCGAACTCTTTTGTAAAATTCCTACTTTCTCACAGTCCTTTTTAATTTTATCAGTTTTTTTATTTCCTCCCTTATCTCATCTAAATTGGCAGCAATATTATTCTTAAGGACCAAGATTCCTCCAGGTTGTAACAACCTTCTCACTAAGTCATTGGATACTAAGCTGCAGTTTGTCAGGTCTGCCCATGATTCTAAAAAAAAAAAACTCCAATCACTGACCCATCTGAAATAATTAAGCAAGTGGTCCAGTGTTGCGCCCTCACTTAATGCAGTGATACTACTCAGTTATCATTTGAAAAGGACTTTTTTCTGTAGAGTCATTAAAGCTGATTGCTTAGGATAGACTTTTTTTTCAGACAAGCTGCATTGAATGCTCTTTAGGCAGAAACTTTTCAGCTGTTTACTCCAAAAAATTAGGTTATTTTTTCCACTGCTGAAACTGTTGTCATCAGCTAAAAGTGTATGTTAGTGTATTCTTTCCTTTTGTTTCCAGATGATTTCAATGTATATTGCAGCATATTTGACTTGTACATTTCCTTTCCAGCAGCTTATTGACCCTTCCTTTTGCTGAGACATCAGAAATAATTTTAAACTCTTCACTTTGTGCAAGTGCCACTGAACCCAAAATGAAATAACACCAGTGAAATGTCAGAAATGGGTACTGTCAAACTATCAATCAGGTGAAAATCATGGCAACATTAATTCTAGCTAAGCTCTAAGGATCATCTAGGAAGAATATTTCAGTGCTACAGCCCTTCAAATTTAGAAAAAAAATTTGCAGACATTTAATGCTTCATGTCAATTTTGTATTTAATAATAATGTTATAATTTATGCAAATGTTGAATTTGGGCAACTTATTTCATCATGTCCTATGCAACTTAAAAGTCTGATAGAGATCATCAGATACCCAAGTTCCTAAATAATGTAGCAAATAGACATTTTTTTACATGCCATGAAGAATAAAATTACAAAAAAGATGTCCAAACTGTGCTATCATCCTGTTAATTAGAGTTCTGCTGGGCATCCTGATTACTAGACTTTTCCTGATTTTTCTGGAACTTCTCACTAGTAAGAAGAAAGTGACTCAACCAACCCAAAGCTGAAGGCAGAGTTGAAAACTGGTTTCTGTTATGTCAGAAAGAGCTGGACAGACCCCAAATTGATATGGACAGTGCAAAGCAATAAAGGATGAGTCTGGGCTGTTTGGGTTCCTGTCAAGCATCTCTCAATCTTCACCCTCAAAAATCTTATGGCCTTGGTGTCTGATTAGCTAAACAAGCCGTTCTATTCAGTTTTACTTTTTCTGCTCTGATCATTCCTTAGACTTTTCTTCACATTTCTGTCACTGAGTTCTTATTTCTTGATAATGAGTCATACACAATCAGGCAAAGAAAAAGCCTTGGCTGTGCTCTGCTTGAGCACTTGCCTATCATACTAAATATCCTTTGACTGATACAATATTAGTTTTCAAACTGATTATGCAAGCAAGCCATCAACTAAAAGCATTGTCTTCACCCAACAAATGTTGTTCATGACGCTAATTCTCATTAGTAGCAACTAAATTTTTCATATTTTTTTATATTATTAATTGTCTTAGCACAGACCTTATTTCAGTATTTTGGATCTCTGCATGCAGTGTTGTTTCTGCTTATGTTTTGCACTACCTGTAATAATGCCATATGCTCAGTTAAACTGCACATTTTTATGGCAACGTCATTAAAGCAGATAACTGCTAAGTTTAATATCAAAACTTATTTGAGAAATACAAAAAAATTCACCTCTTTTAGTTTTGAATTTCCTCTTTAATCTGTTTCTGTTCCACCACTAAATTTCTAGCACTTTAACCCAGTTTAGCAAGTAGACTACTGTACAGCATCAATTTCCTAGGCTTTGCTGAAAATATATGGGACATTTTTTAATTTCTTTGTCTAGAAAACCAATTATTTTTTACAAGCAAAAGTTGTCATGTCAGACTGTCAGCTCCTCTGCATTACATTTTTTCCCTTTTTTACATATCTCAATGTCATGGTTGGGCCCTGGCACAATGCCAGTGCCCCCATGAGAACATCCTCTCCCTGGTGTCTGCTGGAGATGTGACCAGGAATAAGCAAAGCAGGCTCCTGCTTAGAAATAAAGAAAACTTTATTAACTAAACCACAAGAAAAGAGGAAAAAAAAACCACAAGGAAAATGAAAACCTTACAAAAGCATTTTCCTCCTCCCCCCCCTACCAAATTTCCCAATGCAATACATTCCCCCAAATCACCAACTCTCAGTCCAGCAGCACCCTTTAGAATACTCAAACTTCAGTCCATGAAGAGGAGAGGAGTCCTTCTTGCACCATAGGCTTCCCCTGGAAACACCCTGAAACCTCGTGTGCTTCCATGTCACTCAGCAACCCCCGGAAAGTCCTTTTGCCGCTTGTGACATCTTCCTTCCATGCCCAGTGCTCTCACCACTGTGCATGGACCAGAGCAGCTTTTAGGGTTGTCTTTTAAGGATGCCTTGTCTCGCTCTAAAAAAGGCAGAGTCTCTCCTTCGGGACATCTGTCCCCCCCAGATTTTTCACCCCCTGGGGCTGAGGGGTACCCACACTGAGCCCTCCTGGTTCTGAGGCACTGCCTCCCCCTAAATGCAGTCTCTGTGTCACAGGAAAAAAAATGGTTCCGTCTATGGCCACACAAGAAAAGTCCAGCCAAAACACCATTCCATCATCTCTTCCCCCACTCAAGAGTCTTCTCCACTTCCCTCGTGGCCTATCCCTTCTTATCTCATGTCTTATCTCTCTTCTCATTCAGCTCCAGGAGGATCAGCATTTGCAAGGTCCCAATCATGTAAGAAAAAGGCTAAAAATTTCAGTCTCTGCCGGTCCTAGAGCTCCAGAACTCCCACGCTGCCCTCCCAGGCACCTTCTTACCTTACTCCCCCCTTCTCCACCTGGGCCGGCTGCTATCACATTCTGTCGCCGGCTCTCCCTCTCTCTCTCTCTCCTCTGGGGGGAATGGCTGCCCGATGTCTCTTGGTGCACCCTTCCATCCTCCAGGGCCTCCTCACCCCCCATCTCTGTCCAGGCCCAGGCCTACCACATGGCTGCCCTCCCCTGCCCAGCAGCAGCGGCTGGACGGGGGAGGGAGATCTGACCTCCATCCCTCCAAGTCCCAAGAGAGTCTCCCACGGCCGAAGCTCTGCTTTTAACCCCTGTGTGTTCTCAGAGGTGTGTCCAAAATCCCACTGGCTACACCAGGTGCCAATATCAAAATCTGAGCACCCATTGGTTTGACCACAGCACCCCAGAATTCCCATTTCCTGGTCAAACCAGCACACTCAATTTTTCCAATTATTTTTTCCTCCAGAACTTGCTAGTTTTCCAAGTGACCAAGGTCAGCGCCTTATTCACCAACCTGAATTACTGCTCTTCGTAAATGTTTATCATATATATAGTTCTCAAATCAAGTGTTTGTATACTCAGCATAAGGCATATTGGTACAAATTTTACAATTTCACTTATTTCAGAATTCTGCAATGGTGTTTATCTATTTTACGATTCAAGCATGAGATTTAGTTTAGCCTGGGTATAGTTTTCCAGATTATAATTTTTTTTTTACATATTTTTCTCAATTGTGCAACCTCTGCTTACCTTCTATGTTTCACATCTTCTTTTTCAGTGAAAAACAAGGTATTTGTTTAAGGTTTAGATAATATATAATTTTTAACATTTCTTCTTTCTTTTCTGCATATTTCAAAAATCTTTGTAAATTATGTTCATGTTCTGACCTCAGGGCGGACTAAGCTTGATTTGTGACAGCTTGCATTTTGCCCTTATTTTATCTGAAACACCTTCTGATTTGTAGGACTTTTGTGGTGTTAATTTGCTTTTTCACATTCAGAATAGATGCTCAGTTAATGCAAAATAACGTTTGTGATGTTGATATTTACCTAAATCTGTGAGTATTCCTTCTCTCTTTTGCTCCCTGATCATGGCCTGAAATTTTCAGACAATTTTATTCCCCCTTCTTTATTTTTTGTTAAAGATTCTTGACGCTTCTAGTAAATTCCAGCCTTTGACCTTGTTTTGCTAACTGATATTCTTGGTTTTTTTTAAAAACTTGCTGATTTGAAATAAGAAAGAGAGAAGAGAGGAAATATATTCACTCATCAAGAAAAGAGAAATTTATATCCATGAAAGAAATGTTTCAGAAGTACAAATGTCCATGGCAATTCAAATCCAATAATGCTGAAGACAAGCTTGAGGCTCATTTAAATGCTATTTTCCACTTCATGTGTGTGAGGCTGTTTGTCTACCCCTCTTGGAACAGTTTGCAAAATTAATTGATTGAGAGCCATAATTCCCTACAGGGTAGACAATTATTATCCTCCATTAGAGATGGGTAGACAAACATTCAGGTTAAGTGACACATCCAAAGTTCATCTTTGGGGTGCAACTTCACACCTCTGAGTGACATTTGTGTAGATTATGCTGCATTTCCAGCCCATTTACTGCTACTTTGGGGAAAGAAGTCTCCAGGGATACCTCACTGGGACCTACCTCACTACCTATAGGGGGCTTAAAAAAAGGAGGGAGAGTGACTTTTTACATGAGCAGATAGTGATTGGACATGGGGAATGGTTTTAGTCTAGAAGAAGACATATTTACATGAAATATGAAAAAAATTTCATTGTGAGGGTGGTGAGGCACTAGAACAAGTTGCCCAAAGAATCTGCGGATGCCTGTGGATCCCTGAGATGTTCAAGGGCATGTTGGATGGCACTTTCAGCATCCAGGGATAGTGGAAGGATGCTCAAAGCTGTCCCATGGCAGGAGGCCTGGAACTAAAATTGTTTACAGTCCCTGTAATTCTGTGATTTGCATGCATCTTTACTACTACTCACCTCTACCTATCTTGCATTTAAATTTACCTGCTCCAAATGGACCCTGATCAACAATTATTATCACAACAATAGCATGAACTTTCGACAGAGACCTTTGCAAAGTCAACAAAGAAAGCTCCATGGTGACTGAAAATCAATAGGGCAGAGAGAAGAATAAAAATTATTTTTGTAATGACTCTTTTGAAATGAGTATTCGAGTTGCATGAGAACTCATGACTCAAATAGTGTTGCATGGTCTTATGAATAGTAATGAAATCAAATCCTAAACAGAGGTATTAGATTTTAATTGAGCTATTCTTTAAAAGATTTTTTTTTTGCAGTGTCAAGGTCATATTCTTACAGATAAGAAGTTTATTATACAAGAACAGTGATAATAGGCACTGGAGACATATTGAGTACATGCTGCATGCTGCACAAAAAAAGAGAGAAAATATACTAAAAGCAGTAATTGAAGTATACACAGAAGACATTCTCATTTATAAGTCATTTAAAATATTTAGGCATACAAGAGGTTGCTAAGTAGAGGGTGTATTTTTTTTTCCCCACATAACATTTTTTAGTCTTCAAAACTTCCTTTAAAATGAAGTTTAAGTGCAATTAAATTTTTAAATATATTTTGAAATTTCCTTGAAGATGGAAGTGTTATTAAAAATTCAATCCTAATGCATTATCTCAGCTTACCTGTATGAGACCTTGATTGTCTTTAACAGGGAGTCTAAATAGCACTGTTTTGAATAGGACAAACATCTTGGCCTGGGGGACTTCCCAAGGCTTCTCTGGAATCTGCAAAGTCTATAAGTATGACCTAAACTTTAAATATATGAGTAATATCATCTCCTTTAGAAGGTTTTAATCATTTACTACTGAAGCCAGTGAGATTTAAACAAGTGCATAAATAGTTTTGTATTTGCCCATTTGCTTTCCCGTTTCTTTACATGATGCTTGGACTCATGTTGGTTTATGTCACCCTGTGCAGTACCTTAGACACTTAGTGACTGCCTTCCCCAGAATTCCCCCCCATGTATAGCTGATATCTTTAATGTTGCATCTGATGACTTTTTAGGTTTCATAGCAGAAAATTTTTTCAGTGTTGTTGTTTGTCAGCCATTATAGTTCATTTCATTCCACAGAGAAAAGATCAAATCATACGGGTGTGTGGCAAACAGTTTCTAAGACAGCTGTGAGGCCTGCAGAAAAGTTCAGAAAAATGGGGTTTTCTTTGTTTAACTGGCTATATCAAATGAGCAGATACCTTTTCCTGAAATGGAATCCAGTTTTAACTCCTTGAAAATCTTCCACCTGAATTCACACCAAAACACCTGAGTCCCAATTTGCAATGCTCCACAAATAATGAATTTTAAAAAATGTGTGTGCCACAGTCCTTTTTGATTCATTGGCATAATTTACATTGCAGAGAGGGTGCCACTGTCTTTTTTTCTCCTTTAACCTTCCAATAATCATATTTTGTTTATTTCATCCAGAAGCACCACTAATAATTATAACACAATGTGCCCATACAAATGAACAGATAATATTCATAGAACAAAATTAGAAGATATTCATGTGCCCATATGGCTCACAAAAATTGCTATCCCATTAGCTTTCTGTTAGTCAAAATTGGAGTCAATTTACTCCTGACATGTCCATGTACACAACCTAAGTTCTATAATAGCTTATCCATAATTTTCTATTCAGGAATAATTTCAAGCACAACAATCGAGTATTCCAAAGTCTGTGTCAAGATTTCACTTCTTGCAGTTTCATGTCTTCCCTGTTGACATGCATTGGTAATCATAATTGGCATAGCATTTGTAGAAAAACTGGTCTCATCTCATTGTGTGCCTCATTCCACTCTTTGAAGAATTCTGCATACATCTTGACTGCATTTGTTTTAGCTTAGTAATACATTTGGAACTGTCTCTATGTCAGTTCTCCATTAAAAGTTAAGTATCAATGCAGACACTTAACCTGGATCTATTTCTAGCATTCCAGCAGAAATATCCTTCTCTGAATTCTGAGTTTTTCTGGAAGTATCAGAAGTCCGTGTCACACCTTCAGAATAGTTTTTCCTCTTATATATCACATTTTTAATACTAATGTTTTAAAATGTGGATATTGAATTAATTCATATGTACATAGAGTTAAACAGAATCTAATTCCAAAGACATGTCTGATGACTTTTTTTTCACACACTATAATAGTTAGCTATTTCGATTACATAAGGAATCCAAGCATTAATTCTTATTCACTAAGTATATTAGGATTAACCTCCCTTTCTACTTTTGTTTTTGTTTTCACTGAAAAAATTATATGTATTATATATATTTTAATATATATAAAATATATTGTATCTATTGTATAAAAATATAATATATATTTTATAGAAATATAATTATGTATTTATATTTATTATATTATATCAATATATGTTTTTATATAAGATATATTTTATATATTAGATATAATATATATTTATATACTAGCTATAATATCAATTTATATATATATATATATATATATATATAATTTTCTTCTTGACAATCTGAATATTTCATTAAATTCTAAAGCAATATAAATGTTGTCACAACATGCTGAAGGCCCTACTTTTATTTGCAAGGAGTTCTTATCTATTGCTTCATGGCTGTGTAGGATTTCTCTGAGCTGTGAGACAAAGATAATCTCCAAGGAATTCCTTTAAGTTCCATGGAATTTTAGATGGCAGTCAGAAGGATTCCCATGTACATAACCTTTGTTGCATTGAAAAAATCTGATATTTATTTCAAACTGTAATTTTTAGTGATCAGCATTAATTTTGGATGTTTTTTACCTCCCATAGTCTATTGCAGCAGATGCAGATATCACGGGAATGAGGAAACTTTACAAAACTTTTACAATTACATATTCAGTATTTGCTTTGAACTTTAACAGAATTTCAATGTACTGACATCTGAAATGCCATGGTTTACACCGAGCCTAGAAGTGAATGTATGTCCACAATGCCTTATATACTATGTGGTATTAAGGATTAATTTTAAGCAAATACAAATTATTAAATGTGAATTCTTTTTTCCTTCATTTTAGCCTGGGACACAATGTTATATTCATAATGCTAAGCAATATTTTATATTCACTGGTTGCAAAAGAACAAATTTTTTCTCTGGTCATTTATTCATGACCAATCATCCATCTTCTTTTATCCTTATTAATGTGACGTGTTTAAAGTCACTGATGTTTGGATGGATGGAATTTATAGGAAATGTAGCATAAACAGTTTTCACAGCAGGTAGGGTTTAAAACCTACAGTGGTGTATGTGGCAGAGGAAACATGACTGGAAGCATTCTGCTCACACTAAACCAGGGAAAAACCTTGCTATTAAGTATGAATCTGTTCATTTGAGTAAGGTGTTCAGCACTGTATTCAGGCCAGATGATAGACAAATAGTACACATTTCAATGAAAGGCCTAAGTACTGAAATAATCATCTAATGGAAATTAAATCCCTATATATGTTTTCTACTAAGAATAAATGGTTGACAACCACATAGAAGCTTTGATAAAGAAAAATTTATATACTTTATCTTATGTCTTTTCTAAATTCATTAAAGTTTTGGTAGATGTATGAAAATTTAGATTTGGTCTTCAGAAGACATAATAATTTGCATTTGATCTTAAAACCCAAACAAATTAAACCATAGAGTGAGTAATCTTGGATGAATAATGATATTCATCTTTCAAAAAACAAAATTTCTGGTTTTATTGATGAACACAGTGTTTCCTTCCTATATGCCAAAAATGCAAATGTATCCCCTAATGTTTACTAAGAGAATCACTAAGATTTTTTGGGTATCTTTCTCCTTTTTTTCCCTTACAGTTTTTAAAAATAAAGAAGCTGCTTTCTAAAGTTACTGTCAATAAGCTTCCTGTGTGTTAAAGAGGAAACATTTCTAAGGAGCAATTCTCTGACTTTTAACTTCATGCCCCTTGTTTTAAGAAATTGTTACAGCACAGCAGACTGTGTCCTAAATTCTCCCTGTAGTACCTGGAGAGTAAGAGCCTTTCAGAGAATGGTTCAGATTAGGAACAAAAACTCTGTGATTGTGGAAGGTTACACAGCTCCACCATGTCAGAACCTGCCCTGAATTCCAGCAGTCAAACCCCCAAGAGCAGAGGAAGAGATTGCAGAGCTGCTGGTGCACTCAGAGCCCCATAGCCACATCCATGTGATAGCCAGAAAGTTTGGAAAGGCCACACCTGGTGTTGAACCCGTGTGTTTCCAGTGCTAAAGCACAGAGCTCACAGATTCATAGAATCATAGAATGATTTAGTTTGAAAGGTACCATAAAACTCACCTACTCCAGCCCCACTGCTTTTGATGCAGCTCAGGACACAGTTGGCTTTCATGCTGAGCTTCTTGTCAACTAAAATCCTCAAGTCCTTCTCCTCAAGGGCTGCTCTCCATCCATTTCCACCCGGCCTGTAGTTGTGTTTGGGATTGCCTCAGCCATGCACTTGGCCTTGTTGAACTTTGTGGGGTTTGCACTGTCCCACCCATCAAGCCTTTCCAGGTCCCTGTGGATGGCAATCCCTTCCCTCCAGCATGTCACCTGCACCACACAGCTTGGAGATATGATATATTGCAAATGAAAGATGCTTTGCTTTCTCATCCCTTTGAGGTCAGAGGTAAATTGTGTTCACATGAATATATAATGGAGACTTGTGCATATGATATGCTGAGGTTTTACCTACATGCCTTTCATGTTTCCTGTCATCTCTTGAAGAATTGCTGGCAAATTAACCCTCAATCAACATGACTGACAATATGTAGATATTACTTTGTTCTCTATGACAGAAAAAATAACCTACAAATCAGTCATTTCCCTCAGTGTTATCTTTTTCCTTTAAAGCTATTGTCCATAGAGGTGGTAGTCTTCATTTACATGTTTGTTGCAAACAAATGTCAAATGAACCTGTCGAATAAGGATTTTGCAAGAGCTGTTTGAGGCAAGCAGTCAACATTTAGTTTGTGTGATTGATTAACTACTCCAGGATTTTTAGAAATTATGAGAACTTAATGCTTAACAACCAGAAATGGGAATGAATTTTTAAAGTAACTGAGAAGGATAAATAAAAGGTTTTCTACGCTTTCACCCTTCTTAAAGCAATTCAGGATTTTAATGTCTGGGACTTATGGACCAATTAATGGCCATTTTTTCTACAGCTTTCAGGATGCACTTACTATGTTGTGATCCATTTCTGAAACAAAGGTTGCAGCCTCTGCTATGTTTATACCACACTGAAAATTAGAGCTTCATTTAGGTACCTAAAGAGTCCATGAGTGTGTTGAAATTGTGACTTTAAACGCAACATTTTTGGAAAATTTACTGGAAGTTCAAGCCAGAGCTCATTTCATTCTGCCAGTCCTGTGATAGAATTTTTATAGGACAGCAGAGATCTTAGCGTTTTTTGTGAGACGTAGTTGTCCAAGGAGCACAGGAGAGATTGAGATTATTACTAGATGATAACCAGGACTACAGAAAAAGAAAGCACTGTAAATTTTTCTCTTTTTCCTTTTTCCCTTTCCTGTTTCCTTTATTTTTAATTTCCTCTTCCTCTTTTTTCCTATTCTCTGTTTTCTGATTCATTTTTTTAAATCTTGCCTTTTAACGATATGTACAAGAGCATTTACAAAATGTCTGATTCCATCCCTGCATGAATGAGAAAGGAATCAGAAGTTTTTAAATTTCATATTTTTCTTCATATATTTACTCGAAATAATTGCATTAGAGTGCACTCAATTCCTTTTTTCTTCAAGTTGTCTTTCAACACTGTATTTTTATAGTGATTGAATGTATGTAAATATATGCAGCTGTATGAATGAATGTTATAAATGAACATTTTCCCTCGCTGAAGGCTCTTTCTTGAGAAAATAAAATAACATTTCCAGGAAATACATAGGCATTCTTACAGTCACCCACTGCAGCCATCAAATAAAACAGTTGGGACAGATTTTTACCTCTTCATCTGTACTTTGCAGACCAGTCACAGCACGGCCAAGTCCCCCACTAAACCATGACCATCGACACATCTTTTAAAAATCTGCAGGGATGGTGACTCAACCACTTCTTTGGCAGCCTGTTACAATGCTTGACAAGCCTTTTAATGAGGAATTTTTTCCTAATATGTAATCTAGAGTTGCCCTGATGCCACTTGAGATCTATTGTCTTATTGCTTATTACTCTGAAGGAATAAACAACCTCCTCTTCACTACAGCCTCCTTTCATGTAGTTGCAGAGAGCAATATGCAGCCTTCTGCTCTCTGGGCTAAACAACCCCAGCTCCCTCAGCTGCTCTTCATAGAATTTTTCTTTTAGACCTTTCACCAGCTTTGTTCTCTGGACTTGTTCCAGCAGCTCAATATTCTTTAAATGAGGGGCCCAGAGCTGGACGCATCATTCGAGGTGCTTCCTCACCAGTTTCTGCCCTGTTGGCCTTCCCCCGATTCTTTTCCAAAAACATTCAGCCCTCTTGCCACCATCATTAACCTCTGGGCAACCAAAGCACTTTCTGACATGCAGAGCTACCCCACCACCTCTCCTTCCTTTTCCATCCCTTCTGAAGAGATCATAGCCATCCACTGCAGAGCTACAACCTCTTTTCCCTTTCATTTGATGACATGAGAACAGGGAATGTACCTTAAGTGCTCTTTCTCTTTCCTGGCTGAGTTCAGGTCCACAGACAAATAAACATGCTGATCCTCAGTTTTGAAGTATCACATGGTGAACATCCATGTTCATGCTGACGGTTGTTTTGCATATTGTCCTTTGCTTCCTCCACAACAGCTGCTCATTTTCCTGCAGGCTTCTTGGAGAAAGACATACTTGTTATTTCTCTGCCAAAACACTCCTTCTTTCCTCTTCCAGTTCTTAGCCAACAGAAAGCTTTCTTAAAGGTCATGCAGGCACATGTGATATCAATGTTTGTGTGAATACATGCTTGTATGAATATTCATGGCATTTTCACATTCGACAACTGTTCCAACAAACAGAATTTCTCTCATATGAATGCTTTAAAGAAAATAAATGTGGTCATAACTGAAAAGGAAGTATTCTTCTTGTATTTGGGGAGAAATATTTATCGTTACAAAAGTGTTTTTGCTGGGCAGCAACTAGTACAAAAGAATTTGTCATGTGGTGAAGACTGAAGGCAATGATCCTTGAAGCTTTATCAGCATATAGACTAGCCAAACATTCTTAGATTACTGAGTATGTACTATATTGGGATTAACCTTAAGAGGAGCATAATTTGCCTGTACAGCAACTCAGATATTTCAAGCCTGTATCACCAGGATTTGTTGGATTTTTGGGTTTTTTTACCAGGAACCAAGTCTGCAATAAAATGTCATAAATCAAAATCCTTTTGAAAATTGATCCCTCTATTGTTTTCCTTTTTTTCATGAGGCCATGAGATGAGAATATAGAAGAAAATTATGCTTATGATATGAAAGGTCCTTTTCTAATACGGTATGTTACAGGAAATGACCATGAAAAAATGTAGATCAACAGGAGGCAGAGAGAAAAAAATAGTTCATAAGTGTTCAATTTCTTCCCTGTAACTGTGTAAGACCCATAAGACTTTCAAGTGAATTCCTCTGTAGGGTTCCATAGACTTCAGACAAAGACACAGTGTGAATACCTGCAATTTCTGTCAGTTTGCCATACTTTTGTAGAAGCTAACTAGCATTGTACTTGTGCTAGTACAGTCCAGTATATGAAATCTTCACAAATATTAATTACAATTTTATTTTTAAAAATTATCAAGCTAGAGACTCAAATAACACACATTCATATTAGGCCACTAGAAAGTCGTGCAGAAAAAGCATAAGCTAAAAGCCAAGAGATAGGTTTGGCCATTTAGATGGTTTTCCATAGCAGAAACCAATGACTTCTCTATTATCTTTGGTTTTCCCTCTCACTCTTTGTCTATAATTTCTTACGAGGGAAGTTTGCTGAACAATTGTATGGCATATTAGGGTCTGAGTCTCATTATGTAAATATTATGCAGATTTCTAAAGAACCAAGTGCAGTTGCAAAGTAGAGAGAAGGAATGCAAGGTTAAATGACTGCTTTCAAATTATGGGAGCATCTGTACATCTTTATATGGTGATTTTTAAAGACAGGTTGGAAGATAAATTCTGTAAGCTTTCCTTTTTCAAGTATATCTCCACCAATTAGTTTGTGGCTGAGAAGAAATTTCTTTCTTAATTACTATTTTCTTCTCCAAATATTGTTTTCATAATTTCATTTTATTTACTGTTATCTTTCTCCTTTGGCTCTTCCTTCCCCTCACCACAGTCTCATCAGAGTCATAAGTTTTTATTATGTTTTCTTTTCCAGTATTACTAACTCACATTCTCCTTCTGAGAACATATTTATTACTCATTTATAATTGCAAAATACAAGCCAGTCTGTTGTATTGCAACAATTTAAATCAAGGGCAGAACAGTCTTTAGTGTGCTGTCCTCTCAAACATATTTGAAAATGAACTGTTTCACAAGTTAGAAAGTAAATTTCACTGCATTCTCGGGAACCTTTTACAGGTAAATTTTTTCTACAAAAAAAAGATCAAAATCTAATTTAAATTTAAAAGAGAAGCATTTTAACATTTAAACTTATTAAGCAGCCAAAAAGATGAAACAAAAACTTCAATTTCATCAGCATGGTCTGAGAAAAGAGAAATGGTCTTCATGAGTAAGGAAGACCATTTTACACTAACCTAGTAGAATGTTACAAGAGGCTACATTTATTGCTTTCAAAAGAATGACACGATGGGGAAGCTCTGGTAGCATAAGAATGTGTATGTGCTAAATAATAGAGATATTAGTATTCATTTACAGTAAGTCTGTGCTGCAAGAAGCAATGAAATAGCTGTCTTTAATCCAAGTACAGCTTGTCTTTTTCTCTGAGCTAAGTAAGAGTTAATTAATCTTCTGGACTCCATGAAAAAGTCAAACCTCTAATCTTTTCTGGGACAAGTCTGCCTTATTTTTGTCAATATTTCTCTTCTTTTTATAGCATGCAGTATTTTCATGCTTCTCTCCCCAGGTGAACTCTTTACCTTGGGTTGTGACAGCATCTGAATCTCATAGCAATCAAGGCTGAAGTCACCAACAGGAATTGAATTCCTTGTAATTAGTAAGCTGTTTTCATGCAGTGCTGTGAGGGCAGGGAAGAGATATCTGAAGAAACTAAAATTTCACAGAGTCAGTGCTGGTAAGAACATTTACAAGGAAGATAAATTCCTCCATAGAAGACAGAGTTATATATACCAATCAGGATATGATTTTCTATAAAGTGACGGTTGTTTATTTAGGACCCAGTAAGCAAAATATTTAAGTGAGTGCTTAAATCAAACCCTTTTCTTGAGCGAATGCTCTTTGCAAGCATGTGCTTAATTTATGTTTAATTAGGTTACTTTTACTGATTTCTAACTTCAGTAAGCTTTCAAGGTCCTTTAACTGACACTGAAACAAACTGACATTGGGTGTTTCTATATTGATGAATGAAGAAATAATCAAAAGGAACAAATTTTTGTACCACTCATCCATACAGACATGCACCTACTGAGCACATTTCAACTCCATATTTCAAGATAATCTGTGATTATCTTTGTAGGAAATGGTCAATGTAATGTGAATTATTGTGTGACTATGAAAAGATTGTTTAGAACTCTTCTTAAGTGCCAATACCTTGTGAATTGTGCATGCAGGACCCATAGAATCCATACCACCATCTCTTGTTCTGCTTTGCAGGTAAGTTTTAAAGTTTGCAATTTTATTGACTAGATTTGATTGGCACACTGTTCTCTTGTAGTTTAGCCAAAAGAGGGAGCAGACCAGCATATTACAACTACCTAAAACTCTGCCTAAATGGAGGTGTCAGCAGTCATTTGAAGTTAAAATGTTGCCTCAATGAATATTAGTCAGGAAACAATGGCAGTGCAGACTTTTTCAAATAGATTTCTCCTTTTTAACATCCCTCCCACCCACATGGAAGCAGCTCAAACTGAACAGCCAGACTTTTTCTGTTAGGATTATATTTGTAATTATTCAAGTCGGCATCAAATTGAAGGACTGTCATCTCTTAGTTCTGTTCAACATGCACCTGTTGTATGTTGATATTATTTATTCAGACCAGACTTCATGGTTCCCAGGTTTCTTAGATGAAACAGCTCATTGCTGAAAACTGTTTTTTTCTGTCCATGTGGAATTGTTCAGTGCTACCCTTAAATAGAAGCATGTGTATTTTTTCAGTAGTACAATATTTGTTCATGTAGTGAAGAATGTGATTCCAGCAAGTAAGCAAGGGGAATGAAATAGCTGAATGTGTAGAACATATAAACTTTAATACTGAATAAGCAGAACTTGAGTCACTTTCACAATTACTGTGGCCCACTTAATAGGCTTCTTTCTAGTAGCAATAAAATAAATGTTTTCTGATGGGAAGAAATACTATGTTTCATGGTCTCTGAAAATCACCACACAAGATATTATTGTTCTACCTGTCAGTACTCAACATCTGTTGTACAGTTTAAGGACTATCACAATACATACCTAAAGCCATACTCTTTGTCAGAAAGGAAAAAAAGGTAAAAGGTTTTGTTCCCTTATACAATGTTTTTATTAAAACACATTTAGCTTAGATAAAATGCTATTCAACAAATGCAAGGCAGTGATTTTGTTGCTTTGGCATATAATTTATTCAGCTCATTCTTGTAGTATTCAGACACCATGAACAGAATACATTATTCAACAAATACCAACAATTACTACTTGAATAATTTAGTTGATGAATATTTTATTCTTGTGTTAAAACCAGATCCATGTGAGGGAACTAATACTTGTGCACAGCCTGCTGGACCTTTATGGAAAGCTGATATAAACACAACAGCTGATTTAGAACATGTCTTGAAGTTTTGGGGTACAGTGAAAGGTAAAACACATGATGGATTCTAAACCTTGCAGAAAAAGAAGTGAATGGATATCCAGGCATTAATGTTTAATTACTGCATGGGTTTGATTGTAGTAAGCAATGAACAAGCACTAAGTACAGAATGACTGACATCATGTGTTAATTATGGGGGGCAGCTAAGGGAGAAACATGAGCAAAAATGCAGCTCATTTGAAAAACAGATTAATTGAGGGGGAAAGACCTAAAATGAGAACTCAAAAAAACTCAAAATGACAGGATTTAATGGAGTTTTGGGATTTCTTCTAAAATAAAACACATAAAGATCTCTATGATACAACTGCAGTTGCATCTTCATCTATTCAGTGTGTGACTAGGTCTTCTTGCCTCTGTCCAGCTACCCCTTCCACAAGTCATAAAATTCCTATGTATTCACATGAACAGCATTCTCTAGATCTGGCAAAACATTTTCTAGATGTAGATGAACAGCCAGAACCACTGATGCATTCGCCTGTCCCGGAACAGCCAAAAAAATTTGTACTCCACCACAGTAGAAGCACGTGTGCTTTTTAGGAGGCTCCTTCTCACTGGAACCACAATCCCATCTGGGAGGATCTGATACATCAGGGAATGTACCTTCCAGATAGTAGGGCATATACACATATATAGGAATCAAATAATCAGGCACATCAGATGCTTTCAGTATGATCTCCCCATGTTGTATGGCCCATCACATATAATCTCAGTCAATAGGCCTCTTTGTCAGTGAAAGGCCTGCACACAAGTAATCTGGAAATAAGTTAACCTGGAAATTAAAATGGAATTTTGTAAATCCCAGTCCTATGGCATCATCACAAAATCAATCCTTTTTGTCCATGTACTACCATATGAAAAGGTTACATTCTTGCAGCATATTCTATATACTGCTGGCTTGGTATCTACTGATGGATAGCTTATCAGGTATCTTCCTTGAGAGTGCAGTGACTGCTGCCTTAAAATGTTCACTAAATGCAGACCTTCATCAAGGTGAGGCTGTCTTCTGTTTAGCTAAAATGATTATAAATGTTTGCTTTTGAGATCATAATATCTTCTGTATCAGTTCTCCTGCAAGTACATAATTAACCTGTCAGCCCACCCTGCAGTAATAAGTGTGATAGACGGGAAATATATTAGGGAAGAACCGGTGTGTGATATGCTTGCAAGCCTTACTTTATCCTTCAAATATTTTTCCTTTAATTAGCACTCAGGTAAAGTCAGACCTTAATGAATTAGCATATAACTGTTATCAGTAAACATTATTTTTTCATTCTGAAATGCTCAGTCAGATGAGGTATAAAAGACTTGGGTGTACCAGGGTGGGGCGGTTGTGGGGTGGGAAAGCAACTTAAGATAGATTGATACTCTTTGAAAAGTCCTGAACTTATAGTATTTATGAAGCCTTTCTTGATAAATAAGATGTAGCATGAACTATGAAGTAAAAAATCCTGCAGGAGAAAAATTGATAAAAAAACATTGTCTCAAAAATGATAACCTTGGAAAAAGAAAGTGCTTATGAAAATGGTTATGTATATGGAAGATAAACTAAAATTCTAGCTGTGACTTAGACTCTGTCACAACTTCTGGAAGGAAAAACAAGTATTGGATGAAATTGATAATCTAAAGGTAACTGACTGATGTGAGAGTTTGTATCTCCTGCTTTTTTAAGCACTGCAACATTCAATGTCAAATTTAGATTAGATACTAGGAAGAAGTTCTTTGCTGGTGGTGAGCCACTGGAACAGTTTGCCCAAAGTCTTTCTTGAGCTTTATTCCTCTCTTTTCCCTTTTCATTGTTATTATTATTAAGGGTTTTTTTTCAACCCATGAGTTTTACCTCTTTTTTTTAATTTTTCTCATTTCAGTGAGGAAAGGGTATGAGACAGCAGCTGCATGGTACTTAGTTGTTGGGTGCAGTTAAAACATGACATTTTCTAAAAAGGGATGCTCTCATCTAATTATTGGGGAAAAATATTCAGTGAAAAAAACGCAGAGAATCAAATTTAAGATTTTAGTTTGATAGTGAGAGCTCTGTATATGCTGCTGTAGCCAGTGTCTTCTAGTGATAGTGAGTATAGTAGACATAAATAATGAGAGACAAGGTCAAGTCATGTGGGTGTTGAGCCAAACTAGGATGGCTACGCTACCACAGGATAGTCCAGAAGAATATGCACAATTCTACACTGCATTGCAACAATATGGAATTTTGTATGAAAAAAAAAAAATAATTCTTTGTAAACTTTTACAGTGAATGTAGAAAATATGTCTTTCTGGCATATGTCCTTCAGGTGACTCTTAGGTCTCCTGATGACATGGTCAGCTTTCCTTCTAGCAAGACATTGTAACTTGCAGAGCAGATATTGAAATTCTGTCCCTTCTACAAGGAATGGTGGATGATCCTCTGGGTTGTTGTACATTTTAGTACACCAGCTAAAGTGCTCATTCCTTGTGAGACTGTGTTAGCTCTGCCATGCCAGTCCAGGCTACCTTTTATTCTTTCACCTACATTTTAAAGAAGGCAGTAATTGTTTAGTCTTCTCCTCTAATAAAAGAATAAAAAGAAACAGTTCTTTTAAATATAGATGTTTTAGCTATCCCTGACAATATTTTCCTGATCAAGCAAAACATAAATATATCTCTACAGCTTTCTAGAGAATATTTGTCATATTTTGAAACACTTGTCCTTGGATAGATGTTATGGTGTTTTTTGAATGAGATTTTATATCATATAAATACATGATAGTTCATCCACTTAAAAATTGTGCTAGGTAAAGAAGATCTTCAGCTTTATCTTCAACATCATATGTTTAGCAGTTATTGTCATCTCTTTTCACATCTCCTTTCTAGACTGTAACTGAGAAGTTTCACTAAACTGGGAGGAAAACTATTAAAAAACTCTCCATTCTGTAAAGACTGTCAGAACAGAGTCTGTCAGAGAAACACATCAGACACATCACACAGAGACTGAAAATCCTGAGACTGGAATTCATGGCTGGGTTCCCAGATGCAGCTGGGCAATGTAGAGCAGTCTGGGCTTTCACAAGTACTGTAAAAATGACCTTTCTAAATCTCAGCTGTGCTGTTATTGCAGTATAAGAAAAAAAGGAGTCTGAGAAAGGCAGAGAAAGTCAAAGGATGCTGGACAGGGACTTCAATGAATCTGTGCCTCTGCAAGGATTTCTATTGGACCTACTCTTCACTTTATGTATCTCTACAGCAACAGAACCTGCTAAGTTCAAGGAGCTTTGAGGACTAAAAACCATTACCTAGAACTGATGTCTTAATCTTCTTCTCAAAGGGCTTGTCTGCAAGAATAATGATGAAAAGGAGATGAGCACCTCATGTATATTTGTTACAATTAAAAATGCTTGAATTACAGGAGACATAAATTTGGTATATTCTAATCAAAGCTACAAAGCAGAGAAGAAAGAAAATAATAGTTTATTTTTAGCTATTCCTATTACTAAAATTTGCATTTGAAATTACAGAAGGGGCAGTCAAGAGGTTGTCTTTTTCAGACTTCCCCAGACATGACAGGCTAAAGCAAATGGATGGATGACTCATGTGCCTTCATATGACACCCATTAATTTATACATAATGTTTGTCCTCCAAGGTGATTTTATTTTTCTTTTTATTAATCCTTATTAATATTAAATAGAGAATAGTAAAATACTTTCTTTTTTTTTTCCTGGAATGCATAAATGCTATAGCTAATCATTTCCCCACAATTATCATAAAACAGCAGTGACATTTTCAGCTCTTCAAAATTATGCAAATTATTGAGTGGGTAAGTACAGTAGCTCTTTTCTCTATTAGAGCACTGCTGTTTAAAGTGGTATTACATGTCAAGGAGGGCAAGGTGTGAGTAGTTTGATTAGAATTATCCACCCTCCACCAGCATCTCTCTCAGCTTCACGCATCTACACAGTACAGAAACCCACTGTCCTTTATTAAATCACATTTGCATTTGCAAATTCATGGAGATGGGCTAAAAAACAAGAAGCATCCAAAGGAAAGTGGGCAATCCAGATCTGCCTTGTTTTTTGTTCCATAGCACCATCATTCAGTGCACAGGTAGGCAATCTCCACACTACTCTGTGTAAGAAAAGAAAAAAATAGGAGATGAAGATTTGAATTTCTAAATCTAGACTGGATTTTGAACCCAGATGTTCATTTTGCTCTTCATAAGCAAAACTCTTTATCTTCTTGAAAGTTATATGGCCATGGAGTACTCAGTTGAGTCGTTGTAGAACTGAATGAAAAAACAATAAAGAATGGATCACGGTGTATTCCTCTTCAGCTCAGTCTTGGAATAGTAACAATTAATTTCTATTTACCTGGTGATCAGTTTCAAACATTACTGATAAAAAGAATTTCCACTGTTTTCCAGGTTAGCAGGCTTAGTGCAGTAGTTCTTACCAAATCTCCCAAAAAAGCAGTGACTTCCTTCTCGCTGTTCTCTTCTGCAGTGCCTTAGTTACCCAGCCTATGAACATGCACAGCAAAGCTGCAGCTCTAGACTGCTCCACGTCATCCCAGTAATGCTCACCCTGCTTGGGCTCTCCCATCTGTTTTCTGGAGTGCTTGTGTGTGTTTGTTTGTTTAGAAACCATCTGCTGTCTCGTAGCTTCCTCCTCAGCTCCAGCCCTGGAGGAACAGTCTAACTCGAGCTCACAGCACCCAGGCAGTTGTGTGGAGCCTGCTGCCCAAAGCCCTGCATGGCCTGGTGTGCCCACAGCAGAGAGTGCATCTTTCTTGAGAGGCTCCAGAATGAGGAATGGAAGTGCCCAAAGCCCTGCATGGCCTGGTGTGCCCACAGCAGAGAGTGCAGCTTTCTTGAGAGGCTCCAGAATGAGAAATGGAAGTGGTTCTAGAGTGAGGTTGTGCCTTAGGGAACAAGCCCTGCTCATTAGCAGCACTCTTTACCTTAAGCCAGTCCTGCTACTGGCTTTGGAGTTATTTGAGGGTGTCTCACTGACATTCAGTATGCAGCACAAACATACTTTTAAATTGAATATTATCAGAGATGGCATTTCCATCTCAATTTTTTAATAGGATCTAGCATTATTGGTCCATTCAAGAGACCTTTTAGGTCTCTTTTATATAGGTAAGTCTACATACAAGTAACAGCATGAAACCAAAGGAAGTCAAACATGAAAGCAGTGAATTCTTCATTTTCTAAAAATTAAATACTGGTTGCTTTTCATGTCCTTCTAAGCCAGTTAAGTGGAAACATGACTCCCCTGAATGATCTACACGTGAAGGCTCAAGGCACATTGCTACTCTCTCTTTCAATGTTTCACTGAGATTTTAAATTCTAATAGCTGAACAGTTTCATTTCCTTTCTAACATTTAGACAGAGGGTTTTTTTACATCTTTTAAATAGAAGAAATAAAGCCAACTATATTCTTATCTCCTATTTTCAATTTAGCTTCAGAAATTAAAATTTCTACCATATAATTGGACCAAATTTATCTACAGGTTTCCTGTGCTTTTCATACTGTATACCCATGCTTCAAATAGAAATTCAAGGCTATGATCAAGTACAAATCACCTATTGTCATTGAATAGAGCATTATAAAACATTGATGTATTTCTTCCTTTTTAGCTGTTTTTTCCAAATGGTTTCATGGTCACAATGGACACCTATGAAATCTGTTAAAAAAAATAAAAAAAAAGAAGCATCTCTTCTTACAAAGTGATGCTGTAGTATTCTTTGCCAATTCTTTGCCAGTCCCAGTCACAAATACAGGCTGGGTTGCAAATGGATTGAGATCAGACCTGGAAAAAACAGCTTGGGGATGTTGGTTGATGAGAAGCTGAATATGCCCTGGTAATGTGTGTTTGCAGCCTGGGAAGCCAGCAGTGTCCTGAGCTGCATCAAAAGCAGATTGAGGGAGGTGATTCTGCCCCTCTGCCCTCATGAGACTCTACCTGGAGTACTTCATCCATCTCTGGGACCCCCAGAAGGAGGGGGACATGGACCTGTTGGGGTGAGACCAGAGGAAACCAAGAAGATGATCTGGGGGCAGGAGCACCTCTCCTATGGAGACAGGCTGAGAGCTGGGGTTGCTCAGGCTGGAGAAGAGAAGGCCCCAGAGAGACTTTATGGCACCTAAAGGGGGTATAAGAGAGCTGGAAAGGGACTTTTTACAGTATTGACAGGCAAGGGGCAATGCCAACAAGCTGATAGAGAGTAGATTTAGATATGGACATGGGAGAAAGTCTTTACTGTGAGGGTGGTGAGGCCCTGGCACAGACTGCCCAAAGTCCTGGACGTCCCAACCCGGGAAGTGTTCAAGGCCAGCTCAGGATGGGGCCCTGGCTTTAGTGAAATCCCTTCCCATGGCAGTGGGCTTGGAACAGGATGACCTTTAAGGTCATTTTCAACCCAAGCTGATCTGTGAGTCATGGAAGTAGAATCCAATCTATAACATAAATCTCTTCTTGTATATGAAAAAGTACTAGTTTATTCAGGAATAATTAATATAAAGAGAAAATAATTTTGCACATTTTTATAGAAACATACTGTACATTTTAAGAGTTTTGGGATGTTCTTTCCCTTCATTTTTCTTTCTTCTATGTTGAAAATTAAATTCTGTAATAGAACTGTCGAGCCAAACATTGATACATGCTTAAGGGAGAATATAGGGGCCTTATTTGCATCTTCTTTGTGTTCCCTGTGTTATCCCAATAGTTTTCTGAAATAGTAGTTAATATCTGCCTTGCAGCCATCTCCTGGCCTCCCCACCTCCAAAGCCTTGGCTGCTGAACTTGAGCTCAGTAGTGAGATACAGAGGCAACAGACCGCAACATCTGAAATCCACAGAAGAGCATCAAGGCAGGTTTATGTGAGTGAATGAAACAGCACCAGGGCTCAGACACCAGGTGGTTCAGTCATCCATATTTTTAACTTATTAACCAGCCCTTGGCATGCTTTTGTCCAGGTCTGGGTTAGCACTATCCCATGGAGCTCCCAGGGGTGCTCAGGGGTCAGAAATAAGCAAGGGCAACCCCCATTAGAGAGCTGAGACACAATCTCCTAGTTTTGGAAGATGAGAGTTTAGTAGGATAGATGGGACTAGATGGTGTCAGTCAGCCTCAGGGTCAAAATAGTGTTGCACTCACTATTCAATTTACTGGTATGGATGCTGCCTCAGGCTCCTGTCTATTTCCAGCGACAGAAATAAATTCTGTACAGGCTTGTCTTTTCTCTATGATAAGGACAAAACACTGCTGTTGATGACATTTTTGTTATATGTGAAATTGGCAGGATGTAAACAAATGGGAAAACAACAGAAGGTATTGTCCAGGCTCCATCACTTGAACAGCTGGTTCAAAGAAAAAAATTTGCTGTGAACAAAAAACTTTTGAAACCAGTGATATGGAAGCTTGCCTACCCCTTGCAGACTGTTATTTGAGCCCAATGTACATAAAACTGCCATGTTTCAAATGATAAAAACAAAAAATGTCCCTTTTATATTTTTTTCTTCAGTCTTCATCACCAGGAGTATGCACTCCATGGAGAAGGACGTGGGATGCTTGTGCTTTCACCACATCCTGATGCTGCATCTCTCTCTGTCCATTGATTGTGCTGGAAGTAAGGTTACATCAACCCTCTGTGCAGGCACCAAGAAAGATAAAAGAGACAAGCAGTACTGTTACTGATACCAGACACACTTTAAGACATCTTGGTACAGCTACAAAGTTCTTCAGTGAATGGAGGGAGAATAAAAAAGAACTGAAAATATATCTGTCAGAAAACATTGAGTTGAGGGCCCAGAAAAAGTTCAAGACACAAACCCCAAACCTTTAGAGAACAGTAAAGACTTTGGGGGCAGGAGAGGATGGGGACTACTAGGAATATTCTCTATGCTTAAGCAAAAGGCTATAATTGCTCTTTTGTGTCTTATGACAAAAGCATTTTGTGGGGGCCTGAATATATGTATTGTTATAACAACAACAAGAATACAACAAGTGAAGTATAGTAGGAGTCCTTGTGAATATCTATATTATATTTGGTGGGTCCTAGCTATTCTAAATGAGTCACAGCTGTGAAGTCCTTAGTTGGGCAGCAGCTGTGGCTTGTAAAGACAGCTGGGATAAAAGGGGTGGGTCAAGAGCCCAGGAGGAGCTCCTGAGAAGACAGGAAGGACTGTGCTGCAGAGACTGGAGAAGAGCCCCAGCAGACAGGCAGGAACAGCACTGCAGTGTTGCAGTTACAACAGCATTTATCCCAGAAGTATGCTGGTTCAGGTACTTTCTGAAATAATTTAATTTTTCATGAGTACTTAGAAATAGGCAGAAATGTTCTCACACATTTAATTATTTTGTGGGGGGGCTTATATTGTCTGGAATTTACATTTAACTTCTCAGTTTGAAAGGTACTTGTGTTCTTTTCAGGAAAGCAGAGTGTATAGCACTTGGATTTAACTTAGATTCAAAGAATATTTTACTGAATAGGAGCTGTAGTAGTTCTGACAAAGTTAATCACTCAGCCCATAGAAGTCCAAGCCTGATGTAGAAATTTAAAACAACAGATGCCTATTTTTACTTTTATTTTTACTTTTGACACGTAGAGGAGAAAAAAATAAAAGAAGAAAGGTAGGAACTCAGTTTATTTAAACTTATTAAGTTGGTCTTACAAACCTAGACCCTCACTGATGTTCTAGCAGTGAATCCACCTGCTCTCCAATACTGTCTGCCCTTGTAGGCACCCAAGATTTAATCACACATTCTCTGCATCATCCCATTGCTTTCCTTCACTGAATTTATTGGGAATGCATTTCCCTCTGACATTGCAGCTGAAGTACCACCATATCTAGGTGCCTGGGTTACACATACAGCAAGGCTCTTCACTCACTGCACACCATAAGCAAAAATTCAATTTCTTGGGAACCATGTTCTAAGCCAATCCTCCCTTTTTGCTCCCAAATGAACAGGAAAATAAAGTACTTCACCAGATCATCTTTTCACTTTATTCCTTTAGTCAGTTTTAGTTTCTGCCTGTAAGAAGCAGGTAAACTTCATGAAGAAAAATCAAGGAAAACTCCAAGCTCCATTCAAGGTTTTTCAAAAATGTTTACCTTTTAAAAGTTCCATGATACCCTGTATGGACTTTCATACAAATTTTTTACTGAAATGCTACAATAAATTTTTGTTAAATCAACTTCTCCTCAGATTCAGTGAGTTAGAGATTGAAATCTAACAACCTTGGAGAAAAATATTTAAAATACGAAGAAATGGAAAAAGAGCTTAATGCCACTTTCTGTAAGTCAGGTTTGTTTAGTTGACTCTTCCTTGTCGTGGGTTGACAGCCTTTGTCCCAATATCGTGTGTTGTGTCTGGCAGCTGTGCCTTTTCTCTAAAAGGCCAACGCACCAAAAAATATACTGTCCTGGTTTAGGACAAATTAGGGGAAATCTCCAAAAGGGAGCCCCCCAAAACAAAACAAACCTCCAACCACCCCTCCCCCAATACCGGGTTCGGGAAGGAATTTCTCGGAGGAGCAAAGTGGAAAACAAAACCTATTTATTTACAAGTAACAAAAGAACACTCCCCAACACAAGAAAAGAAAAGAAAACAAAAAACAGACTGTGTTGAGAGGGCGCCACTCTTCTTTGCAAGCTTCGGGTGTCCTGGAGCTCTCAGGTCAGGTCCAGAGCTGGTCCAGTATCTTCATGGGAGGGTAAGAAAGGGGGAACAAGAGAAAAGAAAAAAAACAGCGCAGAAAGCAAGCAAGCAAAGCGGCTAGCCAAGCAGCAAAAGCAAAAAGCCAAAGAGGCCTGGTCAAAACCTCCTTTTCTCTCTTTCCCCCCCCCCCCCCGCGGCTGTCTTGCCGGGGTGGGGAAGAGAGAAAAGGCACAGCTGCCAGACCCAACACACGATATTGGGATAAAGGCTGTCAACCCACGACACTCCTCCATCCTGAATTTTTTAAATATGAGTAGACTAAAGTATTTGTTTTAAAATACAGTATTGCCTTGATAAAATTATTGGGATTTTTTTCCTTTTTTGTGATGTCCTTAATGGTTTTAACCCATAGATTCAGACATGCCATCATTGGTTAAATTTCTTCATGACTTTGCAAACAGCTACAGCCTCTTGTGGAGACATTGTGCAGGCTCTGTAAAAGAGGATACAAAATAGTGTTAACACCTGAGGTTATGTCCCAACCCAGCTCAGTGGCATTAATAGTGACCCAACGCAGAAAGCTGGGGAGAGGTAGGTGTTTTCTTCCTAATGAAGGACTAAAAAGTGAGCTTACTCAAGCTGCCATTACACCAGTACAACTCAGTGGGCTTCAGTGGAAATCCTCCTGAATTATTTCAGATATATTAAACTTAACTCTCTAAAAGTTATATTTACTGAATAGCGGACATCCAGCCATTTTAAAGCACCTTGGGAACATTATTTAAGCTCCAGAATCTCTCTTTCCATGGTTTCCCAAGTGGAAAATAAATTAATATGGTTTATGGACATTTTAATCATCACCCAGGAATATTCCCCAAATTTGTGCAAAATCACACAGCAAATCACCATGCAGGTCAGATACAGAACCTGTTCTCTTGGGCTTTGGTACTATACATTTTGTCCTCTTTTAGAACAATAGACTTAAACTCTTACAGATTATTACTTTTATCTTAAACAGTCTCTTACCTCAAATGGCTGCTGAGTTCTCAGTTGGGCCATTTAACATAAGTGCCTGCTCTAGTTATTCAGTCCATTAAAATAGAAATCAGACTACATTACCCAGAACACACTTAAGCCTCCCACAGCCTGCTCAGTCACAGAGGCACTCTGCCAATAAATAAGCTCTCTACAGTGTCCCCTACTAAAACCATTTAGGAGTTCTATGATAAAATATATGAGTACATAAGTTTGTACAAACCCAACAGCCAATATCTGAATCATAAGATAATTTAGGCAGACAAGCACTTGCTTATGCATGTTGGGTTGGATATTTCATTACCCATTACTAATTCCTGGGATGCTGTTAGCAAGCTTCCTAACTTCTTTCTCTGTCCACATAGTTCTTTGCTTTGAAAACACAAATTATTTTCTTTGGCTGTAGGACATTTGTGCTTTTTAAATTTATCTGGCCATGGGAAGCACAGGATGTTTTGTGTGTGTGGTTCTTGGACACATAAAGAGAGTTAAATCACACATTAGCAAGGTGGGCAATTCCCTAACTAATAGATAGGAGAAAAGACAAGTGAAAAAATCCCTAATGCCTGCTTTACTAAATTCCTAAGCTAGGTTACTTTTTATCATTGCCAGCACTGGAGAAAGTTCAGAGCTGTGAGAGGAGGTAGATGGTGTGAGAAATGATATGTTTAAAATCACATAGATGGCTCCTCAAGGCTAAGTCACAGTTCTACCTTCCCTGTGGAGGCAGCGGAACCAGCAAAACTGATTCTGAAATATTCTTCCACATTTCTTCCTTCCACCACTTTTGCTTCATCCGCTGCCATGGCATGAACATGACAGCCCCAGGTCTTTGTCCTGAGAGCAGCAAAATGAAGATTTGCCTGTATTGACTTGAACTGACTCTAAGCACACCTTTGCTTAGTAAATTCAGGAGTCAGTCAGGTAACACATGTGAATTACTAGTCCACAGTCCTGCAGGTAATTGAATGCCCTCAACACTCATATGCGAAATGTCTGACTTTGCAAGACCCAAGCTCTATAAAAATAAACATAATCAAATTCAGACAGCATTTGCTTGCCAATTACTGGCAGATTTGTACCATTTATGGTCAGTCCATTATGATACGGCTCTACAAATTGAATTTGATACAGAAAATGTTAAGAAGGAAGGATCTTTGGCTTCAATTTATCCAGAACAAATGGGCAAATGGAAAAAATCAAATCTGAATTTGTAGCTACAAGGCAATTTGGACAAATGTTAGGTTATATTGCCCTATCTGTGGAGCAAAACATGATCCAAACTATCTCAATGCATTGAGATTATATAATTTGATGATAGCATCTAGAACTGTGGCAGCACAAGCAATCTGGTGCTCAGGACATTCCTGAATTTTGGTCAAAAGCTTTTTCCTTTTTTTTAGCTCAAATATATTTGTTGGTTTAGATTGCACATTTACGGTGCAAAAATGAAACAAACTGTCCTAGATGGGAGGAAAGATGCCTGTGGTATAATTGATTTGCCAATTGCCTTGATTACTGTAGAAATGTTCAGCACTTTTTCCTCCTCAGGGAGATTTTATCTTGAAAAACTATGCCAAGAGACAGACACACTTGTGCAAGTTAATCTGTATTTTATAATGGATAGGATTTAAAAATGCCCTGTGAAAAATGTGGTATTTGCACTGTATTGTCTCTGTCTGGATGCCAGGTACCCACCAAAGCCTCTCTGTCACTCCCCTCTGCAAATAAGCAGGAGACAGAAAACGTTATGGAGGGTTCACAGGTTGAGATAAGGATGGGAAGAGAGATAATCGACCAATTACCCTAATGGGCAGAACACATTTGACATAGGAAAATCAATTTAATTTATTACCAATAAAAATAAGAGCAGGATAATGAGAAGTAAATATTAAAAACAACCCTCTCTCACCCCTTCCTCCTTCCCAGCTCCACCTGTTTCCCCAGAGGTGCAGGGAGACAGGGAATGGGGGTTAGGGTCAGTTCATCACACATGGTTCCTGCTGCTGCTCAGGGAAAAGAGACCTTCCTCTGCTCCAGCATGGGGTGCCTCCCACAGAGACAGCTCTCCATGAACTTCTCCAGTGTATGTTCTTCTCATGGGTTACAGCTGCTCCGGCATGGGTTCCTTCCTGCAGGGTGCAGTCCTTCCAGAACCACCTGCTCTAGGGTGGATCCCCCACAGGGTCACAAGTCCTGACAGGAAACCTGCTCCAACATGGGCACCTCTCTCCACAGGCCTGCAGGTCCCTGCCATGGGGTCACAGCCTCCTTTGGGCATCCACCTGCTGCTCCAGGGTGGGGCCCTCATGGAATGAAGGTGGATCTCTGCTCCCACAAGGAGCTCCATAGGCTGAAGGGGCACAGCTGCTTCACCATGGGCTGCAGGAGAATCTCTGCTTCAGCTCCCGTTCCTGCTTCTCCACTGACCTTGGTGTCTGCATGGTTGTTCCTCTCACACATTTTCACTCCTCTCCTCTGAGCACAATTACAGCAGTACAATAACTTTTTTTTGCCTTCTTAAATATGTTATCACAGGCTGATCGGCCCAGCCTTGGCCAGAAGTGGGTCCAATTTGGAACCAGCTGGCATTGGCTCTGGAGGACAAGGGGGAAGTTTGTGGCAGCTGCTCACAGAAACCAACCCTGCAACCACCCCCACTCCCAAAACCTGGCCACACAAACCCAAAACACTACAATAGCAATTTAGTTTGTGGAAGAGGTTGTAGCTTTAAAATAATTTCCCTTCTCTAGAATAAAAAAACCCACCTCTTTCATCCTTTCCTCATTTGAGTGAATGCTCCAGGCCCATTAGTTGTCTTCATGGCCTTTGTTGTACTGTCTCCAGTAGTTCCATATCTTTCCACAGAGAAGAGGAAATTCACACAGCAAAAATACTGTTGTTCTTGTGAGGAGCACATATCACATTTGAGAACTGACATAGGTCTTCAGATCTGTTGTATGGATTTCATCTCATCCAACTTTATGGATAGGATCCTGCTTAGACTACTGACATTTAAATTTAAGTCCACAAGGAACAGTCTAAATGCATTCTGAGAGGTAGAATGCAATAGCTTAAACACCTAGGACCTAGAAGACCCTACCTATCTTCATCTGTCACAAATTCTAGAAGAGGATACTTCTTCTAATTCCCTTCTCATATGTGTTAGTCTGGTGTGGATGCCTTGAATACTTTGGGGTAGTCTCAGATGTAGATGTGTGGCTATTAACTATAATGGAATTATAGTGCCTGCAGACTGCTAAAGGTAGGTGATTTAATCTCAATCTGCTCACTACTGAAATCAACAGTAAAGACATCGTCACTGATGATAGTTACTCAAGCAATCCTATAGGGGTATTTTTCTATAGTCATTGGAGAAAATCTGGCCATTCTAGCATGTAATTTTTCTGGTATTTGCCAGGAAGTGACTCCCTCCTCCTTTAAAAAAACATTTTCATATTTTGTTGGAGAGATCCTGTTTCTTATTTCAACACCTGCAATGTGCATGGGAGCTTCCACTTTACAAAACCATGTCAGACTGGCTTTGTTCTTCCGGAGTTTGCTCAGCTGCACATTTCACTGGGGCTTGTAAAAGCCCAGCAACTGCTGCTCAATGCTGCAGTTTGAAAATCTTCTCCACTGTTTTCCCCAGTGAATTTTAGAAGGCTGTTGCCATCCTCTGGCACTCATAGGAAGATGTTTGAAGGAAGGTCAGCTCCCAGTTGTTCAAATAGGGCAAGTCAAAGCAAGGTAAAGGAAGGTCATCCAAAGTAATGGAGACAACAATTGACTGGAAGTCAGCAGCAGCATAACCCTGCTCCAATCAGTATTGTCTCTGAGCTGAAGAGCTTTAATGAGAAAAAAGGATTATTAACTTTCAATTGTTGCAATGACAGCTTGTTTATCCCCTGTGGACACATGGTATGCTCACATGGCATGGCAGAGCACAGAACAATGTACACTTAGCTAGGTGCTAAGTACAACATCTCCTTACAATTCACTTTGCCCACATCCTGACTGAAGGGTGGGCAAGAACAGAGGGTTTCTAGCTAAAGTGAACACAGTGTAAGGTCATCATTAACCCCTCTGTGCCTATTAATATGATTTACAGCAATGGACAAGTACAAGCATCAGCAAAACTTCCATGGACAAATTATAATCCATAATAAAACTGTACAGAATACAATCATTAGAATTCTGGGACTGGTTTCAAAATATTTAATTTTTAAAGTTTCTAAAGTTGACCTTGAAAATTCCCCTCTCCCCTTGCCATCCCTTCCTGTGATCAAACATTCTCAGTCTGAGAAACTGCACACATTACATGAATTTTCCCACATGTCATACAAAAGACAAAGTCACCTTGCAATTTTAACCTCAAATAAAACCAACTAAAACAATTTCCTATTTTCATTGCCACCAAATTTAACACTGAAAAGAGAAGCTGACAACACAGGAAGACCCTTCAGACCTCCATTGTAATCCTTTCCTTTCTGACCCTTTCTAGCTCTGTTTAGCTTTCAGTGCCTTCATCTCTTAAATATGATTTATCAGTCCTTTTTGCAGTCAGCCTTGTCCTCTTCACAGCAGAGTGCCATTTTCACAGAGTTGTGCTTCTGGGGGAGTAGGAATCCTAATCACAGACCTGCAAATAACTTCACCACTTGATATTAAGAAGTTCTGTTAAAGAGATACAAAATCCTTTTCTTTAGAGAGATTAGTTTTAATCTTCTTTTGCAATTGTTTCTCACAGTATTACCTAACCTTTTCACAACTTGATGTGATGGGGTGGGAAAAGGGACACCTATAAGCCAAATTTCCAGATAAGCACATTTCACAGTTTTCTATTCAGTTGTAGCCACTGGTCTTCATCACACCTGAGTTCTAGCATCCTGCTCATTATTTCCCCTGCCAGTCAAGAAGAAGAAGGATACAAGTACTATTTGCCTTCCCTGACAAGTATGAAATAGATTCCAGTGGAGCATGAACCTGACAGGAGACTACAGACTTTGGGTTAGGTGAAGACATAGTGGGACTGGACATCAGAATGTACTGTCAAGACTGGTCATTTGTTAGCTAAAGAGAAGTGTGTTATAGCTGTGGATATGTTTAGATATAAAAGGAAGGGAATATGGGTGTGAAAGTTACCTTAACTTCATTTCCAGTTATAGTACTGGTGGAAATGTCGTTCAGTATCCTTCACTGTTTTTTTAAAATTCTTGTCACTGAAACACTGATAGTGTTGTGCGACACACTCTGGGCTCTATTTACACTGAGAACCTGCAACTTTCTCCTTTCCTTCACAAAATTTACCAAAGATTTGTATCTAAAATTTTGCTACTTCTATCTCACATTATTAGCACAAAAAATTCAAGACCTGGATATACTCAGACATTTAAGAAATTCCTGTCTTTGTGACATTGGTACCATTGGGCAGATAAAGAAAATGAATAATATTTAAAAAGTATAAATAAATTTGACCTAGTCAGGTTCAAAGCTAGGGTCCTGAAAACATCCACTTGTCTTCTTTCTGACTTCTAAAAGTATCTGATTTCCCTGATCATGTACTTCTTAATGTTTTTGGGGGAAGTGAGAAACTAATCTGATGTGAAAGTTCAGTCAGGTAGATTCTCCTCTAAAGTATCTTAATGTTTTCAAATCTGTGACTGGATTCTTCTCACATAGAATATCTAGAAATAAACCACCTTCTTATTTAACTAAAGTCTCTTTGCTACTGATGGAGTCAAGTACCTCTACAGGCAGGTCACTTCATCCAAGGACATCCCTCATGAATCAGTCTGTGACAATATCTGTCCTCCACTGGATGGAGGCATGAATTCAGGAAGAAGTTCAGTGCGATATAATGTTTTTCACAACAATAGTGGTGCAAGGTACATTAATCTTCTCCAGCTCCTATCCTGTACCATTTCCCTCCTTCATATGCACTGAAAGAACTGATTTTTTTCTAAATTTTGTTGTCGAGTCCATGCTTTAAACTCAAGTTGATGATAAACCAAACATTTTCCCAAACCATAGACTTGGACTTTCATTACTAACTTGTAAATATTTCCATGAGATAACTCTTGCTAATGCACACACTACACTACTAATCAGAATATTTGGCAAGGAGTCTAGAAGTCCTAGGAATCATATTTTTCTCTAGTAGGTTTATTTCTGATATCTTTACCTCACAGTGTCCAAAATCCAAATTACAAAGTTTCCTTCTTTTCCAGAGTGGGGACATTTCTACCACTATAAAAAAAAAATCAATATTTTTAAAATGTTCTTTCATTAATAGGAAGAACAAGGTTTCTATGTGCTGACCAATTTTCCATGTTTGTTTGTTTTTTTCAGGGGGGCTGGCATTTGATCTTTTTGTTTGTGTCACCTACTTTCCTCAAGACGAATAAGGTGGCCCAATTAATGCTCCATTCTCAGAACCAGGCATCTTGAAGTTAAAAATATCGAGCTTTACAGTTCTGTAACTGATCTTTTTAGGCTTACCCTGCTTAAAATAGTCCATTTATAATTTGCTAATGTGGAGCCAAGTTTTCAAACACTTCTCCAATATTGGGGTTCATCAGCTGGAGGATGAAGGAAGTCTGCATCAGGCTCAGTGTAACTCTCCAGTTTGTAAAAAAGCACTGCTTCTAATGAACACTAATTATAATTGGGGAAAGATGAGCTGTGGATTCAACAGAGGGGAAAAAGGCTAATGCTTTTAAAATGTAGCCTGATTAATGAGGCTGTCATAGAACTTATTTATAGGTATGCTGTACAAAGTATCATAATCTCTGGAAAGATTTGCAGCAAATTAAAGCCATCAAAGTTTAGAAATCATAAAACTGATTTGACTCCAAAGGATATTCTGTACAGACCTATCAGGGGATTATAGCTGAGGCAGAGAAGTTGTGAAGTGCAAGTGTTCAAGTGTTCTTAAACTGTTCTGGGGTGTGGGTCACATTTCAACTCCCTGCCTCCTTCTTTCAGTCCCTACTAAGTCACACATGGAATATTTCACAACTAGATACTGGCCTTGTGTAACAGAAGCAATTGCCTTCTCTGAATTTGTATTAAATTTGGAGTGGCATTCAGAAACTATTTAATATAATATTAGCTGGTTTTAATGTAAGATAGCAGACGGAAATGCAGAGGATCCTGTTCTTTGCTAGGCAGTTCTCTATGGACCTCCAGCAAGTGCTTCATGAATCACTAATGGTGCATGGTCTGCAGTAGGGAGCTATTGATTTGAAGAAATCCCAAGTAAACAGATAGACCTTGTACTATATGGTGAAGGTCACTAAACATAAGAAACAAAATTTTCCCTACAGCAATGTGCATGGAGCATTTGGTATCCTGAAAGTTTACAAAAAAAAAAAAAAAAGAAATTAAAAAAAGTATATTTAGGTTGTTATATTTAGAGTAAAGGAAGTACAGACAGAAACAGAGGCTCAGGCATAGATGTGCAAGACACAGATCATCTGGGAATTAGCAGAGAAAGGAATCCAAGCTCCTTTTTTTTTTATGACAGGTCCCTTTAATAAAACAGTTTTTAAATCTTGACTCCAAAGGATTAAAAAAATCATCCAAACTAAGACAAATGGAGAGAGGGACAGATAAGGCTGTTTTAGTTTAAATCTGCATCATACACAATACTCTACAAATGTTAATGCATACTTCTGAACTTTTAAGGAGCAGAAAGGAAAAAAAGTGTAATATGGCAGGATGGTGCATGAAGTTGACTGTCTGGATATGTTGCCAGACCTGAAAAAGGAGGAAAATCACCAATTATTACAATCTCTCCAAATTTAATACAAATTCAAGAAAGAAAAGACTTAGAAAATATTGATTTCTCAGCCTACCATAATGTCTTTGGACATCAATATATTGTTTGATGATACCAGCGTTTGCCTTTTTCTCCTCTCACAGCTCTATAGATGTTAACTTGCAGGCAGCCTCACTGGCACAATAACGTAATAGCATATAGGATTTTGGCTATACTGAGCACTGGATAATTTTGATGACTTATAAAATCCTTTAGCCTAGAAGTGCTTTATTTTCAAGCTCCACTATAATTAGTTACAAAGGTTATTTGAGTGAGACATGAGGCGAGATTGGAAGGTTGTTGTTAAATGAAATCAATTTCACCTTCTTTTTCTCTTGCTGTAATATTTGCCTTTAAATCTATAGTGAAGAAACAGACTGTTTCAGACAGTCATGTACCAACAAGGACTTGTTCAGTAGTTTCAATATCACTTTCAGGAACAATGAAGAGATTCAGCTGACACCAGCCTTTGGTTGAATAGTTCTCTATGTGTCTCTCAGGCTGTGTCTCCACCTACATTACACATTCCAAGCATGGCCAGCTCCTTCAGTTTGTAGGAAGGCACAGTTGACCTACATAAACTTCTCAGGCTTTAACTGAATTTTGAGCAAAGGCAGCATGTCCCACCAGCTCTGTTCAGACTCTCAGATCTGAACAGCCTCATGCATTACTGATACTCCATAGTTTGCAAGATCAAAAGAAGAGGGATGTACCTCCAGAAAACCTGGTCTTGTTTTATAGTCCATGAATTCTAAAACAAAGGTCTCAAGAAGGAATCACAGTGTATTCCATGGTCTTAAGTGGGATGGGTGAAAGAAGCATTCCAGCAGAAGAGTAACAGAGTCGAGGTTTAAGAACTGTGCCAAAGAACTGAAATTTTTTTAGGGATGACCTGACATGGTAGCTAACAGAGAAAAGGAATCCTCACCTACTTGCTCCCCTCTGACACATAGTTCATGAATGTCACAAGTATTCATACTCCAGATTCTGAAATTATTATGCTTTTCTGTTCATTTGCTTGAGTGAAACTTGACATATAAAGAAAGACTCAAGAGGGATTTGTGTGAACATTTCACACACGTATACAGACAATGAGGAAATAACAGAAAAAATTTTAAAGCTGAAAAATGTCCTTTAACAATCACTTAAGTCCTGACTAGAAAAGATAGCTGCTGAAAGCATATCAGTGATTAGTCTCTTGACCTTTCTTCAACTTGAAGTCATCAGCTATTGTTCGTCACTGATAATAATAACCTTTATTTTGTGAGGTGACTGACAGACAATCCTTAGAGACTACAGTCTTTCACAAGAGCAACCTGCTTAAAAATAAGTCATATTTAGTAGGCTCAATACAGTGAAATTAATTCAGAATATTTATATCAAATATTAGAAACATGCAACACAGTCTATGCAAAAAAAAAAAAAAAAAGGAAATAGAAAAAAGAAAGAAAAAAGGAACATTCAAATGACTTTCAAAGGAAGAAGCTGAAGCATAAGTTTGGGCAGAAGAATGGCAGAATACTAAAATTTATTTCCCCTTTACCCCAATTTGTTTTTCAATAAGAAGGTAGAAAATTTCTCAATGTGTTGTATTCCTTTTTTAATTTTGAGAGGCTAAGAGGAGGGAAACCCAAGACTCTATGAACTGTCACAGGGCTATCTTTGAAAATGGCCAGTCCTGAATCGTCAGATATGAACACTATTACACTTCATTTAGGAGGAGGGGTATCTCCCTAATCACAGTCAGCAATCGTCTCATGACCTGAAGCTGCAGTGGCTGCCCTCTTCACATTTTCCTTCTTACAAGTGTAATTGCATATGTTACTCTGGACCAGACTTGAATGAAAATCCCTTTCAGGAAAACCCCAGGAGGTGGAGCCAATAATAGGGTAGGTGGCTCTCATTCCTCAGAGTCATTATTGAACCAATCGGACAATACAGTGTGAGGGGTCACAATGAGCAGTGCACTCTTCTGAAGGAATTGTAAAGCCAAAGCCCTGAATAACTCTGGGTGTTAAACATAGTTTTTTTTTTTTTTTTTCCAAGACTGAAGACCTTGCTCCATCAAGACCTTACCTGAATATTGTACTTAGTCTCCTGTTAGTTTAGTCAGCCCCTTGGCCTGTGTTAGTAGTATATGGGAGGTCTATGTGTTCTCCTACACCGTTTTCCTTTCTCACTGAAAGGAGCAGAAATTCACCAGTGACATTTTCATTTGACAGAAAAATTTAATCCAACCAATCCAATTATTAAAAAATTACTATCATAATTTTCCTGGAGGGCTGCAGAATATTTGTCCTTAAACTCTGTGTGCTTTCTATGTTCCCTGCATTTACCACTGTTACCTGAAGAACAGAAGAGCCAGCATGAGCACTGGGAAGGTCAGGAATTGTTTAGAGACTCATCTGAAGAAATGTCTCCTTTTCCTAGCAATAACAGGCAAAATGTTTTGAATTATATGAAGCCAGTAAGGAGCTAAAATGAAGTTACTAGCTGTTGACATTTTCTTGAATATTATTCAATTATCACTAAACATTCATTGAACAAAGATAAGACCATAAAAAATAGAAGAACCTGATAAATAAATCCCATGGGAATTTAAAAACTTTGAAAACCTCAGCCTAAGTTTTTAGTTTGGATTTGGGGTTGGGGGAAAATATGTACCAGCTGAAAGGGCTCAACACAAAATAGTCATGTCTGAGTAGTATGAAATATATTAACATATGTGACCGCTATAAATATGTCAGCACTGTAATCCTAAATCCACCAAGCCAGAGGAAGATTCAACAGTCAAATGTCCCATATCATGTGGTTTATGTCAATCTCCTTATACTATGACAGTTGAGGTGGTCACTGAACAGATCATCCCCACCCAGGGACTTCTGTCACTGGCTTTCTGCAAGCCAGTTCTTGGTGCCTTACTTCCCTTGTGTGCAAAGATGGAGGCAGGTTTTTTTCTTGGGAGCTGTTTGGAGAGATACTAATGAAAGCAGTAGACAATTTTGTTGTTGTTGTTGTTGTTGATGTGGTTTTGACTACAATCTAAACAGAAACACTTTTCATTCATGTGTAATTTACTTTGAAGAGTCAGCCTCTGTTTCTAGTTATGGATGATAATATCAGACATCCAGACTGTAACATTTTTTATTGTAGAGAAAAATCCATTTAAAAAATCCATTTATAATGTTGCTGAAATATAGCACTCTTTTTTTCCCCCAACTCCTAAGCTTTGAATACACATGGGAACTTGAGAGATCAGATCTAAATAGAGTGGATCAGCAAAATGTGGTAGAGTCAATGAAGTTATGCGGGTTTACATTATCTAAGAGTATTGCCCAAAGTGATAAGGACTGGCAGGAGAAAAACTCCACATACTATTCCCCCTTGAAACACATGCTTTTAAAACTGCTGTAAAATATTATTATTTCTGCTAAATATATAATATATGAAGGATATGTCAACTTTTCATGCTTCTATAAAGATTATGCAGTTTTAAATGTCTTTTCCAGTCAGACCTAATCTACTCAGCCCAAAGACAAGCTGTTACAGTTTTATAATGTACAGCACATTTTTGTGTTTCTCTGTGTGTGTATTTGCATGTATGTGAACAAGAGAGAAATGCACTTACAACTGTGGAAAGCCACTAATTAAGCAAATTAAAGCATTTCTTTTTTTCATTAAAACCTCAGATATTTTCTTTCTGCCTTTTATTGTTTATTGGAAACAGTCCTTTCTCTAACACTACCCACAATGGATTTTACAAATTTTGTGGCTTATGTTGACTGTTTTGCAATTTATACTAGTGTGTAAAATATTCCCAGCACATACACTTAATCAAAACAAGCCCAATTAAGCTCAGTACTCCAGATTCCACCTCATTAGCTTTCTGTTCCTAAAATATAACAGATGTGATTGCTGCGGGCCATGAGTTAAAGACGAATTTTTCAGCTAAGCACTTGCAATACAACCTAAAGTTATATGAAGATTTAATTATTACTTTCATTTTCATGGCTAACTGTAAAAGTTCATTTTTCACTCAATAGCAATGGTATTCCACTCCTGCATTTTACCCACTGTTACAGAGAAAAGTATCTAAAGCAGGAAGAAGGGAGAGGTCAGGGGTCTTATTTTTACTCCTGGCCTCACATATCGAATGTGTGACTTCACAAACTTGCAGGGCTTTTACCCATTCTAAACTACTGGCATTCAGAAAGGAGTCAGGATTTCAGCTTGCAGAATATCACTTCTGCCTACAACCTCAGTGCAACCGTGTGAATGATATTGCAGCATGTTTACTTGGCGTGCTTCAAAAAGATAGAATGGCTTAGCATGCAGCAATAGATGTCTAGTGCTCCCCTCAAGCAATTCTTGGTACTTCTTAGCTGTATTTTAACTGTTTAGAACTAGTAGCTTCTATATAATATCCAATATAAGGAAAAATATTATCCCTTTTCAGTAGTCAAAAGGCCAAAGAGGATTATTACAAGACTGACAGCTGGGATATGAAGGAAAGCTCTGCCAATTGTCAGTAGCTGTAGTTCTTTGTCAATACCCCAGTGCCAAGCTGCTGAATGTCTCCCACACTTTGTTATGGGAACTCAAGCATCTGGTGGATCAAAAATAATCTAGCCAAACCAAAGCATATCCAAGAATAATCCAGATGGGACAGTCTGACTTGTCCGTGGCACAATTCACCATGGAGGTTTCCAAATGAGCTTTCATTTTCCAATAAATTGAGCTTCTGTACAGATTCTGTACTGATGCATAACTGACACCATTCTCTCCCTTGATTTCCCAGAATACTCGAGAGTCTTGTAGGTAAGACCCACTTTCTCAAGTTGTTCAATTTTTCAGCTACACTGAATGACCAAGAAGACAACAGTCCTAGGCTCTGTGCAGAGAAGCCAAATGTGCATAAAACTGTGCACATAATACACATTCATTCTTGCAAAAATGAACATAAACCAGTTGCATTAATATCATTATCAACACCACAGGCCATAAAAAGGCCTTTAGGTACCTTTTTTTTTTTTGCATAAATTATTACATAAGGTACAAGGCAGGACTGATGATTAAAACTACGCAAATGACCCAATTCACTACTCTTTCCACATTTCTGTGTAGGGTGATTTTTTTTAGAGTGTGTGGTTGCTCTCTCAGCAGGGTGGGTATCTGAGATAGCCTAATTGAAGTCAATGGAGCCACACATTGACATAAAACTAGTGTACTTAATAGGAGGTTAATGCTCAGAAGAAAGAAGTCAAGCTTTGTCTTGAAAGATTTTCTCATGGCTGAGATCTCCTCTGGTTTGTACATTCCCACTGCATTATTCTTTCTTTTCTTCTCCTCAAAATTTCATTAAAAAACAAACAAAGAAACAGAAAAAAGCTACCATGTTCTCTTTGTGGTTTACACAGAAGACATAGCTTTTCTGTTTGTTAAAATGTGGGAAAAGGTAAATAACGAAAATTTCTAGTGATTAGTCCCTAAGGTCTTTATTTATGGATCCCTGGCACAAGTACACTGCAGATAATAGTCCAATTTAATATTTATGATGTGCTAGGTTTCTCTGAATATATAAATTTGGCAATTATCATGGGAGTTATCCCTTATTTATCTCCTTTTGACTTTTAATTAGTAGGATTGTATTTAATCATTAACAATCTTCTCTTCCAAAAAACACCCTACCTGCTAATTCCTCGATAAATGTGTCCCCATTGTGTCACTATTTTCATTAGAAGATCTTTCTTAGCTGTTCCATTGAGAAGCATTCATTTAAAAATACTAGATCTGCAGATGTCTTGAAGTGACTTATCACTGACTGGACATATCACCCTGCAACCACTATACTGTTATGTACCTGTCAGCCCTCAGCAGACCAGGCATTAGGGCACTCACTAAGGTGATCAATGGCCCTTCGAATCATAGCACCCTTTTCAAAAAACAAAGAAAAACACTGTATGTGTGTGAGTGGATAGGGGAGTACAAAGCCTGGCATAGTCTATTTAATTAAACGTAATAATACTCAGTGTAAAGATTATGCCTCTTTCTTTGATGATATAAAACAGTGGCACAGAAATTATACCTTTGTTAAAAAGTTCTAACATTAATCAAGTCGCTTCCATGGAGAGATGAAACTACAAGCTCTAACATGTTAACATTCAGCAATGTGTTACTAATAGCATCATTAACACATACCATATATAGCTGCACAGAGTGCCTTAGTCTGAGCTAGTGCCAAGTCCCAGTTTGTCAAGTTGGGACACGGGAATGGCAAAATAATTTCATTCACTCCACCACCTAATTAAGATGGAGCTAAAAGCATGGAAGTTGAGAGCCTTAGCAGGTCTGCTGTGCCATTCCTCCAGGGTGGCTTTGTAGGGAATAGTAAAAATACTTAATACAGTCACCGTTGCATGTTAAATGATTGTTAGGGAATGGAAGCAGCGCAGGTTGAATCAGTAAAGGGTGAACACTGCCATCATTGTGCAGAATGCACTCCTCCTCTCCACCTCATCTCTGTTCCCATGTTTGCCCATACTGCTATAAAATTATTACTTTTTTTAATACCGGGAATCTTGACATTTACTTTAAAACCAAGCTACCTTCCTACAATGAGCTGTTATCTGGTGCACATTATACAACTTTGCCCTGAGAATGTGAAGGGGGAATTAGACCCACTCATCTATTGAGGTTTCCTAGCAATTTCCATTATGAAGGAATCCTGTGGTCTTCCCATTTGAGGAACATTTTTGATACCCATCTTAGCAGCAGTTCTTAGCAAAGCAATGACTGCTGTGTCCAGCTTCTCACAAACTTGGCTCACTAGATTATTTTCTGACTTTAAATTGATGTAATTATTCTCTCCCAAAATCTGATCTGTAGAAACACATTTATAATACACTTTGACCAGCAACATGTTACTCTACTACCTGCAGCAAGCTTGCAATTACAGCAACACTATTTAATTAGGTCCCAGCCCTGCATGCAAGCCCTTAGAGTGCTGGTGCCAGGAGTCAGCTGCAAAATATCCAGTCAGGAAGAGAGAGAATCAGGTCTGCACAGTGACAGTGTAGTTCACCCTGTACCAGGCACCATCAACACTTTGGTAAGTCTTTACGTGGTTGCTGCTCAGAATTCTGCCCCCAGTTAAGAAAATATTTGAGCCATTTGCTTTCTGATGTTATCCTCTTAGTATTGGCTTACCTGACAATGCGCTAAATTAATCAGGTTTTAAAAAAGCTGAGGTACAGATATGTTAAACTAATCACCAAAAAATAAACTCAATTCACAATAAGACTCGTTCCTTCATATCCCCTTTACCCTGTGTATTTCATGTTGTTCAGTTCTAAGTGGGTCTTTTCTATTATTTCTTTCATTAATGTAAGTCTTGATTAATATTTAAAAAAGTAAAATTTTGGAAGGATACTTCATTTTGTTGATATGGTCCTTGCAGGCCACTGGAACATCACACAACAGCAGGGAGATCTGGCTCTTTTAATTTGTGTTGATTCTCTCATTTTATTGTTTGAACAGTTTTCTTGCTTCTCCCACATCCTTCTCATTTGTTACCCCATTTCTAATTATGCATTTTTCTGGTTTGAAACCAATAAAATCAGAACAAAAATTAAAGTTTAGCAAATAATGTTTATAGGCTAAACTTAAGAAGGCAAGGTACATGCTCAGTACCTTTTTTGATACTTTAGGTCCCATAAGATTTTCTGGTTAGTTTTGATGGTATCGCTTCTCAGTGCAGTAGCTGACTAAGAGTCACTTGAAACATAATTTCCTGTAGTCAGGAAACTGGAAAGTTTGCAACAGAGCAGTATATTTTGAAACAGCAGCCATTAATGCCAAAGTCAGAGCTGGTAATATTTGAAAGCTTGTGCTCACCTATATATCCTTAGGGATGTAAAAGAGAAAAAGAGATTTTCTGCAAATCCATTCCTAATTTTTGATGCTTATCATCAAAAACATATGGCCAGATCAAAAGGACAGATCCTAAGCTGGTGCAAATGGCCAAGCAGCACTGTCAGCAGGGATACTGGATTTATAACAGCTGAGTATTTGGCCTATTTGTAGTTTACTGTAAGAGTTATCTGACTGAGAGTACAGAAGTTATAACAAAAAACACCAAGTAATGATCTTTCAGAAAGCCATCCCACATTTTTCAGAAACTGAAGATTCGCAAATTTGTTAGTGTCTTTGGACCAGTTTCTTTTCAGTTCAGATCTCATATTACCCATATTTTAGTTCTTTATAAAAATGAAATGCACTTCATCTCTTTCTAGACACCAAATAAAATAAATTTAACTGTCGTTAAGTCAAAGAGAGTCATTCTGCTATAAAAGAGTAATCTGTCTCTCACTTTTTCGGACTTAAGAAGTATGAAAAGAAGCTGCACTTAAAAATAGGCCAGGCAATGTTAAGAATATATTGTTGAGAACAATCTGGCAGTGGGAAAGAAGAGAATAGCCTGACCCATCAGCTTTCCTTCCATCCCCAGCTGTTATAATTCTCTAAGTGCTGAGAACACACAATTTAGTAGTTTCGGTGTGGAAACTAGTTGTTTTATTTTTTGCTGTATCTCTAATGCAGCAATATATATACACATATATTTGTATGCATGAATATATATACACATATATTTGTATGCATGAGATTTACATTACAGACAGGCAAAAGCAACTAGAGGGTGGATTCTCACTAACAATTAGAGGTACTGGTTGCACAGGAGGAGGTAACCTGTTGGATGTACATTGATGTGAAATAAAAGACTTGCATGAAGAGAATGCAGATGATATGATTGTGGTTTAACAAAAAAGAGACTGGAAATGGTAGGAATGGAGAATAGAGCTGTTTTTGGTATTGCAAAGGACTGGCAGGTGTTTAGATTTAGAAAGTGTCATTTTGACATTGTGGAGACTGAATAGGAAAAGTGACTCATACTACCAACTTCTGAATATCTTGATCAAGTAAGCAATAATTACTGCTGGAAAAGAATGATAGAAAAAGGAATTGTAAATAACAATTTCCTGTAAGAAGGAGAAAGCAAACAAAGTATAATAATGTCAAAAATTTGGATTATCTTCAGCACAGAAGAAGCAGCAATAAAATGTCTGGGAGTGAAATTCATCACAGACTGGATCCAATTTAATTCTTAAATGCCTAAAAGCTTCAGCAATGCAACCCCCAGTGCTAATGACATGGCTCTGTGACATCCAGCACTTCTGGTGGGCATGCAGACACCCACTGCAGTGAATAGGGGCTCTCAACAACCTCAAAATAATGACCTCTGTACAGAGACAACACAAAGACACTCATTCACCAGCCAGTTGGAAAATATCTGGGAGTTTCTGCTCCCAGGGCCAATCCTGTGACAGAATAAAGTGATGATTGGACATAGAAACATTCCAACACTCCAGCCTTTTTTCTCTGAGGCATCACTACTCAGAACTGAGGTGCAAAGTTACACCACTATTCTTTTTCCCTTCTCAGGCCAGGGACCCTTGCAATCATTTATACACACAGACACAGCTTCAAAGAGGAAAACAGAGCAAAAGCTTCTTCACTTTTTTATGAACATAAAGCATTTCACAGGTAATACTCTTCATTAAGCAGAAAAAGAAATTGAACTTGGGTGACCTACTTAATGACTGAATGCTTTAAAAATACCAGGCTTGTACCCAGCAGCCGATGGAGCACTGAACTGATTACAGGAGCTGGTCAGCAGTGGCAACACTTCTATTGCTTAAACAGAAGCTTTCCCACCTGGATGAACATCTAGGAGTACTGAGCAAATGTACCAAACCATCTCATTCAAAGGTATGTTGAAGGAAACCCAGATCTCTAAAACATACATCAATTCTTTCCATACTATATAAAAAAACTATTAACATCTGCAATTCCACTTTGCACAGGCCTAACCCTCTCAGAAGGTATGTTATACAGTGTGTTCTGCAGACAGTTGATGCAGAGACTTCAAGAAGAGACAGGCTGAGAAAATTTCTGGTGCGCTCCATCTTGCTTACATGTGCACAAATGGAAGTACTTCAGATTTGCAGACCTCCAGCATACTGGGAATACAAAGAAGTCAAACTGAAGTGACTAGGGTTTAGGAGTTGGGGTTTAGGAGAGTTTTTTTCCTCTTTACAGAGAGGAAGTAGGCAAGCATGAGGAGCAGGGAGAAGCATGGATCTTCTCTCCTGAAGACCCATTTGACACATTCCTGTGCATCTGAAATGCAAAAAGCTGAGAAAATGAGAAGGAGCAAGAAGCTTTGTTAAACCTGTTTCCACCTCCTTCCAGTCTTCCCTTTCTCATCATCTTGTGCAGCTACAGACACACTTCAATGTTGAGAGAGAAACATAACGTTACATAAAAACACAGGCTGTTTTTTCTTAGATAGTGATGCCCTGGGAAAAGCTAGCCAGACAAACAGAAGGAGGTTGAAACTCTTCTGGAGTCACTCAGTCTGTTTGACTGACCACACTGACCTGGAGGCTAAAACCTACAGCACGGCTCCCATTCTTACCAGAGAGTTGCCTGAAGGAATATAGATAGTGGGTAAATACAATTTAGTTTCAATTTAGAAGAGGAAGCAGAAAAAAAAAAATCTTTGCTTACCTGAATCAATATAGATACTCAGCATATGATTTCACGGCAAAGTACCTTCATCAGCTGCTTGTGCTAAAGGTTAATTAAGATTGTATTTGTCAATATACAAATATGGGTATGTACATTTCTGGGGAATCTTCAACAGGAAGATTCCACATGTTATTAAGTATTACTGAAATGGTGCTTTGGAATATTTGGGTGTACATTTCTTGACTTCTATTTCCACTTTGTACTAGAAAATGTGATGATCTATGAATCAAGATCACGTGTAATCTAAAAACATGCTGAAAGAATCTCAGTCCAACATTCACAGACATAAATGCAGTTGCCTCTAATTAATTCTATGAATCATGGTATGAAGGATTTCAGATCCTTTACAATGTAGAGCTTAACATAAAAATAGGAATTCCTTGATGAATTCTACATATGGCAGAATAAACACAATGTTCCTCTTTTTGTCTAAAAATGCGGTATTTCCCATTCTTATTTCCATGTGATACTCTGAAGTAAAGCTCAAATTTGGGGATGATGAGTCCCAAAAAGTAATTGATAGGTGAGGGTTATTTTATGCATTAATATCTGAGGTGCTCCTGAAATTTCTTTAGGAATCAATTGCTATCAATTATCAACGTATTGATAATAGAAAAATAGATAGAAAAATAGTATATGCAGAATACATCACATAAATATTTTTGTCTTTCTTACATTCTCTATTTGCAGGTACAGAAAGTAGAGAAACTCAACTCTCCAAGATATATACCAAATGAAAACAGCTTGAGTTTTTTTTCACAAAGGAAAATTGAATGGTCTGTTCTTTCTATTTATTTTTATGAAGTGCAGAATGATAAGACCCTACTTTTAACCTTATGACATAATAAATCAATAAAGGATATGCAATGAAATAAATGGAACATAAAAGTACATCAAAAAATGTGAAAGAGAATACTTTTCACAGCATGCTATCATCCCTTGGAATTAACTTCAGCAGGAGATTATTAAGTCAAATATGAAAGATTTTTAAAGGGCTGAATAATTTTGTGAGTAATAACAAAAATATGAATGTTAAAGTAATCTATTGTTATGCTTCTGAGGGTAAATTGATAGCTGCAGGGGTCAAGAAGATATCCTCTTCTCTGCCTGCCTTTTCACACAACTAGCTAAGTTCATTAAGAGCTTTTCTTCAACCTCCCTTCAAGCACCAGACACTGGTCACTTCTGAAGGCAGCAAAAAATGTGAGACTCAGAAAAGGAGAAGGAATACCAAACTTGTCTGATTCAGTACAATAAATCCTATGCTTCTTCTCATAATCTTTCTCTTAATGTATTTTACCTCCAGCATCAAAGAGGGTTGTTTCCTGTGTTCACCATCTCCATGGACTCAGCATAGGTACTTGTAAGCCTGTTGTTCCAAGTCTCTCATCATTTTAATTCTCACATCTCATCCACACTTTCAACTGGGAATTTAGCTCGTCTTTCATTCACCTAGTAGTTTCCATGAATTTTCCAACCTTTGGCTCTGAAGGATGATGAAATGGGAAGGAAAAGAAAGGAAACAAAACAAAACACCCCAAATGTTCTTAATTTTATTTTCCTGCTCTTAACACCATCAATTTTCTCCCAGATTAGGAAAATTACAATCTCTGTGATTCTATTCTTACCCTGCTGTTGAGATCTTCTTAGTGACCTGCAGCAATATCAGGTGGAAATGCACAGGAACAAATCTGTATCCCATGTAAAATTCTTTGACACAATTCCTCTCTCAATGAGGTTGCATTGGTCTCAATAGTTGTCCTGTGATACATTTTGCCGACATTTTTAAAAATTTCAGACTTCCTTTATAAACGTTTCACATTAAAATTCTGTGAATACTTTAAAGGGAATTAGCAAAGAATTTAGATTTTATTATGAAGCAAATAAACTCATAACCACTTTTGAAGAGCAATCTGATATAACTTAAATCTTTGGTTACTGCCCACCACAAACTCATTGAGGTGTTTATGATTTCATTTTATTGATCCTGAGACTTTTGTTACCTAATGTGCCTGAAGGACTTGGTAAAAAGTCATGATTCAAAGCACAAGAGCAAAATAATTTCCAGGAATTTATTGTCATTCCTATTACAAATTTCTAAACTCACGATAAAATGTTGCAGTTAACACCATATAAAATGATGTAATAATAGTAATAATAATAATAGTAATAATAGTAATAATAATAATAATAATAATAGTAATCGTAATGATGATAATGATAATGATAATGATAATAATAATAATAATAATGATAATAGTAGTAGTAGTAGTAGTAGTAGTAATAGTAACAATAAAGGTGCTTGCTCATTTAAAAACACTTCTTTGGTTTACTTTGATGAGTTATCCAAAGTTTATATTCTATCCATGTAGGCTGCATTTAGTAAAGGCTTATGTAGAACTCCTCTGACAGAGCCATCCAGCTTGACTGCTCTGGGCACTAGAACAGACCTACCAAGAGGCAGAAGAAAGAGACATCGGAATGATTAGGAAATAAAATCTATCATTACAAGAGCTACTGAAAAGTATAAAATTCTTCAAAGCATATTCAGTATAGGAGAAACAGGTACTGAAACTAGTTGTTTACCCTAGGCACACCTCTGTCACCTCATCATTCGTATCTTGAACATTATTCTACCATTCAGTGTCGTTGTTAAGTATCATTTCCAAATTGCCAGAGGGGACTGTGCTCTGACCAGGAATACCTCAACTGCAAAAGTTGGAAAAAGGAGCAATATTTTTGTGGTTGTCCTGAGAGAATATCAGCTGAAGTTCTTTCTAGATCAGTAAGTAAATTATATTCATCAAAAGCTGGACCGGTATTAGTTTTTAGGACGGAGCAATAATGCAGTTCTGACACAAAACTCCAGAAACCACATCTATTACAGAGTTTCCATTTCAGAGGTGATTTGGTGCACATGATCAAGTGTTCTGTCTGAGGAAACAGAAGTGGAAGATCATTTGCAGGTGCATGAAGAATATATTTCAACCCCTAATGAGGACATGAAGTCCCAAACACTGATCCTTTGGTTCAGATTTGAACCAAAATTTGTGAATATTTTTTCCAGTCTCACATTAATATAATCCAATGTTTCTATATCATAAAATCATTGAATGGCTTGGGTTTGAAGAGACTTAAAGATCATCTAGTTCCAATCTACCTGCCACAGGTAGAGACACCTTCTACTAGAAAAGGTTGCTCAAAGCCCCTTCCAACCTGGCCTTGAACGCTTCCAGGGTTGGGGCATCCACAGCTTCTATGCTGGAAACACATGATCCACATGCGGTCTGTGGTTTTAGTTGCTTTGATCCAGTGGCCTTCTTTTGCTCTATACTACTTGCTGAAATAGACATCGTCAACAGAATTTAAATGCCCTGCTCTTTAGTCTCCCACATCTCCAGGAGAAAGGAACACCAGCTGTGTGAATTAATAATCCAGCAAGAATTTCAGCACAAACACTCATCTTCCCTGCTACCAGCCACAGACCCAATTTGCTCATTCTCAAGCACTCACAACATATACAAAGAGACTCATTGCTTGTTAAGCTTAACTGCATCTTTAATAAAAGAATAAAAATGAAGATTATGCAAGTTGCAGAATTGTAGTCTACTCATATATAATCGGAGGACTGTCTGAAACAGCTTTGCTAATATTTTTGCTGTAATTGTATTTCATATGTTTTCTATTGCCTATTACAAAAGAAGAAGGAAAAAAAAGTATCGATAAATTTATTTCTCTGGATATTTAACACTCATTTTTAGTTCCTCTGAGGGTAACACATGTGTGTTATCCCAAAATATCTGTTCAGCCTCCAAATTCAGTGTATTAGCTAATAATAAAATACATGGAAAATATTGAGTGGTCAGGTGTCTAAATTAGCTAAGAGGGAAGTACAAGGAGAGAGAAAAAATGAATCCTAATGCTCATATCTTAAAAATAGTTCTAAGTCATGCACAGCAGGAACTTAAGAAGATTCTTTACTTAGGTGAGTCCCTTGATGAGTAGTGTGACTGTAAAACCTATGAGGGACATAATGCCATTTGTCCAGCCCTGGAACAAGCAGTCAAAGACTGTTTTGTACACAAATCCTAATCTTCTATAAACCTTCTGAAATCTAGTGCAAGACAGAGTCTTTAGAGAAGATGATCAGAGTGGGATTTTTATGTCAAACTGCTCAGTGTCACCTGAGGGAATTTACTCAGGTGACATATTCTTAGAGGACTCTAAATGCACCCTCTGGCAGAGGTCCTAATGCATTCAAAAGAGGGACTCTCAGATTTCACAAAATTTGAAAAAGTGCTTGATAGTATCTGAAGAATTACTTTTCCTCAAATGTTGCATGTACACAACCACATATATTTTTAAATAACTGTGAAGGTTCCATGTCATTTCTCACCAGATGATCTGTCCTGAAGAATCTGATTTCAGTGATGAGTTCAGAGTGGTTGGATATGGTCATGGTACACAGATCTCTTCTTTTAAGGCTGTGGATAGATTTCTGGGGTCACTAGATCTTTTGAACTAGTCCTTATTTTGGAAACTCCTGTGTCCTCAAAAATGACAAAATTCTAAAAAAATGGGTCATCCTTTTTGGGATTTCTTGGGATGTCTCAAGAACACATGGATTTTCTCTATGCCATTTTGGGTGCTGATTTTATGGGCTGAATCTATACCAGAATGATGCACATTTCAGCTACAAAGTGAGACTGAGCTTAGATCCACCATCTCTCAGCTGAGGAAGGATTTTTATCACACAACAACTAGTTTTGCTGAGGGGTATTTACGAATTGTCCCATTTTCTTTGTGAAGACCTCATTTCTTCATCTAATTGCATCTTAGAGAAATTACTGAGTTAGGAAGAAATTAGTGCTTAATACTATAATTTTTCAACTCTACCAAATCTAGCAGTTGTGATTTTTTCAGTCACCAAGTAAGAATATAAAGTAATGCAGTTTGAACCGTACATTGAATTGCAATAGCTATTATTACCATTATTATTGTTATTGTATGTAAAAATAAAAGAAAGATACACTGTTGGGGGGTCTTTGTGTTTCTATTTTATAATTTGTTAAAATGTTTTTGAAGCACTATCCTTTTTTTAATACTTGTTTTTGTGTGATGGCTTTTTTCACTTACAAAAAGGAACAAAACTATTTCACACGGAACATGTTTTTAAATAAACAAGAAATTCGTTTCTAGGCAGTTATGCATCCTGCTCTGTGAAATGAAAACTGCATGTTGTTAAAGTGACACCTGTCAAATATGGAGTTCAGAAAAGTAATGGAGTAACACAGAACCAGTAACTTTGTCAGGATTGATCTTACAACAAATTCTGTTTGAATAATTTTTTTTTTATTTGGTGAAGCTCTAATGTCTGTATAAAACTCACAATCCCAAACATTTTCTGCTTCTACATTATGCTTGGTATAAACATTGTAATTGTACAGGAGTGAAGGACTGGAAAGGACCCACTGGTTTGGCAGAACACCCCTGGAAGGATAATAGTCCTGCCAACCTTAAAACTATTTTGTTGTATTGTCTCTATTATCACCATCAAACTGTAAATTAGTATAAAGAACTAGAAGAAAAGATGAGATAAAAAAATCTGAAAATCATATTGTTAAAATTTAGTTAGGATAAAGTTTATGTGGAATGAGGCTTGAAAACTTAGTGGCAAATGATCCCCATTTTTCTGACAGGATAGGTTTGTATAATCAGATGCATCCTGTAGTGAATTCCCCTCTTAGCACTCTAATGCAAGGTGAAAAAAATTATTGCAATAAGAACTTAAAGCTTTCTGGATCTGAATGTTTTAAAATATTCAGAAGGAGAAGCAAGGCATTTAGCAAGAAATGTTCACTTTCCTTTTAAGACTTCCTGATTAAATGTGATAATTGCATGTTCTGAAGCAGTATGAAAAGAATTGTTGATTTCACATATTTTTATTAGGTTCAACTAAAACGTTAAGAGCTATAAAGGGGGAATATAGCTGAAACAAACTCCTTCTGTCTGGAATAATTTATAAAGAAGAGATTTATCACAAATTTTCCCCCAATATATGGTATTAGAGATTAATTTTTGAACTATTCTAATGAAAGTCAATTTGGGGATGCTGGTACTTCTCTAATTGTTTCTTAGACATATGCATTAGCAACAGAGAATGTTTTGTTGTCATGGCAACAGGACTATGATAATGACTTCAGACATAGAATGGAATTATGTCACAAGGGTGGTTTGGGAACAGCTGCTTCTGTGCAAGTGTGGTTAGAAGGAACAGAGGCGTATTTTGGCAACAAACAAGTGATGCACTGTAGGTGCATATAAAGAGCCCACCCCACTCTGTAGCTGTTTTGATGCTTGGCTACAGTAAAAGTTATTTTATTATGGATATCTCACTCTTATTATTCTGCAATTGTGTAAAATCCTTTCCCACACATTGAGCTTGGTACCTCACTCAGTGTCATAAGGGTGAGGACCTCTGTCTGCTCTCTTTTTCCTATGCATGATCAATAAATAAAGGTAGATGAAGAAGCCCAGTGTGATCCTTCCAGAGTCTGCAAGAACTAAAGCATAAACAAGAGACTTAAAAGCAAACTTGTCATATTGAAATTAGGACAATGATATACTTCATCAGATGGGGCGGCCTGTTGAGTAGATTGCCTAAGGATATTTTGTATGAAGATATGCTCCATCTGCACTGAGCAAAATTCTGGACCTTAATTTTCTTTGCATCCTTTTGGTTTTTTTTTTTTCCCTGAGTTTTGTTGGCTCTCCATTATGAATTCACAGTCTAGAAAAAAAGTTAACTCAGCGCAAGATAGAAGGATTTCCTCTTCATTAATTATATGCTATTAACTTGAAAACTCTGGATGTGGCTTAGAAGGCAAACAGCTGTCCAGATTGCAACACTTAGGTTCACAGCATGGCACCGATCTCGTAAAGGTGATTCAGGATAGTTTATAGAAAACAGGACATCAGATGGTAAAGTTAATCTCCAAAACAACTCCCTTAGTGCTAATGTAGGAAAGGCAAGAGAATGTAAGTGTTCAGATACTTTAGAAGCCAAAAATGCAAGGAAAAGCTCATTCTATGGCTTCTACAGAGCTGTATCCTGCTGTTGAGTATGAACTGAGTATTTATTTCTAAGTTTATTGAGAAAAGAGAAAACAGTGAGAATGTAAAAAGAGAAATGCAGTATTAGGTATTTTAAAAAATGTAATACAGTGAAAGGTACAATGGAAACCTTTCTTTTTAAAGAAACCTTTTTATCACAGTCTGGAGTTTATTGTGACCCCTTTATTCGGCTTGGCTGGAGGAAGCTGGTGAAATAAGGGATGGGAATGATGGTTCTGTCCAGAAAATAAAAACTTTAATAACAAAAATGACAAACATGGGAACCACGGAGTACGGTGGGCAGGATCCAAAGACCCGTGGGCGTGGCAAATGCAGGCAGTTGTAGGGGCATCCAAGGGAAAAGGTCCAGTCACAAAAGTGAACTCAGAACACGACCTTTTTTTTTAATAGGAACCAAATCAACTGAGAACAAGAACCCAAAACTTGACCAAATATAGGATGGCTCTATTAGCATATTACTAATTCCCTCGACCCCACTCTTCCCACTGTGGCCTGGCTCACCTGGTGTCCTCATTAGACTGTTCCCCACAGCCTAAGGTTCATGATTTCTGTATAATGCTGCTGAGGCCAATGTGCCAGCTGGATGCAATTCCATCATTTTTGAATGTAAAACCAATATTTTCATGAACAAGTTACACCATATATTTTCATTTCCTATGGAGTTGTTTCCAGTGCTATCTAGGAAGATATGACTTCGACATAAAATTTATCTGATGCTTGAAGTTTTAAATGCAGTCCTTCTATGTGTATTCCCTGCTGTTTGACAAGGGCTGAGGTCATACTGCAGACAGCTGTACATTCTCTCTCAAGTATTTAGATGTATGTTTTCACAATATGTCTAGGAACAGAAAATCTTTGAAATTACTGTGTCTATGTCAAAGTTCATTGAACTTGGTGGACAGGTTAAAAAATTATGGACAAGCAGAAGGAAGGGAGAGATAGACATACAATATGATCACAAATTTTATTTCTCTAAGAAATCTCACTGGTAAGGTCAAAACAAAGCAAACAAAAAGGCCAATAACTTGCTGGAGATATCTGAGAAACCCTTAGAATTTTACAAATCAAAGAACATCAGAGGATTAACACTTGGAGGTTAATTTTAAGTGAATGGCATAAATTCAGGCCTATTCATTTTTTTAATAGAAAGAAAGAACATGTTTTAGCAACATACCATTTTTGATGACTTTATAACACAGAAGGCAGTACTGCAGCTTAGGAACACCTACCATCACAGAGAGTTTGGCTTGAAGGGATGAGACAATAATTTTTTCTGGGTTGATAGATTTCTGTTCTAAAGTATGTTTTCTGACAAACTTTCAGATGCTTCAATGCTCATCTGTCTTTATTGACTCTTGTGTGTTTTACACACAGGGTTCTCCAGTTCCTAACTTGACCTAGTGTATGGCATCTTTCCTCCTAAAGCATTGGTTTTGGTGGGCAAGCAGTGGTTCTCATACAGGCATTAAAGCAGTTGTAGATGATAAAATTGTTTTGGAGGTGCTTTGGCAAATTTACAGTTCTGTTACTCCCTAATTGGGACACAGGCCAAACAGACTGCACATGAAGCAAAGTGGAAAAATATCTCTATGCCCCAGTAATTTTAATTAATTTAAATATATTTTAATTTTTTATTTGAAGCAACTATGAGTTATTAAACCAGCTGTCTTAAGGTAGAATTTTATAGGAATTCTTATGGTCATGCACCACAATCTGGATTTGAACTTTGCTTAGGCTATAGGAGATCCAGGCTCAAATCTATGTTTCCCATTAAAATGAGGTATCCCAGCTTTTTGAAATTGATTACAGTTTTCCATATAATTGTTTCTATCATTATTTGTATCCAAAACACCACATTACAGTCTATCTCTGATAACAAAATCTTCACAAAACAAAACAGAACTGAGATGAGAAAGGAAATGGGGAATGATGATGAATATTTTCAATTACTGCATATAGGTTTTGTGAAAGCATCAGGCACATTTCTGTAGTGTGGAGAGTTTAGTTTGAAACACTTGAAAAATGCATCAAGTACAATCCATTTTTCGCTGTTAAAACAATCAAACTGTTTAGACCACTGATAAGGTGTTTGTCAGCAGCTGCCAACGTGTACAGCTAGTCAAATAAGCCCTGACAAAATAAAGTTACAGAGAAACATGCAATTCATTGAGCCCAACTGTCTCATTTCAAACATCTTGGGTTTAACTGACTGCAGAGATGGGTTTCCAGGGAACCATTTTAACTCCTGGTAGATGGGCCATAGGGACAGGCATCTCACAAACTGTGAAAAACTCAAATTGGATTAATACAGCTGTTCAAGAGCCAAGTCCTCTGCCACCAACCAGTGGAGATGACAGTCTCATCTATTTAATGGCACGGATTATTTGGAAAATTGACAGGAACACCAATTACCTTAAGCAGCTACAGTATTCAAGAGCTAACTCTAGACATATAAAGCAAAGATATGCTTTTGATTTAATGCGTATAGCAAACAAACTATAACACTCACTTAAAATTTTCCATATCTAAAAAACACGACTTGTGAGCAAGCTCTACACTTAGATTTGACCTTGCTCCTTCCCCAGCCCTCCCAAACACATACTTTGCCTGAGAGGAGACATCCACACTGAGTATTCATGCAGAGGTGTCCAAATGAGCCAAAGTTATCTGTGCTGTTTCTATAATAATCAGTGCTTAAAACAGATTGCATTTCCTCAGAGTTCTACTCACCACTTCCTTGTCCTTCCTCACCTTGATCAGAAGCATGACAAGGATCACATAGTCCATCCTAATGGCAATTTCCAAAGTGTGGTCTGTATAGAATTTAGAAGAGCAATGTTTGTGAATTGTCCCTGGTGTTGGTGCTCTGGTGTGGGCACCTCCCCCACAGGCTGTGGGTGGGTCTCTGGATCCCCCGTGGATCCTCAGGGGCTGCAGGTGGATCACTGCATCCCTCATGGATCCCCCTGGGCTGTGGGTGGGTCTCTGGATCCCCTATGGATCCCCAGGGGCTGCAGGTGCATCTCTGCATCCCTCATGGATCCCCAGGGCCTGTGAGTGGGTCTCTGGATCCCCCGTGGATCCTCACAGGCTGCAGGTGGATCTCTGCATTCCTCATGGACCCCTGGGCTGTGGGTGGGTCTCTGGATCCTCCGTGGATCCCCAGGGGTTGAAAGTGGATCTCTGCATTCCTCATAGACCCAAGGGCTGCAGGGGCACAGCAGCTTCACCATGATCTCACCATGGCCTGCAGAGAAATCTTGGCTCTAGCACGTGGAGCACCTTCTGTCCCTTCTTCTCCACTGACCTTGGTGTCTCCATGTTGTTTCCTTCACAAATTCTCACCTCCTTCTCTTCTCTGGCTAGAGAAAATGCATACCCAACTTTTTTTATTTTCTTCTTAAATATGTTGTCACAGGGGTGCTACCAACCTCTCTGGTAGGCCCAGGCTTGGCCAGCAGCAAGTCCATCTTCAGAGCCTTCAGGAATGGCTCTGCTGGACATGGTGGAAGCTTCCAGCAGCTTCTCACAGAAACCACCTCTGCGGTCCGTCTGCTGCCAAAAACCAAGCCATGCCTTTAACCATATTGAGCCCAAGAATACAAGTCTAAAAGCATACACAGAACTGGAAGTAGTGGTCTAAAAGTAAGAATTATGGTATACTTTCAAATTCAGAAAAATATTAAGATAAAACAGGCTTAAGGTATCTCCAATAAAAAATAATACTGTGAAATGCAATAACATTTAAGAGACACATGCAAATATGTCTGTTTTCCCTAAGTAGCTCAAGTATAGACCAAAATTTGGCTTATTCCTGTCCCCTTAGTAGAATGGCATGGACCAGAAAGTCATGCAGCAAACACTATGCCAATTATGACAATGGACAATGTCCTCTTAATGAAAAAGTTCTTCTTATGGTCTATCAGAGTTCATACCTGTAGATTTAGAAGCATAAGTAACAACTAGTCATATTTTTTTAATGTAAAATCAATGCAGTTTAAAAAAAAATGTCTGTTTCTCAGACATGAGTCGATTCAAAATAAAATGCACGTTCTCAAAATAAAAATTGTAAAGTCAGTTGATACTCATAAAATGGGGAAAATTAGTCTCCTTTTGTCTTCTAATCCCATCTGTTTGTGTCAATATGTTGTCTTTCATCTTACTGTTATATTTTTCATAGTAGAGACAGGTTTGCTTCCTTATTGATCCATATGCATTCAGCATCGAGCACAATGGGGTTCCAGTCAACAATCAAAATTTTGAAGCACTATGGTTAGACAAATACATCTAGAATAATATATGAAGAGGCATCATTTATGAAAATGAAGTGAAGAGAGAATGAATAAGATAATTACATAATTGAAATGCACCATGGAAGGATTGATTTTAAAACTATTTGTTAATAATCTTAACAAATTTGCTCAGATTCCATCCACATAACATGCTAAGTAATGGTACAGCTAGAAGAATGGTAAAAATAAAGACCATGGTCTCTGACTTTTTTTTATCTACACTATAAGACAAAATTGATAAATATGATGTGGTGTGTCAAGACTTAGAAGAGAAGAAATAGATATTTAAAAAAACTAAATCTGCTTTCTTTTACATTACAAGAATGTTGAACATGATTTGAATACTTCAAGAACAAAGAAGGTAGGAGGAAAATGAAAACACAACAGTGCAAACCTTCAGCAGGTTGTACAAAGACTATTTCATAGTGTATAGTACAAGTAAATTTAAAAAATATTTGGAATGATGTCTTGGTAAAATTGGCTGCAAAGTTGCATGGAGATGTATCTGCTGTATCTGAAATATGAAATAAAATGCTGAAAGAGCTACCTGTAGAGCTTATCAACAACAAATCTTCAAGAACACTTTGTCATACTTCCTCTTTCCTAAATGCCCATTCCTACTGACTGAAAAGCACAGATAAGGAAAGAGATTTATTAAATAATAAAGGAGAATTACTTCATTTTTTTTAACATGTGACAATTTTATTAGTCTATTAAATAATGTTTAATCCATGTTTAATTTCATAAAGTACTGAAAAGAATTGCACAAATATTGCAGAGATGGTAACAGATAACTGGGTCCTTCCTGCACTAGGGTCAAAAAACTCCCTGCAGTGCTACAGGTTTGGGACAGAGTGGAGAAGAGTAGAAGTAACAAGCAAAGAATTGGAGAAACATGATGACAGCAAATTTGCAGATGACACCAAGCTGAGGTGTGCAGTTGTCACAACAGAAGGAAGCAATGCCATCCAGGGGACTTGGACAAGCTTGATAAGCAGGACCCACATGCACCTAAGGAGATTCAACCAGTCCCAAGTCCAGGCTGCTGCACCAGAACTGGGGCAGTCCCAGACATCAGTAGAGACTGAGTAATGAACTCATTGAGATCAGCCCTGTGGAGAAGGATTTGGGAGATTCTGGTGGAGGAAATTGTGGGCATGACCTGGCAATGTGCAGCTGCAGACCGAGGCCAGCTGCATCCAGGGCTGAATGAATAGCAGCTTGGCCAGCACATCAAGGGAGGGATTCTGCCCCTCTGCTCTGCCCTTGTGTGGCACCTGGAGTGCTATACCCAGCTCTGGAGCCCTCCAAACTAGGACAGACATGGATCTCTTAGAGCAGAGGCAGAGGAGGTCACAAAGGTGCTCAGAGGGCTGTAGCACCTCTGCTATGAAGACAGACTGCGGAAGTTGATCCTGGAGAACAGAAGTTGAGAACGTCTCATCACTTTAAGGGAGCTTATATGAAAGATGAAGAACAACTTTTTGCACAGGCAGATAGTGATAGGACAAGAGGGAATATTTTTAAACTGAAAGAAGAAAGATTTAGACTACAGGTTAGATGGAAATTCTTTACTGTGAGGGTGATGAGTGACTGGAGGAGGTAGTACAGAGAAGTCATGGCTCCACCATCCCTGGAAGTGTTTAAGGCCAGGTTGGATGTGGCCCTGAGCAAACTGATCTAGTGGGTGGCAATCTTGCCCATGGTGAGGAGTTGGACCTAGATGATTTTTAAGGTTCCCTCCCAAGTCATTCAATTATATGCTTCTATGAATGTTAGCATTGTGCCAGGTAATAACGAGTTCATATGTGAAAAGCTTCAGGTTGAAAAGAAGAGTGAAATAAAAGGTTGAAGAGCTCTCTAGGTGTTCTGGAAGAGAAACATACAATAGAAGTAAATTATGTGAAAAGACAAGTGAACTGAGAAGACCTTAAGTACTATTCCAAAGAGTAAATCTAGCAAGTGTACATTATTAGACCAAGAGCTAAAGAAAATTCAAGGAAAAAGGTGTAGAAAATAGTTGTAATATTAAAAAAAATAACAGAGACAAGTAGAGAAGTGAGGTTTTGTTGGGTTTTGTTGTTGTTTTGTCTTGTTTTTACACAGACTTCTATTTGCTCATGAGACATTGAAGCAGCACAGAGGATAGGCAAAGTGAAAAAAAGCTGAAGTACATAGTCAGTCATATTAAAGTGCTTGTAAACAAGCTGTCTGGGGAACAGTCTGAATACAACTCTACAAATTTATCAGTGCACTGTAAGACGTAAAGACTACAAAGAGGAGAAAAATGTAATTTCAGACAAGATGAAATCTTCTAGGAGAACTAGACCATTAAAAGATTATGCTCTTTTTCAATCAGTTTTTTGAAATATCTAAATAGGTTCGTTTTAAAGAAAGAAGGGGGAAGTGCTTCATCTTAATTTTTTTATATATTACATTATTGACTTTAAAATAGAAGACTAATAAATATAGTCAGTAATGTCAGAAACTTAAAAAGTCCTTTGGAATTGAAAGTGTACAATCATAATACCAATTCTTTGTGATGCTTTGGCACTATGCAGGAATCACAGTTTCATTAGAGACAGAGAAAGCTGGACCTGTCACAAGCCAGTGTCTTTTACTCAATCAGCATTTCCAGACACTTGAAAATACTGGACAATTAATTAATTAATCTGTCTTCCAAGCTCATCAATGCTTTGGTCTAATTTAGATTCACATTAAGATTCTTTTTCTTGTTAAAATCTGTGTGGATTATGACTGTACTTCTTCCAATCACAGTAGCAATTAGGAAAAATCATGACCAGATGAAACTGTAAACATAAGGACTTAATATAGATGTTTGTTACTTACTAGGTTTTCTGAAAACATTGATAACATCAGTAGGTAGTATATTAGTATTTTTCAATAGGAAATATCGAGCTGCAATTTTCATATCTGCTAACCATGAGAATGTTACATCATGCTTTCTGTGAGCTCTGCCCTCACACGGTGCCCTACTAATTATTGTACCCACTCTATATCCCCACCACTGCTCAGAAGTGGAATGATTTTGTCTAGTGTGGTAGGAGACTGATTAAAATCACAGCTCTTATCAAAGCAGTAAATATCTCCAGTACATATCTCCCAATCTTTCTATTATCTGTAGCTTCTGGCTTCTACTCCTATCTTCCACAGGGAAACAGTCTCACACTAATTGCAGAACTAATAGTTAAAATTTGGAAACCCATCCCTGAATAGCAATTGTGTTCTTAGCTGCTCAAGCCACAGCTTAGCTGCTAGAGTCAGAGCCTGACTTTTTCATAAAAATTTGTGTCAAAAATTGGCATAATAGGAGATAGGAAAAACATTTCCAGTCACAATTTAGTTCAAATGAAAACAAATACAGCAGAATTTTGTAAACAGTAAAAACACCCAAAAACTCCTTGGGTAATTAGGTATGAAGCAAGACATGCTGACCTCAAGAGCAGTTTTCCCAAGCAAACTGAGAATCAGCAGAATGTTGCCATCCAGTTATAAAATATTTTTATTCTATTTATCCTTAAAATGTCATCATGCAGATTCTTTGAAGGATGGAACATGAAGAATATAAGTAATGTATAAGAAGCACAAACTATTTCCCAATCTTTTCCTATATACTCTTCCTGAAAATGTCACTACCATGCTGAGTCTACTAATAGGATCATTAGCTCATCAAATCAGGCTTAGAGTCTAAAACTGAGAAGTGAGACACACTCACAAAATATCTCTGAAGAAATAGCTAATTAGGTGGAAAATGACATGGTGTGGGCTCTGGAAAAGGTCAAACTAAAAGTAAGGCTTATAGAGTTGAATCTTAACAACCAAAATATACTTTTGAAATATGAGGAAACAGGAATGCAATGGGCATTCACAGCCAATAGCCTCTTACATGTAAAGTGGTACCTGAAGACCCAGATATGAGACAACACGGGAATTCTCACCCTCACCCAGTCTATCATACATCTCTCCAGGGGTGCTCTTTTCCATGTTGGAGTTACCTGCCTGGCATACAAGCAGCATTAATCACTGTCTCTGAGGCCCTTTCCCAAACTTTATGATTTTGTGATAACTCTAGTTGCTGTCAAGTGGAGCTAAAAATATAAATTTGAATTTCCTCCCTGGATACATGAGAAAAAAATCAAACAAACCAAAGAGGAAGAGGAAGGAAATTTAGGGTAGTTAACAGAAAACAGACGTTATACAATAGGAAGGTATATACTGTCCTCAGGGTTAATATTCTGGGCTAGTGTTAATCTTCCACTATCTACCTTATCCTGTTTCTAGTTGCAAGTAATTTTAAATTTACACTGTCTGTCTATATACATATGTATATGCATAATACTTTCAAGATAATAATACAGTCATTCACAGAATCATGAAAATATTTGTTCATGAGGAATGAAATAAAATATTCCAAACATAGGAATTATTTCAGTACAGATGAGATGGCAATTCCAGTATAAATGAGATGAGATAGGAGATTCAAGGAGGCCTATTTTTACTCACCATAAAATGGGTAGATGGGGATAGGAACCCAGCAGGAGGAAGGACTCATTTTCTTTTTAAAGCAAAGATGCAGAGAGTGTACAGGAAGCACTGGGTTTTAATTGCCTCCTCAAGGCTAAGATAAGGGAATAAGATGGTTCCTGATCTTACCCATTTATGAGAAGGTCAAATGGGGTAAAAAGAGAAAGACAGAAAGACAGGGATCTCAGTAATACTGGTTTCCATGAGTCATTGAAATAAAGGATGGAGATCTGTGATAGACTGAGACCAAAATGTGGACAGAAAGGTTCTTTTGGGACATTTCCAAACTCCCAGAATTTAAGGAAGATATATTTAACATAAACATTTTCTCTTTTTATTCTCAGGTTTGTCAGACTTTAGAGTGGTATGGGTTGAGCAGGAATCCTAGAAGATATAAATGAAATTTTCAGTTGCGTATGTGGACAATAATTTCTTGGAATTGCCAGCTGAAGAGGGTAAAAATAGTAAGTCAAAGACCCATGTGTTTGATATTCACCTACCCATAAGATAGCAGAAGATCCCATGCTTAATTTAAACTAAATAAAGTTGCAAACAGCTGTGGAGAGCCTACTGCAACCTAACACATTTCCTCACTTACGTGAAGAAATGAGAAGAGACAGGAACATTGTGTGTATAAAAGAAACAGAAACTGCCAGAAAACTTCCAATTCAATCCCATGCTGACATTAGCAAAAAGCAACAAACCCAAGTAGACAATATAACAACCAGTTTATGATTGCACCTCTGTTGGAGCAGCTGGCAACACAGCCTCTGCAGTTAGTAGAGAAGCTGGAAAAGGTCTAAGGATTGAAAAAGGCACAAGCACAATACTCACATGCTGTCACACAAGTGGAAAATTGTGGGTAAATATAAAAAAGAATCTGCAAGGAAGTGGCAGGGTTTGCAAGCAGTGATTGACCTTGTCATCAAAAGTAGTCATGAGTACCTGTGTCAGGACAGGCATTGAATTCCCAAAGCAAGCAGGAGAACTACATACATATAAATAACATCTGGCTACATAAATATGATTGCAGGTGATATGGTACACTGGCAAAACAAGCAGCTTAGAAATGCTGTCTGTACTCCTGGAAAAAGAAGTCGTTATACTGATATACAATGTGTAGGCTAATAACTAAATATCTTCAGAATAGGCTCCTATTTCTGAATTAGTTGCACAGAATATATTTGCTGGACAGGAAGAGTACTTGTAAGATTGATGCCATCTTACAACAAAACAGACTCATATCTGCAAATAGATACTCCTTTCCTGAAAAGGCACCTTAAATTTAATCCTTTTTAAACTGTCCTAAAGTCTATGAAAGCCTAAGAAAAAATACTTAAGCTTCCTAGAACACATTCAGTTGGCCAAGCACAGTAGTCTGGTGCCATCTGAGACTCTTGCGACAACAAAATTAATGGAACCTAGACAGCTTTTGGCTCACTCTGAAGAGATTTAGGTCTTGATTCAGTTGCCTCACACAAATATCTAACATCATTTGAGCTACACTAGATTATATGGAAGTCTCCTGGCTGCTCACAGATGCAGCAGAGGATCCAGGGGAGTTCCATGTTCCTCTAGGGCTCTGAGGGCAGGACAGTACCTGGTGGAACATCTCAGGTATCAGCAAATATTGGCCTGTGGGTAACAAAAGCAAACTTACTGAGCACAGAAAATTTACAAATTATAACAACTCTGAAGGCCTGGAGTTCAACGAGTGTGGTGTAATTATGTGTCCAAAACAGGTTGGCACTATCCAAATCACCTTTTGTAAATAATGTCTGATCTATGCTATGTTTCAAAGCATGCCTGGGGATTGTTCAGGTGAGGACTCTTGGAACTAGTCTGAAACTAGACAAAGGACATTTTAATACTGTGAATGATTAACATCCAATATCCGAGCCAACATCTTCTCTCTGTTTAATTTGCTCATATAAATGTATCTAGAGGTAGCCAGATAATAGGAGGGTAAATATTAGTTCTCATGAAGACGTACATATATATATACACACACACTTTGTGAAAAAATAGATTTATATATCTTAATAAAAGTCTAATTTAATTTCATAAATCATGTTAGTCCCTCCCATAACAGTTTCTAGATGAACTATTAAAAGAAGAAAAAAGAAAAAGAAGCAGCAAGCAAAATGCATATTACATTTATTTAATTTCTATAAGAAGAAGGTAATGGTCATGGTCATGATTGCATGTCTTCATCATGCAGAAATGCTTCTGAAGAGCCAAAGACATGAAATTGATTTTTGCTTTTGTTTTTGTTTTTAATAAAAATGATGAACTATTATTGGGTAGAATTTGACAGTTTGACAGAACATGTGACTTTGGGTGTCTCTCATCACTTAATACACAATTTATCAGAAAATGAACATCAAAAAGTTGTTCTTACACATGAAATCCTAGAAGTGGAGCTGCTGCTTGAGTGTAATTGAAAAGAAAGCTTTTCCAGTAATGTGGAAAAGTTAATCTTTTCTTTGTTGAGCAGGGAGTTCAATACACAAACAAAAACAGACACTTTTGAAGGCAAAACTGATTGCACTTAAATCCAGAGTACAAACCTTCCAGCCAACATATACCAATAAAAACAGATTATATGAGTCAAAAAGATGCTTACAATAGCAATTTCCTTTTCTAAGTTTTCACTTAAGAAACTAACATCAAAGGAGTATTTGGAGTTCAAAAATCAACTTCAGCTGCCCATTGACTCTGACAGAGATTACAATATCATCCACTTCTCAATCACAGCAAGTGCTGACGATCTGAAAAGCACTCAGCATTCCTTTGTGATGTTAGCCTATAAAAGAGTTTGATGATATGGAAGACAAATTGTTCTTGGAGCTGATTCCTTGTTGGATATCACATAACTGTTTAGAAATGCTGATGATCCAACCTTGAAATTAAAATCACAGGTTTTGTAAAGCTTAAAAATCTGGAACCTTTAGTTAATGTGGTGAATTCAGAGCCAGATCACAATTAAAATGTATTGGAGGATTAGTATATGATAAAACCCACAAAAGTAACAGCGAGAAATGAGACTTGAGCAAACTAATTTTTTCTAGAGACAGAACACAAACCTATTCTTGACAATTATATACCTATTCAGTAAGCCACAATGAAGACAACAAATCATTCTTATTCAGGAAATCCAATTTTCCTTGATAACCAATTATAATGAAAAGCTTTGAATAAATGGCAGCAACCTCATGAGTCTGCTGTAGCCTCCAGTGACTGCACAATTCTGCAGCTCTGGACCACGCATTTACAACATCCTGACATCACAAGAAAGAGGGAAACTTAGGGGGAAAAAAAACTTATGCAAACCATTAAAAAGATTTAATTTTATATCAGCCCATCCTAATAGTACCCCAAAAGTACATATTCATGTTATTAATTCAATCTCCATAAAAGTGAGACTTGTCTTTCTTAAGTTTAGGTCTCTCAAGGCTGATTTTTAAATTAAAGTTAAGTGTCTAAGCTCTGTCTTGGAGAGATAAAAATTTATAGTAGATCATTTGTTCCAACTATTTGATGAGGGATGGGCTGACTTCTGATAGCATTTAATTCTTATTTTTCACCATGAAGAGAAGCCTGATAACCTGCTTAGACTAGATGCCTAGAGTATAAATCTGGCCAAAAGATTAATTTCATTCTTTCATGTTTGTAAAAGAAGATTAAAAGCCTTAAGTTTTATGATGCATTTTCTTGTCTTTATTATGCAGAAAGAGCAAGAGTACTGTTTTCTTGAAAGCTGCTGCTCTTGGTGGTGCTGCCATATGCTGTCCAAGCATTACGCGGGTGGCTGGAATGCTTGCCCAGGACCCGGGAAACCTGAGCTTAGTCAGACATACCAGTATATTTTGGAAAACAGCAGTTGTTCTGCATCACTGAACCTTTCCCCTCAGAATTTAAACATAGTCTAAACCCCCAGAATTCATGGGCCCAGAAGAACAAGCCATTTCTCATCTTTTTCTTGGAAAGGTTTTCTAAAGTAAAAATGTATAACCTAGGCTTAGATATTGGGACCAGAATCCTCTTTTTTTTCTCTGATTTCACTAGTTGATGGACCGCAAATATTAGAATTCTGCATTTATATTCTCATTTTAAAAGGAAGCAATGTGTTTAAAGAGGGCTCTAGAGAACTTCAATATAATATTTAGATGAGCAGTCCTAATATTTCAGGGAATGTGCACATGTCTGTGACAATAGAAAAGAGCTTCTTAAAGTGGTGAATCTCTGTTCAGGCAGGTAGAGTGCAAAAGTGCTGCACTTTTGTTGGGAAGCTTTCTGTTTGGTTAAATGATATCCAGCAATTACAAAGAGAAAAGTAATCTTATTTCTCTACTCTGAAAGTGGGAAATAAAGGTGAAGAGCAAAGTTTGCATATTGTAGAAAGAAACAGAAGAAACCTATCACTTCAAGTGTACAGCACACTTGAGAAGGAGGAGAAGGTGGAGAAGGAGAAGGAGAAAAGGAGAAGGAGGAGAGAAGGAGAAGGAGAGGGAGAAGGAGAAGGAGAAGGAGAAGGAGAAGGAGAAGGAGAAGGAGAAGGAGAAGGAGAAGGAGAAGGAGAAGGAGAAGGAGAAGGAGAAGGAGAAGGAGAAGGGAAAAAGAAAAGAGGAAAGAGAAAAGAGAAAGGAGAAAAGAGAAAACAAGCCCTCTGCTTCTCCATTTTCTCGGGATTAGAGGCAGTATCTTCAAGCTTGAGGGAAAAAAGATCCAACAGTTTAGAAAGTATGGCAATTACAGGTTTAACTGAACAGTTATAGAATTTGCTACAGAAAACCTGGCTTGCCTTTCATCAACAAAAGTTCCTGGAGGAATGCTTCAATTAAATATCAATAAAAAAGATTTTCTTAGTGTTTTGCCCTTTGCCAAAATCATATTAGCTGTGTCAAAATATCATCGAAGGTAAAACATGATCATTTTAAAAAAACCTTTTGAATCTATATTTGACAAAATTTGTAAGTCTCCAGTCCAGTGTCAGCAAATAAATGCAGTACAAACATTTGTGAATTCAGGGTGTTTTGAAAAGAAGGATAGAACACAGCAATACTGAATGTCTCATATTACAGAAGGATTATGTTCAGGCTAAGTGCCACTTTTAAATTTGTTTAGTTAATTGTAATTACCATATAAAGTTCTTACTAAAATTTAGGAATCTTAACAGTAGAAATCCATAATAACAGCAATACAAAGGAAGAACCATAGTATTCTTTTCATATCCACAAAGTCCTTGGCCTGGCAGAGCAAATGAGCAGCAGATGCTAAAGATAAATCTTGGGCAAAGTGACAAGGAATGAGTGCTTATAACGTCTTTCTATAATTCAATTCACAAGCTGCAATTTACATATTCATTTAAATCTATGGTCTTACCATGCACAGAATTTTGGGATAGCTAATTCTATTTAAGGGATCTTATAGTATCTTAACAAAATCTGTGGTGTGAAAACAGCCTAGCCTGCACATGTGATTTCAGATAAACACATTCTAAACCAGGAAATCAACATGTCAGATGAATTTATTAACTAAGCAATTTAACAAAACTGAAGTATCTTTTTCAGTGTCAAAAGCAAATTATTTCTAGTTCCATATCCGGCCAGCTAACCAAATTTTTATCCATCTCAGTTTCTCGGAAGAGCAAATTAGTGTGAGAGGACAGGGCCTTGCACTGGAACTCAGTCATCAGTATAGAGGATAAATACTGAAATTACTTTAACTCAGGCCAACCAGTGCTTTCAAATAACAGGTGTATTTGAGAAGGCAGCCTGGGCCAGGAATCATTCTCATTAGGCACATTGCATGCGGCCACTCTATTTCAGAGGCTAAGAGAGATTAGTAAAATGAATGTGCTGTAATTTTGCCATTTGGCTTTGAGGCAAGAAAGAAAACCTTGGCACTGCTTTGTAATTAAAATAAACATAGCCACAAACCATAGCATTTTTTGTTTATATTCCTACTGTTTTCAACACTGCAAAAGTATCAGCCTTTATGACTTTTTAGCAAATACTATTCACCTCATTATGTTTAGACTATTGAATAGCTCTATGTTAGAGAAGTGGGGTTTGAAAGCTTTCAAGGGACCCTGATGAGTGAAAAAGCTATGGTATGTGTCAATATCCAATTATTTCAGAAAGGAAAGAAATCTGTTATGAAAGTTATTTGCGCATTATAAATGGTGGGCTTGAATCTGATCTAACCCAGAGAAAGTTTTCATAATAGTCTCTCTTAAGAATCATATTTAAGTGATTGGAATGTAAAAGTACAAAAAGGTTGAATACATAAATATATATATATATATATATGGAGAACTCAAACTCAGTCTTAAAATTATTACATGGCTCCTCAGAGAGTAAACGACTCCATCTGTTCTGCCTTTCAAAGATCCAAAGACTTAAGAGGTGATAGAAGAATGTACTTCATTCTATGGGATGGGAATACACAATAAATATCCTTATGTATTTTTGGCTGAAATGGTAAAAAGCCATTAAATTGCCTTGATTTCCTCAGACTCAAAAGAATAATACACTGGTATTTGTATATAATGGAAAAATAGTCTTGTGGGTATGCAAGCAGATTTTCCTCAAGACATGAATTTAAAGTTCACAGCTAAAGCAGTTTGTAAGTTTTAATTAGTCTTTTCTGAGACAAATCAATGCATGAACTTCTGCTGGTAAGAGGAAATCCTTTTTTGATAACACATGTTTCTCCTCATTTCTTATTAACATCAAGAGAGCAAAAGAGAGAACAAGACACTAGGAAGCAAGTTTGCATGAGTCCTGACTCTGAAACAAAAACTATGGCTAAAAATAGTGCTAGGCCACTGCAGACAAAATAGTGGGTGGAAAAAAACCACCAAAAAACCAACCAACCAAACAACCAAACAACCAACCAACCAACCACCCCCACAAACAAAACAAAACAATCTAAAACCTAAAAAAACCAAACAAAAGCCCACACACATCAAACCAAACCAAAAGAAACAAAAAAGCCAACCAAACAAAACAAACAAATAAACAAACAAAAAAACCCAAGACAAAACAACCCTAACAACCACAAGCCCTTCCCCCAAACCAATCAAACAAAAAACCTTAAAAATTATCAAAATTATCACCTTACCATAAGAAAAATAATAGCAGAATGCAAAAAAAAAAAAAAAAAAAGCAGAGTAACTGAAATAAAGTCATGAAAGCTTTTAAGCTTTTATAACAGGATATTAAGTAAAGCCACTGAAACACAGTGCCACTTAGAGAACCCTTAGAGAACCTGATGAAATTCTCACCTCTGCCAAGAAAAGTGAAAAGATTTACTCAGGAGTTCTGGAGATGATACTTATGTTTTTATATCCTCAGAAAGAAATCTGATTTCTTTCTAAATTTTAAATAAAATTCAGATTTTTTATTCCCTAGCATCCCCAAATCCATTTTTGTAGCATTATCTCAGTCAGTTCTCTCTCATCCCCTATTCATATGCTAGATCATTCTCATTTGAGAATATCATCTTGCACTTGTTCCTACCAAATGGTGCATTTTTTTTTCTGAGTTCTCTCTCCTGTATTAATATAATTTTGGGCTTTATTTGCATATCCCAATATAGTGACATTCCCTTTGACCTCAGTTACTGACAGATTTAATACATCTACTCTTTATTCTAATGTTTATTCATAAAAATACTAATGAGTTCCACTCAAGATATATCTTGGCAGGGACTCTTTTGGTGCCACCTAATGTTCTGCATATGAACTATTGAAAACTGTTCTTTATATTCAGCTTTCAAACATCTTTGCTACACTAATATGATGCAAATGATGTTTCCATATCAAACTTTTAAGACTGCTGCATGAGAGAAAAGAAACCAAGACCAGTCCAAAAAATGAAAATATATGGCAATGGAATCATACAAAAATGTTAGTGTGACTGCCTCTCCTCTTCCTGTAAGGTCTGTTACCTTGCTATGAAAAAATAAAAACTAGATTGCTTTGATACAAATTACACTGGCTGTAATTCACCACTTTGTTAATACCCAGGTACCTACAAATTGTCTTATTATCCTTGTGCAATATTTTTCTAGGAAATTAATAAAGCTGATTGACTGATCTCCATTTCTACCATTCTTTTTTATGTCCTTTTTAAACATGGATATTCTATTTACTTTTTTTCCAAGCCTTACAGGATCTAACAGTTCCATGGGCTTCCAAAACTGACTGCTCAGAGGTCTGAAATTCCATCACCATCTCCTTCTGTCATGCAATTGTTGTCTCAGAAATGCAAACAGTGAGGCCAAGTTAGACAAACTTTAGACAGATGGACACTATGAACTGAAAGCATTATATCCATGTAGAGAAAGAAAAGAGAAAAAATAGGAGCTTTTAATCTGATTCAGGCATTTAGGTTATACCTTGAAGGATGTTTTCAAGTGCATCCCTCAGACAATTTACAAGGAAATTTTGCAATTTGTAAATTACAAATACAGTCAGAAGGCTGACTGCTCCCACTATTTTGGCATGATAGTGTAGGAAGATCCATGAAAGTAACACTGGATGTTTTATAAAATGTATTGAAGGAACTCTTAAACTAACTCAACAAGAAGAAAAGAGAAAGCCAGGAATGTTGGACCTAACACCAACAACAAAATCTGCAAACTGGAATAGAGTTGCAATTTGTTTAACATATACTTGACTGTGGAGTTGAAAGCAAGAGAATTTCCAAAGTGAATTTTTATAACTATACACATATATATAGTTACATGCATACTTTTATATCGGTTTTATATCATACTACTTATCTTCTAAATCACACAAGAAAATATGTTCAAGTTAATGAAGAAGAGAGATTAGAATAATACGCAAATATTGCAGTGTGAATGTCCTTATTGTAGACTCATTTTTGTTTAGTATTTTGAAAGGAGTGGAAAACCTGCAAATACATGGAATCCTTTTATTATTGTAATCTAATCCAGTAGATTGTCTACAATATTAGAAGAATTTGAACCAAATTACCTGAATCTTAATGAGATTATTTTTCCACTGTATAATACTGAATATTTCCTAGTATGTAAGAAAAGTTCAAAATATGATCTATGTGAATATTTATGCAAATTATATTTAATGTCAATTTTTATTTTATTTCCAGAGGGTTCTTAGTATTAATTTTATTTTAGATTTAGAAATAAATATCACAATCACCAGAATAAAGTTCAAATAAAACAAAACAAAGAATGCAATTGAAACATTTACAGTTCAATTTTCATAATACATAATTGCCATATTCTTGTAAAAATGCCTTTGGATAACTTAAGAGACCTCCTTAAGAATAAAGGTTGTTAAGCAAGCTAATATATTTTTGATTGTAGTTCTTAAAGTGAAATGCTAACAGGAACTTACAGAACAAAACCTTACAATAAAGAACCAGATAAACTTCTATCCTTGATAATGTCTTCATTGCACATTATAATGAAAATTTCAGTGCATCATTCTTTAATATTCAAGCTAAGCAAAAAGATCATTAGAAATGTATTGAAGATCTTAGGTCACACCTGGCTGCAAAGTGAATGCTTAGGCAACTTATGAGCCTTGTAATGGAATGAGCAGAGAGAAAGCTGGTTATAATTTGGATTTGTTTTTCGATTTCTTTATATTAGAGCTGTGAATTAAAAGAATACAGATCCTAATATCCAAATTTGTCAGCATCTCCACATCTGTGTATTCTGAGGTGAAGTGGGCCGCAAGAATAGTCTTCTCTATGTGATCAGATATTTCCTTTGAAAAGAGCTATAAATATGCTACAAATTCTTGTGTGACTTTGCTGTGTTCTTTGGGAGGTGATAAGCCAGTAATTTCTGATTTCTTTTCAGTAGGGTGTGTCTGAGAGTGTGATAGTAAAAGGGGGTCTGTAATATTAGGGCAAGCATGTCTATATAGAGGAACTTAATGATTATTACAATCTCATTTACTTTTTCTTTTTTCTTATCCCTCCATGTTGCTTTTTCTCATGTCTCCTCTCTTTCTCATTTTGTTCAGAAAATAAGGAGTTCCTCAGCTTGTTGAGACCAAAGGAACTACTTTGATGGGTGCAGCTTTTGACAGAATAAAAGATAAATTGGTGACCTTCAAGAAATTTCTGAAATGTAGACAATCTGGATAAGTAAAATTGTGGGAAAGGAACGACTAAGGGTCAGTTCTGGAGTCACCAAGATTTTCTTTTTTTCTGTTTTTTTACAGGAAGTTAGAAAAGTTGGCTGGTTAACAGAACCAGATGTTTTGAGCATAATTGCTATTACTGCAGTTCTTGCCTTGATGTGCTTACTAATAGTCCTTTTACACTCTCACCTCACTTCCAACTCCAAAAGCTAAAAAAAAATAGATTTTCCAGTTTGCTTTTCCTCTGGGGGAAGACTTTGGGTTTGGGGAAACAATGAAGTTTTATCTTCCCCTCATTATGATCTCTCTCTGAGACTGTGTGTAGGACTTTGATTAGGTGAATTAAAGTTTGGCTAACAATCCCAATGGCAGGAAGGTATTCATATCACTCCATTCACTGTGAAATTTCCCCCTTCTCAAGTTTTAGTAAACTCACCAATATGTCATCCCTACTCCAGGCCTGCCAATGACACATTCCCTGTACTCACATGAGGAACTCCCACCTGTACATAACATTTCCCTCCTATCAGCTCCAAATGATGACTAGCTCTCACCATTCCCCCTCTTCTCATTCCTCAGTCCTGGAAAACAATGGTGACAACTGCTTTTTTTCTTCCCCAGACTGAAGTATCAGGAGTTGAAAGTAAAGGGGGTTAGAAGACAACAGCATCTCTGTAAAAACAATCATATCTGCCAAAGATTACAGTGGGAAAACATTGATGTGAAAGCAGCAGGTTCTTAACTTCAAAAAATCTTGGAAAAGATTTGTAAAATTTAGCTAAACTTCCAACAAGGAATCTAGCAAAGCAGGAGAACTCTGCTCTAAAGGCATTTCATGCAGGAAATGTTAAAATTCTACTTAATAAGACATTAAATAGTTTTAGTTTAATATTTGCAGTGTTGAATGAGGAAAAAACTAAATTGAGTTTGGACACATAGGAGCACACACACATATATGTGCATGCATATGTTTATCTAATAAATGTGCCTCTGATGTTCCTTCTCTAAATTATTCCTACTCTTAGTCTTATTGCTGAATTAGAATAAAAGTAAACTTTAAGACACAGGGTCCCCAGGTTAATTAGCTATGAAGTTTGTCATGCAGTATATAATGCAAAATATCTCAGTTTCTGAGAAACTGAGAATTAAATGAATGAAAAAAATCTTTCAATAATTTGAAAACGCCATTAAAAACTTGGAATTACCTTGAGCAACTAAAATACTTAAATATTATCTGATCACAGGGAAAGGGAGAATATGCTCAATCTCAATTCTATTTAGACATTTACGTGGGTGGTAGAAGCTTTATTCTGTTCCTATTTGTTGAAGCAACATATTTACACTGCTATTTAATCAGTGCTCTCCCTTGGGATATTTTGAGTAGGTTATTTGGATCAACTAAACATACCCTTTACAGTATGAAAGGGTTTCTTTTGCCACTAAAACTAATGGGGAAATCTCTCTGTAAGGAAGAAACTTTTGATCTTTAACTCTGTAAGCTTTTGTGCCAATCTAGAACAATTTACTCTTCTAAGCAGCCTTCAATAAGTACTAACTTGCAGAAAGATGTTATTATCATTTTCTTGTTAGGCAATATACTTCCTGGAAAAAAAAAGCATTATTTGGGCATGAAAAGGACCTACAGTAAATCCATTCTTATTATAGTTTAACTTCAGCAAAGTTAAATTCATGACTTTGAAATTAAGTTTTGCAAACTTTTAAATTCTCTCTTTTGACATTACATGATAAAAATTTCTAAAATGAATGTCTTTAGGAATCAATGTGCTATTTAAATTTTTTGCTTTGCTTTAAGCCTCAGATGACTAATATAACTTGCTGTCTGATTACAAAGAATTATCATGGCTTACATATTTTAGAGCATATTTTGGGCCAAGCAGTAGAAGAACTGAAAAACCCTCCTTCATTTTCAGCCATTAAAATTCAGTGTCTTTCTGAATGTGGTAAAGATTGATGTCTAGTGAAATAATTACCCTCTACTGAAAGTCAGATTACAGTACAAAAGTGAAGAATGCAAGGCCCTGGCTAAAATCCAGTCCCATTTTCAGGTTTCCACTGAAATAATGCTTTAGATGTTTTTTTTTTTTTTCAATCTCCTCTCTGGACGTACAACTCAGCAGTGGTTTATTTCCGGTTTGTGGAAAAAATATAAGAATTTTTATTTGCCATAAAAATTGAAATGCCGAATAGAGTCTCATCTGACACTTCCAAGCACTGATGAGATCACCTGGATCAGGAAAGAAGAGCTGTGATAAATGTCACACACTTGGGCAGCACCTTTTCTTTGACAGCAGCATATGCATTGGTTCTTTGGGTTGAGCTAAAGCAGCTTTTTTTGTTCTGGACTGAAGGTTGCTGGTTCAGTGCCTCTTGTGAGTGTATGAGGTGGCTGGAGGGGAAGATGTGTAACAGACATGAATATGCTGTGATTCTGTGCTCACAACATATTCTAGGAAAGGGAGCAAGAAGCCAACCTGCACTGAAATTTCTTTGGTAACTATATATATCTTTATATATGTATATATATACACACACCCCAATATCTATCCATGCGTCTTTTATTATCTAGAATATTAAAGAGGTATCTTTTGTTCATTAATATTAATCCTCTGATTGTTCCTAACATATGGACTATGCCTTGACACTTTAATAGTGTATGAGCACTTTTCAGCTCATCCTTGCTATTGTTACTGTATTTAAAAAATAATTGTGCATATAATTACACAGTTTTGCTCTTTTCTTCCTACATGATTATGCTATTATAAAATCCAATAAAAATGGGTGAACTGAAAAGGAAAGAGAAACAATTTAAATTAAATTTCTAAATCAGATATCTAATACTGATAGATTACCCTTTAAAAAAATATAACACTGAACAAAAGAAACAGTAAAAATGCAAATATTGTTTCTCTTCATAATGAGATTTCTTTGCACTAGTTCTTTGACTAACCCTGGAGCTGCCCGAGGCATTGAAGTAGCTTACTTGCACTCCTTCTTTCTTTCTTATTGCTTTCTTTATTAAGCAATACTAAATGCTTTTGAATATTTAATGGTAAAATAGCTATATTATTTACCTCATTGGAATTCAAGAGAATAAGGCATTTATTTCATGTGGTAATGATTTGCCATTTTACAAGACTAATTTCCAAAGTTTTCAAAGCACTTTATATCAGTAAATTTAATATCTTTTCTACCTTTCCATCTTCATTAAGCACTATTAATTGAATGTATGCATTAGGTAGACAAGAACAATGAAGCTACCTGAAGTCATACTGGACACAGAAAGGATATGCTTGTGTTAGGAGGTAATTTGGAGTGATTCAAGGGCGTGCTTCAGATAAATTTACCCTGGCCCCTAGATCCAAGCATACCCTTTGGATATTTCAAAGCTATCTCACTGACTGGAGACAGCTTTGCCTCTGTTCTTCATTAGGGAACAGCAAACTTTATTTACCCATGTGGACAGAAATTTCTCATTTATTGCCTCCTGGCTGAAGTCTGCTTCCTATGTACCAAAATAATTTTGCCAACCAAATCAAAGCAAAGAAAATGGAGAAAGTTGAAATACCTCAGAACTGTGCATCCACTCTAAAGTAGATCTCTAATGTTGGTTTGGAAGCAGATAGAAGACATATCCAAACCAGAACAGGATTAAAATACACCTGCCTAAATCTCAGACAGAAGCCAGTGATTTCCCGTTTGCAATTAGTCAATAGCAATGCAACAATTCGGAATAGGCTGTGATTACACGTTAAAATTACAATTAATCAGCCAGTGAAATAAACTTTTAATGCAACTGAAGTGTTTGGAAGTTACCAGCAAGCACCTCTCTCCGCTCCACCTTTAAACTTCTGTTAAAAAAAAGGCCCAACACTTCTGCAGCAAAGTGTCCAAGTGATATTTGTATGAATCATCTACTATTGCCTCTTTTCTCCTTAATCTTTTTATTACTGGCCTGTCCTCAACTTGAACTCCTTTAAATAGGATCTTCGTCTGTCCTTCCTGAAAGCAAAGCACTTAGCACATACAGTGTGCTACCATAAAGAAAATAACAAAATAGATGACATTTTGGATCTAGAGGCAGATATGGCTGTTGCCATTCATTCCACAGCCTGATTTATCACTGCAATCTTTGTATTGCACAGTGCCATCAATGTTTTTTTTAATATATACAGAGGTGGCAGAGAACTTTCAGAAAGGACTTTCATTAATAATTGAATCAAGATTGGTTTGCTGTATTGTGTAAGGTCAGATGATTGATTAACATATGGACAGCAGCTGAAGAGGGGAAACATTTTCAAAACTTCCCAACATTTTCTCTGTAAATAACTATAACTACCTGGTTGCTTTCCAGTTATGGAAGTTTCTGTCACCTACTTAGCAAACAGAAGCAGTGCCGTGATATTAAGATGACCTGGCTGCACCATAAATGCCAGTTAGAAGAAGCAATCAATTTCCAGTTAGTCCAGTGCCTGAAAATGATTTATCCAACTTTCTGATGAACATAAGGAAGTTCCAAGCAACAATTGCTTGAGAGAAGAAAAAGGAGATTTATCTCAACTGAATGGGTAGGAAGAATTCAGTCAGCTCTTAACATATTATTTGCAATCTAATTTGTTTTTCAAAGAAGTAATGTTTATTTAACACAGTAGCATCTTACTACATGCAGTGCTAATGGAGGTTAAATAAAAGACACAAGGGCAACAAAATCCCTCACTTACTTTTCACACAAGGACAAATCTGCTATGTGAGAGAAATGCAGATTAATTTCTCAATCCTCATAGCAGTTTTTGACACCACTGGCTATGGGTTACCTCTTAAAGATTTGAAGATTTTACTAGGGCTGACTGATTTAGATTTGGATAGGTTTAAATCATACTTGTCAGTGTGCTATTAATTTTTAACCACAGTCATTTTTCCCTAGACCTGTTAATATGCTAGGCAGTCCCAGGAAGCATAAAACTTTGACCCATGCTCTTCAGTATTTGCATATAGCACTTTCTGGAGGTGCTTTATTCTGTAATCAAAATTCTAACTACCTCCTCAACAGCATACAGATATGGGAATCCACAGACCCAGATAAAAGGCCCTTCAGACTGGCCATATGATTATCAGACATACATTCTTTTATGCTAACTTGTCTTTTCCTCCACAATTTAGATGAAACACAGCTTCACCTCACTACTGAACTTTGCAGACAACACCCTTTCTCTGGAGGTGCAGTGTGGTGGAATATGGTTTTTCCTTACAACCCACCAATTATTTTCATGTGTTTTCTGGACCTTGAGATCTCTTTGGGAGCCAGGTTAGTCAGAAAAAAAGTAAAGCTAAGATTACTGTTGCCTCAGCACAACAAAAAACTTTGTTTGAAGCTTTTCTGACAACTCGCTTGGGAATAAATGCAGCCCTATCTTTTCAGAATTTCAAAACAGATCACTGCACAACCCCAAACTGTCTCAAGTTTTCAAGCTGAGACATCTTTGTAGAAATAATAGAAGCATTTTATTACCATTGGTCCAACACTGAATTTAGTTTTTAAAAGCTTGGTAAAATATACTTGTAGGCTTCAAAGCTGTCAGACTTTAATTTGAAAACTCCTGCATCTATCTGATCTTCTCCAAAAACACTAAATTTTATTTCCTGCAGATAATAAGTGATACAAGGTCTCTTGAAGACACATGTTCTGAGCTCTGCAAACGGTTGGTCAGTTTAAGACTCAACTCTAACAACTCTGTTGAAAGGAGAATTCTTTATTACTTGCAGGGACTTCAGTGAATTTTTGGTGGACTGATTTTGGCTGAACACCAAGTGCCCACCTAGACACTTGTCTTTGGATAGGAGGAGAAAAATACAATGAAAAACTCATGGGTCAAGATAATGACAAGGAGATTATTCAATTATTGTCAAGGGCAAAACTGTGTAAATTCAGGGAAAGTAATTTTTTCATCACTCAGAGGAGGATAATGAGAAATAAAAACAGTTCCTAGTCTTCAGCTTCAGTCCCAACTTCTCTGCCTACCCCCATGAGGAGAAAGGAGGTGACATTTGGAGATACAGTGTTTGTCTTCCCAAACCAGCATGTGTTGGAGCCCAGCTTTCCTGGGATTGGTTGAACACCTGCCTGACCATAGGAAGGGGTGAATGAATTCCCTGTTTTGCTTTGCTTGTACACATGACTTTTGCTTTATCAATTAAACTCTCTTTGTCTCAATGCACAATTTCTCACTTTTATCATCCTCTCCCCCAACCCACCAGGAGTGAGTGAGTGAGTAAGAGGCTCCGTGGGGCTTTGTTTGTTTCTGACCAGGATCAAACACTGACAATGTGCTGCACTGTTTACCTCCCTGGAGAGCAAGGGAATCTCTGCTCTGGTGCCTGGAGCACCTCCTCCCACTTCTGGACTAGGTTTCTGGAGGGCTGTTCCACATAATCTCACTCCTCTCTCAGGCTGCAGGTGCTCCTCTGCATCTGTTTCCTCCTCCTTAAACTCGATATTCCAAAGGTGCTTCCATGTGATGGTCGCTGATGGTTCTGACCTTGGCCAGCAGCAGGCACATCTTGGAGCTGGCTGGCACTGGCTCTGGCAGGAGTGTGGGAAGCTTGGGACACCTTTCCAGAGAAAGTCACCCCCGTAGCTCCAAAACCTTGCCACACAAACCCAATAGAGCCCTGCAGCTGTGTTAGTCAGATTTGCAGAAGAGAGACACAAGTGCTGGTGAAATGTCTGTAGCTCCAGACGTACCGTTGTACACATGCAGTTGAAACTGGTAGGAGTAAACTGCAACTTCAGTCAAAACCCGTCAGAGTCTTTTTTTTCAGAGTCACTTGGGAAACTATTATAGAAAAAGAAAGCAAGAAAGATTCCTGCATGGGAACTTCATTTCATCTGTAGAACTAAACATTTATCCTGGGATATCTGACTCTCAATTTGCCTTCTTGTTACCACTGCCCTCAGTTTTTCCTTTCCTCCATAAGTTCCTTGTTCTGGCAAAGAAATGCAATCAAAGATGAAGAGAACTATGAAGAATTTAAAGAAATAAATGTTTTAAACAGTGCAAATAATACTCTTACCGCTCAGATGATTATTTGATTTTATGTTTTTAAAAAAATCTCTTAAAGAAATTCTGTATGATTTCTCTGGAGTCTGAAATAATGCTTGGACATATTTGTACATTTTTTTCTCCTTTCCTTGAACATTTGAAAACTATCAGTAACTTTCCTCTTTGTTAAAATTAGATTTCTTTTTTTTTAATTGAAGAACTTAAGTCCTTAAAATTCTCTTTTCCATACTAAAAAAATGTATTTTTAAAATAACTTTCTAAACAATATTTCCATGCACTCTGGGCACCTTTTTAATTAAAAAACATTATTTCTTCCCTTTATTTTACATAACTTTTAAAATTTACTTTCATTGCCTACTACATTCTTTATCTCTGGAATTTATTATTTTATTAATTCTTATACAGATTTGGCTTGAATAATATTTCACAGTTTATATCTCACATATTTGAAATATAATATATTACAAAATGAAGGAGTCACGTCATTACTCCTCTAAGTACTAAACACACCCAAATAATCATTTACATGAGTAATAATCAAAATTATCAATACAAGATATTACTTCAACCTTTAAAAATCACCCCTTTTTTTCTAGTACCACAATTATAAGGTTCTACATTATTACATTTACAATTAAAATTTAATATTTTGCCACCCAAATTTATATTATTCATTATTGAAGGTTCTATCTTTACAAAATTCATAATGGTTCTTTGATATCCATTCCAAAAAGCTTCCTGTTGTTAAAATTAGAGAAACTTGCTTTCACTTCTTTCATTCTTTGACCATTTTTTGTTGCTTTTTTTAAATTTAAACTCTGTGGTTTAAATTTAAAACTCTCTTACTGGGTCGGTAAAGTACAGAAGAAGAATTAATCCCACTTGAGGATTAATCCTTCTATTGTTGTGTTGCCAGGCACAAATATTTTAGCTGTAAAATCTCCAATAAAATTATTTCTTTTGCTATTGTCTGTAATATCTATTTCAGGGAAGAAAAAAGGAAAACAAAATCCAAGAAACAGTAAAGGTAACTGGGTAACATATTCTATCAATAGTAAAAAATCAAAAGATTTATTCTGCTAGAAGGCAAATGGTTTGGTGAAATAGTAAATGCATATGAAATATGGCTTGAAAGCTCTCCTGTGAGAGGCTAAAGAGGACACAAAGCTCTTTAAGTGTGTGGGGGGAGCACTTTCTGTGCCATTAGAGCTTGATTAGATATTATAACAGATAATGTAAGATAAAATTAGACTCTGACAAGAAGCAATTGAACCCTGAGTTTTGACAGTCATCTGTTGGACACCTTACCACTTTTATCCTTGGGGCCTCTTAGATGACACATGAGGATTTTGTTCAGTGGATAATTGTCATAAGTGCATAGTGAAATGTTATGCCTTTTTGCAGAGATGCACAGGTTAGCCCTAAGCACTGCCACAGGGGAGGATTTTGGGGGGCCTGATTGGAATGCTGTCCAGTACAGCAACTGTGGTCTTTGCTGGGCCGTAGGAAAAATACAGAGGTCGTAATATCAAGAGTCTGAAAAGCAGATTGGCCTTCAAATCTTGCCTGCTTGATTGGTAGACAGTTTTAAACTTTCTAGCATAGATTATAAAGAATAGTTCTTCTATTGCAATCATTGCTTTGTTTGACTTATATCAATGTCAAGGGTTGAGCAGTGTCTCATCTTGAAGTGCTTTAAAAAACCAAAGAAGATTCACTTCAGAGTTTAAAAAGAAACAAAAAAAAAATACTTTTGAGATGAAACTATACATGATGTTTTTGTAGAAAGCAGAAATTTACCATGTTGCCTAGAAAATGTGAGCGCCATTGCTTTGGTTGCAGTCTGAAGTGAACTTTCACCCAGGGGTATCCCCTGATGGTACTGTGACATTCTGCCTCTGACAACCACTTCCAAATTACAGTAAAGTTGGAGGAGTCTCTTTCCCTAGTGATATATCCAGCTACCAGATGTTCTGAAACAAAAGGATCAGAGATGATTCAAGTGTTAACCAGAGTCTTGTGTGTGAGTTGTGGTTAGTTTTCATACTTTCACATTCAGAGTCCATAAAGTGTCTAAAGAAGAGATCTGCCTAGGATGTTATCATTATCTGTTCAAAACAGCTTGGTATGAAAAGCTTGAATTTCAAAAAATGAACTGACTTTATGATATCACTGTCATTTGGGAGATTTAAATATCATTAACATCACTTTGTTAAATCAAAATCCCAGGAAAATTTCAGTCTCACTTAAGGTTAAATTTCACTTAAGGCTAAATTTAATCTCTATCTGCACACAATTGTTGAATTTTTCTGTCATCATAAAACAAAGGAGAACTATATAAAAAATTGGTGCCATAATGAATTATTTCTAAATTGCATCTTTCAAGGACAAGGCTTTATCTGGCTTTTTGTTTTATAATGGCAAGAGAAAAATTGTTCCTGTAGCAAGACACCCAGTAGTTTATTATTGCAAGGTCTATTATCTTAAAGAGGTTCAGAATAATATTTTGGTGGTTTGTTTTTTATATATATTTTTATTTTTTTAACTAAGTAAGAAGAGAGCCTTTGATACCAGGAAAGCCTCTTGATTTTCTGCCATGGAAGAAGGAATATGCACACAACTTTGGATTCAGCTTTTTGACTCTGAAACATATACCATATATATTTCATATATAGATTTGTCCACAACTGCAAATTTGGGTGGTCTGCTAAGATTCAGGAAGGGCCCACAGAGGGAGCTCAGGTTTGTAGTATTCTGTTTCACAGGTTGATAAACTGAAACACTCCTCACCAGAGCATGAGTGGTTTACAAATCTCATATGAGTGATCTGTGTAAAACAGAGTTAACACTTTAGTAATTTCCATCTGATTTTTGTTTTGTATTCTGCCCAACACAGGTGTTTACTGAGACAAAAGGTAAATTCATACAACAAAAATTAAATCACAATGTAGTTTTGCAAGGTCAGAGTAATGGGAAAACTATTAGAGGTGAATTCATTGTTATTCATTTCACTTCAAAGTTAGATGTCAGTTCCCATGACCCAGCAAATGGAGTGTAATTACTGCACATATACAAGTATATAAATGATATAACAGAAAAATCTGACTCCTGTAGATGTTCTTGGGAAAGGGTTTTTTTCATCATCTAGGTGATTACAAAATTGAACTCCTGGACAGTAAGATCGCTCAAATTACTTCCCCATCTCCTGACAGAAAAAATACGCTTTGAAGTGTCTTATTAAGCAATCTATCTCTATTGAGCTCATTAAGTTCTGGACAGTTAATAAGAATATAATAGAATCTTGGATGTCCTCTATAACATAATCTGACAAGTTGAAGCTGCATTCCAACTTCATTTGGATGGGCAAACAATGAACCATACGATAGTTTCAAATTCAGCTTAGCTTTCTTCTTGTTTTAGTAGGACTAATACATTTGTATAGATAGCTAAAATAAAAACCAGGGTTGCCAATTCAGTTTCATTGTAACCTCTCCTTTTTCCTTGTAAATTCTAACTGTCACACTTCATCTCACTTCTCACTCTACAAAAGACAAGAACCACTTCTGAACAATGCTTGTAAACACCTATGCACAAAAATCCATTTTAATCCATAACAGGATGTTGGCTTTAGTCTGACAAAATGTAGTTCTTAACTACCTATTTTTGAACAAAATCTACTTTCACCTGACATGCTATGTGTTTCTATACTTACATTAATGTCTCTCATTTACAAAATCCTGTTACATGTAGTATATAGATTTATTCTCTTCTTCTGCCCATTTTCTTCTTGTTTTTAGAATATGTGATGCTTTGATCTCTTGCTCCTTTCTTTTTCTTATTGGATCAGAGATCAATCCTGCTATATTTATCCATTATTCTTGTACCAATCTACTTGGTAATAATGCTGTCAGAAGCAAAACATGTGAGTCACCAGCCAGTCCACCTGAATGGCTAAGTCAGTTTTTCAGGCACAGCAGCCTTAATAGCCAGTGGCATTCAAGGGCAGGAAGCAAATAATGTTTGCAACCTGTAGTGACCTGTAACTCCTTAGCACAAGTGATCATATGCAAATTCACAGCAGAATTCACTTGCAAGACAAGTCTGGAGAAGACTCAAATTCTCCCTTTACAAAGCTAGAGATTATTTCCCCGATCTAACCACAAAATCCTTCTGTTTTTCCTGGAGGGAAAGAGCCCTCCTTGCTCCAAGTGTGTGCTGTGCATTTGACCTTTACTGACTGTTAAAACTGTGCTTCTCCTCCCATTTCTTCAGCAGCAAGTGCAAAGGCTGAGGCATAGAAAGCTTTCCCAACCACTTGAACTGGGCACTGTGTTTTCTCAGCTCATCCAAACTGCTCTGACATGAGTGAGCTCGTACTTGAGGCAGAAGCAGTGCAGAGAGGGCTACAGTCCTTGTGTTGCTGCAAGACTTCTGCTACTGTTTTAGTCACTTTCCTGATTAGATGCCTTGTATTGGCATCTTTCTGAGCTAACCTTTTGCACTGGTGATTAATCCTTGGGGTACCTAAAGGCATGAAATCCTAGATTGGGCTGCAGCGTGTGCAGAGAGAAAGAATTTTAAAAATCCTTCCAAATAAAAGAGTCATTCAGAAAAAGAAAACTGATCAGAACTCATCCAAGTTCCCAGTAATGTCAAGAGTATAAAAATGAACTGAGAAGTTCTACAAATAGGAAAAAAATTTTAACAGAAATTTTTAAATTGAAATTCATTTGACTGTAGTAAGATGAGACTGGTATCCTTCTAAGGATTATATTTGTGGATTATTGGGAGTGAATCAAGCTGGAAGAATCAATTTTTATTATCATCATTGCTGTCTCGCAGAGTTCTGGGACCTTCCACAATACTACTCTGAACTCATCAGGCAGTCTGGCTGCCAAAGGACAGAGGAAGGGAACTAGGTGCTACAACACCTTTGTTGTATGTGCTAAAATTTGAATGTCCCCTGTAACATAAAACTTCTCCTTTTCCATCAGTTGTCCATCAGCCATGTCTTTATATTCACCTATCCTTCCAGCCATAAAGTATTTGTTTTCTTAGAACAAAATTTACCTTTTCTAGTGCCTCTAACCTGGGACCAAATTAGAAGGAAGCACCTGCCTGTACATCCCAGCAGCCCAGAGAGCATGCCAGATCTCAGTGTGCATGGTCTGCTTATCCCACACCAAAATCAGGAGCCAATATTATTCTCAGAGACAGAAACTGCCTTTGTCATTCTTTTCTATCCTTTTTTATGTCCATTTATTTTGCTTTATATGGGAGGAGATAGTATCAGACTTCAACAGCAAGATTTCAAGTTTCACTAAATTCTCATTCTTTTCTCCCTTCAAAACAATAACAGAAAACCAGCAAATATGACCTTTGAATCCTCTTAACTGTATCTGTCCATTCCAGAGGTAATAAGAGGGAATACTTGTTTTCAGCCTTTACCAGCCAGATTAGCCTCTCTGCTCAATGTGAGTGTCTATACTGCAGGACCACCATACTCAAATGCCCTTCTTGGGGTTGCCCATTCTTACCCACCCCTTTAGTATTCTGGGGACATACTCTGCCTCAACTGCAGAGAACATTTGCAGAGAATTTATATTTCATTGCTGGAGTTTGTTGAGATACACCCTCAGGATCCTTCTTGACTTGTACATTAAACCTGGATTCACATCTAGATCGCACAAATGGTTTCTACTGGGTTTTTTTTGTTTGCTTGTTTGGGGTTTTTTGTGTGTGTTTTGTTGTTGTTGTTTTTGTTGTTGTTTTGAGGTGTTTTTTGAAATCAGATTAGGTAGAAGTCTCACATGAAGCAGACTAATGATGAGGTATGAGAGCAGGTTTTCAGCATGGACACCTGCAGACTTGAGCAACCTAAAGTCCACTGATACAGATGTCAGCTACCAATCTTTCCCAATTCATCACAAAAGATCCCAAATATCCTGCTGGCAGTTATCAGGCCTGTGTGCTGTATTCATGGTGGATTGTCAGCTCAAGAGAAAGCAGAACTCAGCTTAATCAGTTAGCCCAGACAATCCCTTCAAGCAGGTCGTGTGAGAGAGATTTTTGTGTAGATAGGAAAAAATTAGAAACAAATTCAACAAGAGATATGCAATGATGAGAATATAATCTTCAGCTATGTCAGCTCTTTCTCTGAGCTAAAGAGAAGAGAAGAGAAGAGAAACACAATGTTGAAAGTAATGAGAAAGAATCATAGAATGGATTGGCTTGGAAGGGGCCTGGGGCCTTAAAGATCACCTAGTTTCAATGCCCTGCCATGGGCAGGGATATCTTCCTCTAGATTTTATGTGGTTGTCAGAGTGACAGCCCTGTAATATATCAACCACAAAATGATGCTCCACAGCTGAACATTCATGAGGTGAATTATTGACTTTAACCAAATTATCTTTTTTTTTCCAATCTGTCTTTTATTCATTCTACATAATCTCCAGCCCAAGAATATGAATATTAATCACATTTTATATTGTTTTGTTGTTGGTTTTTTTCATTTCAGTGTTCGTTTTGCTCTCCTTAGAGGGAAAAAATATTTAGTCAAGCAGTGGCTGATTAAAAAGCATCAATGAATCCCCCAATCCTACCTGTTCATGCATACATATAGGGATATAGACATAGAATTTGTTGTGCAATACCTCCTCCTAACAGTGTGCTGCATCCAGTGATGTGTGACTGGACATCATGAGCATCTCTGTATGATTTGACATGATGCATCACCCCACCTCTGCTGTCTGCAGTACAAACCACAAAATATTCAAGTGGCAAAAAAATAAACCACAAAGATAGAACTTGGCAGAAACAAAAAAAATGTTTTTATTACTTTGTGACTCCCTGAACTTAAGGGCATGGTTTGCTGAGAAATCAGAAGGCATATTTTCCTCTGCTTGAAATGAAACGATGACATGAATCATGCAGTGGTTTGTTTTACATGACACAGTCTCCCATGGTCTCCTGGGAATGTCAGCAGGCTGAAGAAAGCACTGGGATTCTCACTGGATACTTGCACTTCTGAGGAAAAAGAGTCTTACATCTGTTGTACCCACAGCCCTCAACTGAGTTACTTGATCCTTAGTGATGTGGATGCCTAGAATATCTAGCAGCATTCCTCTCCCAGTTCAGACAAAAAGAAAAAACATCCAACCAAAAAAACCTCTTGATCTCTTGCCTTCTCTTTCTTTCCTTACATACCTCCAGAGGATAACAGCTTTAAAAACCCATGTTTTACAATAGTGAAGACAACAACTGTCTGCTTTTGAAATAAGAGCTGCTGTATCTTATGCAAGTTTGAGGAAAACTAACAGATTTGAAGGTTTATGCAGGAAATATATATAGTAGAGCCATGCTTTCAAGATCACCTCTGTGAAAACAAGAAAAATTATTGAATAATTAGAAGGGACTCATCACCATGATGACTGGCAGACATTGTGCTGACCTATAGACTCTGATCACCTGATTTACAACCTGAATTTCTACTGCCATGTTAACAAGTTTAAAAAAGAAAAATTCCTGTGCAATAATAAATTTATTTCAAAGGAAACATCATGTCTGTCTGAAACCTCAGAGTTTATTAATTGCATTATAAGAAAGCATGCACATGCATGTTAGTGATATTTCAAAATTTTGGTATTGTTGCAGAGATTTATATCAACTGAATTAAAATCCTTGTACATTATAAAATAAGCTTGTATTGACAAAGAAATTACCTGGCATAGAGAACTGCCACCTAGAGATGTTTCTGACCATTCCAAATTAAATGCCTGCTTGTTGTTAAGTATGTTTCAAACCACATCATTAATTTGGTAATACAGCTCCTCTTCACTGACCCCAGGAATCATATAGGATTCTTTCTTTTTGAGAGTCTTAAAGCCTAATAACATTATTATCTATTTATGAATATTTACATTTTAATTCCATGCATTTGGGGGGAATTTGGTTCAAGACAGCCCCTCATACATCCAGGTAGCTTAATCAAAAACTGAATTCTACCCTTTAGGTCTAATGCAACCTGATCATCTGCTGTCAGGAGCTGTTCAACAGTTCATTTGATTCAAAAATAATACATTACAAGATCAAAAGGTGAACACTATGTTAGAACTGTCTTCCAAATGGAACTTCTTTGCGTGCAAAATTCAGGCATTAAATGTGCCTTCATTTCTAAAGGGGGACAGAAGTCAAAATCCAAGGTTTTCCTGTGAGGCTCAAAGTTTCAGAAAACTTTGTTTTAACTGCTCTGAAGCATTACATTTTGATAAGGTAGAAAACTGCAGTTCTGATAAAGTTAAAAAAGTTGCTTCATCTTTTTTTACTTTTACTATATATTAAATGATAACATAAAATAAATGTCAAAATGAAATGTTTTGACCTTATCAAAATGTCTCATTTTGGTAATTTTCCCATCCAGGTTTTAAATTAAATTGGTACATTCTTGAAATCATTTAGGTGTTGTTAAATTGGCATTTTCTTCTGGCAACCTGTTACACTGGAAAAATCTTGACTAGCTCCTGTCAACAGACTCTGCCAAAAAAGGCAGTTTTCTCCTGGAGATCTCTGTGCCTCTTTGTTCTGCTTCAAGCTCTCTTTGTGAGGCAGATTTGCCTCCACTGAATTAGCTGAGCTGAAATGGTCTCTAAGCCATGGGTGTGGAGAGGTGAGCTGTGGTTTGTGCTGTCCGTGGGCTCCATGCAGTTCCCAGTCTGGGGCTGTTTCATGTGTTCAGTGATGTGACAGTCATGCTGGGTGGTCTTGGGTCACTAGTTTTGGATGGAAAGAAGCTGGCAGGAGCAGCAGCTTGCAGCCACCTGTCTATCTAGCCCAGCTTTCTGTCATGGGTAGTCAATGCCACCTCTCCCCTCTCATATTTGTCCTTCCCTTGAGCCCTCTGAGCATGGCTCTTGATCACTCGGGTGGGCATCTCCACTCATGATCACTGTTGGCCTATGAGTGCTTCAAGTTGTTTTACTGTTCTACTTCCTTTAAAGACAACAGATAATCAAATTTGATTTATTTAGATGATGTATATAAGGAAAATTCAAAATACATATTTATTGGTTAAAAAAAAGTCATAGTCAAAGCGCTTATACCTGAGATTCTTTTCTGAAGACTCTGTGTCCTGGACAATTAGATTTTCCTCCTAACAGTCTGCTAATTTTATTTTGCATTCTCTTGTGAGGTGCAGAAAAAAACACCACCAAAATTGCATAGAGGGAAAAGTATGCAAAGTCGTGGTCAAGTACAGAAAATAGTGACATCAAATAAAAACATTGGCAATAACTGATGCATCTCTCAGTGTTGGTAGGAAGCTAAAAATCTCTTAGCAACTAATATTTACTGTACAAGACACTTCCACTATATTCCTGTTCATTTCTAACTTTTTCATTCTACTTCCTATCTAGATTAAAAGACTATCTTCCATCTTCACAGATGTTTTAGTTGGAAAGTTAAAACTCCTGCTCCTGTGAGGGCAGGATTTGCAGTTACATTAAAAAGCAGCAGGGAAAACAGTAAAGAAGGGAAGAATAGAAAAGGGGACTTGAAGAAAACTCTTAAGTAACTTGTGAAGTGTTTTGTAACGCGTGGAAAACTCAGTAAATATATTTTGAGCAATATTTTTTTTAATTGTGTGCAGAAGGCACTCCAATCATATGCATTTATCCTACCTGGACTTCTTACAGAAAATAGTATTTTAAAAGATAGAAATAAGTCCACTTCAAGGGAAATGCAGTTTCATTTTTTCTTTCAGAATCTCTTGTTTGACTGCAATGGGACAAAAATGTACTTGGGCCTCAGCACTGGCACTGAGGATGGGAATGAATGACAATTTTATTCATAAGCTTACATTAGAGACAAACAGTGCATAATTTAGATTCTCTCCTGGCTTGTTGAATCTGCAGGCAGCCATGCTTTCTGTTGCATTAACATTTTGATTGAATGAGCTGGGTCAAAACCATCACTTTTCTCATCTAGGGAAGGAAAACTATTTTGAAGCCAATCATCAATCAATGTATGTAATCAGCCTTTTTAAAGTATCTCGGGCTTCACACATAACTGGCTCTCTGTCATAATAAAATACAAATATCAACATATTTTTTATTCAATAGTCATAATACATATACAATAAAGTGTTAAAAGGACAATAAGGACTTGAAATGTGTTTTGCTATTAACAAGATTATTGCAATGGATTTATTCGAAAGGTTGCACCACTTCAACTCCATGATCTTTGGTATGATAATTAATTTGCATATAATTGTTTATGCAGCATTGCAAGGCATAAAGTCATCTTGCTACTTTATTCATTTTCTTACCGTTAATGGCTTTTAAAATAAATCCAATAAAGTCAATGAAAATGTCACTAATATCCACCAAGTATACCTTCCAGTATAATTTAATAGGCATTGACAATCTATAAGCCATAAAAGCACCATGCAACTCTCTTTAACGAGATACTGTTTTTTCACAATACACTGCAGCCATACAAAATTATGCTGGTGGCAAGTATCAGAGCAGTAAAGGTTGTTAGTGATTACATAGCAACTTTCATTTGTTGTGTTTCACCAAGGATATCCAATTTGACACATGGGAAATGAAGACACTAATATTTAAACAACTTGACCAAGTTTACATACCGAATCAATGACTGAGCCATTTCCACAGGGAGAAGCTCTGTTGCTTATCTCTGCACTCTCATCCCTTCAGTCCTACCACCCTCAGTGTGCAATACTTTTAGAATACCTGTTCTATAGACCGGAAATTTTCTGGGACAATAGCTGGCTTGTGAGTACGATTAATTCTGCCAAATATGTCAGAATCGGACTTGTAATAAGCACAATACAATTACTTTGTTTTCTAAGGGCAATAGTGAGGTTTATATGCTTTAAGCAACCATATTATGATTGTCAGAGTGTATTTGTTGTTGATATAGATATCAATGTAACACAATTTTACCTTTACACAAATTTGTTCCCAAGCCACAGTGAAACATAATTTTCAGTACCCTCAGGTGAGCACTGCATGGCTAATCTCAGATTTCAGTTTTCTGTATGATACCTCCATTGGACCAAATCTCTGCTTCTTCTGTAAGCTTAAATATCAAATAAGACCTCACAGTTACAGGAAATGTGGAAAACAGCTTAGGAAATCATAAGACACATGTACAAAATGTATGCTCAAGTGTAGTATATTCACTTTCATGGAATAGTGTAGGATCAAAATACCATGCAATAGTAAGTTTGTGGAGTGTCCAACAGTCCAGGACAATAATTATAAGGTCTTTGAACCTCATACAGTATTACCTCTGCTCTTTGAACTCACTGTGGAAAATGGTTTTAAAAATCTCACAAAATGTTCTGTTCTCTGCCATAAATAACCTGATTGCTGAATGGAATGTCACTAGGTGTATTTCTTACTGTAATTGCAAATTGAGAATTTGCTTCTGGTAGTGTCTGAATCTCTTGGACTTGTTCCAGGTCAAAAGTCAGAAAGTAGACACCTGATGGTTTCCCTGCAGACCCTGGACCCCTATCTAAGCATTTGCCGTTCATAGTTCAAAGTATCATAAATATTCTAATTAAAAGAACTTTAAACATACAATAGCAAATGCTAAATGTAAGACCCTAGCCTATCACCCTTGTCAGGTGAATATCTATATCCTTGGAAATCTGACAGAGCCATTACTTGGCTATTCAAGACAGTAATCAGATTTTCTGAGCATCAATCAGCAATCATGAAGTCAGGAACATTTTATCATGAAGTCAGGAATACAGAGGGGTTTTCATAAGCTAATCAGCAGGCATCAAATAGACAATCAATCTAATTAGTGGCTCAGATTTGCGTGGCAATCACAGCTGCCAAATCTAGACGACAAATTTCATTAGTAATGAAATCTGAGAACTATGATTTGTGAGACCTATCATCAGACAGGGATTGTGGTTATTTTAAAAGAAGAATCATTATGGTAGCTTGGGACATTTGAGGAATTTAATTTGCATGGTGGACTTCACATTCTAGTGTTTCCTTTTTGTTTTCAGGGTAAATCGATGCTCAGGGTGACAATTTTCAAAAAGCTTATCTTTCATGGTAAACCACAGTTTCAATCAAAGTTAGCATTCAATACTTAAACACTTTTGTTTCCAGAACTGAACCTCTTGCAGCCCCTGATTTCCAAAAAAGTTCTTTGAAAAGTACTAGGCTAGAACTAGTTATACCTAGACTAAAATCATAGGAACGTTGAATGCTCCAGCCCTCAGATGATTTTTGTGGCCTCCTCTGAACTTGCCCCAAAAGGTTCATGTCCTTCTCATGCTGGAGACCCCAGACCTGGAGGCAGTAGTCTAGATGGGGTCTCATGACAGTGGAGTAGAGGGGAAGACAGTCATCTCTCTCACCCTGCTGCCCATGTGGCTTTTGATACAGCCCAGGACACATTTGATTTTCTGGGCAGTGAGTGTGCACTGCCAGGCTACACAGTCATCAGTCATCACCCCCAAGCCCTTCTCCTCAGGGCTGCTTTCAATCCATTCACTGCCCAGCCTGTTCTTGTGCTTGGGATTGCTCCAACACAGGTGCAGGACCTTGCACTTGGCCTTGTTGAACTTCATGAGGTTTGCCCAGTCCCCCCTCCCAAGCCTGTCCATGTCCTTCTGGATGGCATCCCTTCCCTCCAGAGTGTCAACCACACCCCACAGCTCAGTGTCACTGCCAGCCTTTCTGGGGGTGCACTTGATCCCACTGTCCACATCACTGAAAAGACATTAAACAGTGCCATTCCCAATCCCAATCTCTAGGGAGCACCACTTATCACTGGTCTGAACTTGGACATCAACACATTGAGTGCGACCATCCAAGTGCCACCATCCAGCCAATTCCTCACCCACTTAGTGGTCCATCCATCAAATCCTTATCTCTTCACTTGTGCCAAGTACTTCTACTGCAGAAAGTATTTCTAGAGCTGAAAATTTAAGACACACACATATGTGCATATTCATTCATGAATTAACCATCTACAAAAGAAAAAAATAACCAACTGCATCAAAAGGAGAAAATGTTCCTAACATGCAATATGCCTCTTACTGAGACAAAGAGGAGAGAGTACATCCATCAAGGAAATGTTGTTTTGTTTTTTGTTTTTTTTTCTTGAGGAAGCAGTGCCTCCTGTCCTTCAAACACAGATATTTGCAGGGTTACTTTCCTCGGCTATATACCATGCCCCAGTCTTCAACAGATCATAAAGTGAAAGGACTTGCTTTTATCTTGGAGTAGAAGGATTGTCATGAGTTCTTCTTCAGTCCTATTTTACTAAGACTTTATACTGTAGCTCTGTGCTACTGTTCTCAGCTCACTCCCAACAGCTAATATGCACTCATTCCCCTAATCAAGGAGTTGGAAATGTCTTGAGTCCCTGTAGTCCGAGAAATGGGAAGAAACACCTGGATTTTCAGGTTATTAATGTCCTAGATGTTGCAGCTGTGGAATGTAAAAAGTGATAATGACCTTCGGGAGGACTCTATTGTGATGCTGTTTATGTATTTAAGGTCTACTAACTCTGTAAGGTACAATGTCACCTTACAGCCATGTTCACACATAATTATGAAGCCTGTTTTAACAGCAGTTCATCTTTTGGCATTATACCCACAGAATAATGAAGTACTTGATATATACGCAGAAGAGAGGTACATATTTAGGCTACTCTGTAAAATGCAGTTGAAACACCCTTATGAATCAGCATTGAATATTGGATCACTACCTCATCTGAATGTTCACTGATTTTGACTGGAACCGTCCCAGATTTCATGACACAATTAATCCAGCTGCCTCTAACTACCACCAGAATTAATACTGCAAGGAGCACTATGCTAATCATCATTTTAAAATAAAGACAAAGCTTTATATACTTTGGTTAAATCCTATTTATTGCTTAAATTATAACACAAAGAGTGAGATTTCTGTGTTCTTAGTTATGCTAACCATAACTAAGAATTATGTTAATCATAACTAAGAAATAAAATTTAAATGGTGGAGATAGCCACAAGCCTCCAATGTTTTGAGCTGATCCAAGTTTTCCTAGGAAAATTCAAGATGGACCTTCAATCATTAACTTCCATATTTTCTCATCTTATAGTTTAAACTTTTGTGGCATGAGGTTGCAATCCTGATTTTAACATGCCTCCATACAAATGCACAATGTTAAATAATATGGCAGAAATAAAAAATATTAAGTAGAAATTGTTGTAGAAGGGAGCATATAAGCAGATTGCATTTTTTTATTCCAAACTAAGAATCACAGCATGAATTAGACTAAATGCCAAGAATAAAGTAACAGCTTAAAATGAACAGTTGAAATTAACAGGTGTTACAGCATATGCTAGATTTAACTGCCAAGTATTTCACACCTTCATTAAAACCTTTCATGTCAAATTTAAGGCAATGTTAAAATACAGAGAAAAAAAGCATAGCTTAGAAATGAATAGCTAATTGTTAAGTTTCGCAACCAGGATATATGATGGCAGAGAAGTTCTCAGTTCACTTTGTGCTCGAAATGTATTTTAACTGAGAAGATGCTCAATCAGAGTATATTACACTCAATTTTAATTCAAGTGACTTTGTGTTTAACCTTTAGAAAGTAATGTAACCTACAAAGCATTTCAGTGGGGGAGGTAATGGAACAACAATGCATCCCTGTTTCATGGGGGTATGAAAAAGTTAAAACCAATCAAGAGCAGTGAGATGCACAGACTTAATCCTGAAACACCTGGAAACCTGTATCCCAGAAATCTGGCTCTGCTTTTACTTCTATCAGCCACAGGTTCTCCACTGAATTTACAATTTCAGGACTTTTCAGGATAATGCTGTGTTAAGTTATGACAGTAAAGGCACATTTGTCATCTGACCAAGTGGCTATGCCTAATATGCTCTGATTTGTTTTCATTATTGTGTGGTGGAGTCATATTTTCATAATGTGAATAGCAAGTAGTTTTTCTGGGCAACACAAGGTATTCCCGACTCTAATAATGTAATATAGAGGACTGTAGACCCGTGATGATAGCAGAGACTCAGAGTAGTGGATGATATGTACAGGGGTAATTGCACAGGGTTTGGCATTAGAAATCCCACTTAACAACCCGCCAACTGCCAATTAAAGAAATGAAGACCTGGAGGTAGACCAGGTCTAGGTAGACCAGGAGGAGTAAAAGAGAGAAAAAAATTACTATCTAGTTTACAGAAAAGCCACCACAAATAATAAATTCAGTTATAACATGGGATTACAGACCAATAAAGAAAAAGCAAAGTGTACAAGAGTTTTAGCTAACATGTAACAATAACAGCAAGCAGATCCTGGTTACAATGCTAAAAACCAAGCAGGGAATGGAAGGCTGATTATAAGTCCAGGAAAAGTGATAGAATCTGAGAAGTGTGTGCATAACAATATTAACTTTATTATTACTGTTGAGAGTTTTTCATCATTAAAACATTCTTTCTTTTTATATAATAATTAGATCTGAGTTAAGACTAATTCTTGATGAGGCCATTAAGATTTCATTCACACAATGAATAATTACCTGGCTTTATGAATAAGGAGTGTTTCCTCTTTGCCCACAGAAACGATTTTGGTCATTATTCCAAGCAGAAACACAGCATCAGCTCAATGAGAGTTGTTTTGTTTCCCTATCCATGGCAAGACCTATTTGAAAATTCCACATGAGTTTTGTACCTGGTGAAATCATCACCAATGCATTTTTAAGGAAGCATTCTCTTTACAGAAATATTCTCCCACAAGTTTTTATTTGTTTTGATGGTTTTGTTCATTTTCAGAAAACCAAATTGTTAAAAATGTCTAGATCTCTGGGCAGTGCTTGCCTACATTATTTATGTCCCTTTATCTGCAGCTTGGAGTCACAGGTAAAACGTTGTAGACAAAAATCCTCTGTCACTGATGCTGGAATTGTTTTTATTGCAAGATTATTGTTCTGAGAGAGAAAGGTAAACTTTATCTTTTTCAAACATAGCCCTTCTTTTTATTTTTTCCCCTGAAAAATGTGTAATAGAGAATATTATAATATATTTGTAGTCCTGTAACATGTAGAAGATCAGTATTGATGGAGGTATTGTACAAATATATAACAAAAATATGACCATCAAAACATTTTAATCTCAATTCAGGTAAAGAGACAGGATTTGGTTTCTTAATACAAATGCCACAGGCACAGTGTAGAAATGAGAATTCCATGGGTATGGGGGCATGCATCACCAGTGCATGCTGATTGCTTGACCAGTCCAAATATTTTAGAGTTTCAGAACTACAGCGGTCTTTAAAATTGTGAGGTAATAAATATTTGAAGTATGATTTCCTTGTCAGAAGGTTCTAAAGGAAATCTTTGAATTCAGCACGTAACTAAAGAAAGTGGCACCATTCATTGTGCTAATTGCTTTCTGGTGTATGCAGCTATGCCAAAGGGCAATTCAGGAATATGAAATCAGACATCTTCCAAAAAATAGTTAATTCAGGGAGTTTTTATTCCACCTCTGGAAGTTACTCTAGAACTCAATTCCTCTGGTAGTTTTATGAATACATTATGATAATGAAATTCTAAAGTATTTATTTTATCTAATAGCTATTTCCTTTAGGTGAACACAAACAGTGCTGAAGAGTGCTGTAAGGAAGAGACTGGGAATGGAACCAGAAAAAGCATCTTAATCTTTTTGTAAAGAAAGAAAGAAAGCAGAGCAATTTTTTTTCTTTTTTCAAATGGATGTTTTTAAAATACAGTGTCCTTAGCCAATGGTGAAATGTGAGGGGAATTCTTAGACATTGAACATGTAGCCAAGTATGAGTACAAATCTCTACTGCTAATAGAGTAGCTTATTTTTTTTAAATTTTGATGAAATCATAACATTATAAGTTTTGAAAGGTGATCAAGCAAATTTTTCCACTTTTCTTTTTGACTGATCTTTTAAAATAAGCCTATACTATGACACACTCTTTGTGTTCTGGACAGGGATTTGTCTTCTTTTTTTTCCCTTCCATTCCCTGATTTCACTAAGCTGCTGAACTGGACAGCAATTTCAGCTGGTGGAGAAAATTGACATCTGAATAAAATCCAGTAAAAATACACATACAGATCTAGAAATTTCTTGCATTAGTGGATTGCTGGGTGCATTTTTTTTTCTTGAAAAACTATCATTTTCTGAGATTGGAAATGCTTTAATTTTTTTTTCTGTTTTCAATGAAGAGGTAAAAAAAAGTGATTTTCCCAGCCATTCCTTTTCATCATGTCCATTACTTTTCTTCTCTTTTCATTCCACTTTTTCAAATCAGAAATGAAAAAAAGTAAAAATTGAAATAACAAAGAAATTTATTGTTATTAAAATAATATTTATAATTATTTAAAATAATATTTATAATTAATAAAAATAACACAAATATATACACAAACAGACACACACATATATATGTATACAATATTTTGTGTCTTTTCTATTCCCATTTTTCCCTGGAGGATTTTAGAAATCGCATGGTGGTCGAATTTAGTCTTCAAGTAGAATACTTTTTATGAGGTTAAATAAAAAAATAATTGGCAAGATTTGGCTCATAATATCACCAATAATACAGGTGTTTTTAAATTCCATTCAGGGTTCTGAATCTTCATCCACTGATGAGAGAATTTTTTACATTATGGTTGCAGAGTAACCTAATTAAGCCAAAATATTTGTCCCTGCCTACTTGATACTAGATAAGGCATCATCAACCACCACATTACATCAACCACCCAATAAATACTTGTACAGCCACAGTGCCAGAGAGGTACATCCATCAAGAGGGCTCTTGACAGTCAGGCATTCAAGTGTTATATCTTTGGAGGTTTGAATTACCATTGCTGTTTCATCACATGTGACTAAACAATAATCTTAGTTTCATCATTATAGCTCTATCTTGTTTATTATCAGCACTAAATTTGCAGTGAAATTATAGTGAAGGAAAGACTCTCATGCTCTGCTGTTGGCTTTTTCAAGAGAAAATATCAGAGCTGTGGAGACAGACAGCTCTGACAAGTTTGATAGACTTCAAAATGGGAGTCTGCATGGATGAAGATATAAAAATACAGACTGGAGCCTTCTGCTAAAATCTGAACAGTCTGGTTTCTTACTCTTTTAAACAGAACTTGGGCAGAAGAGCTGACCACAATAAAACAGAACTTCAGAGCTTTACTGTCAATCTTAATTCATCATATGGAACCTATCATTCAAACCATATTCCTGAGAGCAACTAAATCAGAGCAGAAGGATTCTACATTTTCCAACAAACTCTATTGAGCGTCGTTCTGCATTTTAATTATATTTTTAAATTATTTTGAACGTGGTTTCTAAAAAGCAAAAGGAGAGAAAACAAAATAAAGATCCTCATAAAATCTAAAAAAAATCAAATTAATGTGTTCTAGTAGCATGATTTGACTTGTAATAATCGTGGGCAATTAAAAATATTTTCCCCTCTGAATGGAAAATACACAGGACAAGCATCCTTTGTGTTACAAAAATTAGTCACAGACAACTTAAAGCTAGATAGCTTGATGTGCCAATTTTTTTTTTTTTTTTAGGATATTTCAATTCTAGTTAGATATGGAAACATCACAATTTTTTAACCCTACTTTTGCATATAAATTATATAATTTCCAAAATATCAGCATTTTCTATTTTGAGTTAGGATCAGTAACCTGTGCTTAGCGCAGCAGGCAGACTTTGTGCTGTTAAGAGCCAAAATATGCTTAGATCAGGAAGAAGCTTTCACCTTAAGGCCCCTAAAGAGCACTGGTATTTCTGAAAGGACCAACCGGCACTTCACAGCCCAATGATTTCAGCTTGGTGCTTTTGAGATACCTGAAAAGATTTTTCCTTTTTTCAGTGCCTCTTGATTCAGCTCAGTGAACTTTCTGAATTGTTCCTGAGTTCCCCTCTGCTGAAAGTCCATGAAAAGAGGCCCACACATGCAGCTGTTAATTTAATTAACTGCAGGTCCCAGAAAGGGGGAACTTCTTGTGCTGGGTTTGACTGGGCTTGTGTTAATTTTCTTCATGGTATCTTTTCTAGGAGTATGGTTTGGATTTGTGCTGAAAACAGTGTTCATAACACAATTTTAATTATTGTTATTTAATATGATGTTTTATATATTAAATTCATGTTTTAATTATTACTGAGCAGTGTTTATGCAGTGTCAAGCTCGTTTATGCTCCTCAAATTACTCCACCAGAAGGAGGTTGGGGAAACACAAATAGGTGGGAGAGGACACAGCCTGACTCCAGCTGACTCAATTGATATCCCTAACCATAGGGCATCATGGTCAGCACATAGAGCTCAGGGAAGAAGAAGGAAAAAGAGGGGACAGTCAGAGTGATGGTGTCTGTCTTCCCAAGTCACCATTACAGGAAATGGAGCCCAGCTTTTCTAGGGATGGCTGAACACCTGCCTGCCCATGGGAAGAAATGAATGGATTTCTTCCTTTGTTTTTCTTGAATATGTGGTGTTTGCTTTGCCTATTAAATGATTTTTATCTCAACCTATGTGTTTTTCCACCTGAATGCTTAGGTCTCACAGCCCTAAGATGCTCATACCCTGGGGAAGGAGTGAGTTGAAATCCTTTGCCAAGGCAAGTAACAAGGCCTCACAGCTTAAAAGCAAATATTAAGACCCCATTTCAAGCATCTTTTCCATTACCTGAATTTTTGGGAAACAACTGACTCAAATCAAGAGGAAAAGTCACATGCTGGCTACCTGCAAACTTTGCTTTTTAAAAGTATATTAATATGGGTCCAATTTGTTAATGGTAACACACATTCCTGTTGCTAATTTGTCCTCTCAGGGACTGAGATGATGACAAATAAAGCATCCTGGAAAGACTAGCATCCCTGCACAGAGACATCTGCTTCCAAATCCCCTAGTGTTGCTATAAGCAATTGAGATGGCAGCTCATGTGCCTGGAATCCTTTACAGCTCGTACCTGCAGAAGCACAGCTTGACCAGAAATAGCCCAGTGAGTATGGAAAGAAATGAGTTCATCTTCCCATTTTGTGCTTTAAGCTTTGTCTTGGGGCCCATAGCAATTTCTCTGCTGTAGATTACATGGCTGGGTACCTTTGGGATCCCTTCCCAATTTAAAAAGGCCAAGGGAGAAGAACATAAAAATTGAACTGTTTCTGGCATCTGATTCAACACATTTGGTCACATGTTCCTCCATCTCTCTCCAACACAGAAAAATACACAGTTCAGTAGAGTCTGTGAACATTTTTGCCATCAGCTGGAATTTTCCTATTTTCTCTGATGAAGAACTGATGGATGGTTTTGCCTATCCACCCACTCCACCAGAAAATGCCATGGAAATATACTCACTTATATACCTGTAACCTGGTTTTATTTTGATTCATTTGATTCTGCTTCTGGTTTGCATGTATCATACATCAGCACTGCCTTTTATGTCTGCTGATCACATCATTAATGCCCAGTGATTGCTTGAAATAGTTCAGTGAAAGATCCATTGTGGACATGAAGGCCTTGAGCTGCAGATCAGCACCCATGTGGGATGTCAGATGTGGGGAATTTCACAGGTGTTGCATGCACACAAATGTACATGTGTGTTTCTGTATGTAAATCATATTTGCACACATTCAGTATTCAGTTTTGGTTACAGCTGGAGACAGGATACAGGACTATAAAGGCTTATGCAAGATTAGTTTGACTGAATAAAACATTTTTTATTCATTTGTGGACCCACCCCCCCCTCCTGTAAAAATATCAAATTACTCCTTTTTAACTCCTAGTTTTTACTTATGCACCACCAATTTGTGCTGCTGGCCCTTGTGCAAAGGACAAAGCAGTGCTTTCTATGAGAAAGACATTTCAGTAGAAAGAGTTAAAATTTCCTAACTGATGAATCAAAGTTGTGTGGCTCTCTACTGCCCTTCCAAAAACTGGAAGATGAAGAAAAGAGATGTCATTATATAGTGCATCTCTTAGACAAGAGACAAACAGAGCTGTTTTGATGGGTTTTTTTCCTGTTTTTCCAGCAGCTTCAGTGTATATATCATATATTTTCCTAAATATCAGCATTTTCTATTTCAGGTTTGAGCTGATAACCTGTGTTTTTGCGCAGTAGGAAAGCCTCATGCTGTCACAAGTGACAGTGACACAGCCTCACATTTCCCTTCCCTTCAAGCCAAGGAGCCCTTTGCTATTATGCCATTAGAGATAATGCAGAGCTTTGAATTGGAACACCACAGACACCAGTGATGCCTGACAACCTCTGTGGCCCATGAACTGCCACCCTACAATGGCACCTGCTCAGCTGCACCAGCCCACGTAGAGAGGAGATAATCAACGCTGCAGAGCACAGGGTCACGCTGTAGCATCTTCCCCAGCTAAGGCCTGAAGGAATCTTGTGCTTCCCATATGAAAAGACAAAGATTCATGCATCAAGATTGCAAAAATTACATATATATGCAACGTAAATAACCTTAGAAACCAAAATAAATAAAATAGCTGCAGGGTGGCATTGCATGTGTTCTGGGAATTGCTTCCATTTTGGAATACTGAAGTTTGGGGGCAAAGGTGCTGCCATGAATTTCTCTTTACAGAGCTCAGAATGGCTGCACCTTCCATGGGAATGGAGTTGCAGAAATTCAGTCACTAAATCTTACAGCAAATGATCAGTATTAAATCTTTTAAATCTTTTATGAAAAAATTCAGAAGACAAGGAAATAATCTATTTGTTATGTAAGTGTTCAAGGAGACTTTCATTTTAGCAGCATCCATTATTCCCCTTTCTGTTAGCTGTAGAGCCTTTTTATGGGGAAAATTCCCTGGTTGATAGTGTCTTTTTATACAGTATTAAGAAGCTATTAACTTCCCCTTTGGGAGAGAATAATAAAGTGAAAAAGCAGCTGAGATGGCTAGAGCTGTACTTGTTGTCTGTTTTATTGGAATCTGGGCCTGCTCCCTTGGAAATAAAACAGGACAAGCACATATGCAAGGAGAGTAGGGAAAATAGCAAAAAAAAAAATTAGAAGTTTCTATTTGTACTGTGGACTCTGATTTGTAACCTTGCTGCTAGAGAAAGACAAGAAAAGCACAAAGTCTTACCAGCCACTCCAAGAACCTGGCAGGCCTGAACTGGTGTCAAACCTTTTAAGACATTGCTATTAGCTACCTTTGTGGTCACAGGGCTAACAACAATAAAAACTACAACAGAAAACAAACAGGAAAATTAAGAAAATAGAATAATAAATAAATAGAGAGGTTTGGCCAAACAAAGCCAGATTATATTTAAACAGAAAAAGGTGGAAAGGGAGAGTTAAAGAGAAGAAGGGACAAGGTTGATAGCTACACCAACCCTCATGGGCACAAGGCCCATGCTGTAACCAGCCCCCAGGACCAAAGCTGTGCCAGAAAAGCTGCTGTTGCATTCTTCTTCTGTATCTCTCCTGTCCACTCTGCTTCTCTGCTTCTCTGATTTCTCAGGATCAGAAACACAGAAATATAAAAGTGCCACTGCAAACCCCTAAAATATGGTAAGCCTGGCAGCTGAAATGAAAACTGTTTTTCCTTTCTGTTTTATTGTCTTCCCAGCAGTACTGTCAAACTATCCCTGCCAAGCATGGCAACTGGCATAATATCCCATCTTCACATCTTTTTATTCATCTGTTAAAGTTGATTTTTTACATGCCACTGTTGCTCCATTGCTTTCTCATCTTTGTTCTTCTAATTTACCAGAAAATTGGAATCATCATCTAAGCTATCAGGAGGCCTCTTTGTTTGGACGGATTTCACTATTTGCCTGTAACTTTTATTTACTTTTAGAAACAATGTTTTGTAACATGTTTTGTTGGTCTTTTTCTGTCTTGAATGATGGAGACCATAGACTTCTTTTCTGTAGCTGAGTGAAATAAAAAATTCCAATATGCTGCTCATGCAGTCCTGGTAGAATGGACCTAAAATCAGCTTCCCAGCTGACAAAAACTGCACCCTTGCAGTAATATGGGGAGGAAACTTACAGACCAATTCACATTTATTTCATCTACAAGAAGCCCTAAAACAATATTAGATCTCTTTGCTTGATCCACACCAGTATGAATTGTGCAAGGTCTGCCAGGACCTCAGGACCTCTTTGTGAACCATTTGGGTTGACCTCTCTATTTGTTCTTTCATGTCCTGAGCATATCAAGCATGCAGGAACGGAGGGGGTAGAACATCCTGGGATGGCAGCTGAGCATGGCCTGAGGTCTTTGTGAATCTCAGTCCCTGTCTGAGAGGCAAATGTCATGCTTACATTTGAGAACAGGAAGGTGTTTTACATTCAACACCAGAAGAGTGTTTCTCCATGTTACAGCAAGTCTGTTTTCTTGACTTACTGCCCATATCTTCATTATTTTCCCCTACTTCTCTTTCCTTACTCCTTCCAGAACCCATTTGTGTCCAATCCCTAAGGAACAAAACCAATTTTCTTCTAAATTTGGTCACAGTAACAGCCTTGCTGAGGAAATGACCCCACAGGATGTGAGTGCAAGCCTAAGACATGGCATTAAGAGCTGACCCCAGTTTCAGATAAGTCAGAGAAAATAAGATAAATAAGGAATACGGAAATAAGAAATAAGGAAAAGCACTGGCAATGTCCTTTGTATCAGCCCTGAGGGTGGCTGGCTGGGGAAGCTGCTGGCTCCCCCTTGTGCAAGGCTCTGATCTTCCCTGTCCCTATGACAAGTAGCATCACTGAACAGAGTGACTGGGAGAAGAAGAGGTGGAACAGCGTCTACAAAAGGGGATTGCAGTGGAGTCAATCTCTTCTGGTTCATGTCACCCTTCAGCAGACTTGTGTCTGATTTCTATCCCTGGAGAATATTTCTGAGGCAAGGAAAACGTGGAGGAGAGACACAAACCCCATCAGACTTTAGAGTCTTTCCTGTACAGTGCTAAAAAACTCTACAATGTCAGAATAAACACACAAACAAAATCCAACAACAAACCTTAAAGGACCAGTTTTATATGGCACTGGACATATAAATCACAGAGAGGAGTTTAGACAGTCTCGTGCCCAGCATCACACAGTGAGTTCCAGATTAGGTTAATATAAGGGATTCATGCACTGTTCCATTGAGATGCCACTATCTACTGACTTTGGAGGTAGGCCTAGGCAGCTCAGATGCTTTGTTGGGAGTACTTAGCTGATTTTTTTAGGGAAGTTATTGTCTAATGGATAGAGAAGTTCTCATTCTTCTTCTAAACTGATCTTCAGACATCCCCCAATTAGCCTCCACCATTCTCAGGGACTTGATGACCTTCACATAGTAAACATTTTCTGTAGAAATGTAATCCCACTGTACTAAAACACAAGCTTGTCTGAAGATTCAGGTGATTATGTATTTCTTCCTTTACCTTTATTATGGAAAAAAGCAAATTCCATTTCAGGCATTATGGTGAAAAAATATATTTCCAAATTTGTGACAACTTGTGAATAATTGTTTCAGTTTTCCAGTCAAATGCTTCAGTGCTGAATCGTTTTCCTAAAGTTGGAGTAACAGTCTTTTATTTAATCACTTTGTGATGTGCTATACTATTTAGGTATTTCTGATAAGTAAGACTTGTAATATCTTTGGCTTTCTTATTGTTTCTTGTTCAAAAGAGAGTAATCATGATTAAAAATGGGATTGTCATTATGTAAAAATAGTCTGGTTTTCTTAGGACTTTCAGTAGTTATTTTCTTTCTTTCACAGACCTACTTGGCAATAAAACAAGAGGAATTAAGTAAAAGCAGGAAGGCAGTTCCAGCAGTGGGTCTGGATCATGGGGTACATTTTGTGTTACTACAAAGGACTAGTATAAAATTGAGCATGGCATGACTTTGCCCCAATATATACTTTAGAAGATAGAGGGAGTCAGTACACAGGAATGAGTCAAATAGATTTTTATACTTCTAGGGGTAGAAAGGAAGCTAAACAGAAATGCTAATCATCTAACAGCTTTTTAAAAATTTCTGGTTTACCTTGGTTGTCAGGCCAACTTGCAGTTGCAGAATCAGTTGCAGCTGGTATCTGCACAAAGAAAGTCAAAACAAACATGAAGGAGCCACAAGAGGACTGGGCAGTCAGCAGAGGGAGGGAAGACCTACTTGAGACCCTCAGAACGTGCAATCTGTGATTGTTTCTCTCTCATTTCTGTCTAAGGCCTGTATTTTTGGGCTGGCTGTGTCCTGTCGTATCTGTTTCTAAAACTATTAAGTGCAGAGATGCATCTTTCAGTGGGTGCTTTAAAGTTTTTTGGGGTTTCTTGACAGAAATCTAGAAGCATGTTTTATGTAAAAAGAAAAACTATATAAAAGCATAATGAGTTGTTCATTGAATATTTCAATATTTACTATTTTATTCTTCTTTACTTGGCATCATTATTTTAATAAATTTAAGGGGTTCATTCAGGAAAGGTTCATCTACTCAGACTCCTTACTTATTCAGAGTGATTCAGAAAGCTTTCTTAACAAATCCTCAGCTTTGGGACTTTCATATGCTTCATGAACCTTTCTTCAATCTGTGCAGGTTTGCTGAACTGAAATTACTTGCTGAGGGCCATGATCCAATTCCTGTTGAAGTCAATGGAAGTCACTCCAATTATTTCAAAGGAGTAGGATCCAGTCCATAAGTCATTGACTCCTTGAAGTTGTTCTGCAAGTGCTGAATCTCTCTTAATGTAAAAAGCACATTCAGTAGCAAGGAACAGGCTGTAATGGGGCTGAGGGAGTGCAGAGTGCATGTATACAGCACTTAATTAAACACATCATTCTATACTGCCATAAAGCATTTCCCACACTAAGTATTGTTCACATCTCATAGGAGATTTAGGGTTTTGAAAACCCCCACAAAATGTCCCAGCTGTTCTACAGACAATATCTTATAGTACTTGTCACTGTGTGTAGGAAGGGTAATTAACCTAAAGAACATTATATTTCACTGCCAAATGGCAAATGTCAGCATTATAAATTTCTTAATATAAACAAAACATTTAGGAACAGTAGGAGAGATAGAGATATTCTTTGAAAAGGTATTTCACTAAGGGACTTGATGACTGAGGCAAGAGTCACAAGATAACTTAAAGTCATCTTTTCCAATTCTATAGTGCCTAACAAATCAGTAGGATCTTGCTGTGATGGGAGGTACTTGAGGACTTGGTGTGGTAGATCTGGCTGCACACAGAAGCAGTTCTCTCTTTTCCTAGTCACACACTATTATTTATAAAGAACCTATTTCCTTGGTGAACGCTATGTTCTTGAAATAGTTGAAAGATGGAATTTCTGCCCAGTGAGACTTTCCTTTTTTCATTTTTTAATGTATTACATTTTATAATGAAAAAAATTGTAGTCTTAAGTAGTTTTCTGCTTTTTTAATGTGGTGTTTGGGTTTTGGCTTTTTGTTTTGTTGGGGTTTTTCTGCTTAGGTTTTGTTTTTTTTTTCCTTGCTTGTTTAAAATATAATCAACCTTCCATGGTATGGCTCTCAAAAATCAACCTTTAACTTACACTTTTCAGCTATTTTCAGTCTCTCTCTTGTTCCAAAAATGTTAAATGATCTTTCACAGCTTTTGAAAGGTTTTGGCAAGTTAAATAGAGTTGAGTATATCAGAGTCAGGAAGACTCTGCTGTAGGAAATCCACACCTCAAACAGAGCTACTTCAGACTCCAGACATCACTAATGCAGAGGCAGAAGAGTAACTCAGGAGCCTCCGCTCCAGCAAAAGCACTTCAGGCTTGAAGGCTCCTGACTGCAAAAGCTTGAGGGGAGTCCATTGACACAAGTTTGGTGAACCTGTCCCAAACATGGGAATTCTGAAGTCTATTATTCAACAAGACCTAAACTGTGTTTTCAGACCGGCAATCATTTCTCTGAAAATTAAGTTACTTAGAAATTAATTTCACTGGGAAAATGTCCAGGCAATTCTGATATGTTTATCCTGTTCTATTATGTGGTTTTTGCTAACTGGATAGGATTAAAGAATATAAACTTCTGTGACCACCAAAAATGGCTTTCGACCTTAGCCTGACCTTGCCTCATTTTCCAGTACCAGATTTATCAGAATTCAAAGATGGAAGTGCAGATGGCTTTTCTGAACAGATCCTTCCTTCAAACTGAGCAATTCTGACTTCTTGTCCAGTATCTCAGAATGCTTTACCTAGAGGGCAAAGAACTCTGGGCAGAAAAAGATGACCTAAATCTGAGGGTAAGAATAAAAGGAAGAAAGATAAGCATGGAAGAATAAGCAAGATTCTGAAATAATTGGATCTGTCCAGAAGAGTAGCAGCATCTATACAGAAGGAAATTCAACTTAATTTGTGAATCTCTGATGGAAAATTCATCTTCTTTTCTAAGTCTGATACTTTGATTAAATCCTCTGCCTTCTGATTTTGAACTCTTCAGGCCAAAAAAGAAGAGAAAAACACCCACTGTGATGGGGACTGACTATGCCCCACTGCTCTCCATGTATATTTTGTTAGTGACACTTACAGGAGATGTTTTGGTCCAACGATTACTTGCTCTGAAAATTCTCATTTCTATTGTTCCATGCAACTTTTGAGAAGCAGTCTTAAGCCACAAGTCATCAGAATTTCCCTTCAGTAGCATAACAGCATGAACAATAATCCTTGGTTGGCAGTGATCTCTTTAAAACAAGGGGGCAGTCAAAGGCTTGGGTCTGCATTTGCATTTCTTTCTTTATTTTACTTCATTTATTAAAATTCTCACTGCAGTCAGGATTTTGAAAGTGAGAATCCTGGCTACTGACAACACATGCAATTATTGCTGTGACTTTTTCATGAAAAACATGCAGGTGTATTGTTTTGTATTTATTCATCTGGAGAAAAACCTTTCCTCAGCATCATGATAATTATTCACGAGATGAAAATTACTAAGTAGTTAATCTCATTTTTCTGGCTGTCAGCTTCCTTCACTGTCTTTTTCTCCTTGCAGAAAGTGAAAGTGTCCAATATAGCTTCCATTTCTTTCCTTAAGAACAAGTACAGAAGAAATTACTAAAAGTCCTTTTTCCAAGTCTGAAAATGTCTGGAACTGTTGATAAAAATTTATCTCATGAGTTTCTTGTCACTACAAAATTTTCATATGAAAGATGCCCTAAAACAAACTTCATGTTGATACTACTGTATGTAAATAGCTTCCAGCATTTTTAACTGATTTGTTAAGGTTTTAAACAGATACTTCTGAAATTAGATGTTTTGATTACAGAGACAATACAGTACACCATAAAGAAAAGATTGAGCTTTCCAGATTTATTTATTGCAAAACACTGACAGGCAAAACTGTACATTTAAAATTAAATATAAAATATGGTACAAAAAAACTGAGTAATGAAATTGTACTCTCTCTTTTAAATGTTAGTAGAATATCTGTGAAAAGAATCTTTAATTTTGAAAAATGTGTTCTAAGTAAAATTTGCCCACTGAAAGCTAAACAATTTCTATACAAGTATAAAAGATTTAGGTCCTTACTATATTGTTACATTGCAAATATTCCGACTGGCAAAATTTCTTGCCAAAGTTCTCTTTATTTACTTACTGATAACATGGGACCAAACATTTATAATAAAGAAAAGCCTAATTTTTTTTTTGTTTTGAGTTTTTTTGCCCTTTTTTTTGTTTGTTTGTTTGTTTGTTTTGATTTTGTTTTGTTTCAAAAGCTGTTCTTTGTAAAAGATATCAGGAAAAAATAGGAAAAACTTAACTGATTCATGCTCCTCTGGGAAATTTGAGAATGACAAGTATGCATCAGTACATAAATACCTACATATTTGATGCTCATATGTATTTTCTGGTGGCCCTATTCGAAACATAGCTCCTGATTGATGTAGAAATATAAATGTTTGTCTAGCCACAGACAAGTAATCATCTTCTCTACAATTAATGACAACTATCTTAAAAATTCCCTCCTTGTTTAAGAAAATTATAACACATTTTGGGACAGAACCAGTTTGTTTTTTAATAGCATATCTATTATCTGGCATATCTGTTCTACTGCATAAAAATTACCAATGGGATTACACATTTCTGATGCCTTTAAAAATCGGTGGATATCTCTGGAAACCACTCAAGAGTTTGTTCACAGAGGATTTATGTCTCATTGTCATGGTTTATAGGAAGACTTGGATGCCCACAGTATATATCACAGACATTGCCAAAAGAGAGTGTGCAGCCACAGATATGGTATATTGTCCTCTATGGAAGTATATGAGTCAGACTTTTAAAGGTATGATGTAGAAATGGTTTCATGTTCTATAAACTTTTAAGGAGACTTCAAGCCCATAATTGTATGTCCTGGGTTTTTTGTTTTGTTGTTTGGTCTTTTTGTTTGGTTTTTTTGTTTTGTTTGTTTGTTTGTTTGTTTGTTTGCTAAAACAATATCTTGTAAAATATGACAATGGGATTTTTTTCACATTGGATACATTAGGTACTCCTAAGTACATGTGAAACTTCATTCCTGTAAGGGAAACTTTTGGAAATTTTCTTAGGCTTAAGTTGCCATAATAATCAACTAAAAACAAACAGAATAATATTAATACATTTTTGTCCTGAGAGTGACCCATTTATCAAAAAGAGTTTTCCTAGGTACATAAGTCACTGTGAAATACCTTCTCATTTTATTTCCCCTATATAATAAATTTTCTTTTTATCACAAGTAGACTTAATAATAACAAACTTATGCATCTACTTAAATGCTTTACAAGACTGAGGACCTTTTCACACCACATTTAACCTGAAAGTAATCCAGGTAAATCTGAAATACTTAGAGAAAGAAAAGCTGTAATCAACAGGGTTCTTTGCTTTCACACTGCATAAATTTATGCTGAAACATAGGCACTGACATTTCATTCTTAGCTGTTGTCACACAATACTGCATAGCAGATCAAATGCAGCAATTAAAAATGTTTTGAGACTGCAACTCCTACTCCATAAATTACCGTAGTCTTTGTTAGAGAACAATTGAGTCAACTTCCTGTTTGCAGTTAAACTATTCTCAGCTTCAGCCGATGTCCTGCCGTGTCTTTTCCAAAGGTCACACCGCAGTTTTCAATTCACACATTTGATTAAAAATATAAGAATCACAGTGTCCTGGGAAATGATCTGCAGTAAAAATAGAACAAACTACCTGCTGTTTCCAGAATAAAGCAGGTTCTTATGTCTTTTCCCCATTCAGTTTGCATTGCAAAAAGAGGAGGTTATATGCATGTCTTAAGAAATCATACTGCTAAACCAGGGAATTAAAAGTGAGATATTAGCTTGATTATTTATTTTTTTTTAGAGCACAGCTTCTATAACTGATAAAAATATGCTTGGTTTAAAACACCATTAAGGAAAAACAAAGGGCAGAAAACTGAGTACTTAGATTTTATGAGGACCAAGATCTTTCATTCTCCTTCAACTGTTGCAACACGCTTTTGCACAATTGTCTTCAGACCATATTGTCATAACTTTCCTTACTATGAAGAATGTCCTCCCTGAAGTCCTATTTGCATTTAATGGAGTTATTATGGAAGAGACTATGAAGACTATGCTGTCTTTTCTTTCTCTCAAGTTCATGTCCCTCAGTATGTGTGGTAGGATAATTAAACGTCTCTTTCTTTTATCAGTAGTCCTAATATTTGGTGTCCAACAACCAGAAATTTTGAAACAGCATTTGCAGCACCGAGTGCAAGATTCTGGCCCAAAGTGAGTCGACTACAGGAAGAAATGCCATGGTGAAATACATCTCTGTCAAATTACAAATGCCTTTGAGAATTTCATTTTCAATGTGTATACTTCATTTTATGTCATTAGCTCAATCCATCTAATCTCATCTAATCTGAAGCAAGGTTATTATGTTGTCCAAAAGATATATTCAGGCAAACCAGACGACACATTTTTAACTTGAGCCATCTGCTGTACTTTCAGCAACCTTCTTCAGTACTTTGGTACTTCAGTTGTTCGGTACTTCAGTACTTTCTTCCTGCATTCTTCTGGTAGACATTAATGCAGAATCTTCTAAGGAAGGGTTCTCCAATTGGGAGAGTAAGCTTGTGGGTTGAGAGTGTATTTTCACAGCCCAAAGGCTGACCTGGGGAATGCTTCCTTTCAGCCTCCGCTTCCCAGAAGATTTGGATACATGAACAACTGGAAAATCCTGACTAGACTTTACCCAGACCTTGTAGTTACACAAAGTAAAACATGGAATGTGTTGTTGAGACAATTTGGAACAGACTGGTGAGCATTTTGAGTGGGAATGGGCCAAGTTTTAAGAGCAGATCTAACACATGTTCTTTCAAATATAAATTGGATTTAAAATTGTTCCATTTTACTTATTCTACAGCAAAATGGCATTCTGATTTATTAGCAATGCAGGTCTTGACTAAATTTTAGCATGATTTTTATCTTAAGAGGGCTCTATGGGGAACTTTACATTTCTTTGATGATTTTTAATATAGCTTTAGCTATATTTAAACTGAATTTTCATGTACATAGAACATCACATTCTTTTAAACATCAAGATACCAGGACAGACTGAAATAGCTCTGTGTGAGCTCTTGCTGTGACTATAGGCTTGGAGCCTTGGAAAAGAAAACAGATCCATGTACAGGTAAATAAACAGTGGCTTAGATCTAGCCAACCCTGGTTTTGGAGACATATAACTGCCAATTTCTTATTCCAGTGATAATTTCCCCCTTCAGTTTCACATATCTGCTATGGGATCTGTCAGCACGGAGCTCCACAAAATCTCCTTCATCAGACCTCCTTTTATGTGGGTTGGAGCTGAGCACACATTTTCATAATGAATAGTGTCGAGCTGATGTACGAGACGTTAACACAATCATTTACATGGGTACTCGGGGAAGCAAATGCAGTGATTTACTCTAATGGTTCCATTACAGGGCTGAACATTGGCAAAGTATGCACTGTCCATTTCAGAATCTTTGCCTCGGAAGAAAAATAACTCTGACTGTTGATATTCTAGCCTAAATAACTGTTCTTATAAGTTATTCTTCTAAAAAGTACTTTTTTTCATTCCCATTAAATATATTTTCTTTGGTCAACACAAAGCCTCAAATTGCAATATTGGAAAAAAGAAGCCTTGCAAGCCTCTACTTTTATATTCTCGCAACTTAAAAATAGCCACAGCAATCTTTTTTGTCACTTTATTTTCTGAAACTATGCTGTATAACAACACTACATTGTTTTGATAGCTCAAAATTGCAAGTATGCTTTCCTGATCCAATTTCAGCTTGATATTTCTGCAATAGATCATATCACAAAAGCATTGTAGTCAGAGCAAAGACTTAGCATAATTCCTATATTTAGGGTTCTGTCAACAGATGTTGAAAATAAAAAGAAACTATTTTGAGAAAAGAAGTCATGGCAACATGGACATTTGTCTATCAAACTTGAAAATATGTCTGGCTACCTGGATTGCCAGCAATTCCATACATTACTGTCCTTGGACTGTAGCTGTAAATGCACCATCATACTGTGAAGCTGCCCAGAGAAATAAATCAGTCTGAAAGTAACCTACTTCTTTCTTTCAAATTACCATTAATATCATTTTGCTTTTTCAAGATTAATGCACCTTAGCAGACAGAGATACAGTGAAACCAATTGCCTTGTCCGTGTTCCAGCTTTCAGTCATGTTACTGTCTTTTTTTGCATTACTTATGTATGTATACATTTCTAAGCAAATTTAGAGCTCAGATGTTCAGTATGGTGACAGGGCAGATACAGATTAAGCAGCAGTAGCAAAGTAGCTTTCCTAATATTTTCTTTCTAAAGATAAAGGGAAACCTCTGTGATTAGGAGAATGTCTCTGTCTCCCCAAGGAAAACTAAACATAATGGGATTTATTTTTTTTCTTGAGAAAGGACAGAAAAATACTAAATTTTATGAAAACCACCATCCCAGACCTTCATACATTCAGTGGTTCTTTAATGAATAGTAGGTGGGTTTTCTGATAGTTCTGGCTCCTGTTGTCCCACTACTCTCACTGTGCCCTCCTACGGCACAGAGACTTGTGGCAGAAGGGTCAGGGACTGCCTCTGAGAAGGTCTCTTTTGTCAAGTAAAGCTCCATATATGGCAACACCTTCATTCTGAAGAGCAGTCACAGAAACAGACATCTTCTGGTCCACTTTCCTACCTTAATGCCACTGTAATTTTTAGCACTTTTTCATCTTTTTCAACTCTTCTTGCTCATCTACTTAAAGTGCACAAAACTATTTACGTGGGCAGACTATTTACCCCTGCCTGGAGTCTAGGTCGGCAGGTCCAGCAGTGAGGGACCTGCACTGTCACAGAGCTCGGTCTGACCCCAAAGCTCACAGACCTAAAGCTGGAATTCATTGAGTTTTATGGGGTTTCAGCTCTACTGAAGCATTCAAAGACTTCCAGAATGCTTTTTGTGAAACCAGGACTTGAGGGCAAAATACCTGGAGCAAGCTCCCATGACGGGATTCAGCAGAGCAAGCACAGAGCAAGAATTTAGTTCAGAATTAAGAACACCTAAATGAAGGTGCCTAGAAGGACACTTGAGGCCTCACCTCCCCTTGTGCTTTATGGACAACTCCTCAGTAGGTTTCAGCCTGCTAGAAACTGGGGGAAGAGGTCAATTGCACAAATTCAGACCTGTAGGGCTATTGGAGATGTTCTGTGGTGTCCAAGACATCCTTATTCAGCTGACAGATACAACACAGACCTGCAGAAGATTCTGTGCAGAATCAGCCTGCAAGATGGAAAGTCACAGCTGTGAGTGCAACAGGCACTGCCACATGAACAACTGACTTCACATCTACTTTAGAGGGATGTGAACTTACCTCCACGCTCCAATAGCGGCACTGATTAGACTTCTACTGACTATAATTGGTGCCTTGGACCCTTGCACGTGATGGACACCTGTGTTTCGGTGTTAACCTACTTGTCTGTGCAAAGATTCCTAAATTTACATGTCTAAATTGGTGAGCTCATCCCATTGCTGTATCTAAACTAGCTACTTAAAGCTCTCTTAAAGATAAGTCAGGAGAGAGATGCACTTCTAAAGCAAAATTTATCCTGTCTTAATGTTATAATTCAGCACTTAGATGGGCCTATTTATCTCCACTGACTTCTAGGGACCTTTGGGTAAATCCAGGGGTAGGCAGTTACATGGGGGACATAAAGGGAGGGATTCCTTTCTCAAAACATAAATTTGTCATTTTGTGCCCTGTAGCTTTCCTCCTTTATCTCCAGGTGTTGGAGTGTAAAAACAAGAATCCTCCATGCCAAATCATGAAGCTACTTGTGAAGGACAAAACAGTTTGAAACTTTTAACCCAAAATGCCTTTCTTTTTTCCCCGCTAAATAGGAGACTAACTTGCCATCACCTTATTTAGAGAGTTTTCTTTCAGCACATGAATAAATGCCTTTTTGTTACACTGGAGGCTGCCTTATACTTGGCTGAAAACCAGCTCTTTTTCCAATGGGATGCAAAAGCCTCCACCACTCTCTTTTGTAGCTATTCAGCTTACCCAGTGAGGAACATGTTTTTCACTGAGCTTAAATTCAGTAAATTGGTCTCTACATTAAAAATGTATATGATATGAATATTTAAGCAGTCTAGGTTTTCAGTAGAAATTATGTATGTTTCTGGTTTTTCACTGAGACCAGACACAACAAAACACTCCAGAATGATGGCGTGATTCCTAACCTCTTCAGAAACAAAAGCATATTCTGGCAACAGAAATAGTTTTGACATACTTGACTTTCATACACAGTAGAAGGGGTCACTTTTTGGCTTGCCCTGAAGGACTGCACAGGGCCAAGTTCTGTGTCTTCCCTTGCCTTAGAGTTTTCTTATGCAGTCATGATCCCAGATTTACCTCCAGATTCAAAACCAAGGCTAGAACATGGCCTTGCAAGACCTCTGCACTCAAAAAAAAGTACAGATCTAGACTTAGTCTCTTCTTCATTATGTCATTAATAAAACTAAAATAAGAATGCTTTTTTGTCTACCTGCATTCATTTAGATTTATCACTCACTAACCCTCTTACTTGCATTTCTGGAATCCTGTCATCCAACCCCTGAGGTCTTGGTTGCATTTGAACCATATCACTGGTTATGAATTTGTTAACCTTAAGAAGTATTGGGGAGATACTACGTAGAAAATGCAGAGAGAGAGCAATAAGTGGGAGAACAGTGCCTAAAGCATGTGGGAACAGCTGTGCTGATCAGCAAATCACCAGAACTCACCTGGGATGTTCAATGAGTCATAAATTTCACTTCCTTCCCTATTCAGACTGTCAGCACCATGACCATTTCACACATATTCCCTGCACACATAGATTTTCCTCCCTTGAAACCTTTCAGTGAATCAGATTATTTCAATGCTCTTGCTGCTGTCTCTGCAAGCACAGGTCTTCTGTTGGCCTTCAGAATCTCGTTGGGCTCATCCTTTATGCATCTTTTCATTTCTCCCTGTCAACGTGAGCACCACTGCAGCTGCAGAAGGACAGCAGAGAGTGAAAGCTCCAAGGCTAAGTGACTAAGTGAGAACGAGCACAAAAGGACACTTAACTCAACTTGACATTGTAGGTGACATTTCTGATTTCCAAAAGCCTTTCAGCCCTTGCAAAATGCAGAATGACAAAGTTTCTCTGAAAGACTGGCAGACCCATCTGCGTTGCTATAAATGCTAACAAATTACATCTGTGATGAAGGTCAGACAAAGCCGAGTAATATTTGTCAAAGTGGAAAGAACTAAAATAAAATGAAAGTTTTTCTTCTACCGAGAACAAATCTTGGGGGGTTGTTATCTCACTGGACCCCTCTATGCCAATTGTGCCCCTGATTCCAGAAATCTTGTATTTAATGTAGTATGAGTCTTATCTACTGAGATTAAGACTGTCTCCTGGAATATATAAGATGGAGGTCTGTATCAGCTCATGTTGAGGTGAGCCTCAAATGTGTTTTCTTTTGGTCGAAGCAAGTTACCCTCATCTGTATACAAAATACAGACACTGTGCTGTTTAGATTTGGTATGATCTTTCTTGGAAAATTCAGTGGAGCCTTCCAATCCTCAGTTCCTGACTACCAATGGTTTTTAAATAAGAAAAATATCTAGGTCTTATTTGGTTCATTTCTTAGAATACACTGGTGACTGTGCTTAGGCTCCTGGGAGAAATTAATGTTCTAAAATGGAGGTGTTGCTAGGTTTTCAGCTTTTGAGGATAGGCAGACCTAGATTACAGCTTATCTGGACATCTAAATCCATTCTGGTTGCCACAATAGATAGTTTCCCAGGAAGTAATGGAAAGATTTAGAGAATGTGAAATATGTGGAGGGAAGTTACATGGAGACTATTGCACCTTCTGAAGTTGTATGAAATCTAATTAAAAATCAAAAGCTATATTCTCCCATTTTTAAATTATATTGCTGTCTGCCAATACCTTCTCTATCTTGCCTAAATTCACATCTTTTTATTTTTAAGCATTTTAGGGGAGATACAATACAAATGTCTATACGAACATGAATTTTCACATCCTTTCAACATGAAAGGCTTATCTATAAAATGTGATCACTTTCACTCAGCAAGGCAGATAGATTCGATGCTTCTTCCACCTTCTTGGGATATGACATCTAATTTTACTTGAAGTATGTGTACTTACTCCACTCAGATAAGCTTATATTGATGTCTGTAATAAAATACTGAAAAACTTGAATTGCTATCAGCTTTGCATTTCATTAGGAATGCTTTGTATGCCTCAGATAGGTATTTGCCAATTTGAATTTTACCCAGACTGTTAGAGTCAATACCTCTGATATCTCAAAAATATAAATGGCTGTTGCTCTTTATCACTAACAGGTCTCCAGGCACAACATTTACATTTTATATAAGATCTTTATGCTTCCAACAGTATCATGCACTACGGAACACTGTTGTGTCGCTGATTTAGTGCCTGCTTTCCCCTGACTGCAGCACTGGTGAGCTGCTCTGCAGACCTGCTGTCTGCAGGTGTGATTCAGAGCTCCTTGTAAATACTAATATTCTCATTGGCTTCACCATTTATAATAACATTTATTATTTTTATAACTCATAAAGGCACCAGCTAAGACTGTCACTAGTCGTGCATCTCATCAGGAATTCTTTGTGCACTCCTAGTGGCTGTTCTCTGTTGCTCTGGAATTGTTTAGCTTTTCACTAAACAATTTATTATGCCAGTTGGATGAGACAGACAATCAGAGGCCTGAATTCTTCCCAGAAATGCCAGTTCTGGATACAAAACTAGAGCAGTCTGCATTTGAAGCCAGTTCCTCAGTGCCTGACATACGTGGCACTCTGATGACTCTCACTCTCCCATTGCTCTTCACGGTAATGGCAATGGCAATGTCCTCCCTCCTCTATGTCTCCTGAGTCGGGTGCTGCATAAATATGTGCAATATTGAAAGTTTTGGAACTTTTTTTTGTGGGGCCAGGCTCTAATGTGGCAAAGAATGAACTCTGTTTCACTTAATAAGCATGATAATATTGTAAAATATATGTCTCTTACATGCCAGTAACATCAATTTTGTTTGTGAAGTGCTTTGGTAATACTACCAGAAAGGTGGATGCACTTGTTTCTGAATATAAAATTAAAAGCACTATAGCAGTGATTCTGTACATGGACATATCTAAAAGTCATGCCTAAGTACAGATGTGTACAGATGCTTGCAGATTATTTCACATGCCTCAGCTCTGGACACATACAGGAGTTACACGTAAAACAGCTTAGTCTGAATTAGCACAAACTTTGTAATTAGAAAAAAAATGGGGGAAAAATCATGATATCAACTAATTTTATAACTTTGCCAACTTCAACTGTGAATTTTAGGTGGTCTAGAATTTCTTTTCCATAGTGTCATCAATTTTTAAAGTGCTACTTAAACATAAAATGTTTCCAGAACCCGTTTAGAATGAGAATATGAAAAAGAAATCAGACATGAAAATTCTTTTAATAATGACAGTTTTTCAACTAATGCTGTCTTAAAATTTAACAGCTCTGCATGAGAAACAAAGAATCTTGTACCTCCATAGCATTCAAATGAATGTTATTGCAGTCAGCAATATCAGAATTCCTAACAACAGAATAACAATTGCTGAGTGCACATGAAATTTCAGCTGATAGATACAGATTGAAAAACAGTAAAAGCTCCAGGCAAAGCTAAACCCATCATTATTTATTTGAAAGATATGTAATCAGATTTATCAGGCTGATTAGAGTGATAGATAATCTAAGACTTGACAAGGCACCCCCAGATTTTTGAAGATTTACATGTGGATTTAACTCTTTGCAGCTGATAGGAGTCACACAGACTAAATTACATGCATTTTTCTGAAAATGTAAGGAAACAGTTATTGAAGGGGAAGTGGCTCAGACTCCTGTACAAAATGATGTGTTGTCTGCATACAATTAGATTGAATTGCAGGCTCTGCACTAATTTCTGATGGAGGGACTTTATCACTTCAGAGAAGACCTGTCAAAGCAAAGATGAGGACTGACAGACTGTTTGACAGGCAGGAAAGAAGTGACCAACCAAAGCCGGTTCCACAAATGGAGGACAACATGGAAGAACAGCGCAGGGATACTTGTGGGGAAATATGGGCATCAAGAAAGATGCAACTGCACAGGAATCAGTTTAGTGCTGTGGGGAAGGTGGGAGCAAACCAACTTCCGACACCTCTTCATACGCAGAAGATTGTGTCCCACTCAGATCAGAGTGAGAATGCAAGGACCACAATTTATATAATCCAGTAAAAAGATATGAGAGCTACAGACCCGAGAAGTCTGATGTAATGGAGGGGAACTTCTGGTGCACTCCCTGCCTACTTGCTGGGGAACCTGAGCAGGAAAAACAGAAAGCCTCAAAGCTGAGCAAGCACTGCTCAGCAATAGCCAAAAAAACATCGGTGATTTATCATCACTGTTTTAGCCACAAAGCCAAAGCAGAGCATTCTGTGTGCTTCTAGGAAGGAAATTAACTCCATCCCAGGTAGACCCAGTCAGGTACACTGCTACAGACAGTCCCTCTAGCTGCTGACTACTAGACACACTGCTCCTCTTGAACAAGAAAACAATGCAATTCCATGTTGGTCTGACAGGACTGGCCTTTTTCTGCCATCACCTGCTGCCCCCCACCTGCACCCAGTTGGCACTCACACTGCACTCTTGGCTTGAGAGAAGACAGTGGAAAGGTTTTGCTACTCAAAACTTATCCCAGTGTGAGCTTTTGTGCAGTACTGGTCAAGACAGGAACCAGGAAAAAGAAACAGGAACGAGGAGGAAAAGAAAGGAAAAAGTCCAGCTTTAACAGTAGTTTGAAATGAGCCAAAGAAAGCAAAATGACGTTCTGAGTCAGAAGCAAAAAATGGAGTAAAATGAGCCTTCCATTTAATTTGGGCAATGTTAAGTTTCAGGTTAGGAGAAGAAAGTTAAAAGGAGATGTGAAAGTCATAGACTTAGAAGCATACGTATAAGACATACTGATTTGAACAGAGAACAGGACCAGAAGCTGGAAAATAAATTTGTGAGTCAGTATCAAAAATATGGCAACAGAATGGTGTGACCTGGTGAGATAACAAAAACGCAGAAGTGTAAAGAGAGTTATATATTCCTTTCCCTTTTTACAAATGGGATTTCTAACTTGATATACTGCCTGCGAGACTGCCATCTGCTGATCCACAGGTAGGTTGCAAAAATGACCTTCCCAGGCATGCTGCCCTTAGAGCTAGAAAAGAGATATTTCAGTTGCTCAACTCTGCTGCTTTCATGAGACCAATGCACTATTATAGGTATTGTACTGAGAAAATAAAAATCATTAGAACTCACAGGGGAAAAAGCTGGAACAAACATACTCAACATTTGAATAAAATACAAGCAAATCTTTAGCAAACTTTGCACAGAAGGTATACATGCAAAATCCTATTTGTGTTATGAGCATGGAAAGGTGTTTTACATAAAAAGGAGAGTTTGGGGGAGTATTTACATAGGTTTTTAATACTCTAGTTATATCCTCTTTCTAGAGTATATAAAATGTTAGGTATTAAGCAGTAAAGGCAGATTCAGTAAGGCTCATACTTCATCTTTAGAGGTCTTTATAAATTTACTTTATTGTTGTTCAGTTTGTCTTCTAACCTTTATAACTAAAATTCCCTGGCACTTCCCCCTCTTACTGCCTGAGAAAAAAATCTCACTGCCAAAGAAAGTAAAGTTGCTGTTTTCATCTTATCCAAAAATTGAGATGAAAATCTGAATTTGAATTGGTGTTGATGATTTCTTCATTATCATGAGGTGAGGTCTCTGTGTCAATCAATCTGGTGTTTATGTGACCTAGAGGACCTGTTTTGTGTAAGAAAGGAAATGCTTCATGCAGAAAACTGAAACAGAATTAACATATCGAGCATGTCCAGAAATGGTGTTAGAGGAAAATTTTCATAGGAGCTGTATAAGAGAAACCCTTGTTCCACTCCACTGTCTTGATAGTGACTCCATGTTTTCACCAAGCTTAGTTCAAGGTTGGACCAAACTCATAAAATACCACCCTGAACAAAATGCATTGCATTTTAAGCTCTCCCCTGATGCAGGAACTCCAGCTCTGAGCATGGACAAGATGTCCAGAAAGGGAGACAGAGGTTTCACACAAACCCTTCTAACTAGAGGGTTTGGCTGCTCAATGGTAAATAGGGTGAGCATGATGGTGCTTGTAAAGGAACAGAGATATGGTCAAATATCATGAAGAAAGTCCTCACCAGAGCTGGCAACAGAGTCCACCTAAACCTCCAGGTCTGAGCATGGCCTTAAATGTCAGACCAACTGTCCTTGCAAAGAGACCTTTGGTATACCAAAGCAGAACCTGACCTGGGTTAGGAACTGCAGGCACTTGAAAAATAATTTCATAAACAACACTAATTGTCCACTTAATGAGTCATATTTATATTCATTTAAATGTAAGTGAAGATTAAGTCTCTCCAGGGGACAGGGAATAGCTGAAATAAACACAAAGTATTGTCTTCAGATACACTAACCACTGGCAGTTGCTCATTAAAATCAGCTCTGTTGCAGAAGACTGGGAAGTAGTAAATGATGTACCTAGATCGAAAGAAGAATAGATTCTAGCAATTGCAGTCAGAATAGATTTTCCTGAGTAACTGGTAAAATAGCTGAAATACTAATTAAAGCTAGATAGAGTAACCAAACTGCACACATGAACAGCAGTTAGCAGGGATTAATACAGTTTGGAGAAAAGCAAGTCTTGCCCCATATATACTAGAATTCTTTTATTGCATTATCAAAAGAGTCAGTGAAGAAGAGCCAGCTAAAATAGTTTACTGCAACCTCCTAGAAGCCTTTGATACAGTCTCTTACAATAGGCCTTTAAAAAGACAAAAATTAACTCTACTGGGACAGGGATTTTGCTCTCAGCAGCTGGATTGTGCTGTATTTTTAGAAAATGGCAAGGCTGCAGAAAACCCAGTCAATGGATCAATCTGGCATATAGAAAAAAGCTATCAATGGGAGACTCTGAGCTTCCAAGTTGGGTTCAATGCTGTTGAGTGATCTATGTGAAAAACCACTGAAACTCCTATCAGTAACAGACGCATTTAGGCATCTAGAGAAGACTTTGGGGAAAATATGAGGGTATCTAGTAATGATATAAAAATAGACATATGCACTAGGCTTTTAGGTTTAATATTAATTAAAGCAACCAGCAAAATTGACTTGACAACAAGGATAACTTCACTTCCCAAAATAAATGGGACATCAAGCAAAAATCAGATTCTTTTTCTGTTGTTCTTTATTACTGATCTGTTCCATGGGAAAAAAAAATATCCCTGGTTTCTACTTATTTATGTTTCAGTATCTAGTGTTCAATAACAAAGAGGCTCTAGGATCACAGTTTGCATTTGGTTACTATACTGCATTTGGCACACTCCTTCAGATATTTCGGCATAGAAGTTCAGTACATGTAAATCTTTGAGTGCAGTGATACGTGGTTAGGAGAACAAAAATGTTCTTTATCTTTTTCAGTTGAATTTACAGCAAAGCATGGCTGGAAGACAAGCTACATTAAGTACAAGTGAAGCGATATCAACACTTTATCCATAGAACAACATGTATGCCATCAAAGAAAATCTTTTTTTAACACCTCAGAAACACTGTTAGGGATTCTCATTTTTGCCTCTGAGATCTCGATTGTCTGCTTCACAACTTAGTGCTCACACATTTGACTTACTGGAATGGACTGGTATAAAGCTATATAATTTCAGAGAGAAAATCCATAGTATAAGCAAGTGATCTCAGTGTTGATAGAAGTTTTCTGAGAAACTTTGCCAGGTAAAATTCTCTGTCATTCAAGTTGAGCTTTAATTCTGCAGTAAAGAACTGGATAAATCTGAAAATAAACATTAACTATGTTTAAGAATGGGTAATCTAATTTCAAAGACCCAATTACTATGACAGAAAAGAAGGCCAAAAAAAAAAAAAGGACAGTTTATCAGGTAGCTTTACACACAAGTTGGTTTTTGCCCTGTTTTTGTATGCCTTCTAACACAGCTGCAAGTCAGTTAGGACCCAAATCTTGTTGTTAATACATCTAAAAAGGCCTAAAGGTGAGACAGGAGCCATAATTCAGAAATGCCAACATAGATATTATAAATATACACTCACAGTTTTTATAGATATACACACTGTTCTTCTATTATTGATGAACATAAATGCACATGTTGCACATGTACGTGTAGGGCATCTGGGCAAAGGCTTCTTGCAGTTCCAGATGCAGTTCACCATGCTGACAATGCAACCATATGGCCATGTCTGTATAAAGTGCTCAAATGAATGGCCTTTTTATTCCTGAAATTATGTGCACATCTTTCTAGAAATCCAGTCCTTGATCTTCTTCTCTATCATGAGAAAACAGTTTTAAAGAAGAATGAGAACTGCTTCAAAATGAATGAAAGGGAATTTCTATGCTGATAGTGGTACTGAATGATGTCCATGGCTAGCACTGTATATTTTTCTTTTCTTGCTGTTCCAATCCTAAAAATGATAAGCCAAAAGCTCCCCTGAGAGCCATTCACAAGGATTTTATTCTTTTATTGTTATTGCACTGTCCCTCAATCCCAGCAGTCCGAAACTACCATCACCCCAAAGGTAATTAGATCTCATTGTGCATGGTCTCTATCAAGAGTGAGGTTCACATATTGTTCACGCAGTAAATGTTTAAAGATGAGTGCTAAAAATGCCTATTTGTATAAACATATATTTTCATTGCATAAAAGGTTATGTACCAAGGTTCAAACCATGTCCTACCACCCCTCGTAGCGTCCTTCACTCACAATAGATAAATGTCTTCTTAGTATTTGAATATTAACTTCCCACTTTGCATTCATATTCAGTGACAGCTTTTATTTCCTGGCTGTAAATTTTTTTTTTTTGTCTTGTCAAAGGGACATCAGCAATTCTAAAGCCAAAGTAGGGCCATCAATAATCCTTTGGAGAAGAGTTAGAAATTGAGTGAAGTATCAAGTGAAGGCTCAGAAAATTTTTTGTGGGCACTAGAAATATATTTAAACCAGTAGGCCCATCCAAAAAAAAAAAAAATTTGGAAAAAGAAAAAAGTCTGACTTCTGAAATGAAGTTCATTTTTGGTAGAAAGTACATATGGGTAATTCTTTTATTCCCCCCAAGAATTAGAGCTGCGATGTGAGAACTAAAAATCACAAATCACTCTTACATTTACTACTCCTAAACTGGGATTTCACTGTCACTTTCGCATCTGCCTCCTTCTTCATGACACACTTGATAAACCACAGGGGAGCAAGGCTGCATATTGCAGTCATTTCATTTAAAAAGAGAATAAATCATTATTTAACTTATTCTACATTTCAACTAAATTATTTGCTTCACTTTGTGCTTTTCACAGGAAATGGTGTCGCCTATTCCATGGTGTCATCAATTACAGGTAGCTAAGAACACAGGATCTGAAACAAGCATTTCCTGAGATGTTAAATCACTGAGTCAGGAAGAAGCAACAGCTACTGTCAAAAGTTTATGCTCACAAAGCAAAGTCAAAGCAAACAGTAACCAGATTAATGTCTGCATGTGTTTACTATCATAGCTAACATAAAAAGCTCTTAGATTTTGGGTTACATCATCTGTGTAAATATATACACACATATATGTGTAGATTTTCATAAACTTCTGCCATGAAATATATTGTTGAATTTCCCTGTGGAAAACATCCAATAAGTGCAAAACAAGTATGTATGGTGTAGGAAAAGGCAAATTCAGCTGCTCTCTGAGAGGAAAAGTACTGAACTATAAATCTTTCTGAAGAGAGAAATGCAAAGAAATCCTACTCATTATGCTTTGACTGTGTATTCCTGTCTCCCTAACCCTTACCTCACAGAATTTGATAAGAAAGAGAAGGTACATTTGGCTGCCAGATAAGAATTTAGGGAGGTGGGGTCTGAACTGATAGAGAAAAATGACACCTAGAAATTGTATTTGGGGAGTCAGTTCAAACTCATTTTGATTTTTGAGTCTTTGTGGAGGGAACAGAAACATCTTTTCAGGTTTTCTCCAGAAGAACTGAAGGCTCAAAAAGAAGGCGAGAAATAAGTTTTGTCTCGGTACTTAAAAAAACAACAACAAAAAAGAAGAAAAGCTGAAAAAATTACTTCTGCATAGGAAATTTAGAACTGAACAGAAGATATGCTGAGCACTGAGGATTTAGTAAGTAAAGCACAAGACCATCCTAAATTTCAGAACTTAGTTAAAAATACGTGGTCTGTTTCCACAAATCTTGCTTTTAAATCTGTCAAGGTCCAACTTTTGAACACTTGAAAGCCTACAATACCAGAAAAAATAATTTTTATTTTTTGAATTCAAAAATAAAATTTTAATAGTATTCTTATAGATTAAACATCAATTGCCACCCTATTTTATATCATTTTATCTATGAATATCTCTCAAATTTCTTTTAGCTTGCTTTACATCTTTTTTTATCCATGCAATTATGTTACGTATTTTTGCCTATGTGTTCTTGAAAACACAAATGAGCTTCTGCTCCCATAATTTCTGTTACTCTTGGTATGAAATTCAGAAGGCTAAATCCAGTGAAGCAACAGCAGCAGCAAAAGCAAACTCATCTTCATGTCAGTATGTAATACATAGTGGAATAAGCTCAAATTGAGAGACTACAGGAAAGGAATCAGAAATTTAATAGCATATCCACCGATTAACTGAATAAAATACATGTAATTAGACTGTTGCTTGAGAAAAAAAACATTAAATATTAGTGTCAAAACCCAGTTACCTCACCCCTGAGAGCAAGCAGGGAATGTGTCAATAAGTGTGCTTGCATATATGAATTTGCACTATTTATGTATATCACTCAACCTGACTAGGACATGCTGTAGGCTCCAGAGACTAAACCACATTAATTCTTTCCCTGAAAGCAGTTATGTATATTAGTGTAATACAAAGATATTTGAACAGGTTTGCAAAATCCTATTGTGTTTTTTTTTCTTTTGAGCCAGGATGACATTTACTATTAGCATCAAAATGTATCAGCTTCATAACTGTGATTTATTTTTTAAAAGTTTCAGCTTCTGGGTGATCAGAACAGGAACTAATTAGCGATTACAAATTTTTCAGCCTCTATCACAAGCTTCTTGCAGTCATAATAACCACAATTCTCATGCAGTTTCTCGTTCTTTTTCAGTTACAACCATGAACCAGGCACATCATTGCAAAAGAACATTTGACACTGATCTAAAGCAGCATTTATGCAAGAAAAATGAAGGAGTTACAGTGGTAACATCACGGATCTGGCCTATACAATCACCAAACTGAGCTCAAGGAGTGCAGCACAAGCAGAGCCCAGAGGCTCTCTTCACATGAAATAATAAAATACCATAGGATCACAGAATTTTTTTTTTGTTGGAAAATACCTTTAATCATAGAATCATAGAATGGTTTGGGTTGTAAGGGACATTCACTAGACCAGGCTGCTCAAAGTCCAGTCCAACCTACGACGATGGAGCCCCAGGTATAGAGCAACCACAACTTCTACAGGCAATCTGTGCCAGTTCCTCAGCACCTTCACAGTAAAGAACTTCTTCCTAATTCTTAATCTAGACCTACCCTCTTTCAGTTTAAATCTATTCCCACTCATCGTTAACGTTGATATGTGTGTGGACTTTCCACATGTGTGTGTGTGTGGATTTTCCATACAGGGAAAATCATGGGGGGAGGCAGTGCTATACCTGTGTGACCCTAGCATGTGTGTGATCCCACAGGACTCACCACTGTCATTCTCATCCTCAGAGCAAATTTGGGAATTGGTTGGATCTTTCCAACTCTCTCGAGCTAATGATAGGCAGTATGAGTCATCTTGCCTGCAGTTCTTGTGCCTGGATATAAGCTAGTCATCCTAAATCCCTTTTATATCAAATGAGGACAAACAGCACTGTTAGGGGGTTATTCAGATGGTCTGCTGGAGAAGCCTACATGTGGTCAGAGGAATTGGTTGGAGAATTTAGGATGGGAAGACATCTTTCTCTGAGCTCAGCCTATATTATCTCTGGAGAGAACAGCTTTGGCCTGAAGTCATCTATTACCTTTTCAACCTGAATTCTTGTAGGCCAGAAATTGGAATCAAATGCTCTTTTACACCAGAAGTCCAGAAATTCCTCAAATGCCCAGCAGTAATGCCCCTTGTTCTGTTTCTCATGGGACACACAAAATCCTGTTGTACCATTCAACTTTTTCCCTTTCCAAGCTGAGATGGATCCTTATGCTATTTCTTGCCCATCCTCATGCACTTACTTGCCCAATCTCAGACCTCTCTTTCATCCATGTCCTAGGAATCCTTCAGATAGTTTCTTCTGCCAGAATACTCTGCCTTTGGCATGCTGCACACAGGGAACAAAAGCTGAGGCAGGACTGAGCGCAGGCAAGGAGGTGTCTTGGCTCACAGACTGGCAACTCCCAAGGCATGAAATTTGCCTGTCAGAAAGTGCAGAGATCTTTCTGAGACAGAGCAAGGTGCTGCTGCCACTACTGATGTGTATTTGCTGGATGTGTCTGATGCAATGAAAACAAGGATTTAAAATGTCAGAACCTCTGGGGGGTGGAGGCAGATTATCAGTTTCCCTTTTCCAAAAAGAAAAATTAGTAAAACTCCTTTGTTTCCCTTTCCATGGGGGAGATGCTGGTGGCACGATCCCTTCGATGGTCTCACTGCTGGTTTACACGAGGGACTAATTTTCACTGAAAGCTAATCTTTACTGTGTCAGAGTCTCAGTGTCAATTTTATCTGTGTTTCTTGCTGTCACTGCTATTTTCCTCAGCAGCAGTGCCACTAGCCCTGCTATTAGCCACAGCTGGGCTTTACCTCAGAATAGTTCAATGTCTTTTTTGCTCAAAAAGTTACAGAAAGGGGCAGCATTAATAACAGTAAAATGATGCTAAAGGCATTGCTGAAGCGTAACAGAGGTTAACTGGGCAAAGCTATGTTGGTCTGACCCAGGCAGTATCCCAATGGCAGGCTTAGAGTTCACTGATTTATATTCACATCCTAACCTGAGGTTTGCAACTGGAGCCCATTTCCGAAGACCTGTCTAAATAGGGGCAATCAGGAAAATGAACCTGACTTAACCAAAAGTGTGACTTGAAAGTGGATTAGCTGATGTGCATTTGTGAACACTCCTAGGAAGAATAAAATTCGGCTTGTTTCTATTTATTTTATTTCACTTTCAGCAGAGAGCTAATTAAAACTAATACATTTTTATTCTCAGAAAGGATGTTAGCTATTGAATTTAATGTAATTTAATGGGATCACTTTAAAAGCTGAGTCATGCTAATGTTGGGGTTATTCAGTATAAATGAGATCTATTTTAAAAACTCTTGCTAGAAATTTAAATTCCCAGTATCTTCTTTGAATTCTGCTTCTGCAGCAACCACCAGTCATTTCCTCGTATAAAGTTCTCTTGAAGGCTAGTGGCATTGGGAAATCTTTCTTGCTAAATACTAGCTGCAGCAAATGGAGGCTGGAGAAATTAAACAATCTGATGGAATAATGAGTAGCAGTTTCGACAGCTGAATTCTGTTCCACAACAATGTTCTCTGAACCCCAGGACAGTAGGATATGTTACGTGCTGCTGGAGCTTGCAGCCTGCCTTGCTTGCTGTGCCAAGCCTGTAGACACAAAGCACCAACAGCATAAAGACCACAAGGCTCTGTGGTTACACAATTGTTTGTCTGTGGCATCTGCATAAATTGCTTGTAATGATAATCTCAAAGGAAATGAAGTACAAGCAAATGCCTCAATCCCTTTAAGAAATAGGAATGTCCTTGTCTTGAAAGCCACGAGATCTCTCTTCTTTCACTTATTCTACCTCTAGTTTGCTAAATAACATCTTTTCACTTTTGTTTCTGATGCAGGGGTGTACGTGCTCCTGTCTTACTGAGCCATAATAACAGGACAGCTCAGAACAGCAAGTGCTGTTTAATAAGCTACATTTGCAGTAGCTACAGTGCAGTAATTTTCCATAAGAAGTAATTTGAATATACAAAAATAGCAGCATGCTTTAAAATGTTCAATATTTTGCAATACAAATACATTTTTAACAATTTTTAACAGAAAATATCAAAGCAATTGCCCAGTAAAAAAGGGAAAATGCTTACCCACCTCAGTATAAGTCAGAGTAGTAACAATTTCATAAGACATATTCATCTTTAATCCCTTTCACAAGCTTCTGCTGGCTGGCAGAAGGCAGACTATTTCCCCCTCTCTCTGCTTTTTGCTTCCTATTTAAAAATCGTTTGGATTCATCATAATCAACACAATATATGTACAATCATGAAAAATAGCCTGCAGCTCTGCTGGATGAAGCATATCAGCTTGTTCTCCAGTTTTAGAAAATTCTATTTTATGGCTATCGCAATTGCAATGAAGAGGCAGAGTTGCAAAGAGAAGCTGTTTGAATAATATACATAAGTATTTTGACAAAAAGACTAAATGATGACAAAACAGCGTCCTTATGAAATCATAAAAAATAAAAAGTAATAAAAAGGGAATTCACCAGGGAAACACACAGGTGATATTATCTATATTTTTTGAGAAAGTAAATTGACAAGTGAAAAAAGAAAAATAATCTCTGATATGCATGCAAATCATGCATATCGAGTTATTTCATGATGTAGATGATCACCATTGTCCCTGCAAAACCAAAATCTAGCAATCAAGTCCTTACTTTTCTTCCCCTTATTTCAATCCTATGACTTTGAGATTTTCTGATCTATTTTCATTCTGTGAAATTTTAGGTTAATGATACAAAAAATATTTGCCTTGATAATAAAGAGTTTTGAAGTTCTCCATTTCTGTTTTCAATGCCTCATTATTCTTATTTGTAGCATCTAAAGTCTGCAAGTTGACGAGACTCCATAACGCTTTGCATTTTACAAGTCGGGAGACAAAGCATCCTACTTGTTCTCTACATGTTTAGTGCTGTCAAATCATTAAAGCTCTCCCAAGGGTATCCCTCCTTGCCAAATTTGAGACCTTATTAAAATTTACAGGAGGAGTTTGAGATTGGTGAACAAGCAGTAGCATATTTCCCAACTGAATTTGAACCAGACAGCCAGCTCCAGATCCCAGAAGTTTGTCTTTATTTTGCTGAAATTGCTGTTTCTTCCGGCTGATAAATACTGATAAACAACAGTGATAAAAAATGAGCTGAGAATAACAAGAAAAACTAAAGAATAATCAAGAAAGGAACCAAGCTGATAGGTTCAGTGGCCTGAATCAAACCTCACTGAAAGAGAAAAGATGTGTAAGTCAAGTTCAAGAAGCTCCTCACCCAACTGTAGGATCAAACATGTGAGAGACCTTGGACCTTCCATGATTTTCCATGTTTGTGAGTGGAACTCACAGAATCTCCATTCTAAATCCTTAGCACCTCCTGCCAGGTGGATCTAAAACTATCCCCCAACACTCTGAAAATGCAGGCTTCTATAATCTCCCCTGCTCCAGAGAACTACTCATCCAGAGCTGAAGATGAAGTAGGGAAACTCATCCAAGTAATACTACAGAAAAAGATGTCACGTGGGAAAGGAAAACAATATCTACCTCCCTCTGCAACACTCCGTAGTTCTTCTTCCTTGGTATCCTTAAAGAAACAAAAATTTAAGGTTAAAAGTGATTAATAGTTTTCACAGAAATGATGGTGGGTAGTAATTAGATTTGAGAGTGATGGAACTGGGAGACCTGAGAGAAGATGCAGCTCTCCCAACCAAAAGAAAGAGTAACAGCGACAGGTGAGGCCACGTGCTTTAGAGCTGATGCTTGTGGTAAAAGGGGTTGTAACTGTTGAATGTCAGCCTATGAGATCATGGAAACAAGGAACTGGAAGTGAATCCTAGCAAATGCAGGATGTGTGTGGGTGGGTGGGTGACAATTTCAAGCTCTAATTCTCTCCTTCATTGTTCTCACACCTTCTCCCACCTTCATACCTCCATGCATTGCTGCAGACAATGAGACACCGACTGCTGATCTCTGCTTACACTTTTGGAAACAGATATAAGTCAAACATTTAGTGATTTATACTAGATCATATTTCCCCAGCTTACATATAAAACTAGCTCGTAGAAAAAAAGCCTAATTGATGATTTTGAAACAGCAGAATTCTGCTGATTCTATTCCAAATATAGAATGGGCTGAAGCTATGAGAAAAACATGGAGATAAATTTATGGCAGGAATATATATCACCAGAAGGAGAAATGAAAAATCTCATGATGAAATCAAAGAAACACAATGAAACTGACCATTCAAGACAGTGCTTGATGATTCCAGTGTACACTGGAAGTTTATTTCATCCTGCTGCAAGATTCCTTTATTATGGTAAACGTGATTGCAACATCTCGTATTAATATATAATTATTTCAAAGGCAAAAATTCCTCTCTTTCCTTCCCAGATACCACAAACCTCTTTAATTCCCTTGTATGTCCATTGAAACAAATGCCCTAAACCTCAGCAGGTGGCAGAGAAAGCAATTGGGGCAGCAGATGATTAAAGTCCATTGGAAAGCATCTGCTCCTCCACCTGCCCCTCTAAGGGCTGAACCTTAGACTCTGCCACTTGGCCAGACATTTATTTTTTATGATGTTATATTCATGCTTAGAGGGCCTTACTATCAGTCCCTTTTTACCTTCCCCCCTCCCCAGAACCATGAGGAAATATGCTGCCCCTTCACCTTCACTCCTTTTCTTGCAAGTGTCAGCTTTGTCAATCATGGAGAGATGATCCAGCTCATGAAAATGTGTCACAGCAGCCAGAGTTTCTGCTCTGACCTTCAGCTCTGCCCTCTGCTGTGACTAACAAGTTTCATTTGCCACTCAGAGAAATCTGGTTGTTTCCAGCAAAATAGAACTTCTTTCTTCCTAGAAGAAAGAAAAAGAAAAGAACCCTGGCTGAGGAAATGTAATAATTTCCTGATTTTACTTCACTTTTTGTTCAGGTCTAGGAACAACTTCCTTATATACCAGAAAAAAATCTATATGAATCATTAAAATTTGAGCAAGAAATCTATCCTTTAATTAGTTTTCATCTCCTGTTTGCTAGGAGTGGGAGTTTTCTTACAGAGAATGTACATAGCAGAGCAGGTTACTACCAAGAATAAAGAAATAGATTTTAAAACAAAAATGATACTATATTTTCTTTGATACACTTGTTCAGGAGCTTATTTTCCATCTACAAACACTTAAATGATATTTTTATTTTTTAAATGTTCTGAGACCGAAGGTTGTTATTATGTGCGAGTACATAATTCCAAAATTCCTGCTGAAATCTGGATAACGGATGTGGATGACTGTTATACAGCACTGCAGGATGAAAGCTTCAGTATTCAAAGAACTTGATGGCTGAAGGGCTGAAGCCCCCCCTAAATGGACATGGGGCTCTGAGCAGGGTTTGAGTTTACTGGAGACATTTGACAACATGCCTGAAGATTTAAGATTTAAACCTTAAGATTTTTGAAATAAATCTACATCCATGACTTTAACCAGAAAGTTTCCCTTCAGGCAGTTGGTCCAATTCTGCAAAAACTTGTGGCAAACACCCAAAAAAATTTATGATGGCAACATAAACTTCACAAAATACAGAAACAAAGAACATTATCCTAATATGAATTGGATAATGTAAATAGATAAGCAAGTACTTCTCTTCTTTTTGATTAATGTCTCTTTCTTACTGAGCAATCAGCCTCCAAAACTGTCTGTGCAATGTGCTTTTATCGGTGTCAATTTTAATAGCTTTAAGGCAAAATTCTTTATTCTCCATATAGGAAACACATTTACTAGTCTCTCTTGTATACACCTCCATTATGAAAACTTGCTGAATTACATAGTAAAACTTGAGTAGTTCACATATAACCACTGCATGGAGTGATTGCATAATCCATGATAATGCTATAAAACTGTTTTCTGAGTAACAGCCTATAACCTCCTTTTGAATTTCCTTGGATAAAACATGTTTTAAGGAAGTGTATAAATATCCACTGAGCACCCACAGACTTCTGTTTCATTGCTTCTGAATCCCAGCACCTAATCTTGCTTTTATGTCATGTACTATATTACAAGGAAATGAAATGCAATTCAGTAAATTATCCACTTCAAGTTGTGGCCATTTCAGTGGATAAAGAAAAAAAAGGAGCCCTTTATCTTCTATTTGTTTTAAATCCCACAAGGATGCTGGCTTTATATTTACTCTTAGCTTGGGCTTTACTGTGAATCTTCAAGAAAGCTCCTCAAGTAGAGATATAATGAGCAGAGATGTCTTGAACAAAAGTAATCTCTGACTCTTAACACAAACACTATTTATTGCACATGTAGTAGCAGTAGCACTGTATCAAATTCCTGACAGCCAATACTTTGATAACTAATACTGTTGAATCCAACATTTCACTCTTGTTTTTAACAATTATCTAATCAGGACACTCTAGAAAGGGCATTACCATTAAACCAGGAAACAACAGCCTGCAATGTGTGAACAGCTGGATCCCAAACGAGCCATGGTACAGCACATCCCATCAGAGTTTAGGCTACTTATCCGAATATTAACACTGAGGATTTCCTTTTAATCAGTTTGTTTTAAGACTCTAGAACTGTTAGTGATTATTTGATCTACCAGCTAATACCTGTCACCGTGAGAGACACTGGGAGCACAGTGTTCCATATGGATGCACCATAGCCCCTGGTCTTTGGCCTCTAATTCAAATGTAGATAGATCAGTATTTTTATTGCTGTGAGTCATTGATGCCAGACACCTAATCCTCTCCTTAAGTCATTCCACTAGTTCTGGTCTGGTATTCAGAAATGAAGAAATTTGCTTTTTGAGTTAACCCACCCTTTCTTGAAACAAGCCTCTATTAGCTGAAATGACCAAACAAAAGTTCTAGAATGTAATTTTATGCCCCAAGGTTTGGAAACTCTTTATTTTTCCAGAAAAAGGGATACACATCATGTTCACAATAGACCCCACTCCAAGATAAACAATCCCCTACCAGTGATAGCTTCTTGAAATACCTTACTGAGAAATATAACATTAGTAAAAAATATTTGCATTCAGCTTCTCCATGAATCCAGCCTTTAACTAGTTAAATTATTAAATCCTAATGCATAACCACATGCATGTTTTAAAGGAAAAAACCCAGAGCACACTGACTTTAAAAATATTGCTATCTACTTTCCCTCATCCATTTGACCTTGAAATTAAAGGCTTTTCTTTTTCCTGGCTTTACTCACCTGATGTATTTCAGAGCAGCAATATTACTGAAGTCAATAGAAGCATTGGTATGGGTAAGTGCTACTCAAGATGAGGAAGACTTGCACTATCAAGCCCTAAAATTGTTTGCTTACCAACAACCTAAGGAGAGCGATAATGGTTTACATGGAAAGGTGAACTAGGCTTGATATGAGAACTATAAATGCATCCTCTGATGAAAATGTTATTCTAATCTACTTTTTGAATAGAAATAGCTGGCAACATGAAGGCTTTGGAGGCTAAATTCCTGTCTGCTACATTTTAAAGAGAGAAGGGAAAATGTTTCTTTGTGAAAGCATTATATGTTCTGAGAAAACAGTAGCTGAAAATTAAATATTCTTGCATAGTTCACACCCGTAGTGTATTAATGATTTGTACTGTAACTATTTAACCCCTAGGAGAGAAAAGTAGTTTCTACTTTTAAACATTAGGTGACTCTATGCTAACCCAGATATTTCTGACCTGGGCTAAACAAAGGGATTGTATTTTATACATTAACCAAGGAATACTTATACACATATATATGTATATATATATATATATGATTATTCACTAGGATCACTGCTGCAAGTGGACTAGAAAATTAAGCTTTTCATATTTGCTTCCTGGTGGAAGCTATGTAAAACAGAATAATAAATGATTGTCACTTTATTTCAGAACATAAAATTAATCTTAGAAAACAGAAAAGTCATGAACAATATTGCAGCAGTATTTCATGGTTCACTGGTTATTATCACTTGCCGACCTTAAGGTCACAAAAGAACATTTCTCATTTGTTGCCTAGAGTATCTGTGACTATATTCCTATTGTCAAACCTAACCTTTTGGAGAACCACAGAGGGGCAAAAAGGAGAGGAAAAAACTATTTAAATGTATATTTTCTTTTTCTGCAGAATGTGGAAAAATAATAATAGAATTAAAAGCTTCAAGCTGCTGGAGATAGAGCGTGGAGATAGAGATGGATTTAAATATTTAGTCCCTGTTGTGACTAAAACATTAATCAATAAATTAGCAGCAGCACCAGATGGGTTCCCTAGAGCTCAAAACCAGAATTTCCCAAACCATCAGTGGTAGCCAAGTCTTCACATAATTTGAAGTTTTGCAAAAATGGGCAATACAGAGAACAAATTACTTTGGGGGTAACAGAATCTATTATTTCTTGGTCAGTGATTTGAAGGTAAACATGGATATTGGTGTATGCACACAAAAAAAAATCTTCATGGTTCATCCAATACACAAATTCAAGACATAAATTTAAAGGAAGTGTTTACTCATCAGTTATACAGAATTCCAACCTTCTGTGCCACTTGGATGGGGGACTGAAATAAATTGCTTTTCTCAATCTTATGTCTAATAGAAAAGTATTCACTTCATCCCCTCATGACATTTATCACTAATTGGTCGTATGGGGGTTTGGGAAGGAGATTCAGTACAGCAAAGAGCTTGTAAGAACTATGGCTCCATTCCTCCTTATATTTTTTCTGGAAAGACATTTTCAGTCTCTGTAAAAGATTCTCAAATGGAGACATTATTAATGGCAACAGGATGCTCTCACTCTTGCAAAGCTTAGGAATTACACAGGTGACACAATACACAAAGCAACTAAGTCCATGCGAGTAAAATTTAATTTTCTCCAGATCATTCACTTGACAAGAAATAGCCTGAGTCAATACTACTAAACTCTCCTGTTCTTCAGAACAAAATGTTTGCGCCCAGGCAACTGTTTGAGAATGGCCCTCAGCTCATGCTAATTCTCAAAATAAAATGACAGATTATTTGGCAGAGTGCCAGGTGACACAACCTTCCAGCATGCAGGAAACCTTCCTGACTATTTAACTGCAGGCATAAATAGACTGCAGTGTCTGAGAAGGCATCAGCATGCTCTTCTTTACTGGCACAGTTGTAGCCAGAATCTTCCAGACCTTCAGTAGAGTCCCTTAAAAGATCTTTTGAAAGTTTCTCCATAGAAAAGCAAACATGAAACAAACAAGCCCAGCCCATCTCCCAAGAGAAATTACATAAAACTGAGAATTAATGGGCTAATCATTCATGGTCATTTCCTCTTATATTTAAGAGGAATAGGTAGCTCTTCAAATATTAAAAATCGGATTTTGACACATAACACATTTGGTAGACTCAAGTATCTACTTCCCCACTGATGTGTGGGTGATTTATGAACATCATTTCCATTAACAACAATGGAAAATACTCAAGTCAACCCCTCCAGTGCATCATATCAAGGGCAAATTCCTACATCATTTGCCTTTGTTACTGATTCAAATACAAGCTGTGAATAGACCAGTACACAGATTATATTAGAGCTCAAGGAGTGGGAAAAAAAAATCCCTTCGTAGTACAAACAGACTCTTTATTTTGATTTTATTTATTTTGTTAATAAGATTCAGTGTTCTCCAAAGTGACATCCAGGCTGAGACTCAGTGCTGGCAGGGTAAGGAAAACAAACAATTAGACTTGTTCCTATAAGCTATTTTTTATTGTGAGGTCATGAACTCTCTCCCCCTGACTACCCTCACACTAAAATAAAGTCACTGGCTTAGATATAAAAGTGTTTGTGTTTTGACAGCTCTCCTGCTCTGCGTTTTCAGCCAGAGCATATTAGGCAAGCAGCAATGAGTTGGCAAAGCATTTCCAATTAAGCATATAGGGAGCCCCTTTGCCAGTCTCAGCAAGTGATCCTACCTGCAACCCCCAAGTGTTCGCCTTGGCCAGAAACTGATTTTGAAAGCTAATTAATTCTTACAATAAGCCAAATTTTAGAACATCTTTTTTCACTATACGACTGCTGATGCAGAGCAAGTATTCAGGAAGACCACATCATCAGCAATGATAATTTTCTGTATTTTTTACATTAAGGGTTTTGTGTTGAGGGATCTCCAAGAACTTCGCAATTATTAATCTATGGCAGCAAATGTCACCATCGCTGGGATGAAGCATGATGTCTGGATGAGCACCAAAGATGTATATCTCACTGTCTGCCACACTCTCCATGTTATGTATTTTAAGCAACTCTCAGTTTGGGGAAATGCAAATAAATGAATAAATGCATTTATAGTGCATTATAAATAAAAATTTCTTAAGCCCAAGTGAATGAAGCATTACTTGTATGATGACATCCTGCTGTAGATACCTGGAAATTTCTGCAGCTTAACAGAAGAGGAATAAACATTTTCCCTTCCATCAGAGCAAGCATATATATTCATATCTGGTACTAGGATCCATCTGGGAAAGCTTTTTTTTCCTGAATGTGTCATTAAAAAAAGTATAATAATGATTGATTTTTTTAATAATTAAAAAAAGGCCAGAGTATTTTCTTTTACCATAATATTTCAGAAGTAGCTGTGCATAAGATTGGCTTTGCTATGAAGCCTTAATTGAGGACATGTTTACTGATAGGTATGTTCATGTTCGCTAGGCTTTCCACAAACTCAAACTGAGATCTGAGTAACTTCTAGGCACCAGAGAAGGATAAAGACAGCATTTTGGACAAACCACGTGAAATATGACTTTGTTTCATTTCTGCACAGAAGGATTTTTATCCGCATCAGGTGAGTTTTGCTTTGATATTTTCACAGAATCACATAATGGGTAAGGTTGGAAGGGACCACATCTGGTCCAACATTCCTGCTCAAGCAGGGTCATCCTAGACCTCATGGCACAGGATTGTGTCCAGATGGTTCTTGATTATATCCAGGGAGGGGGATTTCATTACTTTTCTGGGCAATCTGTTCCAGGGCATTTTCACCTCCTCTGTAAAGTTCTTATGTTCCAGTGAACTTCCTGTGCATCCGTTTGTGCCCAATACCTCATGTCCTATTGCTGGGCACCACCAAGCAGAGTCTGGCCCATCCTCTTGGCACCCTCCCTTCAGATAATGACATATTTTGATAAGGTGCCCTCTTAGACCTCTCTTCTTGAGGCTGAACAGTCCCAGCTCCCTCAACTTTTCCTTGTAGAAGTTGCTCCAGTCTCTTCACCACCTTTGTTACCCTCTCCTGGACCCACCCCAAGAGCTCCATGTCTTTTGGTACATAGGAGCCCAGAACTGAACACAGCACTCCTGGTGTGCCCCACCAGGGCTGAGTAGAGAGGGCAGAATCAGCTCCCTGAACCTGCTGATTCTTTCCAATGCACATCAGGATTCCTTTGGCCTTCCTGGTCACCAGGGCACTGCTGGGACATGGACAGCTTGTTTTCCTGCAGGACACTCGGGTCATTCTCCACAGAGCTGCTTTCCCCATTCTGGGCTGGTGCATTTTGAGTTTCTTTTAACTGAAAAGCAATATGAAAGTCTTATCCTTCTCAAACTAAAAGGGAAGCAAAGACCTTAAGTGCAAAACCACATAAAGTCACAACCGATTGCAATTATTTAAAACCATCCACAGTGAGATGATTACTTGACAATTATTGATTCCTGAGGGCACAGAAAGTGACAAAGAATTCAGTGTCAAATATTTAAGGGCAGTGGGAGTTTGGTCTTGCTTTGGCTAGTATTATACCATCAATGGTCTGGAAAGATTTTTCCCTATCAATTGAATTTAGGCAGAAAGTGGGTTTGTTTCTCTTGTTGCTCCAGTTATACAACATTCACAGTCTTACAATGAATTCTGTCAGTAGTGCACATTTCCTGACACAGAAAATAAGGATTAAAAGGTTTTGAAAACAAAATCCAACGAAAACTGTAAAAATTGATTAAATCACAAAAAATATTGTCTGAAATATTGTAACTAAGCCAGGTAAATAAGGTCTGGAAAGGTCATAATTATTACTATTATTATCAGATCTTCCCCTTTTTGTAGACCATTCCCTAAAGAATGCTGAAGCTCACATGGATACTATTCCTGCTCACTAAATATATGCTATTGAATCATTTATAATATGCCTCCCCATGGACTACAACCCCATGGATTAATAAATAAGTCTCAAACAAATAAAAAATCAGAGAAAGATTGTTCAACTGACCAGGAAACAGACTTAAAGGAAGAAGGGGATTTTGCCCTAGAGAGAAGATATTCTTTTTTTCTCTCTTCATAAGTTAAGGGAGTTATAATTCAACAAGTTCACAATAAATTATTAATTCTGACTTGTAGCAGAAATTGATAAAACAGATAAAAAAATATAGTAAGAAATTCACTAATGGCTTGAAGCACAGTCTCCCCCTGTGAGTTTATACCCCCTTAATCCACAGCCTTCCAGTGTGTAGGAGCCATGTGTTCCCCTACCAAAGGCTCATCGATTCACCCACCCCTCAACACTGCCTTTGCTGGGGTGACTGCTGTGGCAGGTTCAGAGTCCCCAGCAAGGGCCTGGATATCTGCTAAATTGTTAGCAAAACACTTGGAAATGGCTCTCTTTTCCAATGGTTTTCAAGGATCCTGTTCAGGCAGCTTGGACACAGTGCACGCCCAGGTCTTTCCCTGCAGGATGCAGAGGTTTAGAGCACCCTAAGCTGCCCCATGGTCCTGCCAAGAAAAGCATTCTCTCTGAAGACCACAGTCTCTGAGCTGTGAAAGCAGGACTCTACTCTCCTGTCAGGAGGGTGAGCCATGCTTTTGAGTTGGTAGAATATTTTGAAAAGCAATGCAGTATTAACCTAATGCAGTTGAAACAGCCTTGCTGGCAAAACAGAGAGAGGGAGAGAGATTTCTTCAGCCAATCAGAATTAATGGGCATCCCCAATACCTTTGCTATTGTTTAGTGTGGAGTTTGGGCTTCACACTCTGACCTAGAAGTGATGTGAAGGAAGGTTTCACTGTCTCATAATTGTTTCATTCTTCTACCCATTCATTGTTCATGCTCAATTGTTTCATTTTTCTACCCACTCATGTTCCCTGGTTCCCTACTGCAACACTGGCACCCTCTGAGCAACAAAAGGAAACAGTTACTGAATGAGGTCTTATTTACAATCAGTGAATATTTAATTTACTTCATGTGTTGCCTACTGGGAGAACAGGAATGTATCAGCATCCTCCTGTTACACAAACTCATAGTCCTCAAGACTCTCATTACAAGAAGGGCTGGGTGGTGTAATACCGGGAATTCCCTCTTCATTTATCCCCCTGCACCCAAAGATGGCTTGCTATAGCCTAAATTTCATATACATATAAACATCATATATATATATATATATATATATATATATATATATATATATATATATATATATATATAATTTTTCCTATATATGTACTCATGACAAATAAGTAATTATATAACCTTAAACTCAATTTTCTCATTAGAAATAGAAATGTGACACTGGTTTAGTTTGTTTCTGCAGTGAAATTACCATTTTTTTCTTATATCCTAGGGTATTCACTCTCATGCCGGGGTTCAAACATTTCCAGATTTAGTGTCAGTAAAGAATTTCCCTTAAGTGAGGTTGGTGGGGACACAGTAGAACAGGGTACATGTGCACCATAAGCTCCTCTAGTATATTTTATCCAGTGGATTCCCTGCCATTGCTCTGGCCTCCAGCACTGCTGCTATTTCAGTTTCACTTGATCTTTACCTATGGTGCATCCATATTTATAGCTACAGAGAATTAAGTGCCTTAGCTTATAACTGAGGTTGCTGAGTTCAGTATGGGGGCATATTTCATGTCTGTCCCTTATGGCTTTATATTCCCTGTAAGACATAGTGAAATACTTCCATAACCTGAAACATTGTGTACTTTCTGAAGCAAGACCTTTCTACACTTCATGTTTTGACAATGAAATTGCAAATTCATCCCATAGAAATATTTTTCCCAAATGTAGAATTCAAAAGTCAACATCAAGTACATGAATTTCTTTCCTTTGCTGTTTTCATTCACATTTGTCTCTCTCTTTCTCTCTCTCTCTCTCTCTGTCTCTCTCACCATCATTTCTTCTTTTCTGCTCAATATACTAAACTGAGGGCAAAATCTGGTTATTAGGCATGTGTTTGTAATATTGAAAACAACATAATGAAAGGACACCCTTTCATGAATATTTTTTATATCCATTCCCATTACTCTATTAATAATGTGAGAAAACCCAGGTCGAAACTCATCCTGACCCTACAGCTATTGTGGTGGCTTCAGACTCTCCTTTAGTCTACAAAGAGATGGGGAGAGGCTGTTTGAAACATAATTTTCCTTTTTCTCCAGTTATTCTAAAGTTTTGGATGGTATTGTTCTACAGTTAAATGTGCTTTGGACCACATTTCTGAACAGCTTGCAGAGACTACCTCATAATCTAATGAATGCTACACTTGAAGGGTTAACCTCATTAATTGGTGCTGTGATATCCACCTGATCTCTTCCTTCCTGCTTCCCAAGAGAAGTGTCAACATTAAAAACTCAAGATTTGTCTGCTGATAATTTTTAAGGGATAAATAATTTGATTCATAAGACTTTGAAGTATCTATTCAATCACAATGTGATTACAATGGAGTTTCTCTCTGTAGAGTACAAATCCCTAACTGGGATTTTTGGAACAACTCACCTGTTTGTAAAATCTAAGTATGCAGTGCAGGACTGTGGAGGAACCTGAGCTCACTTAGATCCTAAGTTCAATATGGAAAAGGTAAGAAATATCTTGTATATCTTGTGAACCTTTAGACAACAGCTGAAAAAGGAAAATTTATACCTAAGTTGTTCATGATGGTATTTTATGACCAACACAGAAAATTGTTCTAGGTTTATCCCTGAAAAAGAAAAAAAAAAAAAAAAAAGGAAAACCAATCCAAAACTTTACTATTTTTAGCATTATTCTGACATCACAGGAATTAATGAAGAAAAAATAGTAAATCCATCTTGTCCAACAGAGTTTTTCACTCCATGTTTGACTAAAGTTACAGTTTAGATTTCTAAAGACACATCAGGGAACATGAGAGAAAGATAATTTCTGATAACTTCTAGATGCAAGCAGGATTCATTTGAAGACGTCAGTAGCTCTTAGAGCGGCAACACTCGCTGGAGATATGTTTTCTAGAAAAGATATGATTTTTTTTATTTTAAGATATTAATAGACAACTTTTAAAATTTCTTAAAGTTATTTCTGTTTCAGTCATTCACATAATTTTTTTTTTCTTTTCAAAAAGTTCTGCCAAGAAAATATAGCTGTATATATGTGTATGATATATATATATATATATATATATCTACATCTCACACCCCCTTGCAGCTTTTCTGATTTCTCAATACATTCTTATGACCTAAAAAGATCTCAGAATTATAGATTCTTTTCAACATTGCCATTACCCACAAAGAAATTTAATGTCAGAGAAGAATGGGGCATCATATCAGAGCACTTCAGCTTGAAAAGTATAAAACAAAAAGTTTGCTGGAATTTCTGGCCAAGAGAAAAAAACATATTTTCAAAAGAGGAAACTTTCTGCTCACAGCCATTTGCTTTGAACATCTCTAAAACAAAAATTAACCCAGAACATGGCTTATCATGATATCCCAGGGGAAACCAAGAAAAACATTTTTCAGGCAATTGAGGTAACATAAAATCAAAGATACATTTATAAAAAGCAAGAAGAAATAAGTGTCTAAGAGTCTCAGCCTCAGTGAATTCTGTGGTTATTAATTAGGCTTTAATTCACTGCAACTCTCTTCCTAATGGACTGGCAATTAATTATTCTATTGGCTATTTAAGAATCATGGCATAATACTATGCTGGAGGAAACACATTCTAATTTACATTGTTCTGGCCCAGCAATGATATTGGGGATGATTACTCCATTCTGCCCTTCTAAAAAACAACCTAAAGGACAACATAGACTTAGCAGAATCCTCAGTAATTCAATCAGCCCTCTTCTGATATGGTCTTGCATAACGGGATTTAGTTATAGATGTAAAAGATTTTGCTGGTTTTAGTGTGGACCTCACAGTTATGGGTTCAGAAGTCAGAACACCTTTTTACATCCTTCTGGTGTACATCCCACAGTGACTGCATGGGACCACCCTGCATCCCACAGGATGGTCCCACCAATAGTTAGGGATAGTCTCATCCATTAGAAACAATGATGAAATAACTATATTAGAAAACTGCTAAATATATCATTCAGAGGACTCAAAAATCTTGCTTGGAAGTGATCAGATGAAAAAAATATAACAAAAAAAAAAAAAAAGGCCAACCAAGCAAACATAAAAACCCCAAAAAAATACCCAAAACCCAAAAACTCACTCCAGATATTTTCTTAAGATTCATGCTGTAAGTAGTTAGAACAATAGGAATTAAGGTCCTGGCTGACATGTCCCTTTTTCTTGCAAAATTTTTCAGTCTTTTATATTTTCCATTCAATTGTTGCCTCTATATGTATACAGATTTTATATCCTTTTCTTCTACAGATATATCTCCATCTGCTGCTGACAATCCACTGAATGCTCATCTTTTCCCTAAATCAATATATTTAATATATACGCAATCCTTTTCATCCCCAGTGCAAATATGAATGGGAACAAACCCCACCAGCCTGATAAGAGTCATAGACATTTCCCTGCTGATAAGGCATTCAGCATCTCCCAGATCAAAGGTTAATTAACTCAGTACTTAAACATCTACTCACACAAGGAGTATCATCTAATTTTACCATTTTCACTTAATTCAGAGGTTATCATAAGGAAAACTTGTTGCACTCAACATGCATTATTTTTACATACACCCTTCTAAAGGATCTAAGCCTTCAAAAGTTAGTTACACAGCCAAATATTTTAGAGTAATCAATACCTACAATATTGACATGGTCTTCCACATCCTTTTACAAAGTGCACTTCCAAAATATCAAAAAAAAAAAAGGAGAAAAAGTTCAATGTGATCTCTGAAGATAATATAATCAGATAAATTGTAGATTATCCAGACACATACAACAGTAATATAATTTCATACAGTTCCATAGGAATATCTTCACCTTAAATGTGTCCCTAAACTAGAAACAAGTTCTTGTGGGTTGTCTGCCTTTTTGGCAGTGTCTAAACCTCAACAGGTAATTTCCCAAAATCACCTCTTGATCACCTCCACAGATCTATTTTCTATGGAAAAGAACTAATAATTTTTGAAGTACTATGATTTTATATTCAATTTTGGTTTATTCCAAGATTTTAACTTTTTTAATTGCCAGAAGTGTTTGCATTTCTTTTGGAGATATCTGAATATTCAAGAATATCAGTCTTCCTTTAAACAAAAAAAATAATTCTGGACTCAGTGATGAAAACTGTAATATGACAAAGTGAAAATGGAATGAAAAAGTGTCTGGATTTTGAACAAATTGTCTAGATTGGATGGAGACCTGAGCAACCCAGTGTAGTGCATGTCCCTGCCCCATGACAGGGAGGTTAGAACTGAATGATCCTTGAAGTCCATTCAAACCCAAAGTGTTCTACAATTCTGTGATAGGACGAAACAAATTTTGCAAATTCACCAGATATTCCACATAATTTTTCAATTGGCAAAAAGTTGCTCCTTTTTAGAAGGGATGTCAGACCTCGCAACCATCCAGATTTTGTTGCCAGTTTTGCAGTCCTTAATGCCCTGGCATTTAAGTATGAATTGGTATTTTTTTATCATTCTAGGCATTTGATTGAATGTGCACTCTCTATGAGATGGGGATATGAACCTTCTTGTCGAAGTTCCATACTAGAGTACATGTATAACTGTATAGCTGCATAACATGTATACCTGTATAACATGTATAACTGATCAGCTCTGTCCTTACCCTGAGGGAGAGGTAAAGAGCAGTGAAAGGACATATTTTGAGACACGCTTACCACACACAGTGATAGTGATAGGTTCTGAAACACAAAGCAAACCTTCACTGAATGTACCAGTGTTTTTCAGCTGCTGCACCTTTTGAATGTGTCAATGATTTAAAAGCTATTGCCTGGCATAATCACCTGGTAAAGGCTTTGCCCAAGCATAAACATATACTGTGGATGCTCAGAAGATAGTCCAGGTAATCTTACCCTGTTCATAAAAGTAGACTTTTTAGTGTGTATCAATTTCCAAGTCTCTTTGAAATTCTGAGTGTCCTTTTTTTAAAGTGTCTGAATAAGAACAGATATAAACATTGGCATGTGTATGTGCTGTGCTCAAAGCTGAAGGACAAAAACGATGGGCTGTTGTCATTGCATTACCATGCAATTGCTGTGCAGCTTTCTTTAGCCTTGTAATTCAGGGGGTCAGATAAAATAGCCAGGAAGGTCCCTTTTAATTGGAAAATCCATTAAATAGACAGGGAGGAGTGGGAAACGTATACTATGAAAAATACAAGCATTAACCTAATTTTTGCTTCAAGATCATATGCTGGAAAATATTTACCAGAAATAAACAGAGCTTAAGGCAAGGGTCAAGCAGCAGAAAGATGAACAGTTAGTGCACCATTAATATAAAGGATTATAGTCAGTATATGACTGAGAATAATTCTGTGGATGCTCTGGCAAAGACAAACATACAAAAGGCTTCTAAATGAAACCAGTGAAGCGGGAGTTCTCATAGTTTAGGAGCACACTGGCATGGTGCAGCTGAAAAAGGAAAAAAAAAAACACCCACTGGGAGAAAAAAAGTAATAAACTCTTGCTACCCATGGGCAAACTTCACAGCAGTTGAATAAGACAAATAGAAGAAAGCTTCTGCTGCTGCCCAGAGGGAAATGTAATGACCCAAGATATGACCTGCCATAGAGAGAGCCCTTCGGAATAAGACAGAAGTAGAAATCTGGGAAGTTATGTGAAACTAAAATAAGATCTGAATTAAGTCCAAGTCAGCCAAGCACTGATGGAACTGAGAGAAAATTTTGATAAAGCACTGCTGCTCCCTTCCCCCACTTCCCCAACATTATTGCCCAGGCCACTCAAATCCAAACATAACACATGTAATGGGAGATATATCGTGGTTGAATTGTCACACTAGCGTTGTTTATACTGGAGAAAGGGCAAGTGTAGGAGTCTCAGAACAGAGATTGAGAGTGGCCCAGCTGTTACATCCACATGCTATTAACACTGAATCTCCAAGACCATTTTAAAGTCTGAGACAGTATTTTTTGTTCTCTATGCAGTACAAGACCTTAAACTTCAGAAGGACTGTAAAACTTTACAGTCCTTGCTGAAACAAACCCCTGCTGTGAGAGAAGTCATTCTTTGTGCAAAGTCTGACATAATATTTGCCTTGTTTCTGCTTGGTTGGGGTTTATTTGGGGTGTTGAGGTTTGGTGTGGGTTTTTTTGTGTTTTTTGTTTTGTTTTGTTTTGCTTTGTTTTTGGTGAGTTTTCTTTATTTGGTCTTGTATTTCGGTATCAGCAGGGGAACTTTCAAGGATAGAAAAGATTTCCCAGTGTATAAGATCCATGTACATCTTTGGCTAGAGTTCTTCTCAAGTAGCAAACAGTGCAGAAAATATTTGAGTTATGGATTAGAAAAGTAATGATTCTTCTGTTTCTAAAGGTCTCCCAGGTTTATTTATTTTCTGAAAATAATGGAGCTCATTTTTCATCATCCAAGGTAATTAAGCTGAGCATTAGCACTCATTCTTTACTGCTCTTTCTTTTTCTTTCTGGCAGTCTTTATCTATTTGACATGAGAGATTAACATTATTCCTTTGAAAAAAAGTATCTGGCCCAAATTTTCCTCCACAGTCTCACATCCAACAACTTCTTTTAAAACAGACTGCAAAACTGAACTTTTCATGGAAACGTTAACATTAAACATGTTGACCCATCCTTCTTCTTCCCCTTGATTTGCTGAAATATTTGTTGACTGTGACCTAAATCTGTCAATAGTTTAGCAGCCTTGAAGTTATATTTTCCAGTTAAAAAAGTTTCTCTGGAAAAGGGTAAAATTCTCCCTGGTCTGTCTGTGTTATAAACTAGAGATTATAGTACACCACTTCAGTGGTGTATTATCCACTTCCTTTGTTTCATTCCTTCTATATTTTTTGTTACAGGTTTTCTTATCAATAGACATGATACATATAACAAATTATTAAAATAGAGACAGAGGCATCAATATGTTTACCCACAAGATGGGGAAGGGCATATAAAAGTCAGCATTTATTGGCTCTTTCATTTCTATCTGTAAAGATAGCAGGAGATATTTCTTTTCTGAATCAAGAATTATAAATTTGACCCAAAATACACAGGTTTTTAAGTGAAAAAACAAAAATAAGGTTAAAAGATGGCTGTTCATTCTTTTTTCTTTGTTTGTTTCCTTCATCCCCAATAGTTCTGTATGTATCTAATCGTATCTAAATGTTCTGCCTTCATTTTATTCTTTGGTGATCTGTAACTCTTTGTTCTTGCAGTCATGTTGTCCTCTGCCTTAAACAATTATTTCCCTTCCCTATTATTTTTTGTCTTGAGTTTGCTTATAGAATCAATTATGTCCCTTTTCAGACTCTGTTTTAAGAGCCTACCCAAGCTGTGCTGTCTTGAACATACCAATATTTTCTGTCTCAATGAAGTGCAGTCCAGAGATCTCTGAGCTAGAAAAGACTATAAGCCAGTCTTCTTGCATGAATCACTGTAACATCTCATTGAATCATGAGTTTAGGTCTCAAATTAATAGTCTCTGTTGTGCAGTACTAATTTTTTGCTAATAATATGCTTCTTTCTGCCTTCCAATCTTCCTCACTTCCTTCTCTGCCCTGAGTGATCAATTTACACCCACATCTCTATTCCGCCTTTCCATTTTATCACCCCTCAGTAATATTCACCTCCCACTGAAAAGAATCAGTGGATTAGTGTTTGGATATGATCATTGGAGGAACACACAGTACAACAGGGAAAAGAAATGCAGTACTCTTTAAAAGAGATCAATTGACAAAGGTGGTGCCCAAAAGGCAAAACAGAGTTAAAATAGATGATGTGAATCATTTTGGATTTATTGGGCTGATAATGAAAGACACTGAATGTGCATCACATTTACTCAGCTCAATAAAAGCTGAGAACAGCGTCTGTTAAGAACTAAATGGAAGGGGAAGCAGAGGGATATAAAACAAGTAATTAAGATACTGTGAGAAAGCTCAATGAAGTCATGGAAATTAAAAATAGAAGGGATTTTAGGAATGGCTGTCTAGTCCATTAATAGCCAAAAAAACATTTTCCCTTGTAGTACATCTTGTACAGATTCTAAAATCAAGTTCTAAACATGCACCATAAAATGCCCTTGAAGTATTTTGGAGAATGGGCAATGACAAATTTCTGGTTCTCTTTCAGCCTAGGGAACAGTTGCCTAACAGCAAAGAAAATGAAACCTAAAAAGCCTACAACTAAAATGATCTCCCCTATTCTAAAAATCACACTGACTGCTCTGAAACTGGTTTGTACTAAAAGGAAAATAAAAGAAAAAAAAGAAAGAAAGGTGATTTGTAAGGAAGAGAGGGGGAAAGACATAGTCCTCTTAAAAGCAAATGGAAAACTCTGCCAAGCACCACCGTGGTGGCCACCTGCTGTGCTCTGAGTCGGGAGTGGTAATCAGGGTGGGTCGGGTACTCAAGAGCTCTTTTATTTTTATTTCTCATTTCTTCATATCACAGACATGCATTTTGTCAATTCCTGTCTACTCAGATCACTAAACCCCTGTTCTGCACTTCTCTGCTGATAGATGTTATACATTCCTTTGGGATCCCTCCCTAAAGGAGCTGGGTATGAAAAGATTTTGTAGATGAAAAATGTGTTGAATGAGTATCTTGAAAATTTTCCTGACGACTGTTTAAGTGGGAGTCAAACTACTTTGGTGCATGTCATGGAAATAAAAGCAGTTTTTCTCGAAACACAGATGAACTATAAGTGCTTGGAGTCTAGGGTTGTCTTTTTTAGTCTGATAAATAGACTGTCATATGGTAGAGGTGAAATATGCAAGTACCTCAATCCAACTGGCATACTCCTATAAATAAATTTAATTTTAATGGGAATTTTCCCTGGCTAACAAATGACCAAGGAGCACTTCATAAAGCCCAAAGGTAGTAGCTTTTATTTCAAGGACACTTTTTTCTTCCTGAAGGGGATTTCACTATCTAATATCTACATGTAGCAGTTATGAAATATACATAACCAGTAAGGGACAGACAGAATGAAAAAGTAAAATGAGTGCATTTGCATATCTGGAAATCATGTCAGTCCTTCATTTCTGCACACATTCCCACAAGTCAAGAACTTCACCCACAGTCACACATGCTAAAGTCAAAAATCATGTTTCAGAAGTGTCTTTGAAAACTACAAAATTCCCTTAGTGGAAAACATGTAAAAGTACTCACAATGGTGTAGGGGAATTGAAAAAAAAAAAAAGAAGGCAAGGAGAAAAAGGAACTTGAATATATCTAAGTATCACTGTGCACTGTATCAACAGGTTTTAGATCTCTCTGTAAAAAAAAAGCTTTTTATAAGCTTTAAAAAAAATTAAATAAACTAAGCCCAGACAGAACCAGTAGCAGATCAGAAGCACAAAGTTACCGAACACCAGACTCTAAAGCTAAAGCTGAGAAAGGTTTAATAGACAAGAAAAATAATAAGTTTAAGGTGGGAAGTATGTTCAGGGGAGAAAAAAGAAAAGGACTGACCAACTAAACCTAAATAAAGGAAAAGACATTTGTTATTACGGGGCATGTGATATACTGTCAGAGCTTTACAAAGCAGAAATGCTCAGATGGGAATGAGGGGGAAGCCCAGCTGGGGCCAGTCACCAGTGCCATCCTCAGGGCCACTGCTAGGGCTGACACTGGTTAATGCCTCCATCAGTGCCTGGGACACTGTGTCCTCTGACACTTGGGTGGAGAAGTGGATGTGCTGCTCTCCAGATGGGCTTAGGCAGGCTGGAGAAACGGTGTGACAGGAAATGCAAAGTCCAGAATCTGAGACAGAGCCCCACAAGGCAGATGTGCAGACAGAGGCTGGCTGCAGACAGGGCAGCTGGGGAGAGATGGAAGGGTTTTAGCAGCACAACAAAACACCGTGGCCAGATTTTTTCCAATCTTTACATAAACTTTCATTTGTTTTTTCTTGCCTTTCAATTTAAGAGCTGAAATAATACTGAGATGAAAGAAAAAAAGAGAAAGTGAAGGGTTAACACACTTAAATTTGACAGAGCCCTGCCATGTGTTTTGAAAGCCATTTGACAACACAGAGCAGGAGGTGTGGTGCCCTGTAGTTCAGAGGGTACATTGTTTACCATGAAATGCCGGATTTGCATATGGTAAGTACTTTCTTTTATTAAAAGGCAAGGCAAATAGTCACACAAACTCCTCTGTAAATAGCAAAGAAGAACACTTAGCCACCCAGACTGAGGAATTACACCAATAGAAATGGAAGAAGAATCTGGCCAAGACATTGAAAAATACCCAACTTATCTCTGAAAAACTTAAGTTATTTTTCTTTCCTCTGTTTGGTGGCAGCTTTGCTCCTTTATCACCCTTACAAAATCAAAAAGAGGTCAACCCCTCCTGCACATGAGAAAAACCTCTTATTTAAAAATAAGATTTCAGTCTTGTGTGGGTTATGAAACCCTACTGGCAAACAAAGCTCACAGGAACCCTTATAACCTATAGGATACACAGTTTATCTTTGCTCTGATTAAATCTTCCATACGTTTTAATCTCTTCTCTTTCTTTGCACACTTTATAATAACACTCTCTTCCAGCAAACACTCTTTTAATCTTATAATTTGAAAACTAATTCCATTTCAGCTGTCTTTTTGGCAAGTGACCTTTTCTTATTCTTTTGCTACAGGTAAAAAAAAAAATCCTGTCTTTCTGATTTTTATCCTCAGCATTCTGTATCTCAGAACTGTTCATCTATTGAGGTTTTTGTCAGCAATAATATTTCTCATTCTGAGTTTCTTGGTGAACAAACCTTAGAAAATGTTCCTTCCTGAAAGCCATTTGATTAATTTGTCTAAATGCATTTCTTTTGTAAACCAGGCTGATTATTTGAAAATGTCACGTCTGGTAGCATATTTGAGAGCTATCCTGGCAAACAATGTTGACCAAATTAAAAACAAAGTATAGAGACATGACAGCAAGGTGGACCAATGACTGGCCTGCCATCTGTCACGGATGGATTAAAGCAATCTTTCTGTAGTGATATGTAGGAGACACTAATTCCAATCCAAATACATGGATTGGCTCTTGCAGAAGGAGATTTACTGAGAGAAATTTTTTTTTCTGGGTAGTTGAAAGTCAGTTGTCATGTCACTAAAACAAACTGCTCACTGTGATCCCAGGAAAACTCACATGTGCAATGTACTATATTCTAGCTACTACATCTAATCAATTGAGAGAATCATTACAAATGATTCGTGCATGTCTTGGGTGGTCTAAAGATAAAATAGTTAAGAGCCATAAACCACTGTTTTAATCTTCATAGTGTTTTTAACAGTAAAATGGCCATTGATCATACAAAGCCTGAAGGTCTTTCCCACAGAGAAGAAGTTAACTAAGGAAGATTTCTCTGTCAGTTAAAGCAGCATGAATCCAATTTAACTCCACTGGTCTCACACACATGCACTCCAGACTGAAGCACTGTTACCACTACATAAACAAAATCTCAGTCACTTCATCCCCAAAATTAAGCTGCCTCCATTATTTCATGGGGCTTTTAGATGGAGGCTGAGGCTGTGTGAATAACCTTTTTGGAGTGACAGCTCTTTCACTTAAACACAGACAAAATTCAAACTCTTTCTTTAGGTTGGGTGAGACCGACACAATTTGGAATCTTTGTCTGCAGCCTGGGTGATGGGAAAAAGGACAACCTCAGCAAGATTAACATCACATCCAACTGGGAGAGTGGTCAATGCAGTAAAATCTTTCAGTCAGAAGGGCCTGGACAGGCTGGAGAAATGGCCTCACAAGAACTTCACGTGCCATGTTCTTCTTGAATGTCTCTTTCCATGAAAGATGTGCAAAGTTTAGCGGAGGTCACCAAGCTAGCCAAGGACCTGGAGCACATGGAATCCCAAAAGTAGCTGAGAGAGGTGGGTCTGTTCAGCACAGAGAAGGTTCAAAATGGGAGTTGTCTGTTTATACTTACCCAGGTGAAACACACCGAGAGCAAGAAACAGTCTTCTCATGGGTGCAGAGAGTGGAGTGAGAGGCAGCAGAGATGAATGAAAACAGTGAAAATTCTGGTTAGATACAGGGGTGGGAGGGATGGTAGTCAAATAATAAAAGAAAGAGTATCTTTATCTTTGTTAGTGTTTGAGAACCAACTACTTAAAGATTTGCACAACCGGTCACGGGCTCTGCAAAGAAGGTTGATCTAGATGACCCCAGGGTTTTTTTCCAAGCTAAATTATACTATGATGCTATAGCTGATATTTGGATAGCTAAAGTGTGTTCATGGAATCCTTCCTCAACAATTCTTCCCAGAAAAAGGATTAAACTTCTCAGCAATGGTATGAAGGAACTAAAACATAAATTTCTTGGATAAATTTTGGTTTTGCAACATAAGGCTCTTGAAATGAGACACACTATTTTTAGATTGTTGACATGTTAGCCACTCATCCCTCTACAGAAGATTTGTCAGCTTACACAGAACTAGCAAATACAATAACACTGGAAAACAATAACTGGTACAGTATGCTTTCATGTTTCATCTACCTCAGTTCTTTGAATTTAAGTTTTTACTAAAAGAAAATTACTGTTTTCAGGTAAAAGTGCTTACAATAGTTATGACTGTTTGTGATTCTGTCTTGCCTTTCTGTTCCTTGGTTATAGTTTGCACTCGCAAATTTAAGACTGGAAATTCCCTGTTTTGATTTCTGTTTTCTGTACAATGTAACAAAATTGACTTTTCCTCCCACAATTTTCATTTTAGAAACAGTTATAAATGTATCTTTATTTAAATCATAGCCAAAATGTAGTGTAGATACTAGGCTGTACAGGCCAGTAAAGGAAGTTAGTATCCAACATATAAAACCTTTTAGAATTGGGCTGAAGTCTAGGAGAGTAGAGGGGAAAGCACTGATTACATTTGTGGATTGATGCCTCAAAAAAATTGGTGAAAAGATCATTCTGTCACAGAATGACATCTCTTTTCTATTTCCCTTTGCCAGCCAGCAGAGCTAGGGGGATCTGAGAAGAGAAAGCTGAGCACTGAAAACAAATAATTCCAAATTTATATTGTCAGCTGCTGCCCACAATATAAATAACCTAATTTGCCCTGTACACCAGCCTACAAGTAAATTATTCTAACAGCACTTCAGAAAAGATGAATTTTCAGTTGTGGCTGCATTATTTGCAGGTTCTGAACAACTATTAAAGGGGCAGGAATGTTTTTCCAGTTCATTCTCTAATTAATCTGGAGACCTACTGAATGCCAGGGAAAATGCTTTGACTGACTGAGATGGTTTCTTCATTTGCTCAAGTTTTAAAGGAGGGAGAATCACTCGGCCTGCTGCAGAGCAGTGCCAGGGTAAGATCTCTGTCAGCCCCCTGCACTAGAATTCCTTTACAGCCACACAGCAGGGAAGGCCTCAGCACACCAAATGTTACACACACAGGCACTCAGTGCCTCAGCAAACAAACCCATTTTATCTGTGCCTCCACCTTCCTTGTCTCCTTGGCCCTTGCCTGTACTTTTCCCAGTATGACCTACAGCCATAGAAGTAAACTCAACAGAGGCAGGAACAGTCCCTTGATTTTGAGGGAAAGTGGCACGGTCTGGCTGGGTGACACCCTTAGGCCCTAGGTCCTTTTCGAGGCAGTCCCTCATTGCGGCTGGCTTGCTGACTATGCTGGAGAAAATTGGTAAATATGTACCAGGAAACATAGAAACAATTCAACAGCCAGATTTTGATGCTTTGGCTGCAGGCCCAGCATTATTTCATTTACTTAAGTAGAACTACTCTAAGTATCCAAGAGCCTAGGATTATGCATCTTAAAAAACCAACAAAAAGGGATAATATTTATTTAAAATTCTCTCTTTCTCTCCTTCTTAACAAATGTGTCAGCTAACTTAAATGTCTTTACATCTGCAGGAGCAGCATCCCAAGGAGAGGTTTGGAGAGAAAAGTCATCCTCACTATGTCACAACAGGCATTTTGGAGTGTAGCAGTGGTCTGTAGTGGTTGGGAATTAGCTGTTTTGGGTTAATTTCATCACAAATAAATACATTTTAGAGGATTCATAACTGCTTCCCAATGAGAAGCAAAGCACAGCAAGCAAGCACCTGCATCCATGGTGCACACTCCCTCTGAACTAAACTGCTAATGTACATGAACCCCTACAGGATGAAAAGATCCTCAAAAACCAGATCTGGGATCATCCCAAGGAAGAAAGGACATGTGAGAGGTACAGTGAAAATCCCCCGCATAAGCATGAAACATTTGTGTCTGGAAGAATATCTGTGTATCAGTCTGAAAGGAGCAGGACAGCCCTCAGAAGTCAGAGTGGTGGTAATGGGCTGAAGGTGTGTGTTGAAACAGCATCAAGGCATCACTCCTAGTTTGGAGCAGGGATGGGCATATTCACCACTTTCACATGGGGGAATAACATGTGTTCATACTATGTCTCCTGGACTACACACAGTTTTCCAGTGGGGTTTCTCAATTGTATTGATTTTTTAGCAGGCCACTTCTCTATTATCTCCTGAGACACCTAACAATGGAACTATTTCCTTAGGGTAATATTTCATATAGCAAAAAAAAACCTTTGGAGTTTTGGTTTTCACATTATTTACACTGATGAAAATAGAGATTACCATCACTGTGATAGCTAATTATCCAAGTTTAAATGAGACAGATGAAACATGAAGCAGATTGGGTTTTTTTCTTTTTATGGTTTTTTTTTTTGAGAAACATCTTTGAAATTAGTGGATTTTTCTTCACCCTGAAAACTGTCTAGATTCTTGAAGTAGTGGTAACATCTTACTAGTATAAAGATGCAATTAATTGCATAATTTAAACTTGCACTGTGAAAAAATGCCACTTTATGCTTGAGGCAGTCTGATATAGCTGTATTCTCCCCTGCAAGGGATTCTTGAGATAGCAATTTGCAAGCAATTGGTAGAAGCTGTGTACATTTTTACTTAGCCACTGTACTACATGGTTATTAAAGTTCCAGGTAACAGTAAGATTCATTTTCACAGGTGCGTCATTCATTTGCACTTCATAAAGGGAGTTGAACAAAAAAAGTAAAAATAAATGAGAATTTTAAAAGTAGCAAAGAACATGTAGATAGGCTGTAAATTAGTGTATTCCTGCCATCAGAATATGCATCTGTGTAAGTGGTAACAAAGAAGAATTTAAGAAATAAATATTAAAAGTTCACTTTGTGTTCACTTTGAACATTAAAAGTTCACACTACACATAATTGAACATTAAAAAAAAGAGAAATGCAACTGGATATAATAAAAAACTTCTTTCCTGGATGGAAAGTCCAAGGTTGGAGCAGGTTGCCCAGAGGGGATTTGCAGTCTCCATCCTTGGAGGGAAGATCCAATCCTGGTCTGATCTCACTGTTGACCCAGCTCTGAGGAGTAGGTTGAACCAGAGGCCTCTTGAGCTCCCCCGCAACATGAGTGAGACTGATATTTAGGATCTGGCATACTGTTATTTCATCACTTCTCACTCGAGATGTCAGTGCACTTTTGGCTTATAGCACCTTGTTCTGACCACGGCTTGTGCATGTGCACACATATGTCCATACATTTTTACACATGTGGAAGGAGGAAATAAACACATCAACAAAAGAGGGTAGAATACCTTGTTGTTTCTTGTCACAAAGAAAAATTTTCATAACTGAGTTAGAAAGTTTCAGTAAATATTAAGTGGGCAAGGTGCTGAGAGCACAGGAGTTAATTATTAGCTGTTTGAAGGTTGTTTGTTATAATTTACATGCTACATTTGGTGGCTGTACTGAAATGATGCATATTTACATATTAGTATTCGAGAGTGTATGCTTAGCTGACAAAAAGATAAATGCTTGATCGTTTTTATATCTAAAAGGCTTTTCTAGCAAGTAGGATGATTAAGCCATTTGAAAAAGAAATCTATTTTCTTTGAGATAGCTTTGATAACTCCTTTTTTCCTCCCCTAAGGACCTTTCAGAGGTGAAACCAAAGAGATGGTCACACTGATCATTTTAGATGATCCACAACAACAGGATAAAAAAAGTATTATTATCAGCATGACCTGCACTGAAGGAAGGAGTCATACTCTGCCCAGCTTTGACCCTGTTATTCTGGTCTGTGACAATGCAGGAGGAGTTATTAGATTTCAGATAGCCTCAAGATCTCTTATTGATTGCAAAGACAGGTTCCTCTTCTTATTGACCACGTTCATTTTGTGTGTCATTAAGTTCACTATTTGTGCTTTCTTTGGATGAGAATTTATATAGGCTGCTTATTTCAATGTTCTGACAAGAATACCTCAGAAAAAAATAAATCTATATCTACAGATATAGGAATAATGAGCTAGCAAGCACTTATTTCACTGCAGTTTATGTATCTTTCAGATATAACCCTAAGAACTCATCACAAGGACATTTTATGCTCCTTCACCTCACTTTCTTCAAATGAAGTTCCCACTTTGCAGGACTCACTTTTCAGAATTATTTCATTTTGAGTCTTTTTTAAGCATTTCTCAGATAATTATATGGAGTGGAATTAATCCAAAAGTTACATACCTTATCTAGGCCAGTCATCTAAGGTTTCTCTCCTGACACTGGTGAGAGACTGGCATCTCCAAAGGGCAATTTCATACCATACAAAAATAAGTGTATAAAAGATTAGAAAAGGCATGAAATTAATTCTAACAGTAATGTTAAATTTTGAGCTTGGATACAATTTCTACTGAATTCATATCATATCTATACCCTACATGAACTTCATCTATTGCTTCGTGTGTTAATTATTCTCATCTGTATTAAATATTCTGTATAACACTTCTGAAAATGATTAGGACAGGCCAATAACTAACACTAAGAGCTTATCATGGTTTTTAAATGTCCGCTGGGATATTTTTCATTGGAAAATGTTGATTAATTGAAACCGATCCTTCAGTCCAGGATGGAATTTCTGGTAAAATGTACAAAAAGACAGCTACTCTTCTTAGAATAGCAAGTAGTCAAGTTGTAATACTAATTAAGTGTGGAAATCTTTTTCTTTAGGATGGGAACTTTATTCAATCTCTCCCATTCTAGGTATCTTACCTACTCCACTGGGATACAAGGTGATTTCATGGTCTAATGAATCTTTAATTAATGATAGAGATTTGGATAGTTCCAGCAAAAATTACTGAGGACAGCCAACAAGCTCCCTGCTGATGTAGCTCATCTGGGTCTCCTGCCTTTCCATGAATTTCTTTGGGTATCAGACCTACTTGGAGATGCCTTCATTTTTTTCCTTTTTCATTCCCCAAAACACTGAAACAAGTGTTCTCATGGATCAGCAATAGACAATCTTTCACATAAAAATTTGTTTTCTCCTCCAAAGGAATAGGGATACATATTAAATCTTTAAAAATGGGGATTAAAAATAATTTCTAAACTTCTCAGACTTCTCTTTCAAATGAAGAGATGGGTAAAATATGGTGTGATTTTTTTACAACAGAAAAGCATATTGAATAAGCTTGTTTTAAAAGCAAGCCATTATTTACAGGCATGCTATTTTCTTTCATAGTAAAATGATGGAAGGGAAGTGTTAGTCCCATAGGAGTTGATTAGAGGAAAAACAGATGCATTTGGTACAGGAAAGAGTGGCAGAGGATGAAATAAAGAAAGAATAAGGCGTATCATGAACAGCAATGGAGTGAAATTGCCTGAATGAAGTTGATGAAACATGGGCCTGAGGCAGCAACCAGTCAGCAGAGAAGCTTTTCAGAATACAAGCCTTGAATTACACTGTATCTTCCTGGGTGCCTAGTGAAAAATCATATCTTGTATATTTTCTATGATTTTTAAACAAATCAGCAAACTCATCTCGACATTTGGCATCAACATTGCAGACATTTCCAACTAAGGCACCCAAGTTTCCCTTTCTGAAGAAAAATAGCTACAGTCTTGTCGCAATTCACCTGATCTATTTTCATCATATTATGAATCACACAGTGGACAATGACAGTGATGGACTAGCTGCAAAGAGCATCCCTCTTAATTACAGCACTGCTTTTGTTTCTCTGCCTTTCCTCCACTGCCCTATTCTGTATCATAGGAAACCACTGATCCATCCTTCCAGCGAACTCTCCTCTGATAGTGACATTTTTAAAATCTTTATGCTTCAAATTATTTCAGCTTTAAATCTTTATGGTTTCACGCAGGTCACATGAGTGACAGCATTATTTGTACAGGCAGCTTTCAAGCTGATGAGCCCTGATTTATTCCTGGCTTTTGATAGAGAAGGTTTCACCTCCACAAAGCCAGTTTTGGAATGGCCAGTGGATATAATAACAAAATAATTGTTTGGAAATATCTATGAAAGAAAACCCTGCGCTCCTTCTATCCAAAACTTCCCTTTCAACATCTGAGACTTCTGAGTTGTGCAAAGCAAATTCTGTAAAGCAGTCTGACAGCTTGACATCTATCCCCAAAATTTGCTTAAAAAATTCTCCCACTTCTATCACAATTCCAGTATATTTCAGAGAGGTCTGTGGTTTAGGACATATTGATTTTGTGCCATTAAAAAAAATAAAGTATGATTAAAGAATTTCTAAATAACTAGATACAGTGGAAGAGAAGCTGGAGATATTCAGCTCTTTGCAGAAGAACAAACTGGAAGAGTAAGAGCAAGAAAGAGAAACATCTACATTCAAATCTGGTTTATCTGAAAGCAATTTAAACTCTGTTACTTTATGTTAAAAAGGAGGATAAGAAAGTTTAGGCAGTTATTTTGAGTAGCTGTCATGAAGGTTTTTTAGTGAACAGAGTCTCAACGATGTTACATTGCAGGAACTCTGCATTCCACATCATTTAGCTTTGACAAAGAAGGGTGAAGTCACTTGCTAAAGATTTCAACCCACTCAAGAACAGAAGGGATATAATGTGTTGCTATACTTTTTAGATAACTCTCATAACTGTGCGCTAAAAAATATTTGCTTGATACACATAAATATATACTTTAAATAACATTGATCTATTAAACTGCTTCTTTTTTCTATCACACTTATTATATTGCATGAAAGATTATAAAAAATTAAGTGAAAGTCAAGCTAGACATAAGTACCACTGGGAAAAAAATTATTACATGTTATATATGCATAAAGATAGCAGAAATGTAATCTACACTAAAAGAAAAAAACATGATGAGATTTAGAGAAAATAAATTTTAGAATGTATCTGAGTAATACATTTTCAGGCATTCTCTCCTGCATCTTTATGCTGAAATGGCTGTTTGCTTACACTTTTCAGAGAGTTTACTTATTAAGTACAATTGTAGAAACAATCCAAAAGATACTGGAAACTTACAAAAGAGTTTTAGAACGCTATAGAAATGTCCACCCTCTAGAGGGAAAGTTACCCAGGGAAAATATACAAACAGGAAAGGTGTGGCCCCATCCAGTACTCCATTCAATGACACAAAATTATCTTCATTAACTTCATTTATCAGAAGATCAGGGTCAAAAAAGAGAGAAACTTCTGTCTAGTGCTACAGGCAAACAAAAAGGGATTCAAACTCTGTCCTTCAGCTGAACTTGAAATGATCAAACATTAAGATATCTCAATATCTAATGCATCCATTAAATTACATGTTATATACTTTAATATGTATATAGCAAAATTTAGTCATCAGAGCCATAATTTTTGATTACTTTTTATATAGATAGTAGAGGAAAAAGTTTCCAAATGTGAAATATCTCTTGTACTTTATACTATGAACTTTGAGACATTTGTACGTGTGGGCTTCAGTTTATACAGACACATTTTCTGTATTCTAATGTTATGCCTCAATGCTCAGGACTTTTTGAGGAATAAAAGAATTTCCTGTAATGTGCTAGATACAATCTTCCAATTTTTATGGGCTTGTGAAGCAAGCATTCATAGCAATGTCAACTTCCCTTTAGGGATTATTTATATTTAGTGTGAAAAGTCATTAAAATTTTCAGTCATTGGATTTTCCAATAAGCCAACACATCCTAATGATTAGTACCACTTCACATTTCTATTCCCCCTCTTTATCAAAGCTATGAAAAACATAGCATTATCCCGAAATTTGACATGCAGATATAGAGGAAATATTAATAAAGCAGTTGAGTAAACCACTTTCTTTATCAGACCACAAAGATATATTCAAGTCTAAGCATTAAACTGAGCTTCCTCCCAATTACTTATTGCGGAAAATAACTGATTATTAATTAAAGCCTTGTTTGCTCTGGAGATTTTCTGCACCAGTTGCCACCGTAAGTGGCTAAATAACAGAATCGTTGCAGCAAGTGGAGAGAGGGAAGGCTGATATTTGCATTAGAAGTGTTTACCCCTTTTTTCCCAGTCTGAATAGATCCAGCAGTGCAAACAGCTGCTTCATTTGATTACACTGAGGATTTCATGAGGGCAACTAGGCTGCTAGTCCCAAAAAAAAACCTAAGACCTCACCCCCTTGGGTTTCTGGCTTTGGTTTTTCCTTCTCACATCCCCTCACATATAGAAATATTATCATTCAAAAATTTAACAAGTGCATGAAAAATGGCAAGTGTTCTCTCAGGTGACTCCTTCTGCCTTGTTGTGCATCTGCTGTCTGAACTCTCAAACTCCCTTGCCGTTCAGCTTCTCAAGCATCTGTCATTTGACTTCCCAACCTTACCATTAGACTTCTTCGGTGTTAGATTTTTTTCTAGCATAGATGTTTCTCAAATGTTATCTCTGCCCACAACAGAGACTGCAAAGCAAAATAATTGCGAGAAAATATTTCCTTTTTTATTTTCTGTAAATAACACATACTATTAATGTTCATTTTATGCCAAGGTGCTCCTTAGATTCCACATATTTTGGCTGCTTCGTGGGGGACTGGACTAAACATGCAAAAGATTAGATCTGTACAAGCAATTCGTCTTCACTGTGAGACACTGGCACAGGTTGCCCAGAGAAGCTGTGGGTGACTCATCCCTGGCAGTGTCCAAGGCCAGGTTGGATGGGGCTTTGACCAGCCTGGTCATGTGGATGGTGTCTCCCACCATGGCTGGGCGTGGGAATGAGATCATCTCCAAGGTGCCTTCCAACCCAAATCATCCTAAGATTACATGACTCTTAATCCTGAAAGCATTTAAATACTTGTTGTACCACAAATATTTGTGTTTGTGCTCTGTTTTTTAAGAGTTATTGATTGATTTTGGCTGCCTAGCAAATGAAACCAACACTGTAAAGGCATGTAAGTTTGTACCATAGCAGCTACACAAAGAGGTCACATTATCAGAAGCAGTAAAAAATGTCAGAAAATTCTCTGAATTTTGTGGAAACTATAGACCTCTGCCAGTTTTGAAAAATATTTCTTTTTCACTGAAATGGTGAACTATCATATTTAATCTATGTCCAATCCAAATGACATATGGGAGGGAAGATTTGCTGTAAAGATCTCACATGCTCTGCTTTGCTACATGGACAAGTGCTCACTTGATCACTCTTGTTGTTTCAGCAGTGGCTGAAAGGATCCAAAGTCTGAGCTCATAAATACACCTAGCAAGAGAAATTCTCTTTGCCCAAAATTCAGAGACACAGAACTAAGGTACAGTATAGAACATAAAGTTGTACAGGCATCATCCAAAGGCGTTTCACAGTCTGTGGATGAGGAGGCAGAGATGCAGCAAATGGTACATTTGTTCTGTCTAGTATTTGATATTCCTCTGCAAAATTGTGTTCCTGGGTTCTGATTTCCTGCATATAACAGGCATGAATTTCACTGGATCCAATTTTATGAAAGGATGAGGCCATTCAATAGGTAAAGCTGTGATTTGAAAGTCAATAAAGACTGCTGCTGATAAAGCTTGTAGCTGATGGAAAAAGGGGAAAATTTTAATAGTGGTGATGTAGAAATAAGTTATTTAGATAACTTTCTAGTGTGACTTATTCAATGTATCAAAATTCTGTCAAAATAAATGAAGGTAGTCTAGGTGGTATATCTACATATATTAAACACACATATAAACAAGTAGAAACCTTCCCACAAATATGGCTTAAGATCTAAAAACTAGTGCCTCATGATTGAATAAACCAGTTACCTTCCATGTAACTAGACTGAACAAAGTGAAAAAATTGGGGATAATTATGCTGTGGGGAGAATAATAAACTTTTTAGCTGTATCTAAACCATCTTTCAAGAGCACCATGAAGTTTCTGTCATGGCTATTCAAAAAACATAAAAAGAGATTCTGCTTATGGCCACTGCTCAAGCTGCTGGTTTAATAAAGTGTAAACATAGATCTTGAGTATTAATTATGCAATGAAACTTTTAGATGTGCTGACAACACACTGTACTGACAACAGAGACAAAATCATAGGGAAGAATCAGAGTCACACATTGGTAATGAACTCTGAGATGATTGAGATAGATCACCCAACTGCTAAACCACTACCAGCTCCATCACTAAACCATTTCCATGAGTGCAATATTTCCCCAAGTGCGACAAGTGCCTCCAGGAATGATGACTCTGGGCAACCTGTCTGTTCCAATACTTGACAACTGTTTCCATGATGAAGTTTTTCCTAATATCCAATCTAAACTATTCCTGGTGAAATTTCCTCCCATCCTACCAGTTGCCTGGGATTGGATAGCAATCCCCACCTGGCTACAAGTGCCCTTCAGGGAGTTGTAGATAGCAATAAGATCACCTCTGAGCCTCCTTTTCTCCAGGCTAAACATGCCCAGCTTCCCCAGCTGCTCCTCATCACACTTGAGCTCCAGACTTTTCACCAGCTCTGTTGCCCTTCTCAGGACATGCTCCAGCACCTCAATGTCTTTTATGTTGTGAGGAGCCAAAACTGGAAGCAGGATTTGAGGTGTGGCCTCACCAGTGCTGAGTACTGGTGAGAATCACTGCCCTGGTCCTGCTGGCCACACTATTTCTGTACAAGCAAGGCTGTCATTGGCTTTCTAGGCCACCTGGGCACACTCTGGCTCATGTTCAGCTGCTGTCAAGCAGCACCCTACGGGCCTTTTCCACTTGGCAGCTTTCCAACCACTCTTCCTCAGCCTGAAGCACTGCCTGGGGTTGTTGCGGCCCTAGTGCAGAACTCAGCATTTCACCTTGTTGAATCTCATCCTGTTGGTCTTGGCCCATTGAGCCAGCCTGTCCTCATCCCCCTGCAGAGCCTTCCCACCCTCCAGCAGATCAACATTCCCACACAACTTGGTGTCATCTGAAAACTTTCTGAGGGTGCCCTTGATCAATCTCCCATCCATATGGTTGATAAAGATATTAAAAAGGACTGTCCCCAATATTGAGGGAACCCCACTAGTGGCTGGCCCCCAGCTGGATTTCGTTCCATTTGCCAGCACTCTCTGTACCAGACCATAAGGCCCAGTTTTTTAACCCATAAAACAGTACACCAGTCCAAGCCATGGGCTGCCAGTTTCTTAAGGAGAATGTTGTGAGAAATGGTGTCAAAGGCTTCACTAAAGTCCAGGTAGACACATCCAGAGCCTTTCCCTCATCCACCAAGTGGGTCACTTTGTCATAGATGAGCATTGGGTTGGTCTAGTAGGACCTGCATTTTACAAACCTATGCTGGCTGGGCCTGATCCTCTGGTTGTCCTGTACATGATGTGTTGGCAGTCCAGATGATCTGCATCTTGAAGAATTTTTCAAAAAATATGTCATTGCTCAATAGGTGTAGCAGCCCTAAGTCTTTGTAATGAGATTTGATTGCCGTCAGTGTAAAAAAAATATTTAACTTTCAATACTTCGAGGAAGTTAGAAAGACAAAAAATGCAACTGTGACATTTGAGGAAATGAAAAGTCAACATATAACAATGTAAATCACACATAGCAAATACAGCTATAATAAACATACCTTTATCCATCCTAGATACAATGACAAATACTTCTAAAATTCAAATTATATTTTACAGCCTAAGTAAATATTAAAAGGCCGCCAAATCTGCTAGCATAAATCCCCGTGACCTCGCAAGTTTTCACCACATGTATTAAATGAAATGAGAATGAACCATGAAGGCATTTTTGCTCTCTGGAGAAAACACACAGGTAAGAAGAGATAGTTTTTACAGCTCCTTTCAGGAGGGCTGTATTTCTGAAACACCCATGGAACTCTGGCTTTGTCTACAGGCAGGTTTCACATTATTTTAGTGTTAAATTTATAGCAATGGTCATAAATTATTTGCACAGTGATTGCACCTGATGTGCAGCAACGCCAGAAGTCAATTACCAAAGACAGCCTCTAAAAGATCTTGTAGTTTAGAGAAAAAAGCCCACTAAAAGAATAACTTATCCTTGGACAGATGTGATCACTGCTGTAGAGTGTGTCACTTGCTTCAACTGGCTCAGCTGTGGCTTTGCACGTCACAGTAGGGAACACACTTAGCATGTAGGGCCAGGTTGGACAGAGCTCTGAGCAACGTGATCTAGTAGAAAAGATCCCTGAACGTTGCATGACATTTGGTCTAGATGATCTTTAAAGATCTCTTCATACCCAAATTACTCTCTGATTTTGTGTTTTTGTGTTAGCTATCTTCAGTGATGGCAAATGATACATCCACCTTCTGTGTAAGGAGGTGGGACTCCCCAGTGAGAGGTGCATGTAGTGCCACTGGGACAAAAGCACACTCAAGTGACTCCACAGAAACAGCTGAAGGTCTTCACAGTTCATATTCTACTTCTCCACCACCATTTTTCCCCCAGGCCAACAGATCACTTCCTTTACTGTTAGTAATCTCAGTCTGTCCTTATTAATAATGTTTGAGCAAGCATTGCAGAACTGCAGCAGTAATCAGAGTTTCAAACTGTAACCCTGACTACACCACATACTGAGGCTTAAAATGCCTTTTTCTCTGATAATTTGAAGCTTTATGTTTAATATTAATTGCAATGCATATTCTCAGGAGATGACAGCGGATGCATGATAAATACGTTATCTCCCCCTGAAACAAACAGACATCCGTCTATCCAGAAGACAGTGCTTGCCAGCTGTGCATATATAAAGAGTAAATGTAAAACCAGCTGTTCTGTCAGTTCATCCCACATAGTGAGGTTGTCACTGTAATCACTTTGGCTGGGAAAATTTCCAGTCATCTCACTGCTGCTCCTCATGAATCCCACTTGTCAGGAAAATATCAGTCTTTTATATGGTATTTGGTTATTTTTGGGATGAATGCTATGAGTGTATTTAGGACAATTATTTTCAGGACTTGAGAGAAATCAATTGATAACACTAAAACACATATGTCAGGCTCTCCATTGAAGCAGCAGACTTGATTTTGAATAAAGATATAGAGTTAGTCTTCCAGCGCACTCCATCAAAACAAGCTCCCACAATAAAACTTCATACAGTTTCCTGAATGTATGAAAAATTGACAAGTTGGAACAGTTCTGAGAAAAGCAGTAGTGGGGACTGGTCAGAGATCCAGAAAATATTGCTCGGAGGAGAAATCTGAACAAATGGTTTTGTTAAGGGAAAAGGAAAAAAATGACTGAAGACATGAGAACAAATTTCAAATAGTTTGAAGTGTGGCACAAAAAAGTAAAGGCAACTATTTGGTCTTGTTTAAATTGCATGGATCAACTGTGACAGCAAAGATTCAAGATGGATATTAGGAGAAAATTTCTGGGGATTAGAATAAATTGATTCATATTAAATTTAAGCATATGCTATGTGTCAAAATACTTGGATAGAATCCCATTACATCTATTAGTAAAAATTCTTTAATTCTTTTCAGAACAATATACATAAAGATCTACATTATAGATTTTATATAGCCAAGAGCTTCAAAAGTTCAAATATACAACAGTATGAAAATAGCACTTCTGTGGAAAAATAAGAGGTACATATTATGTCTCTGTGGCTCTCTGTTAGTACTGCTAATCTATAGAGAATGGGTGGACAAATTGCATTGTTAACTGAAACCAGAAGTTTTGATTATGTACAGGTACAGCAATGCCAGGGAAAACAAGTGAGTGGTGCCTTCTTCTGGGATTTGTGATGTCAAATGTGCCAGGTCCAATTTTTCATTGATGCTTTACCTGCTAAAGAGGATTTTCTACATGCTACAATAGTACCTGGCCTGTGAATTGCACAATATCAAAGTGATTTTCTGCTCCTAACTTTTCAGTATTTAAACGCTTTTCCAAAGGATCTTTGATTAAAACTGAAATATCTTTGATGAAATAGCAAATTTTGATGGTATTTTTAAAGGGAAATTGGCTTCAGTAGAACACATTTTTTCTGAAGTATTCAACATGAGATGTGCTTGAGAATGTTTCTTTAATCAGCTACTACTTCTTGTTCTAAAACAAAATCGTTCCGCCTATAGGGTCCAGGATCTGCAACCTGAAAGTACCAAGTTTAGGAACATAAGTCTATTGCATTGTTGTTTGACTTTCAGATTATGTGTATATCAATTAGCTGTTACAGTTCTGTGCTTGATAATGTAGATGAACAGGTGATTTGTATGAGTTCTGAGAATATCCAGACAAATTCAAAAGCATTGAGTCATTACTGCCGTAGTTAGTCAATGTTTTCTAATATAAATTGTTGTGATAATCTGTTCTCCAGGAAATATCAACATTTTGCATACATTTGGTTTGAAACCCTTTTTGAAATGGGGAAGTGTCTTGGCAAAGGGAATTTCTGTTTTTACCATAATCACAGATGAAATTGGGGCTCAGCTGCACTATTCAGAGATGTACCATCTCAAAGATCAAGGATAGATTTATTCTCTATAGTAAAATGCTACAGGATATGAAGAAAAATGGGTTATGAATTACAGAAAAAATCTGTACATTTAAATTAACTGTAGTTCTGATTAGTCTCATTATAGACACAGGTATTTTTGGATGCCAGTTTCTGATATTCCCTGGCCCATACAAGCTAGTCAAATAAAAAAAGCTAAATAACTAAAAATTTATTCCTTTTTTTTCCCATCATTTTGCCAGTTCCTCTGCCCTTTGAATTAAATCTGGTCTTAAAATACGATTTACCTGGATTTATCATCATTGACTTCTGTGATATAAATGATTCCTTTGGGATTCTTTAAATTCTTCCTGGCATGTCATTTCCAGTGTGTACACAATCAAGCAAGAGTGTGGTTTAATTTGTTTGCATTCATACATGTGCACATCTGTCCACTCAGACACAGTTTCACATTTTACATGGTTAGCTAGGAAAAGGTGCATGGGGGAGGAATCACATGGAGCAAAGACCGGGGAGCACCTAACAGAGTCTTGGACAAGACTTTAGGAGAGTATTCCTTTCATAGATATTGCTGTGACACTTCACAGCAGAAACTTTGATCTGCTCAGAACAGGGGCTGATGTAGGAAATTGGGCTATGCAAGCTCTGTAGAAATCTGTGAGCTGAGCCATGAAGCTTGCTTTATAGTTATTGGATTCAAGCAAACAACTTGAGGCATTCTTGGGGGACAGTTAAATCTAAAAAACAAAAAAAGTCTTCCCCAGTTTACTAAAGATCCTATCTACCTGGAAACTTCATCCTCACCTTCTAGACTACTTGCCATTTTAGAAGTATGTGTGAAATGTATGTGACCCAAATTTTGCCATTGTACTGGAATGTAGATAGAGAAAAGGAAACAGCCAGCTTTGGGACAGGGGTCCAGAGATATCCTGATGAAGTCAACCAAAATTTACCAAATTGGCCAGTTTGCTGTTTTTCTAAGAACTATGCTAGGAGTAAAAAAGGTTAGTTATTCTTTCCAAATAAGTAAATTAAATAACTGAAAAGATCAGCATTACCCATTATCATTTGGAGTGTTGTCACAAATTGAAATTAGTGGATTGATTTCCACAGTCTTACCCCACCAGGTGTAAATGCAGCACATACCTGTAAAAACATAAAAGAGAGGAAAATTTAACGCCCTTACAAACTCAGTGATATCGCTCATATGTTTCATGCCATTTCTTTTTCAAATACTGTATTCTTTTTATTCTTTTTCCTTTTTCTTTCTTTTTTTTTTTTTTAATGAGGTTTTCTGGCCATACCTCATGCCCTTGAAGACCAAAGCCTTTGTGAAGCCAAAGAGCTTCAAAAGTTCAAGATGTGGCAAGCAAAGACAGGATGAGATTCAGAAAGGAGATGGGACTCTGTAGATTGGCAGAGTGCCTGGAAAACTGCTGAGAGAAGCAAATACAGATACATTAGGAAAAAAAATCCCTGAAAGTCGTTGAAGATTTTAGGGCAACCAAAAATTCAAACTGGTAATAAATAAGTTTTGAAGCAACTAATTTATTTTTAGTAGTGCTCTGCAAGGCCACAACAAATAGGTGAAGATATGTCAATGAACTTTTATTCACTTCTCTCTCGTAGTCAATTTTTCAGTCCCTGAAAGTTTTATAGAAGCTAGCTATTGTAGTTATTGTTCAAGCTTGACTTTAGAGATTACAAACTCCATTCTGTTTTGGGTATGCTCTTTAATAAGAAAAAAATTTTAGGTAGATATTTAGGTAGACTCACCTCAGAGCTCTGAATCCTGCTCCAGACCGGTTTATACATTTCTGTATTTAACTTCTAAAAAATCCTATGCCAAAGATACCCACAGCTTAGTAGAGCATTACATTCACTTAATCACCAACACTCTTGATCTTAAAGTCTCTATGACCTTTTCCAGCCCTCTCCTTTTTTCTCATATGTGGAAACTCCACACACAATTGTCATTGTAGACACCATCTTTAGCTTTTCATAAATCAATATATAACCTGTTCAAAAAAGGATTTTCAGGACTGCAGAAAGTATTGAAAATATAGGAATATTATAGACAAATGCCTTTACATAAAGATGTATTCTATTTTGGATAAATTTCTTTAATAACTTTATAAAACCAATCTGTCTTATTTATTTCTGTGAATATAACAAGTTCAAGAAGTGCTAATGAAATTATTGCAGTCAACAGTGAATTGGTAACAAAAATATCTGTGATATAAATAAGTGAGTAATGAGGATTTTCCTACTTCAAAAGTCAGAATAAATGCTCTCCTGATGAAAGTTGACAAAAATGGCAATGATTAACTGGGGAAGAAGAGTTTTTTATCCACTAGAAAAAGTTCCTATTACAGAAATTAAAAGAAACATGGTAGAATAGCCTGATACTATTGTGTCCCCCCCAGGTACTCTGGGGGGACACAGTTTGCTAGAATATTTTATGTTATCTGACCTCAGGGAAAGCATTCATTTAGTCAAGGAGAGCTTTGCTGAACCCTTTGCCAGACTTCTTGCCTATTGTACACATAAGGAGGCCTCATGACATGTCAATAAAAATTATAGTCAAGATAAAAACAATAGCTTTAGCATTCCACGGTACAATTCACTATATGAATAGATAGAACAAGTCCCACAAAGCTTCTGTTGACTTCAGTCACTAGGATTTCTAAGGTTTGACTATTGCTGTGACCTATTTTAATAAAGTATGTAAAAGTATTATTTAATCAGAACAATGAGGAGAGACCAAGAATTTATTTTTTTTAATGTAGGGAATGGATGTAGTGACATAAGGATCTGGAAGTTCATTTTAAAAGTATTGTCTTTCTACTGTCAAACGTTGCATAAAACTCAACCTTGGCTGGAAAAACTGTGCACTATCAAATTCCTTACATACCCACAGTTGCAGGATCAGGCTGATTGTTTTTACACATTGATTTTCATGCTCAGATTCATTGATTCATCTCTCCGAAGGAGAATAACTTTTCTCAAACTAGTTCTGTTAAACTAACATGAGCAATTGTCAGTTATCAAACATGCTCCATGTTTCATCAGTCCTCTTAGGATCATTATGTTACATCACCTCTTATTTATATTATATATATATATATATATATATATATAATATTAGTATAATAAATATTCATATATTTACATCACCAGCTTATTTATAGCTGGAGTTTGACCATGTTTCCTGGAGAGAGAGAGAGAGGGAGGAAGGAAGGAAGGAAGGAAGGAAGGAAGGAAGGAAGGAAGGAAGGAAGGAAGGAAGGAAGGAAGGAAGGAAGGAAGGAAGGAAGGAAGGAAGGAAGGAAGGAAGGAAGGAAGGAAGGAAGGAAGGAAGGAAGGAAGGAAGGAAGGAAGGAAGGAAGGAAGGAAGGAAGGAAGGAAGGAAGGAAGGAAGGAAGGAAGGAAGGAAGGAAGGAAGGAAGGAAGGAAGGAAGGAAGGAAGGAAGGAAGGAAGGAAGGAAGGAAGGAAGGAAGGAAGGAAGGAAGGAAGGAAGGAAGGAAGGAAGGAAGGAAGGAAGGAAGGAAGGAAGGAAGGAAGGAAGGAAGGAAGGAAGGAAGGAAGGAAGGAAGGAAGGAAGGAAGGAAGGAAGGAAGGAAGGAAGGAAGGAAGGAAGGAAGGAAGGAAGGAAGGAAGGAAGGAAGGAAGGAAGGAAGGAAGGAAGGAAGGAAGGAAGGAAGGAAGGAAGGAAGGAAGGCTGATTGCATATGCTGTCTCTGTTTATCAGAAAAAACAATTTTGAAACGACTGTACAAATCATTGTGGTCTTTGGTCTGTGAAAGGTCCACATATAGAGAGATCTCTGGTTGCAAAACTCTAAAGAAACACATAAATATATGCAGCAGAGCCAAAAGAGGGATGGAGGCTCCTTTAAGAATAACATATTCCCTTCTTGTAAAGGTCAGCTTGTCCCTGCTCTTCTCAGCCAGCTCTGGAGAGCTCAAGCTTGGCTTCATGTGTTATCACAAAAGCTTTCCAGAGCATTTCCCCACACAAGGAAAAGAAACAACAACAATTCTAACTGAATAATGCTAACTGAAATAAACTGTCATGAGCAATGAAATGCTCATTAACTTTGATTGCCAGTACTTTCACTTTTCATGATATCTATGAAAGATAAATCAAGGGAATCAAAAACTTTACAAACCTGCTAAAAAATCCATACATTTTGACACCCCCTGCCCCCTTCAGACAATGCAAGCAGCACAAAATGAAATCCTTGCTGTGTTTCTGTGTAAAGAAAAAGGCAAGAAACATCTGGCCTCTGCTGACCTCCTCACCTCCATTAAGCACTGACTCCATATGAAATGTGTAAGTAGCTCTGTCCTGTATGAGATGGTGGAAATTGCTACCTTGGAATACAGACAGCACACTTTGTTTTCTGGTTTTGCATCTGACTTATCCCAGCCTAATGAAATCAGCAAAAATTGATTTTCTTAACTATATTACATTGTAATCTTCAAGGGAGGTAGGTCAGGTTCTGTTCCATTGCTCAGACACCTGTTAATCAGTTTTCTTAATAGGAAAGGTGCTTGAGTGGCACTAGTCGAAGAGATGACAAAATGCATTCCTAGGAAACTGGACCTCCCTGCCACCACTAAAAGCAACTAATAATCTAACAGGCAGAGAAAAACACCTGGCCTAATTCTCACAAAATAATCCCAGGTCAGAAATCATTGGGTTTGTGGCTATCTCTTCTTCAGCCCTAAACAATTTTTTTTCATCTCTCTCTGCCTGTTTTCTTTTCGGGCCCTCACTTCTTGTTCTAATTACTTTTCAAAACCAATAAGCTTCCCCACCTCAGGTTTTGTAGCAACTACCACAGGTAACAGGATCCCAGAATTTTTTTAAGCGATCCAATAAATTTGGGGTAATTAACAACAGCACAAAGAAGACTGGTAATGCTGTTTTTTACTACATTGTCCTAGTGTTTTTTCTCCTAATTTTTACCTCTGCTGAAACAAGTCTTTCACAGCTTTCACCATGATTTTTAAAATTTGTTGACAATCCACCAATTACTTTAAAGGGCAAAAGATGGTCTGGGTATAAATCTGAGTCTGGATTCTAGTCAGGTTGACAAAGAATTTCATGTGACAAATACCCATGAAAAGAGGTAAGATAATGGTCATATAGAATATTTTAAATCATTAAAAATTATTCAAGTGCTCTAAACAATGTCATTTCCATACAGATTTCACATGTTTTTTACTTTGGACATCTGTTTTAGAATTACAGTACATTTGCAAATTTCATTTTGTTAAAAACATTGGCAGAAATTAAAACCCATTTATAAACAAACCAGCTTAGAGCTGGGAAGTACTAATGTCCCATTTCGAAAGAATCCTGACACGTTTTGAGGAAACAATTAATTTCTCACAATATCTGAAAGACTCACTTCTTCTGGAACACCATATGTATTTTCTAATGAAATTTTACTCCTATTTTTGTGAGGGCTACAGTTTATAAGTGTACAGTTTTAACAGGAGAGGCAGATTTTTCTGATAGTATGGAGAGCTAGATGCCATCATCCTAACTTGAGTACCTGGAGGGCATCAATCTTCTAAAACCACAGAATGATTTGGGTTGGAAGGGACCTTAAAGATCATCCAGTTCCAAGCTGCTGTCGTGGGCAGGACAGCTTCCACTAGACCAGGTCGATCCTGAGAGCATTTTTTTCTACTGTCTCCAGAGATCTTCAATAATTGTTTTAGTAGGTCAAATTTAGATGCTTAAATTGGGTGAGTGAAGAAATCATTCCATAATTTTCTGCTTGTTACATGTGTTTATGCTGGATGTGTTCAGCCATCCAGAGTGCTAAGCTTTATATGCTAAAAAGGGAAGTAAAATCCCATGCCCAAAAAGTCTCCAGTCAAAACATAGGAGACAGAGACATGATGGGAAGGAGATGGAAGTATGGAGGATGACATGAATTCAGACAACAGGTTAGGTGTGGGGCTGGAAATACAATCCCATCAGCAAAGTCTTAGTCCAGTCACAGGGTCTGCAGACCGCACTACCATTAACAGCTTAAGCACAGTGCTAGACACAAAAGGGAGAGAACACATCAATCACAGTGAAAGATCTAGAATGAGACCCTCTACCTTGGCACTCCCAGAGATGGGATCAGCCAGGGAATAAGACAGAGAAGCATACATCCCTGGCTGACTGCACTATGTAAGCTGTCATCCTGTTCTGAACATGAAAATGTTTAATTTTTTTAACTTTGGTTTCTGAGATTTTATGGTAAACTAAGATTCCAATTCTATCATATGCAAAAATACATAACAGGACTTATTTATATTGTTAATAATTCCTAAGCAGCATACTTTTTTCATTTTCCTGCAGAAAAGCTACTTGCTTTATAAAGTAAAAAAAAAAAAACAAAAAAGTACAAATCTTCTGCTCAGGATTGTCTAGAAGCAATCTGCATTCAGTGATTGGATTATGTACTAACAGCATTACTTATCCCCATCTGAGAGGTACCCTACAGGGAAAAGCTCCAAAGAAAGACACCGCATTAAGGGAAGATTTGGAAGTCTGATTGCACTCTGTTTCCATCTCTCTGCAGGGCTGGCTGTCAGTGGCATTCAGAGCTGCACAGCAGAAGAGGAAAAACAACTCCCTTTCTTCAGCATTGTGAGTCATGGGTGATTGAAAGCATCTTTACCCCAGTTCAAAGTCTGACCAGGGGATGTGGTCCAGAGTTCATTTAGAATTTGCATTGACTTCATACAAATTCAGCTATGGCCTGTACTTTTTAGTTGGAAACTGATTGTTTTACAGAATCATGAAACTGAAGTAATAAAGAGTGTAAATCTTATAGGGAAGGTGCAGTTCATAACCATAAACATTCTCTCAAGCAGTAATCTGGATCCAGATGGTATACAATATTAAACCAGGATGTCTGGTTCCAGATGGTATACAATATTAAACTAGTGATATCTCTCTAAGCACATTTTAAAATAATTAATATTACCATGGATTTCCTCCAGACTTCTTCCTTATCATGAATATAGATCAGTACATTCCCTTAGGAGGGGAAAATTGCAAAGTTTTCTGTATTAACTGCTTACTTATTTATTTTCATCATTCAGTGATCTAGTAGGTCATGGCTTCAATTCTAAGGGTGGAGACACAGGCAGATTTCAATAGTTTTACACTGAATATCTTCATGGAATAGTTTCTCAAATGTGGGATAGTTTCCCCAAATGTCTCCAGAATTTCTGTTGCAGTGTTGTAACTCTCTGGAAGAACCAACTACAGCCAAAAATTACAGAATTTAAATTAACACATGAATGTGTAGAAACACACAAAAATACACAAAAATGTGTCTAGTCACATCTGAGTTTCAATTTATTCAAAACTACAGCTTGGAATAGAAGACAATCCCAGCCTAGAAAGATTCTGATTTTCCTGTCAGTACTTTTTAAAGTTTTGTTTGCTTTTTTGTTTGAATATAGGGTTAAAAATTGGAAAACTACCCAGTATCAGAATTCAATCTAATTTTCTACTAAAATGTTTTATCCACATGGACAGGAAATAGCTGCATTGCTTGCAAAAGATAGGAGCAATTTGAAAATCTTCAGTTTTTTTATACCACATATCACAGAGAAGCAGCTGGATGGAAAAACTAAAAGATGAAGAATGCAAATACATCTACAAATTAAAATCAATGCATTTTTGTCAACACAAATTATTGCTCATAAAGCAGGGAGATTGGTGTCTATTTTAACATTTGAGGATCAGGATGTTCAGAAATATCAGATAATTCAATCTCAGTAAAGGAAATGCAGTAACTGCCCTTTGAATTCATATGCATAATTTGTTTATTATTTTCCTTCATGTGAAATAAAAGTAGTATGAAATACTTTTTGCCCTTTGTGTATGAAAAACTGCGTAGTGCTTTCCATTGTTGAACACTGGTACTTGAATATTTTATATTCAAGAGTTGCATTTTAAGCATTAAGTTTTAATGCTTAAACTGTTCTCTCATCCTAAGGGACATCTGAATAAGACTTTGTTTCACTCAATCAGTGTCTTCCTATATTTACAAACAGATTAAGTTCTTACTGGTCACAAGCCACAATTACCACATCTGTGTCTTTTTTTTTCTATTTATATGTTACCAAGTTATTCTGTCAGTCAGGACTAGAACAACATAATTTAGAAAAATTCAAATATTACATAGTTTTAAATAACTTAGCATCATTGCTTGCCCTATTATACAATGCATTACATTTTGATTTTTATTTCGTTTTTTTTTTTTTATGAGTTTTATTGTTAACTATGACATTTACTTGCTTTTGAATCTGCAAAATTCACTTTATCTTAATTTTTTCTTACTATTGAGTCCTGAGTAAAGATTGTTGAATGTCCCCAACACCTTCTACTGTCACTGTTATCAGAGCAATAATAACACAACAATATTATAAAAAGTGCCTCCAAAAAGCAGAAGTGAGAATTTATCTATCGCACTTAGACAACTGACAAAAATTTCCCTTGTCTCTGCAGCCTACAACTTTACAAACCAGACTAGAATGTGTTTCAAAGGAAAAAAAAAGACAAACAAACAAACCAAAACAAAACAAAAACACCTCATGTGGATTACAATATGACAAGGTAATATTGCTAAAATGTTAGGTATCTACAGAAAAGGAAATGACAGTTTTTCTGATTGATGCAGCCTCTCACAGGGTCATCTAAAGATTTAAAAACAATGAAGACAAGTGCCAGAATATTTTGAATTAATCTTAATGGTGTTAGCAGTGATAGAAGATGATTTGCTTGCAAAGTCAGAAATAAATTCAACCAGCTGAGAAGTCTTTTCCTTTTTCACATTTTCTTTTTTTCCATCTACCTACTCCTTGTCCTTCACCTTGTTATGTCTCACTGATGAATATAAACTTTAAAAAAAAAGTTCAGCATTTTTTATTCACATACTTTGTTTCTTTTAAGGTACCCAGGCTGAGATAAGGAAGTTGAAGACTACATACAAACAGATAGTATGTTTCAATACTGTTTTATCATGACCTTCATTTCTTTAGGAGCACCTCCAAAATTTTCATAGCTTTAGTATCAACTCCAAACTCCAGACCTCCATATTTATTCTCTTGCTGTCCTCCATATTTATTCTCTTGCTGATCAAAGATAGACCTTGAACGAGCTGCATTTTGATGGTTGATCTAGAAACCTGTGAGAGAATGTGGCATAAATGCATGTCACCCGAGACCTCACCTTACTGAGTAACGTAAGGGAAAACAGAGGAATGGAAGAGCTGCATACAAGAAAAATGGAATTTGTCTGGTCACGCGATGGAGAAAGGGCCATGATGTGTCCCTGCATCATGGGGAGCTATGGGAGCTCCAGCGATGGGAGAGCCACAGAGCATGGGGTGGCAGAAGGGGCCCTGGGCAGTGGGTGAGGCAGGGAGAGCTGTGCCCTGGCTGCACGGGCTCTGGGCACGGTCCTGTGAGAGAACAGAACCAAAAGCCAAACAGGAACACCCAGGAGCAGCTCAGCACACCTGTGAATGTCCCAGCCAGCACATGTCCATTCACCTGCCTTCCAGGCTCTACTGTGAATTTTCTAGGCCAAATGGAAGACTCAGAGTCCCAGACTGCGCTGCATAAAAAACGGGAGGTGCTGAGGAGCCCTTAGGGGCTTTCTCTTATTGCAATTGACATGAATGCCCTGGTATTAGTTGCAGCCACTGGCTGGATGGATGCTAACAGACTTGCATATTTCTTTTTCAAGCCCATGGCAGTAAATGGGAGGAAGGGACATTTTTGCTTGCTTGCCAGCTCCTCAGGGAAGCACAGAGATCATCACAATACGCAAGAGATCAGCACCATTCATTACTGCTGGATAATGCCTGCCAATGATTTATCCACCATGCCTAAACTTCAAAATACCATAGGTCAATCCTGCAGCACTATCATTGAATAGCTCCCATTATCCAACCCATTATGGTGTGCCACACTTTGGCATAAATAGAACCCCCTAGTGTTTCGTCCAGCCAGATAAAATCCTCATATCCTCTCATGTCCTTTTTATAATTTAGGGCTGGGTTTTTTGGTGTTTTTAATATACACAGCTCAGTATAGGTCACTGATTGCTGAAAAATGTAAATTCACCCCTCTTGGAAGTTTAACATTGGAATTAGCACAGTCTAACAACTACCTCTCATTATCAAAGTCACTTGCAGGAGATATAATAGCAAATTTTTCCCTCTGGGTTCCCATTAGTGTGTTCCTATAATGCAATGTAACAAATGCAGAAAAGTTTACCTTCATGTAGACATTTTTCTTTTTTTTTTTTAAAGCCTGAAAGTTTCATCCTTCCAGTTCAGATTGTCAGCTGAATTCATTCAGTGATGATCAGAGCATAAGCGACATTATGTGCCTATTAGTGATGTCCTGTGCTTCTCTTATCCATCCATTCCTTAGATGACATTCATTGGTGTAATTACACCAGAGATTGGGATGACATGGATATATTTCAGCTAAGGATCCACCCTACTGAATATACTTGAAGATTGGCATTTTCAGTTAATACATTATTTCAAAGAATACAGGGCACATTTTCTTAAACTGGCATTGAAAATTCTCTTAAATAATAGGACTCTTGGTGTAACATTGACTTGTATTAGAAAAGGACTCTGATTTAATCAAACTGTATCTAAATCTTACCTGTCTTGCATTGCATTATGCTTTAGAATATATTTTTGTATTCCCCATACCCTACCCCTTCTTAGGATTCAGGTAGAAAATAACGAGCTTTAGCAGTAGGTAGGGGTTTAAACCTCTTCTGATCTTGAAGAGGCAGAAACAGAACAAATGAGCCCCTCTGTTGTGAGCTGTGATCTGTGTGGGGGTACAAGCAGAGCTCTGGGCAAGGGATTGCTTCTATAATCTCGATTTGCAGAGCATGATACATGCAGGAGCACCCACTCTTTCCACATTTGTTTGCCTGATTTTGATGAGACACACAATGAAACGGCACAGCCAAGGAAAGACAGAAAGCTTTGTCCATGGCAGTTTTGCACCTAAGCCAGCTGTAGCAAATTATATCCTATCAGAGACATCACAGACAGCAAGAAGGCAGCAGCAAATGCCATGAGCTAAAGATGTCAGCACAGACCATTCAGAGCTTGAACTGAAGCCCACTGCAGACTTTAACATGTCAGCAAAAGGCATTGGAATTCCCTGATGAACACAGAACTTGTGTAAGGATTTGTCCTTCATCTGGCTCCCTTCTTTTCCCAGCTGACAACAGCCTAAGAAGAGAAGTACACTCTCAGGAAAACAGTGTCAGGTGCACAGTTACCTCCAACTCTGAAAAAATATAATACAACAAAGCACTTTATAAACACAACATTTCAACATCTGTTTTGTTCAAATCTGTCCCGCTGTAGGGCGTCTTGCCATTTTTAGATTCATCCTGGCCATAACCAATATCCAGTTTTCAGACAAAAAGTATTTCATGCCTTCAAACAGCTCCTTAGTGAGCATCACTTTGGCACACACAGAATCACAAAGCATTTTACCAGTTGGTTTCACAAAACTCCATCATGATAAAATGTCCATTTAGCAAAGTTTTTGAAACATTATGTGATCCATATGAATTTTTTGCTAGTAGAGAAAAACCAAGGAGCATATCACCCAAGATGGTGAAATTCTGGTAAGGTTTTTTCAGATGAACTTGAAACACGAGTTGGCAAATGAGTAAAGACAATTTTAGACACTTTTAAACTGGGAAAATGTACGTCAATTTGACTCCATCTATGACATGTTGAAAAAGGACTGAGCTGTTACATTCCCTCGCACTTTGACAAGGTCTAACTTTGAGATCTATGAGAGCTACCACAGCTCAGCTGGCTACCCATAACCTGCTGAGCTGGACTAATATCTCTGTAGTTTGAGCCTTCATCTACCTTGTGCTGAGGGTCTTGAGGATGAGGATAGTTAGATAGACCAAGGTATTAACTAAATTTCTTGGAAAGATAAAACATGCAGCTCAACAGCAGCTGGATAATAAGCAAGGAGGCTTTGTAATGGCAAGGGATTATCTTCTGGCTGAGACAGTGACAAAAATACATCAATATGGTAAATGCATGAAAAATGACAGGAAAAAGAAGCAAAGACTGGGAAACTGCTGAGACAAATACAATTAAAATAAACATCCTGTACTGAATTAAACTAACTGATGACAATGTCTCTTGTGGCAACTCTTCTGGAGAAAAAGCTACCTAATTTTTCATGTAGGAAAGAAATCTGGAATCCAGTCATTTTCAGAGTTCATGCTCCTGTATTTAACCCTCCATTTGGGTAGGTTAGAAATTTGCATTTCCAGCTAACATTCTGGACTTTTATCTTTGCAGTCAATGCTCTTTTGCAAATGTGACATAAATAACATTAAATTCCCTCCTGGCCATACATCCCTTCTTTACCAGCACAGAACCTGGCTACCGGCACCAACACCCTTGGAAAGCAGGCACTTTACCTCTGAACACAGTGAGGTCTGATCTTTCCAGCAGTTATAAGCAGACTTAATGCCCTGTGTGCTCTTAACTTTTAGCAGACAGTTTTTCTACCTACCCAGGCTTCACCTTTTGAGTGCTGATGTTTCCTGCAGTGCAGCTGCCAGATGCAAACCCATGGGCAGTTTTGTTTGAGCTGTAGACTAACAATTCCTTGTACCAGTGTGCTGAATATGCAGAGCATTTTGACACTCTCCAGGATGGAAGGTGCAATGTAATATGATTATCATGACTGCACCATCGATCCCTGCTGAAAGTGTCAGAAGGATTCTTCATTATCTTGTTACTAGGGTTTGCTATTTTAATTATCCTCTTAGCTTCACTTTCTTCCCTTATATCTCTTTGCTATTGATATGTCTGGCATTTCAAAGAGATTTTTGCTGCAGGGAGAAGGCGAAGGAGCAGGGAAACCCTATGCCCAGTGCTGCACGCAGGGTTACCAGGTCTAAAGACAGAAATCTCTCCAAGGACAGGAGAGGGCAAGGGCAGGGAAGGGTAGGGAAGGATAGGGAAGGCAAGGCAGGGCAGGGGAAAACACTATGTCAGCAAAACCTGTGGAAGGAAATCAAAGATCTCAGAACTCTGTTATCCTTTTCTTCAGGTAAATAAAAACAGTGTGCTCTACCCGTGTCCTGCTCTAGTTTCTCCTCTTTGCCTCACTCTGCTTCTGCTCCACCAATCATGACTGTTTCAGGTAAATATATTCAACTTTGACTGCAAATTTTCTGGTTTCAGGTTATTGAGCCTTCCAGCAAGATTCCCAAGGGCAGGATGAGGCGCCTAGTTGGACCTACTAGGCAGGAAGCTTTTGCTTCATTTTAACACATCTTTTTATGTATAGTAATAAGAAAGTGGAGAAGATAGGAAAAAAATTGTTACTTGGAAATTTAACTAAAGCCCATGAAATAAAGCTCTTGAATGTCTACTAAAAATCACAGCTTTGATAACGTCTTCTAACTTAAGATATAACTTACGGTATCATTCATCTGTCACTTTTCATTTCTTCAAATAAGTGCTTAAAAATAATGGCTTTCACTATCCAAAGGAAGCAGGAAACCCAGCTGAGTACTTAATTTTAGCCTTCACTTGCAAAAGAATATCATAAAGACAATAAAAGTGTGCACAGGTAGCAAATGGGTGTAAAGTCAAATTTCTCAGATGCATGGTAAAAAAAAAAACACTTTTGTAGCCTAGATTCACCAAGTGAAATTCATTTGCCTTGGCAATGGTACCAGAGTTAGTGGCATAATTCAACATTGTCAGTAAAGTGAAATAGGCACCTCCAGGAGAAAATTGTTTTCATCCACAGACAGATACCTGTGACAGGTCACATGGACTGCCCTTTGGAGGTACTTATTTCTCTCATTAACTATGGAGGGACTCTACAGCGACAGTTTGGAGTTTCACTATTCCATTATAGATGCCTTAAATCAGAAAAGATTCATCTCACTGAAAATGACCTTCCAATATGAAATTCAGGTATCTAACTGATCTCTTTAAAAGCTCTAGAAGCACCAGAAAACTCTATTTAATACCAATCCATGCTCAGAAAAGAAAAAAGAAAAGAGTAAAATACATTATAGGAGTTTAAAATAGAAAGTAAGAATCCAAGGGAAAGAAAATGATAACATTAAATAGGAAATATTAGGCTAGAAAGTAGCAAAAAGCTAACCTCAGCCAATACAAAGTCACCTTTGAATAGTCACAGGCAGTTAATGCTGTAGGGAATGAGTTCCACAGTCTGAAAATGTCACTTTATGCATCGTTAAAAGCACCTGTCTTCAACATAAAAATAAACAAACAAATGGAAAAACACTACGTGTATTGTAGCAAAAATGAACAGGGCATTGGGCTTTTCTTTTTTCAGTGTTTCAAATGCATGTTTAAAGCATTTAAATATTAAGAGAAACTGAATACCGATTTCACTTCTTTGTCTTGAAATCTTCCACTAAACAAAATTGCCTATCACTGATCAAAAAATAGCCAGTGTCACCTAAAATGTAACATCCACTGTAGCAACCATTAAATTTGACCTTATCATAGAAAAAAAAATAAATTACAGCAAATTTCCAGTCATGACCTCTAAGGAGGTTTTGGAATAGACTTTAAAAACTTTGGCTTTGTCAGTGGAGGCTTTCAAATGCTAGAGTTGAGATCAGCATTATCTGTGAGGAAAAGCTAAGAAATCTGGATTTATCTGTTTTGGAGAAAAGGAGGCTGAGGTGCAACCTCATTGCCCTCTTACTGCTTCCTGAGGAGGGGAAGTGGAGAGGGAAGTGCTGAGCTCTTCTCCCTGATATCCTGACACAGGACATTCAGGAATGGTTCAAAGCTGCACCAGGGGAGTTTTAGACTGAACGTTAGGAAACATTTCTTTATTAACAGGGTGGTCAAACACTGGAAAAGGCTTCTTGGAGAAGTGGTCAGTGCCACAGGCCTGTCAGTGCTTCAGAGGCATGAGGACAATGCCCTTAACAAGCTTTAACTTTCGGTCAGCTCTGTCATGGTCAGGCAATTGAATTAGGTGGCTGTTGTAGGTACCTTCCAACTGAAAGATGCTTTCCTATTCAATTCTATTCTAAAATCCAAGGAGTAGAGTTTGCAAAATGTGCTTGGGGAGCTGTTCCTGCAACAAGAGAGTCGTGGGACCAAAGGAGAGAAAGCAGGAGGAAGCCTGACTGAAGGTGTCCAGTTCTAACAAGGTGTTAGGAAGGAGTAAATACAGCAGGCAGCCCGCAGTGGTTATACCCGCATGGTTAGGATATCCTCCTAGGAAGAAGGTGAAGAGGGTTTTAATCCACTGGTTTGCCTATAGACCACATATTTCTGTGCCTTGTAGAATGAATAATGTGGAAACCAAGAAATGAAGGCTGTTCTGTTTGTCATGATCATGGTATGTCTGAGAATCCAGGATAAGCACCAAGCTGCCTATTGGCAGAAAAAGAGGACTGAGATCCTATCTAGTCTTACCTGAGTCATTCTGCTGGAGACAGACATCAACATTTTAAGATCTGAAAGGGTACCTGCGTATCAAATCCTGTGGGTATTCAATAGGACTGTACTGCTGTGCACCATATTAAAAAAACCTACCAGGTTTAGATGTTTTCCAGAGTTCTACCCCAAATCTCCTTAAGGGTCAAACACCTTTTACCTCCTTGAATGTATCAGGGACAGACAAGAGCTCAGCTCTACAAGCTACTTCTTAAGGCCACTATTTTTAATGCAACTTGAATTTAGATACAGGTTTTGTCTATATGGTTGTAAAGTCAAAATGACTTCGTGGAAGTGTCTTCTTAAGAAGAAACTGTAGGTTTCATTTGGTGTGAAGGTGCAGGTAGACTTTTGCTGCTGACTTCAACAGGAATTTAGGCTCCAGGTTTTCAACTTGCATGACCTAAATGTCAGTATCATCAATCACTTGATTTCTCAGTTTACCCCATTATTGTTCAAACAGTTTTATTTATCTATTTTCTGCCTCCACTTAATAATATATGTAATGTCTTTTGAAATTAGTTTTTGAAAAACACAAAACAAGGAGTGAAAACAGGACCTCCTATTGCCTCTCCAAGTAATCAAAAGCTGAATTTAAATAGTTCTGTGGCAACAGGCTGAGAAAAGTGTATTTTCAATTACTTTTTTTTCATGTATAAACTGCACATCCAAATCACATTTCATGAGTAAGTAAACAATTTAATTTAGTTTTGGTTTGTTGTTTTGCTTTTTGGGGGTTTTGTTGCTTTGTTGGTTGGGGTTTTTTTTTCCCAGGGGTGTGGTTTTCTATTTTCTTTTTGTGTAAGAAACAATCAAGAAGAAATGGGGAATAATCAAATGCACCCAGCATCAGCAAACTTCATTACACTCTGAGCAATCGCAAGATGGGGAAAACAGCAGATCATTATGTCTGATGAGTATAATTACACTTTTTTGAAAAAAGGGGGAAATCTAGGTTTATCACTACACCTGTTTGGTTTTTCTAATAGACACCTTTAAATTCTGCTGAACATGCAGCAGCAGAAAAATTATTCCTTCTCGCGGTTTGATGGCCTCCAGTAATGCTTAAGAAAAATTGTTTTCCGTTCCACTGAACTGTAAAATAAACAAAACCAACCCTTCACTAAATGCTCTAAAGGCCAAAGGGTCTCAGTGAATGAACTTCAAATGGCTGCTTTGCTCATCATAGGAAAAATCCATTATGTGATTGTGTTTAGAAATAGTCTAGCATATTTTGGGTGCTATAGCATTTTAAAATAATAAGGTTTGGAAATAAACAATAAACTGGTGAAGAGGCAGAAAGTAAGTTGCTCCCTAAATCTAAATACAAATGTATTTCAATGTCATTTTTCTATACACAGAGAAATGCATAGAACTAAATCAGTTCTATCATTTATAGTGAACGTTATGTTTTCCTGTACTTTTCAGCTTACTTTCATTCCTTTCATGAAAGAGAGTCTCATGACCTTTTCAGTATTAGCCTCAAGACATAGCTGAGCTATTCTTTTCATATAGAAATCCAAGACCTCAGCTGGCTAGCATGAAAGCTAACTTTGCCGACAAATCTCTAAGAAAACATGTGATAATGTTCATCTGGTTTTGGGGGATATTTTTTCTTTTTACTGGGACTATCAATGCACCTAAATTTAACAGCTTCCTGTAGTTTTTTCAAGTTTAACCAGGGCCCCATGAGACCAGGTATTAATTAACATTCTGTCCTGTATGTTAAAAGCTGATAAAAGTCAGAATATACAGCAGAATCATAAGACTTCTGGTAACAGAGTCTCTTTTTGCTGCATCTGTTAGAAAATGTACTGCTGGTGTTTTAGGATACCTAACCTCTTATTCATCACTAGAAAATAATAATCCTGTAGTATCTGTTCTGTTGTAAGCGCCACTAGGAGATGATTTCCAACCTCTCAGCTGGATTTCCAAGAGTTTCACTGTGAAGTTTACTTTTTGTAAGGGATTTCTTTATAAGAGACAAACAATTGGGACAGAGATTTTCTTTAGAAAAGAAATATTCTCTGGTTTTTTCAGGGAAACTTCTTCTAGTGGTATATTCAAATCCCTCAGGATTATCTATTAACAATATCAGAAGGAAATGAATTACAGAAGACATGCTTGAAAATTCAGGGACAAACTTCACACAAGACTCTTCAAAAGGGCTTTAGAACGGTATCCAAGACATCTGCAGGAGCTCTTTAAAACCCACTCTTGTAGCCACCTTCATCTGCAGACATTCAGATCGAAAATCCCTCTGATTTTCATCAGAGCTTCTGTCTCAGCCACTTAATTGCTTAAACAGGTACAGCTACTGGAAAAGCCTCTTTGCAGGTGTCCAGGTGTAGCTGCCACCTGAGCACTCCCACTGCAGCTCTGGGTAAGAGCAGAAGCCACACAGGTTTGTAGCTGTGGTAGGATGAGGTATCCAGGGTTGTACATATCCTTTACCAGTGTCCATTGTCTTGGTTATGGTGTTTAGGGCATGGGTTGGACTTGATGATCTTGAAGGTCTCTTCCAACCTAGTCATTCTGTGATTCTGTGTGATTCTGTCCTCAAAAAAGCCCAGTAGGGTGGAAAGGATTTGATCTGTAAGATGCACCCTGGAGAGGAATGCAGACCAGTGCAGATTTTGCTTGCCCTTTGGAAGAAGTAGATATGATGCAAATTTCAGGGAACGTCACCCAACAGACCTTAGAGGGAGCCTCTGTTAATGGCATTGGACCTTCCACCAATCACACCCTGCCCATTACGATGTTTGTCTAACATTAGATACTCTGAACAGGTTCCTCAGAAAATTGCCATGAAAACCTCTTGGTTGAGGAAGTGTCAGATTAGACGTAATTGGATTGGGTATTCCTGCAGTGCAATATATTCTAGACCCCACAGGGCTCAGAAAACACAAGGTGTCATTCATTCATTGTGGCTCAGAAAGTGATAGCCAAGCAGCTGGAGAGGGAGGATAATAAAGGATGACATAACACCATTAGAAAATCATTTCATCTAGTATAAGACCAAGAACTATGTGACACAGAAGTGATCAGATTCGTAGGGCAATTCAAAATACAAAGGGAACGTGATCCTCAACAATTATCCAAGCATGACTTGGCTAAAGAAGCCCATCTCACACAGACTGGCATTACCAGCAAAGTGAAACAGAATTTATTTAAGTGTCTAAACCTACCTGGCTTACACTTGGAAACTGCTGAGCTGATATTATCAGGATATGAATGTGGCTTCTTCCAGCTCCATGCCATGCTATTGCATTTGGTTATAGGGGTGTAGGGAAATATGAAACCCTTTAAAACTCCTGCAAAGCAGACAGGTGAAAAATTCAATATATATTTACACCATTTAAAGAAAGGAAATGAAATCTTGAAATCAGAGAACAAAGCGAAATAAACTGACTGAAGTGGACTTACAATGAAATTAAATTCAGTGGAAAGAAGTAAAAGAAAATTCGGAAATTAAGATATTGTAATCAAACAATGAGATGACATGAAGTACTAAAGTGCTACCCTTTTGCATTTGGCTGAGTCTGGTGCCAAGCAGAAAGGGATGGAGGGAGGCATGTTGGGGCAGTGGGGTGTTCTTTCTTCTAAATGAAATGGACAGAAACCTTCCAAAATTATACTCTCTGAAATCTCAAAATCGGGGAGTGAAGTCAAGCAAAGAGACAAGAGAAGAAATTGATGAAATGAAATGCTAAAAGAAAAAAAAAAGAGAAAATTCTGAAGCAAAGTGAAAACAATAAAATGGCATGGGATGAGATGAAGTGCAGGGAAATGGACCAAACCTTGCCAAATTGGTCCTCATTGAAATGGCAAGATTTTATTTCTTTTCATGAAATGAATCAGCTGAAGTAAGTGTCATCAAATGAATTGTCAATAATGTCAAAGCCACACTCACATCCTACTCTTGCAGTCTTTCCTGTACCAGTAGCACTATTCAAACAGCTTTTGAACTTGCAATACAATCTTCCCAATATTCAAGTAAATAAAGCCATACCCAATAATGTTGTTCTTTCTTGACTTATCAGAGGAATTTCTGTTCTGTACTAGCAGATATTAAATTTTTCTATCACTCAAAGTAAACTTCTGCTAATTTCAGAAAGCTCAGTTTCTGAAGAGAGAAAAACAGAAGCAAAAATCTCAGATTTTTCTCTCTGGCATAGAAGTATTTCTACAAATATATTTAGCTGCTATATATAATATTTAGAATTGCTACCAACTCTGAAAACTATGATAATTCCCACAGAAATAACATGTCTGTCATATTTCTCTCTTGGGTGATGGTGCCATTTGCCAACTAGGGGAGACCTTTAAAAAGAAAAGAGCTATTCAAGACTTTTCTTTCAGTACTCCCACAGAAGTCAAGACCTGAGCAGCTTCTTAAATGTTGACAGAAGGCAGTAGAGGACCAGTTAACACTTCAGCACTTTTTTAATACACTTTTGACCTACAAGCTTGGTGTGGAACCCAGAATAGGATTTATACCCACTCAGTACCAATTCAGTAATAGGGATATTAGAAGGAAAACCTTGCCAACAGTTCCACAAGAAACTTCAAATCTAAACCACATTCAGACAATATTCAGCATCCTGATGGACTAGGGGTTTATTATTAAAATTAAAGAGACAAGCCCTATATGGCCTACAGCTCTATCAGTATAGTAACCTGTAGCAGGATATAGGCAGGATATAGGGCATAGGTTGATAGATTTCAACTATCCATTCTATCCAGACTTGAGAAAAGGTTAGAAACACTTATGACTTTGCCCAAGGTTAATTTCCTGTGTCTACACCATCTCAGATTATAAGAGAAACTGTCAGTAGAGCTGCAGTATCCAGCCTTGAGACTTAAGAACTATGTGTTTTAAAGTAATAGCCATTATCTTCTCAAAACTTAAAAAAGAATGGTTAATATTATTTTACCAGTCCTGCTGAAAGAAAAAAAAAGTCCTGTTTGAATCAGAATCAGGCCTCTATGCAGAAAGCTGGAAGAAAAGTGGTTCTAATACTTAATAGGTAGTTTTTGTTGGGCATATTGCATCCCCGGTCAGTTTTGCATTTATGGCTCAGTACTAGTGAAACATTTTATTTTCACATCTTAAAAGATCATTTCAGGGCTGAACAAACACAGCAGATTCAGCAGCAGCTGGAATACAACTACTACTGTTCACCCTTTGGAAAGTTTATGAAAGAGCTGACATGGTTCTGAAATATTAAAAGGACTTCTAAAACTCAGAGAGAAAACAGCAATATAAAATCAAGGGTCTGGTCTGGCTGAGTGGATAAAGTGCCATCTTTTGATACTGGGGACCTAAATCTTTCAAGTCAACATGTGGTATAGAATGGCTTTTATGGTCATTGGCAAGTGGCTGTGAATTCATATCAACAAAAGTAACATAATTCAGACCAAGAGAGAGGAAGAAATCAAAGTGTAACAAGGCTTGTGTTGTAAAAAGGCACAGGCACTCGCTTGGAAACAGCCTTGAACAGTAACACCTGACCCAAATGCTCTGGCTCCTGGGAGAGTTCAGATCACAATTTGCATTGGGATGTTTCAGCTCCCCTTAACTCTATACATCTTGCACATTTTACACTTCACAGTTTCCATATTTTATATGACTCCACCACCATGGCACCAGAATACCTCAAATTTTGATGCACTTATTTTTTTAACCCTGTGGAGTAAAGAGTACTTGGGCAGAGACTTTGCTTACATTTACATAGACAACTTGCACCCAGAATATCGAGAATGTTTAAACATGCTGGCACTAAAGCAGGAAAATCATTAGTCCATAAAGTTTGAATTTCAGCGTAGCAGCTCTGGCAGTCCTTGGGAAGCAGGCCAGCATCCCAGATCCACCTCAGGGCATGCCAGCTCATCTCATGTATGTGTTCCAGGCTCCGCCCTAGGAGAAGGCAACTTGATTCAGGCTTAGGTAAAAATCACGAAACAAAATCACTGTCTGCCTCAAGCCCTCACCTCCCTCAGGCACATCTTTAAACATCTCTCCAAATTGTCATTGCAAGAACTTGTACAATGCCTGGGCAATATTCCTGTGTTTCATGCCTGATACCTTTGGGTACTTTTACAATTTATCAGGGAAAAAGAGGGCTGGTTTTCTACAGTTCAACAGTTATTCCCATGTGAAGTGGGAGAAGGGAAGTGCTATTTAAAGTTATTTTCAGTCTTCCCACTTGCTACAACTGAACAGGCAGCTACCAGGCAAAAAAACCCTCTCAGAACTGGATTTTTCCCTGTTTCTAAATTAATATAATGCCATACAAAATGCAAATCTGATCCGAGTCATCCCACACTAAGTTTATCTCTTAAAGACACATCCCAGAGCACACCTATATTGTCCTATATTACAAGGATTTTTTTCATCCCAGTGTAAAAGAACTTCTGGTCCGCCCACAAATAATATTAATTCTTTTTTGTTCTTATTTTAGAGAAGGTAGATTAATTTTTTTTTTTACTTTACCTTTCTGTCATGAAAATTTCCTTTGAATGTCAGAGGACACCTTCTGTGGACTGAGTTCAGTTCTATGACACACCAAATATCATAGTGGGCAAAAATCAGTTTTATCAGACCCAGCAAACAATCTCCCTACTGTAAAAGTTAATGATGGTGATCATTTAAAAAAAAAAAGAAAGATAAGTACTATCCCTCTTTTACACAAATTAAAAAAAAATTAGTATTGTATAGAATGATCTTTTCTTCCACCTAATTTTCCAAACCTTTTATAAATGTAACTATACTTTGGGTACTACAAAAACTCCAGACAACGAATTCCAGAGTTGAAATGTGCTGTGTGAGAAAAGTGCTTTCTTACTTTTAACTTAAGCTAGCCGCATGATAATTTCTTCAATTGGCCCTCAGTTCTTCAAACATTGTTAACAGAAAACATTGCAGTCCATCTACTTTTTTATTTGATATACTCTATAATTTTGTCCCTCAGTCATTTTTCTCCCTGAAGACCCACAATTCCAGCCTAATTGCTCTTCATACAAAAACTTCATATCTAATCCTTGCTGCCTTTGTCTGTTTCAACAATTTCTCTGTTTGAAAAAGGGAGGACAGAACTTCATACAGTATTCAAGACACGAGTTGATCCTGGTTTTATATAGAAGAAAAGTTATGTTAACTCTTCTGTGATTGATGCTTTCTTTGTTGTTCCTATGATCTTCAGCTTTCACTGAGCACCACTTGGCACTCAGCTAACCATAATCATTCTAAATGTCTTTCCAAAGTACTTATACCTCATTTATGATCCCATGGCTCTGTAAAAATAATTAGGATTATGCTTTGTTGCATCTATTACTTTTCACTTATCAGCACTGATTTTTTTCTCCTATTTTATCCCTGACCACTCAAAATCACAAGTTCAGTTCATCCTTTTGTTGTCAGTGTTAGTTTCTGTCACTTTGAACAATTCTGTAGTATCAGCAAACTTTGTCACCTCGTTAAGCTCTCACTTTTCCAAATAATTTGTAACTGTGATGAAAAAGTGCAGATCTTATGAAGCTTCCCTCTTCATCTGTACTGGCAATTTCTTTGCATTGTGAAAGCTGTTAAACTATCCCTACACTATACTCCCCATCTTTTCACCTAACATCAGCCTTCTCTCCAGAAATTCAGTTGATCTTGGATACAGTTGATAAGAAATTCACACAGGATTCTAGGTCCATTTGCTCAGATGCAAAGGAGTTGAATGGAGTTATTTTTATTTCAGAGAAAAGCCACTTCTCTGACCTCCCAGAAGGCAGAAGCAGAGCAGCAAAGTGCATCCACATCTCCAGTCTGGTCCTGCCTCCTCTTTGCGCCACTGCTGTTGAACACAGTCAGAACACACTCATGCTGGGGTCAGACATGCATCACCAATATTTCCCAGAGGAAGGGAGTAGGAATGCAGACCTCAAAACAGCCTCCAGTCAGTGTCACCAGCTCAACTTCTTGGCTATCCATTTCTACACAGGCTTCCAATATACCAGAAAACCCTTGATAATCTCCACTGCATGTCTTAAATTTCTATACAATTTCTATTTAAACTATTTTTATTTTTCTAATCTGAATTACATACACAGAAAAGATATATAGTAGCTGAATTTGTATTTTTTAGCTTTTGTTCTTTTCTCTCTGGTCTGAGCTTCCTCCTTCATTGATGCTTCTCCTTGCATTTTCTACAAGGAAATACTTAGTTTAACAAGCCAAGTAAATTGTCTTGTAAATTTGGATGAGCCCATCCAAAATCAGAAAGAAATACTTGTACATAAAGAACCCCTGATGTTTAGTAAATCAGCACTTTCCTTCCTTGTATATTTTCAATTCCTAATCAAAAGGAGCATTTTACCTAGGTGAATCAAAGCGTATCCATGCCTGCTCCTGTTCTTCTTTATGGCTACACCATTTCAGCAATTCCCATTTTCTCTAGCCATGCTGAGGGCATGAAGAGACATTAAAACTTAGTGTTGTGTCAACGTTGTGCAGGTGTATTAACTTCTTTGCCTTTCATGCTGACTCTGCAGCGATAAAAATGAGACAAACCAGTGGGTAAAAACTACACAGAGATATAATAACCAATCTGCTTCTTCTCTACTCATTTCTGTCTTCATGATACTGAAAATCTCACTGGTTCAGCCCGGGGAAAGAAATCTTTCCATAATCCTACAAGAGTTTACAATCCACCACACAAATCAAAGTAATATGATAATCAGCAGATAAGCAGAATAACACATGTGGAGTTAAATGAAGTCTCTTGTTCTCTCATGGGGAGGAAGAGAGAGACTTATTTGTTCAATATACCATTATAAAATTATCTAGTTTTAGGAAGAAAAAAACCACACAGAGCACATTTAAAATTCTTTTCTTTTTCCTTTTATTTTTTTTTTGTGGTGAAACTCATTGATGAATAATTTAGAACTGTTTCTTAGCTATTCTCCTCTATCTATACAAATGTAATCTGACTTAATTATGTGTCATCACAGCAATAACAGTAAAAGAAATCCACTCCAGGGATGAATAGAGCATATAGTGTTTTATGAAAAGTCCAAAAGACATTATTTTAATTTATACTAAGCGTATTTTAGCACTTGAAACACTTTTATTCATAAAATTGTTTCCAAGCATTTCAGAGGCCTCCTGCCAGTAAGGGGAGTTGCACAACAGATGAATGCAAAGGGTAGTGGAAGCCTTGGTTAAAGGTTGTCAGGTTGATTGTAAGGCTTTTATGCACTCATTCGAGAAGTTAAGATTGTTAAGGAATATTTTATGCACCAGAAACAGAGGAGACGATGGAAAACTTCTATTAACCCAAGCCAAATCTGTTTAGTTGACCCCTATCCATGTCATGTCAACAAATCCATGCTGCACAAGTAATTAGAAAATAAAATTAGCAACAGCTTTTGCTGTTGTTTCTTCAGCCAAGTGGAGAAACTTGTAGCAACCATTTCAAATGAGATCACACCAAGACAGCATGTAAAATTCTCTCCTAAATTTAAATTCATGTACACATTTTCATCAGAGGCACAGTAGGTTGGATACATACACAGTGACTCAGAGGTATAAAGTCATAAACGGTACAGCCAAGGGCAGTAAACACTCCATCAACTTGAACAGAGGATAGAATTTTTATTTTGTTAAGTTACAGTAGCACATATCATCAAACAGACATTCTATTGCTAAACAATAATAATTGCAGTGACTGAAACTAAAAATTTTGCGACTGAGAGAGATGAGCAACTACAAAAAATAAAACCAGCAGCTTTCCTGCTCTACATGCACAAGCATTCTTCTGTGAAAACTCCAGAGCTCCACTAAAAAAGCATATTCAGAAGAATTTGCATCATAGTTATACAACCTTTATATCCAGGTCACAGATGCCTAGGAGTTTACAGCATTTCCTGATGGAGAAGGGACTCACTGCCAGGTGACAAAGATGGTCATACTGTGAAAAACCAGAAGTTTAGCAATTAAGAAATAACCCAGCTCATTATCTGCAATTGCCTCTGTCCTCAGAGACTTGATACAAGTTAGCTATGTTTTCCAGCACAGATCATCTACCTATTCTTAGATGCAATTTCTAAAACACAGAAGGGTAAAACTTCAAATATTAGCACAGGAAAACACAACTTATATATAATCTATGCTCATTATTGCTTATACTTCCCTAGAACTACCATGATTTGTTTCTAAGAGAATCCACAGTTATCTTTCCCTTGTTAGACCTTTCATCCTGTAATTTTATTCCAGACATCCGTTGCTCAATGGGCTGCAGCTATTGCAAAAGGGCCTGAATTATGTTCAAAAATCTAAAGTTACTTTAAAAAGTTCAAATGGACCAAGCTAAAAAGTGAAGTTCAGCTTTCAAAAATCAGCATTTTGGGGAAATCAATTAAAACCTTTCATGCCTTGTGTTCAATAGGAGAAATTATCAGAACTTTCTGAAGGGCAAACAGCAAGACAATGCAAGTGGCACCTGTGACCCAGCCTCTGTAATCACACTGGGGCAGAGAGTTAGTACCAGCCCTCTTCCCTGAAGAGCTTTTTGAATACCTTCAAGTTGTGTTACTTAATATTTGCCAGCCATGGCTTGCTCTTCTCGTCATTTCAGAGAAAAAGATTCTTGCCATTCTTTTGCCTTGGTTAAATAATGAATGTACTGGGCTGCCTATTCATGTCACAGTCTCAACAACAGTATTTACATTATTTCTTCTTCTGGCAATACATGCAACATAAGAAGTACTATTGTAATACAGATTAAAATCTGGTTTCATCTGAACTGAAATCCCTTTGCATATAGTCTGTCCCAATCAATAATCCTTCAGGAGGTTTACAAGCAAGTTTCCATTGAGATAACAGTTTTAGGGAAAAACTCATAGAGGTTTTCATGGCATTGAAGCTACTTCAAACTGCTATGAAAACTTGTTTTGTATTATGACAAAATCAATTCACTGCAAACAACATGTAACACATATGTGAAGTCTGTTTATATACCATTTCCTTACTGTTATCAGGCTTCCACACATTCAGAAGAAGAGCAGGAAATTGTAAAGTATAAGACACTTCAAGTTTTGGATGGCTCATTTTCTTTCTCTTTTTTTTTTCAGGTTCAGAAAAGGTGTCTTTATAAATAGTCAAAGAGCAGAATGAGTTAATTGCGTTGTTGGTTTCATTGCATATCACAGGGGAACTAAGAGAAGATAAAAATGGCATAAAGCAATGGAACCAGGAAAAGAGACCAAAAGAGGAGAGTACCATGGCAGTCTAAAAGAGTTGCTGTTGCAGAAGGAAACAATCCACTGAAAAGTTGATGCTGAAACGAAGCAGAAATGAGTGGGCTGAATTGATGGGCGTCCTTGCTACATTTGTCGATGTAGAGTTCAGCTGAAGCAAATTGAGTGCAGGCTGTAATGTCAGAGCCATGCATAAAAAAAATGCTTCAAATGCACTGTAGTGTTCTATAGACTCACAATCCTCTTTTATTTCTTCACTTTCAGCTTGATTCCCCCTTTACTATTTGATTGGTTTGCTTGTTTAATTGACACGAATATGGAAGTGGGGCTAATAGGAAGCTAATTTTGTCTGAAATGTTTATAAAATACAAGATTTATTGAAAGAATTCACACTCTCTAGCAGGATTTAGTGCTTTCTTTTTAACCCCATTCTATGCTGTAGACTGGCTGTCAGTAGAGTGCTAGATAAGTAGGCTCTTGGGCATCTAATTTGGACACCCAAGTTTAAGCAACAAAAACTTTCTTTGCAAACCTTCCAAGGGACCTTTTATTCTCTAGACTGTTAAAATCAAAGACTGAACAGCACAAGGACAAGTCAAGCAGAATGAGTATTGACTATTTGTTGACTGGTATATTCTGGCATGTTTTATGGGCAAAATCAACATGAAAAGAATAAACAGTCATTTCACATGTTCTAAAACATGCAGCAACCTGTATAAAATTTGTATTTGATTACATAATTTTTTTCACAAAAAATCATTCAGGTCAAGAAACAAACATGAAAGAACAGGACTTTGGCAGCACAATTCTAGTTTGTTACATCAGACAATATGCAGACATAATTTATTAGAAATAGATGCATGTCACATTTCCAGCATCTTTCTAGGGCTTTAGGAATTTCAGAGCACAATAAACACAGGCCATCAAAACCTCCTAAGGCTAAATGTATGGATCAGATGTTCCTAAACTCTCTGCCAATAGGATCACTATTGTTAAAGAAGTTTCAAAGAATTAATGTGGTTTCTCAGATTCTCACAAGGAACCAACAAAGGCTCATTACTAGCTGATGGGAGATTAATGTTGTGGAAAGAGGAGAGACTTCATGGAATTATTTATTAGCTTTCATGAGACATCTCTGAGATGGAATGAGAATACAAAAGGGGTTAAAGACTGCTGCAAAGTCTCCTACTGAGATAACTTTTTATACAAAAGGGTAAGTGCTAAATAGCTTTCAAGCACTGCCTCACCTGACAGGGTTGGAAAAGTAGGTATTATCTGAAAGGCAGACCATACTTTTCAGAAGTAAGGAGGATGATTCTCTTTTGGCTTGCAAATGCCTACCTATCAGACAGGAGGGGATTTAAATGGGAGGGTTCATCTGTCTGCTGCTGAGACAGACTTACTGGGAACAATTTTAACAGAGGACAAAAAGTATTCTGTGAAAAGGGAAGATAACATAGCAGGAGTTCATCTTTTTTCCATTACAGAAAGTCTCACATCCCTGTCTCTCCTATTCCTCCTCCACCAAGAAAAAAAAGAATTAAAATTCTGGACATAATTCTTCATCATCATCATCATCATCACTAGGAGCTGCTGGACTCATGCTAGTTTAAAAGCCAGTATCCTAATTAAATTTGCTTTATTAAACACATGGGATTAGAGCCTTTAAGTCATTAATTTCAGATTAGTCGCTCACAGGAACAGCTGGGAACAAGGCTGTGGGCCTGGACTTCTCTGTTTGGAGCTTTAGAGTCCAAAAGGAAAAGCAGCCCCCTGGGATAAAATTAAGTATTTATGAAGTCACACACTTTACATTGGGCTTTCTGGTGTCCTGTTTCCATGCCAAGCTCTGGAAATTTGCTGCTGTCCTAAGGGCTTGGGTTATTCCAGGGAAGTATTAATTTAAAAAAAGGAAATTGCAAAAGATAGGGAAGCAGCCTGAGCACATGGGACAAGTCTAAAGTGATGAGTCCATGACTTGCCCTGGATACTATTAAAACTGTATCTTCTTTGCTCAGCTAACAATATTTCAGGTGTTGATCACAGGATGATTGAGGTAAGCAAGAATTGAACACAGAAGTGCAGCTCTTGCCCTGCCAGTGATAAGCAGAGGCAAAGGATCACCTCTCTCCACCTTTTGGTGTGAGGATGCTTTGCTAGGTCATGATCATCTTGCTGTCCACCAGGACATCAAGCTGCTTTCCAGCCAGCCTCAGCATGTTCTGGTGTGTGGGGTTAACCCTCCTGAGATGCAGAACTTTGCAATACCCCATGCTGAACTTGTCAAGATTCCTCTCTACCCATTTTCTTCAGCTTGTCTCTCTGAAGGTGACACAACCTGGTGTAGTGCCCAGCTTATATCATCTACAAACTGGCTGAGGGTAAATTCCATCTGCCTGCGTTTTCCCAAGTAATGTTAGGAAAGATGAACTCTTTCTATGTGTGTGATGCCTTAAGATAATTGCTTTTATATTTTTCAGATCCTGTACTGCATTAGTGTAAAACTCTGAATTCCATATAGGGTGCTAGTTAACTCTCTTCACATTTTGGTCAGACAAAACAATCCTTCAAGGCTTGAGATCCAAGTACAGCCTCTGCCACAGGCCCCATGAAGTATACACAAGAGTGAATTGGGAGGAAGTGGACTGGGGGTGTATGATTTCCTTACCTGAAACTGTAATTGGAGGATTAACCCCTGATATGCTAATAGACCAAATTAATGTCTGTCTGAAAAACTCCTGATTATTGTCCATTTTGGGTGTAGCCCCTTGGAGAGGCTTCGTCTGCCCTCCAATGTACCTGTACCTTCATTAAATATATTCACTTTTATCCTTTTAACATTGTCTGGCTTCTGTTTCTAGGTAGGCCTGAAGTAGGCATCATGTGCACATATCTACAGCATCCTCCTTAACTCCCCTGAAATTAATGCAGATCTATAGCTTATTACATTCTAATTAATAAAATTCTAAGAGCAATTATGTTCAGTATAATGAAAGCTACCATCAGAACACAGGAGTGAAAAACATCAAGGAAAGGAGAGAAAGAGAAAAAAATCAGTCTGCAAGAAAAAGATTATTCCTATATAAAAGATATCTGAGGCCTTGTCTGCAAAAAACTCAGGAAATAAAAAACATTAGTAAAAGTGTGAAGCTAAAATTGATTTGCTAAATCTCGCAAACCTTGTGTAGACACATTTGTTCAAAGTTGAAGTAGTTAAATTTGACTTAGCTCAATTCATTTATAGTATGTATTAAATTAAACAAAATTAAGGTCTTTTCTTCTAACAAGGCTGTCAACACAGGGATTTAATGCAGCTGAAGTGTGAACTTTAACATTTAATTTGGATTGACTTTCCTAAATGTCCCAATGCAGAAGAGTCCTATTAGCTTTCACTGTGGCAAAAATTAAAAACAGAAAACAGGCAATGGATGCTAGCCAGGTAATGGTAAAAAGTAATTAAATGAAGACAAAGACTCTTTCCAGAAGGAATTATGAGAAGCAACAGATTCTGGCCAGGAGGTGATCAAAGCCATTTACCAGCATGCAGACGAAGAGCCAGGAACAGATGAAGAGTAATCATAAAACGGATCAAATACTGTCAGTTAGGGATTGGCATTGCAAAAGATCTGGAGCTGAGGAAAAGGTACAGCGTTACTGTTTTTAAATGACCAGATGGAACTGGCAAAAAGGCGGAGAAAAAAGCCAGCTAGACCATTACACATAGTCATAGAAAGGGATGAAGTTTTTAAAACCAGAAGACTCTCTTAGCTTTAGAAAGGAAACTACTAGCATTTAGAGATGCAGAAGGGCCCAAACTGGAAAACCAATTACCCTGTAGAAGGGGAAGAAAATTTGATTACAAGTAATAATGATTATGAGGACTTTCACTTATATTTCATAGCACAATGAAAAGACACTGGGACTCATTACACCTGTTCAGGTAATCAGCTGTAAGAGAATATACCTGTAAGGGAAATGGTGATTGATCCATATAGTGCTTGCTACTCAGTTCTAACAAGCCATAGATTGTTGTGACTTACAAAATTCCAAAATAAAATAAATTCTTAACCAACCTAATCATACACCTCCAGCTTTGACTTCTAGAATGGTTCTCTGCACCTACACAGAAAGACTCTTTACAAAAGGTTACAGCTTTACCTGTTCCCTGGGGGGTCACAGTGGATGAGCAGTGAACCTGCAGCTCCACTGAAGAGCTTTGCTACCATTTCATGCCACCCCTTTTTGCAAATGGCACAGGGAAAGATGGACAAGTCAGCTGACACACAGGGGTGCCCTTTTTATGACACTCATCTTTCTTTTGTTCACTAAAGACTTTTAAAAAGACTCCTTTTCCACCTTAGAAGCCAAGCGGGACAACCACCTTTGTTTCCAGGGTGAAATACTTTTTTGAAAAAAGGAACAATCTAATCTTTTTTTTTTTCCTCATAAATTTCTGAAGCTGTAACAGAGAAGTGAATCAATCAGACCTAAATAAAGTAAATAAACAGGTTTTGATAAAGCACTTGCCTGCACCTCGTTACCTTACATGCTCAGGTCCAAAGCAACAGAAAAACCAAGGCAAGATCAGCATTAATACTCCTCGGTAGCAGAGCACAGCAAGATATACAAAAATATCACACTTGAGTGAAATGTTAGAGGAGCCCACAATGGTAAATTGAAGAGTGGACAAAATCAAATATTGAAAAAAATAGCTTAAATGAGTTCTTAATATTTGGATTAAAATTACCCCAGAAGAGTGCAGCCCAGACAAAATTTGAGTAAAGCTTAATTTGGCCTCTCTGTCCAAGACAGTTTAGCTGAGAGCTTGGTTTGCCATTTATAAAGCATAGGCTATATGTAAATGTATTTTCTATACCACCCATAGATTGCCAGAAGAAGTGCAGTATGAAACCCAATTTATGCCAATACCTGCTCTTAGAGCCCTCATCTGTTACCTTGCTAAAATTTCACACTTCAAGGTAGGGACTAAATCTAACCATATGCGATGCAGCCTTGCCTAAATTAATTTACAGCAAAAAGACTTATTTATTTCCTGCCCTTGGTATAATCTGATTGGCTTTTGTGACAGCTGTAAAAGGAAAGCTGCTAAGAGAGACAATCACATCCGACAAAGAACATGCTAATGAAATCAGGCTTTCTAAAGGGAAGTGATTTTGACAGATTAGAAATTATAGCTTTGTATGGATACTACCCAAGTTGTCAGCCCCTCTTCCCACAGTAGCAGCAGGCTCTGTTCAATTTGAGGAACACTCTGTCTGCTCATCATGTTATATAAAATCAAACTCTTGCCGTATCTGGGTGATTTCCTACAGTGAAAAACTCAGAAACAGAAGGTAAAAATTCCCCATTTGGCATCTTAATCTTCTATTAATGATGCAACCTGTACTGTACCATCTGAAAAACATGAATCAACACTGAGCCCACCCTACCACAAATAGAACTCTCTGCCCTATAATGTGGTGATCTTTCTCTTTCTAATTGCATCTTACAGATTTTTAAAAGGCACTTTAGTCCTTAAGTGTAAAATTTGCATCCAAACTACTGTACAAAGAAACACTAACAATGATTTTGAAGCAATTCCTGCTAAAAAAGAGCACCGACTTCTGATCACACATCATCAGAGAAGATGGAAGTGTACACGGAGCATTTTTCTTATCTCATTAGCAACCATTAGAAACCCTCAGGGGGAACATAATGACCAGTCAAAAAAGGGCAGAGCAGACTGCAGTGAACAAAACAGATGTTTATTGCATATAGATATTATCCAACACCAGCATCAAACTAGTGAGTTTGGCCATTTAGGGCATCTCCTAGGAAACCATCAGATAACATTAAAAGATATTGACTAACATAAAAGGAACTGCAGGGGAAACGGTGCATATTTGATAGAAATGGGATGTGCTTCTAAATGCAATAGTTCTAATTTCTGCTAAGGAAAAAATTCTTTTTCTAGATGCATATTTTGATTTTGGTTAAAGGTCTTAAAATTTGCTGTACATGACTGTAGCTCCATATTGCAGTCTTTAACTAAGCAAGGTATAAAATGCAGTGCAAAAGCAAATCACAAAGTGAGATAATATAAAAATATATCTTAAATATGTTAAAACTTGTACAGCACAAAACATTGTTTTGTTGTTCTTAATATTGTCTTCTTTTCTCTGCCTTTCTGGATGTAATTTTCCATGTAGTCTGAGAGCTATAAAACTGGCAAAGGTATTGGGCACTTTATTTCCTTTATGGTCCTTTGAGGAAAACTTCTTCTGCACGTTGTGCCAAAAAAAGCCACTGTAATTGACCTGGACCAACTGGCAGCGTGTCCATCACACCATATGAAGTATTCTTGCTCATAATTGCAGCATTTCACCTCTGTGTTTTGTCCAGGAAGAGAAAGCATTTGATTCACTGATATGTTCCTTTCCTTCACCCAATTTTGTGTCTGATCAACAATGTTTATTGCCTGGCAGCTTCTTTTTGCAGTGCTAAGGACAGCTTTTCCACTGTGATTATCATTTTGCCCTCTCTGCAGTCAGCGAGTAGAAAGGTTAGCTTGGAATTTTGCTAATGAGAACTTTGCTGATCTGTTCAAGTTGGCTGATACGCCTTTTGGGCATGACCAATCAGAGCATAAAGTGTCAGGAGATTTGCTGTCTCTCTACAGTCCTGGCACATGTATTCCTACAGTCTACCAGAGCATTAATTCTCTGCCCAGTTCTCTATATATGGCAAGGGATAGTGGGACACACTCACCTCTACATAAATCACAAACTATCCATGCATGCCATGCTGTTAAGCTTGGTGGAGAGTTGGGCAGAATTGAGGAACAAAAATGAAACCATTGTTGAAAAAATCTACCCTCTTAATTCTATAAACCATATGGCTTCCCTGGTGTTCCTTAGCTCACGTAAGATATTCCTGCGTAGAGCCTGTGTTTTCCTGGGAGGCTGTGCCCATTAGTGTGCAGAGTATCAGCACAGCACCAACACACTGCTGAGCTGTTTTGGGAGGTGATTGTCATATGGTTAACTCAGGGATCAGAGATTTATGAAAGGACAAAGATCTGACATCTTGTAATTTAACCCAAGAGACTCTGTTATATAACAGACAAGCTATCAAAAAACCTCTGTGAAACGTAAACCTTGCTGAACTTCTTTTGATGTTTTTATTTTATTTTCCAGATGGAGCACTGCCAAATAACAGCTGCATAGACAGTTAAGATAGTTTACAGAACTGCAAAGAGTTTGATTGATCAGCTCAGATGTCAGCAATTTTGTAATATGCTTGGGTACCAAAGGAGCAGAGCAGGTTGGGAAATGCAAAGGGCAAAAAATATTATGTATTCTGATTGTGTCCTTCACACAAAATTACAAGCATTTTCAACAACAAAGTAATTCACTTCGTCCAATAGACTGCCTCCAAGTTCAGGGCAATAAAAATGAAGAGCATCTTTAGCTGACAATTTAAGCTCAAATCATTTTTGACTGGCAAGGTGTGGTATCATCCAGAAGAATTGATGCTATAGCAGTAGCTTCAAATTACGGGGTTATAGTGTGTCTACTCAACATGCAGCTCTGATCAGTGGAGGTAAGGGGAGGGATAGGAAAGAAATGGATAGCAACAAACACTTTCTGTAAGCTCTATAGTTAATTAAGGATTAGAATTTCTATATACATTTCTATTTGAGAAGAACTCTGAGTAAAAATTAAAATGGAAGACTTTGACCGATGCTGAATACACATTGAAATTGCCATTTCAGGCACTATTTTCCTATTCAATCCCCTGCATGATTTTTTTTTTTTTTTGAGAGGTCTGGGGAAAAATGTGTCTCCCTTTCAGCAAAGGAAATTTTTAACTATGTCATTTTCTAAAAATGGTGGTTTACTGAAATTACATGTTTCTGTTATGCCAACCCATTCCACTCCCTACCCAAATATAATTCAAGGCAGGTTGTTGTGTCAGCAGTTATCAGTCTTTGTTAGCAAGTGTCAGGGCTGAGATAACCACTAATGTCCTTCTCTAGCTGATGAGTTTAAAGGGCATTAAAGCAGAAACTAAAACTCAGTATTTTTTAAATTATAAACAAAACCTCATCCTAGGTTTTCCTTGAGCAGTGAAACTGTTAGCACATTTTTAATGGGCTTCTCACCCCAACAGAGCTAAATAATAGTCCAATAACTGTAACCTAGAAATCCATCCAATTGTAAGAATTAATTAAATATTACAATAAGTCAAGTTAAAGAACTACATGGAAAAATCCCAAGTAGTTTAAACAAAAATGGTGAGATAATACTGGAATACATATCTAACACAACTAAGAAATGTGAGATTAGAAATCCCTGATAGATGGGTTAAAAGTTAGACATAAGAGGTAATCAGATCATGGTTATTCCACCCAGAAACTACCTTTTATCATTTTCAAGAGAAGGTTTGTGGACTAAAATCATCGAATATACAGCCTGTAAAATTATTGCTTCAGATCACAAAACCTAGTCATAACTGATAATCTTTACTCACCGGGAGACTCATTTCAATACAAGTGACCCCCACTGGATCAGCAGGAGCACCAGAATGATACCTACAGAAATACATTTTGTGTTATACCCTGAGAACACTGATATTTGCTTTTTCACAGTTACTATTGGAATAACTGTATTGCTTCTCCAAGTGATGTGTCCCTTACATCAGAAAGAAGAAAAATTTCACAGTGACCACCTCAAGATTCAGCATCAGTCATTTCTCCTTAACTGAATATCTTTTAAAAAGGTATGCACAGAGTGAATTAAATAGCTCAATGGTTACATAATAGCATAATTTCTTTTTGCTTATTTCTTCTTCTGTGCGTTTTAATGACACCTTTTCTTTTCTTAAAGTACATTTCTTTTTTTTATTATTAATTTTCTTGCATTTGTGCAAGATATTGAGGTTGGAGGACTCCTTACCAGAAGTTCTTAATCAGGTTTAATAGTTTAATGCTGCACAGTGACAAGGTTGTGTAAAGGCAATTGACCCTTCAGATCAGCTGATTCCATGGAAATTAGAGCCTCCCACATGTCTCACCTAAGCATAGCCACCTCAAAAGTAGGCATTGATTCTGGAGTGTTGGGACTCCTCTAGAGTGAATAGCAAGAAACAGGCACAATTTATCTTAGAATACTTATCTCAGAATAGGGTCGATTGCCCTCTGCTCCACCTACATCTCTCCATTGACTTTTCTGGAAGCTTAGGAGAATTCACTTACAGCAGACATCTAGCTGTGAGATGGCATGGTTAATCGAGGGGAATCCTTGCTGGATGTCAATGTACCATTGCTGCACTGCTGGCTGTCTTATCCAAAATGCCACCTCCATCATCATTGTCATAGATGGCTCTGACTGTTAAGTGCAGATCAAAAGATACAGCAGATTGAGATGAGTTTCTTTTGTAACTTTGTAATCTCCCTGAGAGATACCGTGATTACTGTGTTTATGCAAGCAGTGTTAAAGATACACTTGTGCACTATCAACAGGAGATTTACTCAGAGTATCTTCTAAAAAAAAACTTCAGCATTATCTTCACTATGTTCCATAGCTTGGCATTTTTATTGCATTAATGCTTCTATTTTATCTGTTATATTTCTTCTCATAAACAACCTACCAGCCAAATGCTTTCTGGCTGATTGCACCAGAGCTTGACAATGTCTGGCTTTTAATCACAGTTTCCCCCATCTCTCAGAGAACATCCTTGGTCTTCTGAGTAACACAAGCCCTGTGGCAGGCTAACTTATGCTGAGAAAAGGTCGGCTGACTCTGGGAGCAAAGCACCAGGAAAGCAAAGCCCAGTGCTCAGCTGAGAGCTGAGAAGTTGCCAGGGGGCTGTGGAGCTCATGCAAAGAAATTCCCTGCCTTCCATGGTACACTGAGCTGAGATCTTGACTTTCTTAGACCTTCAGACTTCCGGACACTCTCCTCACTTTGAATAGCAAATGAGAATCAATTTAGCTGTCAGATGGAGAAAAGACTCATGTGTGGTACAAAGGGGAATTCAGTCTGAGGCCCAGGCATGGGAGACAGCTGCCTGAGATGACTTCAAAAGACAACTGCATAAATAATTCCAAGCTCTTTTTCTCTACCATATCTTGGGGTTTCCTGAGGAAGTCATCAAGGCAATTTGGACATCAATCACAAGACTGGGCCAGACTACAGTCTACAAGAGAGACATAACACCTGAATAGGACAAGGGGTCTCGATGATCTTTATGGGCAGATAGTGATAGGACAAGGGGGAACAGTTTTAAAATAGAGGAGAAGAAATTTAGGTTAGATATTAGGGAGAAATTATTTACTGTGAGAGTTCTGAGGCACGGAACAAGTTGCCCAGAGTAGTTGTGGGTGCCTCATCCCTGGAAGTGTTCAAGGACAGGCTTGATGGGGCTTTGAGGAATCTGGTCATGGGGAAGACATTCTGGCCCATGGAGGGGATTAGAATTAGATCATCAGGTCCCTTCCAACTCAAAGCATTCTATGATTCTATGGTTGTATGATCTCTCACAAAATTGCACCATTCTGCCAAGGAATGATTCTTTCTCAGCTCTGTAGCAGTCTGTGCTCCATTAACCAGCTCTGGCTACAGTAAATCCACTCTGCTCCAGCAAGACTTTTGCAGCAGCCAAGCCCCAGCAGTACAGCAGGGATAAAGAAACTGTCAGAAAGCCATTTTGATGGCCAACACTTTATCCTCTGACACAATACAGTTGTAAGTTATACAGGAATTTCACAGTGTGTAATAGTAATATGCACAAGGTAAAAACTCTAAGTCATTAGCAGTTTAATTTATTAGCTAAGTTGTGCCAATGCCTATCAATCAGGCTTTAAGGTTGGTTCCAGAGAGCTTTTTGATCTTCCTCACATTGCTTTGCTTTTCTTCTTTCATGGCAGCATTAGCAGGCGACAATTACATTATATATCTACTCAGTGCTCTGGTGAGAGACCATTATGTTCACAGATCATTACTGACATCCTGACATTTGTCATCTCCTTTCATAGCAGTTAAATCTTGCTTTATCTGTAAATGTCACCACGTCATTTATTCATGAAAAGGGGTCACATTCCCAAAATAGTACACTCAGCTTTTAAAAGGGAAGTTGGTTTTATTCACTGTGGTAATCCTTGGACAAACTTCACTGCTGCTAAGTACTGACATTTTTCCCCATGCAGCTGTTTACATCCACACATACAGATTTCAGGTTGTTTTTTCTTTTTTTTCAAAGTAAAACCCTAAAAGAAAGACAAATTATCTGGATGAGAAAAATAAGTGCTTATTTTTTCAGCTTCCTACACTTAATCCACATGGAATTATCATCGCCGAATTTACTGTTGTGAAATATAATTTTAATTTGAGATCATACTGGCTGAGAACCCACTGGCTGTCTGTTTTTGCTAAGACTTTGGCAGGTAGTTCTCAGCTGGACTGTATTACAACCTCACAAAAATATAGTTTAAGTAATCCTCTATAATAATACTTTCTTTCTCCATCTTCAAGGCCTTGAAAGTTTAATTAATAAAAGTCTTGGCCTACCCTGCTAGATATATGGACATTCTTTTCTAAAATATAGAGAAAATAAATAAAAGCTGATGCAAGAAGGATGCCTAAAGGACTCTGACTGTGATCTTGGAAAAAATTTATCAAACCCAAGTTAAAGTCTGAATTTAGCAGGGCAGAGGCTCCCTTTTACACAATTTATACACTAACAGGCATCCTTTCTGCAGTAGGATTTCCTTTATCACTATGCTTCTCTTTCTTACCTGTTCATACATTAGGATTTCAGTAGATGCATTGAGGAGGTTGTGGGTTTTTGGCACTGATGGATTTCCCTTTGAAGTTCATATTCAGTTTTCCTCACACCCATCCTATCAGCCAGGTATGTCACCTGGAGCTCCATCTTACTCAGGTTATCATTGAGGCACTTGCATTATTTCTGAAAAAAAATTGGCTGTGGACAAATTTTAAGGCCAGATTCTAAGATAGCATGAATTAGCTTAACAGTTGGGATCCATATGTATATTTATATATGTATATACATATTTATATATGTATATACCTATAGCTTATCTAGTGATCTACCATCTTGATGCTTTCTATAGTGATAAAAACATAGCAGCTCACTTCTCTAGAGTAATTTCCAAACCATTTTACAAGCCCTGTGAAGTATATGCAGCAATTACTTTTCACACCATTCACAGCAGCTGCTTTATGAGCTCAGCAACACTCCACAATAGCTGAAGGTAGAAAATAATAAAAAGTGAGGCCTGAGTTTACCAGGGGGCTAAACGGGCTGCAGCTTCTCCATTAATGTTGCCCCCTGAAGCATATAATCAACAGCTGGATCCATTTCTGAAACTGTCACATCCCTTTGAAAATAAAGAGAATGATTTAAGTAAAGTGAACAGAATCACAGAAATACAGAATAGTTCAGGTTGGAAGGGACCTCTGGAGGTCATCTTTGCTGAAGGCAAAGCCACGTCAGATCTGGTTGCAGGGCTTTGTCCAGTTGAGTTTTGAATTTGTCTAGAAAGCATCAACAATCTCTTTTCCATGCTTTGACAGCCCCCATGGTGAAAAAAAAAAACAAAAACAAAAACAAAAACAAATTTTAAAAAAACAGAACACCCCAAATGCATTCCTCATATCTAGTCTGAATGTCCTGTGTTCCCGGTTTTGGACTTTGCCTTATCACCATGCATCTCTGAAGGTGCTCCAAAGCCTTCTCCTCCGAACACACACACCTCCCTTAAATACTCCTCTTGCCTCCTGACTAACAGAGCCCTGCACTGGATTTGGTCCAGTTTTTCCCCCTCATTCTTTCCCTGAGATGCTCCAAAGAGGCTGTGTGTGGATGGTCTGTGCATTGCCATCTCGCACATGTCAAATCCAGGACAAGAATCGATTCTCTCACTGCAAGACATCACTGCTGAGGTGCAGCCCTTGCTCCCCAAGTGCCATCAGTAAAACCTGCTGCACATTTCCTTCCTCCAGCAAGTTATTCAGGTTACCATAGTTTCTGCTCCAAGTTTTCAATGCTTCTTTTCCTGCCAAGTTTCCTGCCACTTCTCTCCCCTCCCCCAGCATGACTTCACAACTTCCAGTTATGTGATTTTCGAGACCAGCTGGAACATAAATGCTCAGAACTGAAGAACAAATAAAATGGTTGCTTTCAAAAACTTAACAGACTAAATTCTCCTCTGTGCCAGTTATCTGTTGAAGTCAGGGTCATTACCTCCACTTAAACCAGCTGAGAATTTCAAGTATTTGACCACAGCTTCTGAATGCACCAGGTGTGGGACCAGCTTTCCCTGAGAAATCCGTGGTATTGCAATTATGCCGAGTATTCAATTCAGAAATACACTTATTTTCTAACAGTATTGACCATATTGTATTCTCCAAACAACAAAAATCTTTATTTACTAAATACTGACTTCTCAAATTTGCCTCTATAGCACATTTTGCCAAAACAGCAAAGGAGGTCACATAACAGACCTGTATTTGTCACTGTTGCATTTGAAATACTTCAGTATCAATGTAAGAAAAAAAAAATAAAGATTTTGGTAGGATTTATTAAGAACAGTATCTGTCTATAAAAATTCTGAAAATAGCTTTACTGTATGTTCTAAAACACTATCTATTTAATATTGCGCTAGGTTTCAGGGAAACCTCTCTGCTGATCATTTTTTGTAAGAAAATTGATTTATTCCGAAGAAACATATAGCTTTTTTCTTTTGAGATGAAGGGTTGCATATTGTTTAAAGACATTGATAGAGTAAAGCAAAGAAATTATAATCAAAAGGAAAGGAACTAGGGCTCTGAAAGCATATTTTGCTCTAGCTGTACTTTGCCATGTGAGAACCATAATGGATGTAAATTTTGTTTCATGCAAGCCAAAGGGAGGATTGTCACAGGCTTGAATGATGTCAGGACCTGACACCATTTCTCAGGCTGATGGTATTTTGCCATATAACTTGCAGCATTGTTGGTGTGAACTGAAAGATCCTACAATTAACTTCCCTTATTCCAATGAAAACCCTTTTTTATTTTCTTTTTTTTTCTTATTTCCACCATATTTTTTGTAGCTTTCCAAAACATACTGGAAAGTTTTGCATGAAGGAAATATTCCTGTTTACGTATATTATTCATATATTTTTGCATGTGTATATGTGTGTGTGCACATGTATGTACAAACGTGTATACAGACTCTTTATCAAAAATTAAACAGTACAGTGGATATTAAAAAAATTGTGTTTTCTCTACTCACCATGAAGCCTATTTTCTCCTGATAACTACAGCAAACTCTGTTGACCTCTGGAGATTTGCACTGATATTGCATATTGCCTGTTAAAACAACTGAAAAAACAACTCCCCCCTAAGAAGAAGCTGCACTCGTTCATGTGAGATTTTGTTCCTGAATCCTTAAAGAGAATTTTGAGATCAAATGCTGACAAGCCAAATACTATATTTTTATTGCCAGATTAAGCTAGTAAAAATAATCATACACATACATACACAAATAGTCCCTTTGCTTTAAAAAATGCATTTTATTTTTCTCAGAACCTTTAATCTCTTTTCTCTCATCACCTTTAATCTCTATTTCAGAAACAGCTTTCTTTATGTACCCATGCAAATCAAGATCACTGACATCAAATACACATCTTCTTTCCTGGTGTTACTCCCAGCTTCCAGCATGTTTGTATTACTAGTTTCATCTACCCACTGATCAATTGTTTGACCAAGCACCCTTCCAGCTTATGGCCTCAAATTGTTTTTTTAAATCAAATGCTGACCAGTGACAGTGCTGCTTGTTGAACAGCAGTGTCCATCATGTACGAAAATTGAATCACAATAAGGGACGCTGAAGCAGGGATAATCCACTTTTTTACTGACATCTGGCTTATAGCTGTGGCTCACATTTCATGTAGAGACATCGCTCACGGTGAAATTGAGTGAATGGTAAGTGACAAATGGTGGAAAGACTGCTTTCAAAATTCGGGGATTGGTAGGTGCTTTTATACCCTGGTTCTCAAAGATGCTTCCACATGCAATTGTTGTTCTGGATAACATTGGTTACAGACTGGAGCACCAGAAGTGACTGCATAGAAAATGAGGGTAGTGTGTCATAAGACATAACTAATGATGGATGGTCTCCTGCCACTTGGCACACATTTAACAGAGGGTCTGCAGCACATTCTCAGCTTAAAGCCAGGTGCCCCGAGACAGGTAAAGAAGTGCTGGTGTCAGCTGAAGCCCCCAGATGTCTCTGTGGACACCAAGAAGGACAGTTAACCCCTCGAGATGGAGTTAACAACTGGGAGAGTTATCACACACATGGATATCAGAGCCAACCCACAGGGTCTGACAGCAAAGACAGATGAGGAGCAATGGGCAGAAACTGAGGCACAGGAAACTCCACCTGAACATGAGGAAGACCTCCTTCACTGTATGGGTGACTGTGACAAGATCAGATTGTCAGAGAGGGAGTGGGGTCTCATCACTGGAGATATTCCAGGACTGCCTGGATGCAGTCTTGTTCCCTGTGCTCTGGCACAACCCTGCCTGAGCAAGTGGCTTGGACAAAATGACCTGCTGTGTTTCCTTCCAACCTGACCTATTCTGTGACTCTGTGAAGGTATCTCAGAGCTGGAATTTCTGTGAGACTCAGATGAGACGTGGAACCTGAGCACATTTCTGAGCACAGACCACTACCTCTTCCTCTGCCTATTCAGCCATGAAAGGATTTGGCCAGCAACTACAGTAGCTAAGGATTAGGCTATCCACAGGATCTGGGAGAGCAAGCTGATGTTCCTATATTCCAAGAATATCCAGATATCTGGCAAGGGCTCTACCTGTAAGAGCTAAATCACGTACATGAAACCAAAAGGAAAGAAGCCAAGATTTATACCGCACCATTGAGGACTTACAAGGCAGTAAGCCCTGTGAAAATCCTATGACCTGCCTTATCCATAGATTATCCAGTTTTCTGCAATTATGAAAAATGAATTAATTCAGTGTACCCTTGCTGTCATGCCCTTGCATTACTGCACAAGTTTTAGTAAAATTTAATACAAAGCAGCTAAATTCACTCAACAAACTGGGCTCTAGAGAGACGTCAGGTGTATGAATGGCTGTTTTATGAATCACTCAGGAGAAATCTCCTGAGCAGCAAGCACAGTAAAGAGGTGTTCCTGTTGCGCCTTCCCAGCGTTAGAATGGGAAGGAGTTCCCAGTGTTAGAGTGGGTGTCTGAGGGAAGGTTTTCCGAAAAACATTTGTAACAGCTGGGACAAATCTAATGACAAGCAGCCTTGGAGATGTTTCCGTGAATTATAGAGAATTTAGACTTCATCATTTTGCTCAAGTGACACATTTGGTTTTCAAGTGTTTTGCTGATTTCCTAACTGTACCATAGACTGAAATCATTTTGGCCCACTATTGCTGCCAGGGGGGACACACAGGAGCAGCACTGTGGGTCTACAACAGTGAAATTTCTGAGGCAAAATTCTGCAATGTTTCAGAAACAGTTCCATTTTCCCCAGCAGAAATGTGTTTGAGACAAAGTACAGCATTTGGTGCAACTCAATTTCCTTTTCTCCTCCATGCAGAACATAAGGTAGCATCAAAGGGACCCATTGCTGCTCATGAAGAGAAAAAATCCCAATCTGTGTATTAGGGAACCAGATGGAGAAAAGCCAGCCTTTATTTAAGTGTAACACCTGTGGCTCACTCTTCCAGCTGCAGAGAGTGAGCATATGCTGAGGACATTTGACCAGACATGTAGAGGTAAAAGCTGTATAGTATTGTATTAGAAGTTTCTGTCTCAGCACAATATGCTCAAGAGAAGATATCCCAAAATACATTGCATGTATTAAATTTTATGTTATGTAGGCAGGCTCATAAGATAAGTTTTTTTCCACCTTTTGAGATGTGTGTTATTTTTTTATGCTACATTTTGAATAGAAGGAATTTGATGTTGGATGAAAAATTTGAATAGTCCTAAGAATAGCAGAAAGGATTATTGGGTAATTTGCTTCAACATCTCTTTTACAACCCTATTTCTTAAACATTCCCCACCTGTGCTCCTACCACACCATGTAAAGTTGGCTGACATTTTCCACAGTGCTTTACAAATATGGCAAAATAAGAAAAGAACAGAACAGATCTGCAATTATAACCTACTGTATTTCAAGATACTTTAACACAGGTAACTGCATGCTGTAACTTAGAAAATTAGTCCCCTTTCTGATCCTCTGAGGATTACTGAAAAACCAAATAAACCATCTGGCTATTACACATTCATTTGCCTAGCAAGTATTTTGGATGTCCTCCCATTAATATGTCATTTGAAAGAGTATTTAGTTCAGTGGGAGATGAAGCATCACCACACAGGTCATGCCTAAATCAACAGAACAGCTTGTCTCTCTCTCACACAGCCAATCTACATATAATTGATTTTCAGAATCCATATTCAGAGACAAAAACCATTTCTTTGAGAGATTCAAGTGCCACATTTCACAGCTCTCTTGCACAACTTTGGGCAAGGTCCATCTTCCAATGCTGCAATATTGGTGTAAATTTTATATTGCATCATTCTCAGATTATATTCTACTTATTGCAGATGGGCACAAATTCAGAAGGAAAAATGATAACTGAATTTATTGAAATCTTCTTTCAAGCTCCTCTTTTCAAATGGCTTACACTGACTGTCACCCACACAGCACCATATTCAGTGTTAGTGAGAGGTGTGAAGCAGACTTGGTTTGCTCTTCTTCCTCAACACATTCTTGGTTTTGGGAACAAAGAAGTTCCCACATAATTTGAACAGATGAGCAGACATTTAACATTACCACCAGTCTGAAGTAATTTCCATAAGAGCATACTTCCATATGACACCAGCCTAGGACACAATACCAGAGCTGAATCAAACAATATCAGTGTGGAATTTGGATTCCAGTCTCACTATAAATCTTAGCATGCAGATACTTCACTGCTAACAGACTTCACACCACTTTGGTACAAACATCCCCAAAACTGCAGAGGATCTGAAACAGACTGAGAGAAATTTGTGGGGTTTGGATTTTCCAAGCTCACTCACAGATAATGATGCACATACGTATACAGAACTTCGAAAACGGCTCTTTTGAGAAATATTCCCTCCTATCCATGACACTGCACCACTCTTTGTAAGAGGGGGCTCCTGGATAGTGCAAGCTGTGGGGAAGAATCACCAGGGCACTTCTTGCTCACCATTTTGCTAAAACCACTCTTGAATCTGCTCCAACTGCTACTGATTCAGCAGAAATTCTTCATGTTCTTTCAGCAACAATGGGAATATGTGAAAAGCGCTTTTCATCTGAATACCAAATGTTTTTGAACAGTCTTGTTGCTATTGTATTTCTATTACAATAATTTTAGCATTAGAAGTACATGGATAAATTGGGGTGGGGGAGTAAAACAGGAAGCAGGGGAATGTGTCAGAATTCTTGAGCCATGGGAGATGAAAATCAGACAAATGTAATCTTAGCTGCAAATTACCAAGAGAGAGAAACTGAAAGTGTTCATTTGAACTTACCCTGTTATCCAGCATTATGAAAAAGCAGTGACAGTCAGTACAGATTATTTTTATTAAAATTCTTGGGAGATAATTATTATTTTACCTGAATAATCCTTGAGTTATTTGAAAGAAGGTCTGGCAGAAGGAAGCAAGTTTTAAGCTGTAAAATGCATTGCTATCAACGAATATATAATTTGTATTTCAAGCCCACAGACAGTAAAAATACAAGTAAAACTCCAGAAACATACACACAAAAAAATTAGTTTGTGGCAAATAATGAATTGCCAAGTCAAAGACTATAGAAAATATTAAGGATATACTATTTCTATAAATGATGTTCAAGAGGGAAGAGGAAATGGGTGAAAAAAGAATGGTTGTGAAATGGAAGATGGGTCTTTTCATGGGTACTGTTAATGGAACAGCAAGAGGGACACTGAAATATATTGCTTACTTTAATTTCCATTCCTCTTGTCCTTTCTTCCTTTATTCTTCTAGACACATTCATCAATGAGAAACAGGTTCACGTAACAATCATTTACCTATCCACCAACCTAAATACATTAAATAAAAATAAAATTATATTCTGGGACAGGATGAAGTAATTGCATTCAAGCTTTAATTCATCTTCTGAATAGCATTGAGTTGAGAAAAAAAAAATGTAGAAAATCCATTTACAAAGTCTTCTTTCCCTCCAAAAGCACATAGCTGTGAAGCACTGCCTAAAACATATATCTTGAGGAAACAGTTCTCGAGGGACCATTTCTAAACACATTTAATCTTGGAGGCTAAAGCTACCATCTCACTGTCTCCTGGTAATATACATTTAGGAACCTGGTAGATCCCAGGCTCACAGCCCTTCCCATGAGGAATGATTGTCAAGTGGGCAGTGGGTGAAAGGATACTGGATTTCACCACAGGGCATGAGAGAGGGTGGCTCACATCGAGGACATATAAAAGTACATTGTGTCCTCTGGGTTAGACCTGAGTCCTGTGTTAATTGCCCTGGACAGGAGCTGAACATCAGACAAATCCAGGAATTTTCCAGCCTGGTCAGTTCTCTAATACCATTTCTAATTCAAGCAATTTTTTTTTATTTTCTAATAGAAGCTAAAGAATGAACAGAGTAAGACTCTGTAACAAAAATAAAATTCCATAACTGAAATTCACAGGATATAAAACTCACAGGATTGACTTAATATGTATTTGAATCTCTCCCTTGTTCTCTCTTTCTCTTTCCATTTCACTCCACCCTCCCAAATACATGCAAACAATGTACTTCTCTCGCCCTGAGGGTTTGCTTTCCTCAAAATTTTGTTCACTAGATTATTTCCCTTTATTTCCTTTAGAAAATAAACGTCAGACTGACTATTTCTAGCACCTTAATATTAAAACAATTTAATATGTTTCATAATCATAAAGACTAAGAGTTGGCAATATCACAGGGAAGGAACCTTAAAAACTACATATTTCTTTTCTCTCTTTTCAGAGTATTGATGCATTTCCCTCTGCCTGACTCCAGTCCCTTTTAGCCTGCTCAGAAGTCTCTCTAAGCTGCTGGCTGACCCAGCTGTGTCAGGAGCACACGCTGTACTGCACACTTTGTTGTTTCTTTCTTTTCCCTGCATCAAGGAAATAGTTGTTCTTCTTTGATCCTTCTCTCAGCTGCACGACTTTTAGTTCCATCTGTCCTGTCTGCCGTTTATGAAATAACATTTTTTTTCCCAGTTCTTGCCAAATAACCTGATTTCGATATTTTTCATTCTTTATGCTGAATTCCCAGGCATACATCTTTCATAACTGCAGAGTGTGTTTGGTTCTCTGCATTGTAATTGAAGGCCTGGCTTGAGACCGAAGGGCAAAACTTCTGTTGTTGAGGGCAATTTATCTGCGTGAGTCCCATTAATGTGAATGGAAGGTAGGTGGCTAAATCCCAACACAGCTCACAAAAAATATATAGCAGGCTCTCTATTCCTCAAAAATAATACACTGGATGTATTATTAATTGTATAGTGCAATTTACAGGGGCTGAAATACAGTGTTGTTTCATTTTGGAGGTTGCTTTATGTAGATTTAAAATCAAGAGGACCTTTGCTGAAGATTGAATGAAAAGAAATCAACAGCAATACATCAAAAATATGAATGTATCTAGACAGTTTTAAAGTTCTTTTATACTTAGAGGGAAAAACTTCAATATTTGTACTGTTCAGGCTATTTGTCTGAATATTGACAAATTCTTGCTATGTGTGGAAATGGAATGCTGAAGATTACCAAGGACAAAAGCACTTCTCTTTTTTTAATTTAAAGAGTCCAATGAGAATATTCTTCAAAGAATAAAAGCTAGGCCTTGCACTTTTCAGGTAGTCATTTCTTTATTGTCATTAATTATTGACTCATCTATTTGCCATTTACACGTTGCCCTACCTTTCCTTCTTGTCTTTATTTGTATCTCTTTATTTTATGTCCTCAATTTTTCATTAACTTGCATCAATCTTTTCTTCTCTATTTTGCATTTGAAGAATCACATTCCTACTCTAGGTCATTAAGCTGTATCCTCCTTTCTTTATCCAATTGCTACATGAAGACACAATACCAGAAGGAGTGTAGTGACAACCAGGGGACCAACAGGTTGCAAAATGACCTTTAAGTCCCACTACATAGCACAATAAGGCCAAAATTACTTAAATTGGAAAGCAAAAGACACAGAAGAGAGCAGAATTAATAAGTAATTCATGAGTACTATTATATGTCCTGAGGTTGTTTCACTATGCAAGTGGCATGCTTTCAAGTGCCATGAATAGCTACAGAATGTATTTCTGTGTATCCAAATGCTTAATAATTACCTCCTATTAAATAATGATAAAGAGTATGCTACATGGTCTCTGTAGTTGGCTGGAATGAATATATTTTGCCATTCGTGCATGGCATATGGCTCCTGATGATTGTACTATCACCTGAACTCTTCATAACATATTTTCTCTTTTAATTTTTAGTGATGCTCAGCAAAACCACTGAGTTGCTCATCACAAGTGATGACCAATGTTCCATCTGCAATGCAAATATATGGGAATAACTATGGAAAAAGAGCTTTTTCACAGCTTCATGAGCAAGTTAAGAAGCAACTGAACAACTGGAGACACACACAAACAGAAGGCATGGGCAGCAGCCAGGACAGCATCTCCAGGCACTCCATATGTGGACTTTCTGTTGCCTACAGCAAATAAACTTTTGAAGCCAGCAGTGGTAGGAAAGCTGACAGAATGAATTAAAAAGTGGCAGCAGGGAGCCAAATACTGCAGTAACAGAGGTAACAGGGAGCTCCCTGAACTCTGGGCAGGACAGGCAGTGAGAGGGTTGCCAGTGACAGAGAAAAGCAGCTGAGGACAGGATGAGAACACAAAAGGTTCCTTCAAGGTGAGGAAAGGTAGAAGTAGTGGACAACTGTAATTTCTACAACTGCAGTTTCCAGGAGGCCATGGAGGAGCAGCTTGTCTTGAGAGATGACAGAAATACAAATTCCGCATGGAAGTAGGTTAGAACAGTGAACAGCCATGAACATGTGGGGATGACTTCCTGGAAACATTCAGGAGCTGTCAAAGAAATTGCCAGATTTCTCTTTTCAGAACAGAAATCTCCAGAGAGTGAATGACAAGAGGACATGAGGCTCCAACTGGACAAATTGCAAGTGAGCCAAATTTGCCTAGAAATTCCTGAAACCCCATGTTTAGGTTACATTATTCATTTTCCAGTAAAGAAAAATGAATATTCTGAGTATACTCCAGATTTGTATTAGAAAATGATAGAAGAGGTGTCCACACATGACAGTCACAAGCCTTTATCAAAAATTCCAGAAGTGTACAACCAGCAAAACACCTTGTTGTGCACCAGAAATGGCTTCCTGCAGGTAGTTTTTCTATACGTCATTCTTAACACCACTGTCTATTTTCTCATGTTTTATTATTTACCCTGTGAAGTGCAAATTTCTTTTTCTGTTCTGAGAGTCTTGTCACACATATACAGACACTGTAAGATAAAGTGATAGCTTTCTACACAGTTCTATTATAAGAACTTGAACATCATCCCAAATTACCTGTCATCAGCTGTTCAAGTCTTCTTTCCATTACTGACAAAACAAATGAACAGCTGCTTGCTCCACAAACCTGTGCACTGAAAAAAAGACACACTCCTAAAAAAAGCTGTAAACAGCAAGCAAAAAAAAATATAAATGTTCTAGACATAATACCAAGTGGGTTAAGGCAGCCTACAATACCTAAAGAGAAGAGTCTCCTCCAAGATGTTATTTTATAAAATGTTCTTATTTAGAAAAGCATTTCAGCAGCAGCTACTGTATGTTAAGAACAACTTAATTCTTCATGGATATAAACCTGTGGGGTTTTTTTCTGAATACTGGAAAAAAGGTAAGAGTACACAGGTATCATGAACATCATTTAATCATTAAATACTAGGCCATGAGTTTCTATTTATTTAGAACTGCTTAAAAATTTTACAAAGTTCATTAAAATTTGAAAAAATGCCATTGTATTATTTCACTGTTTTTCCCTGCATAATGTCATGAAGGAAAAGGAATATATGTTTTTCACTTTATTTTCAGGCAAAGATTGGTTTTATTAGGAATGCTAAGGCTAAAAAGAGAGATAAAGAAAGTAACAGGTAAATAAAAATATATAAAATTAAGCATCATATATGTATTTCAATTTAAAGAAATAAAATTGAAAATAAATAAAGCCCAACATTTTAGAGGCAAAACCAAATTTCAAGCAAATGGATGGCTATGGCAATGAAAATTCTGTGCAATTATTTTTCATTTTCCCTCTTTATCATTTCCCCTATTTTTCACCTTCCTTTTGCCTTAGTTAATAATTTCTCCCATGCCTCTTCAGAACTTCAAGCAACACTGATAAATGTACAAAGCAACTTTTCTACCCTAGAAAAACAAGTTTTGAAATTCATACATTTCAATGCCAGAATGAATAATTGCAAGCATTCAGCCTGTTGCTTGGTGCATCCCAGGCCACAGAATCTCACCAGGAATTTAACCAGGCTCATCTCTTTGCTTTGCATGGTAGCACATTGCTTAGATATGCACTCAAGGCATTGAAAAGCCTCTATATCCCAAGATAAGCTTTTCCACCCACTAACTGTGACAGTCACACATTTTCCTCCATAGAGCTTCCTCTGCTGTAAATAATGAGCACGCTAATTTCTACATCTACACTTACTGTGTGCTAGTTTAAATTCACAACTGTTAGATTTTGCGCTCTGGGGTTTTTGTTTTTATCTTTGTTTGTTTGTTTGTTTGTTTGTTTGTTTGTTTTGGGAGGGGAGGCAGTTGTTGCTGGGTTATGGGGGGTTTTTGGAAGATAAAAGAGCCTTCTAGGATCAAATACTTCTTCAGATGTAATCATAGGCAGCCACCTCTTGGCCTTTCTGGACAAACAAAATTGATTGCACTTCCTCAGTTTCACACTACAAAGTATCCTTTCCAAACCCTGAAATGCTTCAATAAATCTTTCCCAAACTCCTTCCAGGCTGTCAATATCCTGTTTGCTCTGCTTTGGGTTGCTGCCATCTGATTCCAGTTTCACTCTCTTTCCCCACAGCTGACAGAGGGAGCTGACATCCTGCGCTCCACCATGATGTTCCGCCTCACACTGCAAAAGGCATTTCACCTGCGTCTGCAGGAGCACATGGCAAGGAGAGATTTCCTCTGCTGACTTCAAAAGGCATCTAGTTTCAACCCAGGAGTCTTAATTCTTGGACAGCTTTAGTGAGGCAGATGAATCCCACTCAGTGGTCACCACGGGACAATCCAGCTGTCTAGACACCAGAGTTCTGTGCGATTTCAGAGACCTCAGGCATCACACCTGGCTGCACCCATGGAAGCCTTGTCACATCTGCCGGCTGCACGCAATGCCTCTGAAAATATAAAACATCTAGGTACGTTTCATGGAGATAATTGCTTCATGAAAATGTTTTACAGACTCATCAAGACACAGGATCATTAAAAATAAAAATATTTTCCATAACGTTGCATTGATTGGCATCAGTTGTAATTTATTCTTAGTTCAGTTCATCCAATAAATTTTTCTTAGGTAAGGTTCGGGCTAACTAGCAAATTGTTTTCAAGGCCACTTAAGTCACTATTTGTAAATGCTGGCCATGGCTATTTTGTCAAGCTTATGGAAGTACCTCAAGATACAGATATTTACAAAAAAATTAATTTAGGCAGCTCCATAGACAAGTCATTTTCTTGACAGTGAATTATCTAATTCTGTTGATTTGAAAATATTTAGTGTTTCTGTTTAACATTCTTTCTCAGAATGAGAGAAAATAAAATCTTTCATTCTTCTTTTAGAAAATGGATGTATTTACTTAATTCCACATTTTCTTTACCAGGGTTAACAATTTTACCATCCATAGTTCTACAAAACTGCAGGCATTTTGTTCCTGTTTAAAGAACTTCTTGTTATCTTTGCCCTACTACCCATAGATTTTCAACCGACTGCTTTAGTTTTCTTTATCAGTTCTCTCCATTATCTAATACAGAATTTATTCATTGCTATCAGGCTCCATACTTTTCCCATTATTTTTTCATTGTGGACTTCACCTCCCTCGTAGCTGGATTGGTTTTTAACTGAAGGAAATACTATTTGTCAGTGCAAAACTCCATTTCTTCAGGCATCTAACACAATTTCCTCACCTATCAACCCTACTTTTTCTGCACAGTCTTGTGTTAGTAGTTTTCTTTTTTGTGTGTCCACTTTATAATTAAGGAATAATTAATCTGGAACTAAGGTGTGTCAATTAATTCGCTCTGTTCTAAACAGCCCATGAATACTGCAGTAACCCACAAATTCTCAAATTTTGGATTTTTTTTTTTTTTCTAAATTTTCTAATTAGAATTTTAATGCTAAATGGACATGAAAAGCTTTTGGCTTTGGGGGCATTTTAAAGGTATTATAACAAGATGTAGAAAGGATATTTCGAGATTCTTCAGTGATGAATGGGATCCATCTTACCTGTCTCTTAGACACCTATTTGTGGTACTCTAGTGCTGTTTATTGTTCCCTGCCAGTTCCAGAACAGCCAAACAACTTCTCCTAGCTGCCAAACTTGCAGATGACCAAAGTGACAGAAGAAGAATCCTTCTTGCATTGAGATGTCTCTAAATTATCTAATTTTCAAAGATTCCCAATTACTTTCTCATCCCTTTCTTCACCAGACATCAGGACACGGTCAGGTGGAATGGATTGGTGATGAGATGGACTCTGGACTAATCAGTGAACTAATACAGAACACTGCATGGTTCGTCATGATCATAAACTTAGACATGTAAAGCATTGGTGGACAACTAAAATAAGGTGTCTGAGAGATTCAGAATTAGAATCTGAACCTCTCAAGATTCCAGATGAAACAAATTCTGAGGAATTATTAAATTAGGGATAGATTTTAAGAATACTGAAAATGGACCCATGGTAACGTCTGTTTTTACAGCCTGAGCCACAGAATCTCATACAGAAGTGAATGAGATTTTCACTTATTGAAAACAGAAGCTGTGAGGACAAAGCCCTTAACTCAGCTGAAATCAAGCAGTAGAGAAGCATGCAAACACATTCACATTGCATCACACGACTGCTACCACATCACCAAATCACTGTCTCAAAAGGATGACAGTGATGACAAAATCATAGAGGTATAAAATCACATTACTGTGTTTCAAACTTCATCAGATATTAATGCTTCACATTTACCTAAATTTACTCTATCTCAGTCAACAACTGTGCAATTCTATAAAATCCAGAGGTATTTGAGGAGCCATCAAATTGGGCAGGTGAAAATTAAAATACACATAATCTTTTCTTGTTCAAATTTTGAAAATTCAGGGATCTTTGATTTGTTTCTCTATTAAAGTATTTTGTCCAGGAGTATAGTTAGAAAAGGCTAAGGCAAATATAATCAGATTAATTTTTTTTTTATTTTCAAATTTTGAGCAAGCCTCAGTTTAGGCTATAGCATTAACCTCAAGAGAGCTACATAGCAGTTTATGACTGCTGTGTTAAAACAGTGGTAGTGCTGATCAAGAAAAGTTGTTAAATGCATCATATAGAACAGCCTGGGAAACTTTAGAGTATTTAAAAAGCACATGAAAAAAAAACATGCATACAAATTTCATCAATAAAAGATTCATATCCTTGTTTTCAATTTTCCTTGAGGCACTAAAAAAAATTTAAAAGTCTATTGATCATGTTATTTAATGGTGTGAGCTAGCAAGACATAATTGTTATTTCCTCTTACTATGAAATTTAAAAGTGAGTTAATGTATAATAAATTAGCAATATTTTTTGTTCTTTTTTTTTTCTGATTATATGTATTTCTGGTTTTGGTGGCAGTATTTGCAGCCTCCTTGTGGATCACAGCCTCACTATGCTAATGAAATGGCAGAACAGAAGACAGTTCCCAGTTATTAAAAATTATTAAAAAGAGCTCATCATCACTGCCCTTTGGGCCAGAGAAGTAAAGGGACTACAGAAAAGGTAATGAAGCCCTGGAAACAAAACCTACTGAAAGCATGGCCATAAATGCCACAGGGCAGGGATCTTTTAAAAACAGTGTCACAATTGTACACAGTGAGCCTTTCAGTTGACTTGGTTTGAAAATGTGGTCCCTGTATTGATAATCAATATGTTCCATTGTGACCAAGAAGACATAAATGAATGCTTTCAGTTTGGGTTGGATTAAAGGAAGCTGCGGGAGTGAGTGGGCTGTGTGGCAAATGCTGCATCTTTTCTAATTGAGCCACTTGCTTTTGAAAGAGTCAAAGATGTCCCTAGTGGACATAACATGGGGTGTGCTCGAAGGATAAGGTTAAAAGAAAGGAGGCAAGAGGAGTTCAAGGCACTGTTTATTACTTTGAACATTTCTGAATAAAGGGAGGGTTAGCTTTTCAGTCAGGAGAATGCAGCAGTCTCACTCCTGACTGTACTGATTTGTAAGAGTGTCTTTCCCCTTAATCTTATTCTTTTTTCTTTAATCTGTATGTTTTATAAACCTTATCTTTTCTCTGACCCTACCTTTTGAGTTAATCCCTAGTGTCCTATGCTTCTGTGCCTGTCTAGGTCTATTCAGCTTTAAAAAGGCACTCAGCATTTCCCATGGCACCACAGGGATCAGGAATGAGCAGCGTCCATCCCAAGACCCCTGTCTCTTCAAAAGCCCTGTCTGCTATACCCACAACCAAAAGGGTCATCACTGACACACGTTTAGTCCTTTGTGTTTCCTAAAAATTGAAATGAGGGATGGAGACACATAAAGAGATGAACGAGGAGAAAGAAGAAAGGGAAAGGGAAAGAAGGAAAGGGATGAAGGAGTGAGAAGGAAGAAAGCAAGGAAGCAAGGAAAGAAGGGGGAAATAAAATTTCTCACAAGTTAAATGAGAAATTCAATTCAAACATAAGAACAAGTGAACAGCAGTATTGAACGGAGTGGACACAAGCCAACATTGGAGGTTAAGGCTTCCTGGGCACCGGATGTGAGAGTTAGTGCTTATGTTTTTCAGGCATCTGCTAAATAACCAAGATGTATACCTAGATTTTCATTTTGAAAATAAACGAGGGAAATAGGCAAAAGTTTCATGGAATGTCACAATGATCTGAGAGATGAATGACAGACAAGATAAACAATGTCTGTGCAAACCAGAATCAGACACATTTTATATCAAGACTGGAATTGTGCGAGGATTTTGTCCAGTAAATAAGAGAATAGAGTAGGCATATCTTACTACTAAAGTAGAGTTCTTTCATAAATAAATTAAGGGTAGGTTTCCTCCCTCCTTAAGTCCTTTTCTTAAGTTTTAAAAATAAATATTTAGCAGGTCAAAAGAGCAGAGTGGATCCTCAGGGCTACAAATAGTCTTAACTTTTCTTCAGGGCTACAATCTTCTCAGTAAGTTATTTCAAAGAATGAAATAGGCTTCATTATTTCCCTAAAAATGCAACTATTAAATGACAATATGCTCCAAAGCATAGCCACTTTTTCCTATAGTAGATTCACAGGAAAGCCAAAAGGTTTGAATTCCAGGCCTTTAACACACAGTTGTAAAATTTATTTTCTCTGCTTTTATGTGAAAGGACTTGTCGTGTCTTTGATACCACAATGAAAGACTGACAGCAAAATATGGAAGAACATGAATCAGAAACATGAATTTAATAGGAAAGAAGATTTTTTCTTAGCTGAGTGCAATTTAATTCATACCATAAGGGGTCATTTTTTACAAGGACACAAGTGCAAATCATCAGATTTAATACCATATAAAAACATTGTTTTCCACAATTTTTTTAACTTTTAAAACTTTATTTTCTTGTGGAGAAAAAAAGAGAGAATTCCTTCCCTGGTTCTGTTCCAAAAATCTGTGGAACATTCATATTAGTGGCAAAGGGCATAACCTTTCCTTACATTCTGTGAATCAGACTACTGAGCCAAAATGGGCACAGAGGTTCACCATACTAATGAATTTTCAGTAATTTTGAAGGCAAAGGGGGCATTTGTAAATATGCTGGCAGAACATAACCTTTCTACAAAGACGCCCATCAGTGAAATAGAGCACAGATCCAGAACATGTCAAGGAGATGAGCTGTGGAGCAAATAATGCCATCTGTACTGCTCGTGATGCTCTTGGACCAAAGTATCAGAAAGTTGTAAATGAGTGCCATGTTTATGTTCCCAGAATACAGCCATGATTGATAATAAGCTACTGATATCAATGAGACTTTGTAATTTGGTGAAAACAAAATAATTTTGGATGAGAAAATGAATGTGTTATCAGAAAATTCATAGTAGTCTGCAGAATCACTCAAGCTATAACCCTCCATTGTGCAAGGTATCACCTGCAGAAGAGAAAATAAATATTTACAAATAAGTTCAGTAGATTCCTCCATTTAGAAAATTGTTGTAGTCACCATTTGCAGATGAACATTTTTGAGGAAATAGTTCATTATGGCCCAATCCTTATCTCATCAGTGACATCTGACCTATATCTTTCAGATACTGCGGCTGTCTGATCCTGTTCAAGGCCAGGTTGGATGGGGCTCTGAGTAACCTGCTCCAGAGGAAAGTGTCCCTGTCCATGGCAGGGGGTTTGGATCTAGATGCTGTATAAGGTCTCTTTCAACCCAAGCTACCCTATGATGATTCTATGATGATGATTCCAGTTTCTGAGAAAAAACAGTTCCACATTTTCAAAATAAAGGAACACCGGAACTCAAGTCATGTCCATTTTACAACTTGTTCTGGATTAAGGGTATGAAAGATTAATGGGTATGACTGTGAGTACACTCATTGAATTCATAGGGAAAAAGCTGATAAAGCCTGTGCCAATTTCCATGCCATGGCCACTGAGGGTAATTTTGAATTTCTGTGGTGATATAATTTGAATCATGACAATTAGATAGACAATTACTAGCTACAAAAATTATAACTTACTTGGCAGATACTTAATACTTCAGTGTTTTCATTTCAAAGTACTTTTTTTTGGCTTCCATAAAGGCATTAAGATAAACTTAATGCAGACCATGTTAACATTGTCATAGTCACCTCCTACTTACATCTTTTTCTTAGTCTGAAAAAGAAACAGGATAGCCCTGAAGAACCATCTATTATTACTGTGAAAAATTAACAAAATTAATGCTTGTAGTCATTTCTTCAATATTAAATTAATCAATAATTTCTGATCATCTCAGAATTGATTCTCTTTCCATTTTTTTTCCCACATCATAAAACAAAGTTCCTTTGCACTGACTCTTCTGGGGATCAATCAATTATTTATAAATTAATGTTTTCCACTAAATTTTATGTAACTTTTTTTTTTCTTAAAGATCCCTACTTCTATTATTGAGAAGAGTTAGAAAGGAAAAGTCAAAGGAAATTGTAAGTGGAGAAATAAGACAAACAATTTATTAAATAGTTTGGAATATTTCAAAGTGAAAATGCACATCTATAAATTTATTCATTGTCACTAAACAATATTACACGAGACATATTTAAGTCTTTATGCTGGTTGATTTTAGTCTGATAAGACTGATTATTTTACTGCCCGAATGTGCTTCTCCAAATTATCTTTCTCCATCTATTTCTCCTTATTTGTCTCTCCTTAAACTTCATCATCTTAGAAATGGTGGGAAAAGCTAAGGATTCACAGGAAAGTAACAATTAATAAATACAGATATTTCTGTAAATAAATTTCCCCACACATATATCTGTATATCACATATATATCTGTATGGGGTAGGTTTTTAATAAACATTCATATCACAGAAACAGAAATTACCTGTTAGACATGATAAGACAAAGAGGATATTAATAGAGCTGGAATAGAGAAATACAAGGAATTTAGCAAAATTTTTGCATATAACATCTCTAGTTGTAGTATGGACTAAAGATTAGGTCTAAAAAATGTTTCATGCTTTGCAGAGCCAATAGATAGCTTCTGACTGCAGAAGACTGACCTCAACAGGAGGGTAGCTTTTAGATACAGAACCTAATCATGATTACAAATTTACCTCTGGTGAAGAATTTTTTGGTAAGAGGCATTAAAACCAAACAACTCTTATTTCAAAGACATGTTCATGCTTCCAGTGTTATTTTATCTAATGAAAATTCCAGTTATATTTTTCTAGTTAGGTTGAAGAATGCACTATTGAACCTTGTTCACCAAACAGACACTGACTGCCTAATCTTCTCTTTGATAAACTAAATAATTTACTCCTTCCTCATAGTATGCTTTCCAGTTCACTAGTCATACTCATAGCTCTTCTCTAAATCTTCTCCCATTTTATAACACTCTTCGCTAAATATCAGAAATTATCCTGATACAGATGGGTCAGTGCAAAACCCAACAATACAGTAATTTAATCACTCTATAACTTCTCATACCCTCTTGTGGATTCATGTAGTGGTCTCATTAACCTTTTTGCCACAGCGTTATCTTTAGCAGCTCGTTTTCATCAGATTAACTCCCCTGACCTCTAAGTCCTTTCCACACTCCCTTCTCCCATGAACATATTTCCAGTCCTTTATGTCTAACTGATTTTTTTTTTCCTGTGCTCTGAATATGTAATGGGCAATACTGGGAAGTAATTTTCCTGTATCACAGTTCCAAGCAATCAAAGTGCCTACATTTTCATAACCTATTTTCCTCATTATTTATATCTTCCCCTAGATTTTTTTTTTCAATCAGAAGCTTCAGCAGTACAATTCTGTATTTTCCAAATTGTGATAATGCATGTGTAGTGAAGAATGGATCTTAGTGAGTCTTCCTAAAAATTCCCCAAGAAGATGTCTGCTTCCTAATAATTCCCATTTATAACTTAGGGTGGGTTGATTTTGGCTGGTGACAGGTGCACACCAAGCCGTTCTCTCACACCACATCCTCATGGTTTGGGATAAAGATGGTTTAGTGAAATAAAGCAAAGCCTGAGTGTAGATGCATTTCTTTTTTTTAATGAATATTTATTTTCTCCTTCCCATAAGCAAGTGATGCTCAGCTGCTTCCTGGGAAGCAGGGATTTGGTACCAGTATTCTTCAGAAGAGAAAAGACTGAATAACGAATGCTCCCCACCTTCTTTATTGCCAAGCATGACATCATATGGGACAAAATGTCCCTCTGGGTCAGCCTGCCCCAGCCTGTCAGCCTTCAGGGGCAGAGAGTGCAGAAACAGCCTGGAGGCTGTGCCAGCACAGCTCAGCACTGGGGTGTCACCAACACCTTTTCAGCTTCCAAAACAGTGCCCAGCACTGTGGGGGCTGCTGTGGGCAAAGGTAACTCCACCCCAGCAAGATTCAATGCACAACTGCATTTTGAAACTCACTTTTTCACGTACTTATTAATCCACTGAATTTTCATCACTCTTCCTAGGTATTGAAATATTGCTCTCTACCAAATCAAATGCCCTGGAGATGTCTAACTATATTAAACAGATTCTTCAATCAAATTTTTAATTTCATAAAAATGTAGCAAGCTATATTAACAAATTTTGTTAGCATATACTGATGCTGATTAGCAACAATTAAGTCACCTCTTTTAACTCTTCATTAATTTGAACTGTATCAACCATTTCACTCTTTTTCCCAATATCAATGGCAAACAGGCTCACAACTATCCTCTGTAACTTTCCCAAATATTGATCCGTTCATTTTTTTTTCCAAATCTCTTTGAGGTTATTTCCAGGACTAGTGGAAAACAAGCAAAAATTCTTTTTTTTGGGACGCAAACATCACTTTCAAAACTCTTCAGTGGGAACAGTTAAACTTGGCTAAATAAAATATATGTAATATATGTCTGGTAGGCACCAACTTTCCTGTTAAAAACTAAAATATATTGGTACAGAATAATATATTAATATGGTAATGAGCCATGCAATTTTTTCCTGAGAGAGCCATATGACTTACGATAACCACTGTCCTGCATTCAGCCAGAATTAAATGCGAAGGGAGAAAAAGATGCATATTTTTGTCTTAATTGGTGTGAGGCTCTAGCAATAAGAACTATTTTCCACTTTTGCCTTACAAGGATGGAAAAAACAAAAACGGTTTTTGTCTCTGTATCTCCCTTCCATGTCCATACAAGAGTATACTTCCCATTAATGTCAATGAGGATTACAAGAATGTAAGTGGGGGCAACTATGTCAGTAAGCAAATAAATTGCCATTTGACTGGGTATAAATTTCAGAATATCAGTGATTCACTTTCCATTAGTTATCCAGCCTGTAACCCAGGGTACTCACACTTATTTACTGAAAGAAACAGAAAGTTATTAGCTGGCACCAATCCTTCTCCATTAGGGCTGGAGCTAGACTATCTGTTCTCATTTACTGCTTCTGAGTCACTATCAGATTCTGTTACTGAGAAAGAATTTTAATGATGGTTTCTTTGTTCTTGATTTATAGTCACCACTAGCAGCATTACTTTCTGCAAGTTTTCTAATTGCTCAAAGGTTTGGGTGTTTGTTGATGAACAGAATTGAATTGGCAGCTAGCTGTTCTGCAGTCTACTCCTAATACATGTTCACTCTGGGTTTACTAGAAGAGTGTAATCTTCCAAATGTGAATTTACCTTCCCAATTCCCATAATAACATGGGGATAAGCACCTCCGGATTGCCTGACACCACCATGCTTCCATTCCACTAACACCGGGGCTACAACTATTCTCAGCAAGACTGTGAACCTGCCCCAGCTATCCAGTCTACAGAAGAATTATAAAAGTATTTCTCTTTTGGCTACAGACACTTTCCTCTCAGCTCAAGCTGCAGAGACTTCTGGTTTTGAGTTCAAAATGTTCCAGGACTACATCTCAAATGACATCTGAAGTGACAGCTGCCATTGTGTGACCATGCCAGCAGAGTCTGAGGCAGTGATTCTCACATGAACTAACAGGCAACCCAACACCACTCAGCCCTGCTGAGCTTCCAGCAGTACCAAGTCTGTCATTGTAGAAATATGGACCACAGGTGTCTGCCACCACCTCTGTCTCTGAGCATGGACCTTGCTCAACCCTTTTCAAACAAGGGACAATTTCTACCTTGGTTATTCAATGGTTACAACCATTCTACACAGAATATATCTGCACAAAGTGGTGGGCTGCAGCTGAAAATTGATGAAACAAAGCAGGTGCACATTGGTGTAAAATGTGCAACATTACAGAACTTTGACACGCTTTGTCTAATGAATGCAGCAAAATTGTCAGTTATTCTGAAATGAAATTCTGACCCAATAGAACTGAGCCAAAAGGGAATTTGTGATTAAAGTTAGCCTTGCCTGTTTTCAGAGGGATCAGTGAATTTATTCCAGTTTTGTAAATGTCATGTCCTGTTCAGACCTCATAGGAAGCCACCCATCATCTGGCCTGAAACAGGCCTTGTAGTAACAGAACATGCAGGAGAAAGCAGAGAATTTAATTTTGTGTGTTACAGTAGTTGCAGCAAAAATAAACTTAAAAGCTAATCTTAAATCAAGGTGATTCTTCCAGCTTGCTCTTATCACCTCCAAAAGTAAAGATATTGAATACCTTGCACCAACACAATGCAATATACAAATTCACAACTATGTCAAGTTACAATATGAAGGGAGAACTTTTTTCCTGTCTTTGTGAGGATTCCAGTTCAAATACAATCAGAAAAATAAAAGAAAATTCAATGTAAAATTGAGGGCTGACAGCCAAGTAGTTACTTAGCAAATTGAAATAAATTATGTAAAAAATGAAAGAAGAAATTCAACAGAAAAAATGTCTAAATATATCCTATATTTTAGTCATTGAAATGTAGTCTTGAGTAAGCCATTCACCAAGGACTAGCACTCAGCTGCTATTCCAATTTCAGAGATGATAAAAATTGCTGTAGAACAGTTATTTGCACTGAACTGTAGAGAAAAAGTTTCAAGCAATGCTTTTCTGGCCTCTCTTCCTGTGCTTAGGCAAAATCCTTTTAATCTACTTTATTTGAATTATAAATATAAAAATATTACATCATCCTTATATGCAGCATTATTGCTGGCATATAGAGCTAAAACTATATACTTATTCATTTTATTTCCTATATACTTATGCATTCAGCCATTTGATGTCACTAATGTAAATTATATTTATATGATGTCATCATTAAAATTAAATATTAACATAAACTGATTCCATATGTCTGCTTTATACACGCATTTAAGCAGACTACCAGAACACTATGAATATCTTTAAAAATATTTGAACCAAAACATCTAAATATTGCAAATTATTTCTGCTTTTCTCTTTTTTTTGTGTGTGTTTTTTTTTGTTTGTTTGTTTGGGGGTTTTTTTTGGGGGGGAGGGGAGTTTGGGGTTGGTTGGTTGGTTAGTTGGTGTTAGTTTTGGTTTTTTTAAATTCATCCACTCAGTCACTTCTATTATGTTGCCTTCAGATGGAATTTGCTACAAATCACATTAAGGAAAAAAAACAAAACAAAACAAAACAAAACAAACCTACAAAAAAACCCCAACTAATCAAACAAACAAAAAAACCCAATCAATACTGCAGAAATGAGGTCACCAGCCCTGAAGGAAGTGTGTGGCTAAGATCCCTCCTTTACTGACATTCCAGAAAGTAGTTCAGCCAATTCTTACTGTCATGTCAGAAGAAAAGTGCCCTCTTTTGAAATACTTATAAGGAATTACATAGAAGGAACACTTGACAGCCTTCTTATTCTACTACATCATGTTCAAAATAAACTCCAAATATTTAAATTCATAAGCCTCCACAATAAAGCTCTACAAGCTGTGTGTGAGATACATCAGTTGGTGAGACAAGCAGAGGCATATAAACAGGTATTGTGCAAAATGAGAGTGGGGAGATACAAAGGGACTTTTCAACATTATCAAGAACCTCACCCTAAACCTCTTCTCCACGTGACAGTGGCACCAGGGGTGCAGATGACAAATGCTATTGGAATAAGGAGACATCACAAACCTCTGGAAGGTGTGTCAGGAATCTGCACTATAGGCAGGTTATTGGGACAGTTCCTATGAAATAACAACATTTGTGCCAGACTTGATCAAGTGAAGAACAGTCATTCAAACTGGCATAAAAGGAAAACCTGCTTTGTTTCTGTTTCTCCAGGAATCTCTCACCTGTGTGTGCCTGTGCACTCACACACACAAAGACACACAGTACATTGTAGCTGAGCTGAGCAGACACTTGCATAACACACAGTGTACACATCAAATTCTAGTCAGGTGCAGGAAAAGAAAGGAAGATGTAGATTCTAAAAATACAAAAAATTTCATGATGTCACGTCAGGAAAAAAAAAAACCTGAAGGAAACTCATGCCATACTGAACATTTTAAGACAGCTAAAGAATTACTGCATGCTCTGACTAACATATATTGGTTTTCTTGGCTTCCACCATGAAGCAAATGTATGACAGTGATTCACAGTTCCATGTGCAGAATGTAGGGGCACACAAGGGAATCCATGGTCTTTAAAGGAATGAAGACTAAATAAGCTGGGGAAACTTAAGCAAAGTTTGGACTTTTTTGACTACATTGGTAATAAAAAAAGGTTAAAAATAATAATTTTTTAGAAGTACAGTTTTAGCCCTTTAAAACAGACTTGGACTTCAGCTAGGTCACCACTCTGGTTGTGAGCAAAACAAGCTCTTAAAATTGATACCATCCTATAAGCTGAACTATTTCAAAAAATATCTTTGGGAAGCCATTTTAAAAATTATTAAAAGACAACCTTGAAAGTTATTTATGGAAGACAGAAGAAGAAGTGAACTGTAGCCAATTAGCCAATTTATGATAACTCCCTTTCTTGAGAGAAAACAGTTAATTTTGACCAGTATATATATGGACAGTCATTAATAATTCCTGCATAATTCAGATTCTTAACAAAAAAATAGTAAAACCAGTGATGTGTCAAACATGATGCAGTGCACCAATTTAAACATATAAAAAATCAGAACGTAAATTATCATTATCTTTTGTAAAAGATGGTGTTAAGGCAATGCAGTCTTAAAGCCTATGATATAACCAGAACAAAACCTGGCCATTTGATTTGGGTGATGTCCTCAAATGTAATAAAGACTTTCCAAGCACCAAGTCCTCACCAAGCTGCCATTTCTGTCTGCTTGCAGTGGTATCATCATCGTCACATGCTGTTCTTGACAGGTTGGGTTTTATCTAACAAACGTATCTGGAAAAAGGGAGAAAAGCTGATCCTTGAAGTCACTTTCTATCTCCCACTGACTACAAAGGGACACTTAAGAGCATGCTTAAATTAGATACCAGCTTTTTTATTGATCAAAATGAGTACAATGAATCTCACATATATGCATGGCCCACATTAGATCTTTAACTTCCGAGGTAAAAAACTAGTTTAAATATCAATGCAATCTTTCTCTTTCCTTATTCTATCACTAGACAAAGCAGAGATTATCCAAATATTTCACAGGTTCCTAAGTACAAGAGCCCTCAATGGTGCACAGATGGCCAAAGATGAGAATGCAGGTTTTTTCCTTCAGTCTTCGCTTGATACAGCAGCTGTGATTAGATGTCTAACACAATTAGCATCAACGAAAAATGGGTAAAAACTTGGGATGGAAAAGATAAAGCAGAGATTTAATTCTACTTTTAGAAGCTTGACATTTTTTAAACCAGTGAAATTCAGCTGAGAATGGGTGGAGAACTGGCCTGAAGTGATCTCACAGCCCAGGGCAATTATTTTGAGAATGGAGTGAGGACAGCTAAAATTTCAAAAAACAGGAAAAAAGCAATAATAGTCCTTACCTTTAAAAAAATGAAAAGTGGTGTAGATCAGTCAATCTTATTTCAATTACCAAGAAAAAAAAATTACTGGTTCAAGTATTCAAACATCTGGATGGGAACAAGGGGATATGAATCAGGCAACGCTGATTTGTCAAGAACAAATCACGTCAAGCAACTGAGTTTTTTCCTATGACATGGTGACAGGTCTGTGTATTGAAAAGGAAAATATCTTTACTTTAGAAAAGTTTCTGACAGTGTCTTTTATGACATTTTTCTCTGCAATCCAGGGTCTTCCTGAAACTGCCATATGGTAGGGATATAACTGATTGGGATACTGTGCGTAAAGACAAACTGTTCAGCAGGAAGGATGTAAGAGTGAGGTCTGCTGGGGACTGATCTGAATTTTAGGTCTATGGAAAACTTTCTATAATAAAAACTGCATGATGGAGTAGGGAATATAGTTATTCTCTTTCCAGATGATTCAAAGCTGGGACAGGCAATGACGAGGTTAGAATTCAAGCTGATTATTATAAATTGGAGAAATTGTCTCAAGTGGCTAGGATGCAATTTAATAAGGGCAAAAAATCAAAAGTTTTCCACTTAGGTAAGAGTAACCGTCTGCAAAATTACAGGACGAGTAATAACAGTTCTTCTGAAAAAGGGTGCGTGTACTATAGTGGACCATAAATTGGCATGAGTCAGCTATGCAAGGCCATTTCAAAGACAAAATAGAAGCTTCATCCTGGAAGAGGATCATATAGAAGAAAAAGTTAAAAAAACCTTCCTGTTTATTACTTCAACTGCTTTGTCTCTGTATGGGATACCATCAGGAGAAATGCTGACCAACTAAAGAGATAAGAATAATCAAGGGGTTATAAAACACATTGTTTGAGGACAACCAAGATGTGTTGTGTAGTGTGAGTGGCATCTGAAGAGTATTTTCATGGTCTTCAAGTGTCTTAAAACACTACTGCATACAGAGAAAATTCAAATAGGAAAGCTAGAAATCAGTCTAAAATGCACCAACATTTATCTAACATATGTATTAGAGAAAATAATTTCAAATGTTCCTAAAGACTTGAATAAATTGCCTGGAGAAAATACAGATTTTTCAACACTGGAGATTTTAAAGAATTGGTAAGATAAAAATCTGTCAAGTTTAGGAAGAGCTGAACCTGCCCTGCAGGAAGAAGACATACTGGATAACGTCTCAAGATCTCTTCGAATAATGCAATTTTTCTATAACTTTTAATGTGTTTGACTCCTGTAATAATAGAGACACATGGAAAATGAGAAGGGAGTTTTTCTAGTAATATGTGTGGCAGATCTAGTTTACTTGTATGACTGTAAGACCTCTGGAAAAGATTTATTAATGGGAATATCTACACTTCTTCGTGTAAACACTCCTTATTTTACAATATGTCCAAAACAGTTTTCATTTAAGTCCAGTTCAGTCCAGTGCACTGGAATTCCTGAAATGAAGTGACAAAACTTGCCACAGGCACATGTAAAAGAGAGAACAGCACCATGAAAGATCCAGAAGAGAACTCTAAATTGCCTTAATAGGCTGAGATGGACAAGGATCCCAAATCAAACTGGTTGCATACATGCATTTACCAGCAGCTCTCAGAATCTAAAAAAAAAAAAAGAAGAAAGGGTAAGTAAGAGCTCTAGTTGCTCTTGACATGATTTCATTTAACTTGCTAGGTCTCTGACCTTTCAGCACTGGTGGAAATAAAAGTGCAAATGTAACACTGAGGGGGAAAAATTCATGCAAATAACCTTTAAAGCCACCACGTGAGACTTTTTCTCTTCTTTTTTTTTTTAAAGGAGAGAAATCTGATGATCCAATTATGCAAGTCATTAGGAAAACAATGCTGAAATTTTGTGGCTAATGGGATTTTAAGTTATATTGACAATGAAAACCAATTATACTTTAAAAACTTTTTTTCTCCATCTGCAATTGCATTATTTTAATGAAATAGCACACTAAACCTCAAGTAGCCAAAAGAATGTTAATTATGGAAATAGTTGAGTTAACAAAAGAACCTCTCTTTTTCCATGACCTCATAATTTCACAAGCCTGAATAGAGGCATAAAATCATTCATTTTGCATCTCAAATGTTTGATGATGTAAACATAGAAACCTTTGAACTCTTCAGAACTCCTGTTTTAGAGTAAAATTTATATTAACTTTCTTAAGAAGTTCACTGGAACCAGAGCTCAACCACAGGATGAAAGCAATTCCAAGACTTGGGAATATTTAGATACTGACCCAATTCTTCCAGGTCAGAACCAATTCTAGTTTAACACATTATAACTTTTCTGCTTTAATTGATTTTTCCACTATCTATTTATCTTTCTAATTGGATAGTAAGGTACTAGGTAAAAAAAAATCCTCTGTAAAATCCAAGCACTTCATGTAAGAAATTTCAATAAGTGAAAGGGCCGATGGGAAATTTTTCAAGGTTACTGTATAATTAATAAGAGTCACAGAATTAAAAAACGTTTTGTCAGTTGCTAGTGTCATCAAACTAAGGGCAGAATAAATCTGTGATATCCTAAAACATATCTCTTACTGCAACAAGCAGGTTTTAGGTTTTATTGAGTTGAATACATAGACAATAAAAGAACTATAAAATCACAGAGTGGCTTGGGTTGGAAGAAACTTTAAAGATCAGCTGGTTCTAACTCCTGTGCCATGAGCAGGGAGAAGTAATAGAAGTATCTTAAATGGGCTGGAACCTTTTGAGATGATTTGGCCTAACTTTCTCTTAAAGGCCTGGTTCATCATGCACCCTGTCAAGCCAAGTCTTGAACAACAAGGGAAACAACAATTTCCTGCAGGAGAGATTCCACCACTTTTCTGGACAAATAACTCAAATTTTAAATCTTTCCCATGATGTTTTCTTATTTCCTGAGTGAATTTCCCTTAAAGCAGCTTGTGCCTGGGACTTTTTGTATTGTCAACATGCACCGTTGTGAAGTAAATGCCTCCATCTCCCACATAACTACCTTTCAGGTAATGGAAAATCATGATTAGATAGTCCTGGACCCTCCTGTTTTTAGGGCTAAACCCTATTTTTTCGTGATTTCTTCATATGTCAATTCCAACAACCCTCCAATCCTCATTCTGGCCATTTAATAGATCAGCTTTAATTTTTAGATCTCTGTTGAACTGGAGAAACTCCAACTAGACATGATAGTTCAGGTAAGGCCGAACAAGTCCCCAAACAGCATAATCACATCCCTTGATCCTCAGGATAAGCTCTTGCTAATTCATCCCTGGACAGTTTGCCTTCATTGTCACAAAGGAATGTGTGATGGAAGCCCTACAACCTTGCCTTGATCAAGAGCTGGGTGCCTGAGAATAATAAACTGCAGACAGCAGGGCAGAGCAAACAAGTCCTGAGTGTAATGAGGCTTGATATGGGCATGGACCAGCAAGTGATGGGAGAACAATCCCTGAAACCACTGGAAAGGGGCACCAAGCTACCAACATGGGCTGACTTGACTGGAAGTGTGTGACAACATCTGGCTGCACATACAAAGACAAACAAACACCCCCAGGTAATAAAGATCATGGATAAACATTTTTATAGGGGCACCTGACACCCCACACAAACAGGAGCTGCCAGCTGGGACCATTACAGACCCAAGCAGAAACATCAGTCACTAGGACTCCTGACAGAACTGTTGCTCCTGCCCAGGTGCTGACCACACCAAGAAGACAAGTTAAAGTGGCCTGATTGCTCTTTTCTTAACCTAACAATGTGCAAGAATCAAAAATCTTGCTAATTTGCCTTCAGTAATTGTACTACACAAGTGAAGGAAGAGGTGGAAGCTTCTCTTCAGTGCAATTGCAATTCGCTCTGCCAAACAAAAACTTTCCCCTTAAAATGTGCCTATGTCTGCAGCAGAACCAGATATGTTACCCTATACTGCCTGGCACTGGATTTTGGTTGTGAAATCAGTCACTTGGCTTCAAATATTCATAGGGCTAAATTTATTTGAAGGGAAAATATTCTGGAGTGAACATAAAATATAGAACAGTATTCATACATTAGGAAAAAAATGTGTTTCCTTCTTGTCCATAAATCTTTTCTATGATTGTGGCCAAATTATTCATGGTTTTGTATGTCTGTTCTCCCCCATCACCCCCTGAGCTGTTTACTATACTGAAGTACTACGGAGCTAGAATTATCTTTTAACAAAAATAATTATAGTGATACCACAGATATTGTAACTTGGTTCTGAAATACAAAAGACAAATTGTAAATGAAGCCATACAAATCACAGGAGTCAAAAGCATTTTCCTTATTTTTAAGAACAGTATACAGAGAAATAAGTAGTCAGCCAGTCCACTGGTAATGAAAAAATTATAAAGTCATGGATAATTTATGTTGGAAGTGGCTTCCAGAGGTCACCTAGTCCAGCCCTCTCTGTCTTATTGCACCACTTGAGGCAAAGTGGTCTCCTGTGTTAATAAACAAGTTCCTCACTACAGCCTTTAATTTTTACTTTTCCTCTGAAAGCTGTATCACTTCAGAGACTTAGAAGATGTAAAAATGGATGAGGACTTAGTAGATCCCTGTGCTCAAGCCTGCTTGCAATGTGGTTCCTCAGGTAGCTGTAAGCTCTTAAAGACAGTTTGCTTCTGACATCAGAAGAAGTATTTCCAACAGTGTCTGGGAAGAATTCCATTTGCAGAGACAGATTTTGCGATATTTGTTAGACCACATGCATTTTAGATTTTTGTTCCAATTAATCTGCCTCCTAAATTTACCCCAATCATTTTGCATGCTAGGTATTACTGGCCCCATGTGCAGATCATTTCACTTATAAGAGAAAGATACAGCTGGGAGAACACATAAAAAGTGAAGCTTCCTGAAAGTGGAAGGATTTGCTGAAATGATAAGGATGTACCAAGTACAACCCAAGGGAAGACTGAAAATCAAACCAAAATGAGGTCTTGTAATGCACAACTGGGACATTATGGTGATCAGGACGGGGTCTGAAGCAGTTTTGAAGATAAAGGGAAAAAAGCCCAAACACACAGAGAGAATCTGATAAACAGCTCACTTGAAAGAGAATAAAAGCCAGATGCTGTCTAAAGATCCCATATTAAAAAGGTACTGGGGGATACTGATGCACTAAACTTAGGGCTACTCAGATTTTTCTCAAAGTGGGGTTTCCTGGCATGCTAGGAAGGTAGATGTGTGTCTTAAACAATGTCTGCAATTTATCACAAATAAATGCCTTTTTAGTGATGTGTTTTTGTATATAGGTCATTCACTGGATGCAACATCAGGGACCATCCTGCCAGTTTCTACCTAGCTGAAATTACTTATTAGCAGCCAAGTAAAACACTTTTTTTTTTTCCTAATTGAACCACATATTTAAATTGCTTTTATACTTCTTTGCTTTAGAAATACAAGTATTTATTTCTTCATTCCTGACTAGAATGTCAACCTAGCTTTCACTGTAACAGCTATTTAAAATTCATATATTTTGATGGAAAAAAATAGGTGTCAGCTGTTTTTATTATTCTTTTAAGAGCATCTATAATAACAGCTGGAAAACCACAGCAATTCTGCTCACCAAGAGAAGTAGATTGGGTTGGTTATTTCAGTCTCATCATCTTCATTGATTTTAATAACATATTTTGAAATGGTTTATTTTCATGAGAGCCTGTAATAACTCAACTAGGTCTAAGTGTCCTCAATTCCTACTGATATCAAAAGAATGTGGACATCTTCTAGAAAGTTTCAGTGCTGAAGAATCAAAACCAGTAATTTTTTTTTTTTCATGTATTTACTGAGATCCTAGACTCCTTGCACAGAAGCATATTCCAGGAGAACAGCAACATGAGCAAACTAAGCAATATCCAAGATGTAAGCAATATTGTCTTTTTCCAGCAGCAAAACAAATTTAAAATTCTTTTTTATGCTAAAAAAGTCAAATCGATTTAATAGTGCCTTAAAAATATTTTTGTTCCAGGACACTTAAAAACCTCATTAAGAAAGTTCAGAGGAAACAAACAAACAGAAACAAACAAGCTCAGAATTCCTAAAGCTGCCTGTAGTTCTACATTGAGCAGCATGACAGGATATACATGTTCAGTGCCACTAACAACAACCAAGTTCTCAATTTGTGTTAATTTAACTGTGCAGTCAGCTTAAGCCCCACTGCCCAGGCAATGGCAGAAGAATGACTCCTAAACACAACTGCATGTGGCTGTGTGGAAGGGGAAAGGCAGCATCTCTCTAGAGCAGCAATAAACACTGCTCAGGCTGAATCTGCAAGGGCAGAAAAAATTAGCACAGTGGCAAATGTTCCACCAGCTAGATTCCATGCTTTGTGCGTACATGAAAAATAGAAGGATTTTTGTCCCTGAGGAGAAGAATTTAACAAAAATGGCAAATGTATTTATTCTTTCATCTGTAATAGTATCCTGCCAATACATAAAAAGATTATTTCTTTCAGTACATCTATAGACAGGTAATAGCTGTGCTTCCACATTCAGCAACACCAGTACTTGTGCTGAATCTGTCTCTGGCAGCTCAATCCAACCCCAGTCCATGAAAGCAATCCAAATCATGGCTTTCAACAGCCTGTGTCAGCTCCCCAAAAGAGCAGTGCAGAGAGCACAGTGCAGGTGCAGGCAGGAGCCAGAATTGAAAGAGCTGTGAGGGAGGATCCTCTCATTGCCACTGCAGAGGTAAGGGATGCCTGAGATGGGCAAGGGTGCCAGAGCAACCCCTGCCTGCACCTCAGAGGTTTTTCTGTGCTACCAAGCAATCACATCTATGGCATCAAAAGCATAATAAAGTGATGTATAAGCAGTGTTATGTAATACATTACAACCTAGTTCACTATTCTTTTTTTCTGAACTTGGCTTTAACTTTTTTCTGACGATCAATACCTGATCTGTGTTTTCACAAAACCTAATTAACCTTAGACCACATATGTAAAAACTTATAAGCAGTTTTAAGTAACTCCAGCAAGCTTTCAAAGAGAGTAGCTTATAGTCTCAAAGTGAAACTAGTTTCTATTCCCAAAGCAAAGTAGCACATACAGTATTCAGAAGACTAAGATGCTGTTCAAGCAAGTCTGTATTTGTTGCTACTACACAGGTATCCTCAAATGAAGGACTGCAGCACAAACACTTCAGGCTAGTGCACCTCTTCTCTTACCTCTGCCTAGTCACATTTGAAGAGCACCTCTGGCTGGTGTTGAAAGCTTGGAAGTTAATTTACAGAAAACATTCTGTGGCCATGGAACTTGAGACCTTCCTCTAACTACTGCATTTTGCCTTCACTCCAAAGTCTGGCCAGTAACTGAGTTTTTCGTGCTAATGACAGCACAGAAAGTTAGTATGGCAGCAGGCAGATACACAGTTCAACCCTGGGATAATGGGGTTTTCAGGGATGATGGGTTGTGATGGCACTCTCCCTCTCCTCCATATGTTCTTCTTCTAACTTAATGGAGACCCAGTTTGGTCATATTAGGGGAACCATTTCCCATTCCTAGAGGATATCACTAGACTTTTCAAATTTCACCAGAAATTGACATGAATTTCATCTCCTCTTTCACCACTTGAGCAGAGGATGCACGTAGGGAGTCCTCTATAGTCACTTCTTCCCAGGGCTGAAGCAGAAAGACAAGTGCCATGCCTGGAATTACACACAGAGAGGCACAAAGGAGAAGGCAGAGAAGGAGATGCAGAGGATTGACACAGCAGAAAGAAGGTTCTGCTTCCTTAGGAGGGGGCATAACAGAGTTACCAGAGAACACGAGAGGTGTTCAACACCAGCCCCGGTAGATATCAATCCTTCCAGATTTCTAGACTGAAAATCCTCTTTTCCTGTGCTAGAAACACACACTCTTCCAGGGAATAACACAACTTCTTCCTTTATGCTTCTTTCTCCTTCTCCAGGGTAAAAAAATAAATGTCAAATGTTCACAGAATATGTTTGTGGGTTTTGTGCACATGTTCAATTTTTTGGCATATATATAATCCTCTATGTATAAAATGCAGCTTTGCCCCACTTCACTAAGAGAATATATACCAAGTGAAATGGGAACTTATAATAACCTTCAAAATAAAACAAGAAGAGTTATCATTTTGTTTGTCGATACAGAATGAAAGAACTGAATATCTGCATGTAGGAAATGCTTGTTCCTTTCCCAAACAGAAGGAAGCTCTGTGCTGGGAAACAGGAATGGATATTTTATATACTCCAGCGCCATCTAGCCCAAGAAAATAAAATTCCACATTGAACAATGGCTACTGAAGGACACTTTTTAGTGCTAAATGTTAAGTCCATAAATAATTTCTGACCCTGGATGAAACAGCTTTTGGCTTATTGTTTGACATTTAAAATTTTTTTCTGCCCTATAAATGCAGCTGAGTAGTATAGAAGCTCCTGTGAGAGCCATCTGCCAGGGGAAATAACTGGCATATGCTATTTTCATTATTTCTCATTCAAACTGAAACTCTAGACAACCTGAAATAATGCAAAAAATGAAAACCCAGGACACGTGCATTTTGTGGGTGTCTTGGCAGAAAATGAAGAAGTTAAATAACAGGAGACAGGAAAATAATAAAAAGCAAAAATTCCAATAATGAAAGAAGGATCTTACCAGACTTTCCATTGTGAAAATTTGGTATAAGGGGAAAATCTATAGTGTAGTGTATTATTTCTTTCCTTTCTTTCTAGAAATGTCAAATGCATTTCTTCACAATTCAATACAAAGTTCAATTAACTTGTACCAGTTTGAAGTTTATCTAAATTAAATATCTAGGTTTGGATAGAAGTGATTTTAAATCCACTAGGGAAAATAAGAAAGGCTTCCGAAATTCTAGAAAGCTTCCTCGTGATGATGCTCAGTCTAGTCAATTCAAAATGTGATTGCAGGTCTTCTAAAATGCAACTTTTCAAGGACCACATTGCTGATATTATTCCACTGTTTTTCCTTCACAGTCTATGTTCTGTAATTTTTTGAGGATTTCCAATTATAGCAAGTGAGAATTCGTTTTAATATAAAGTACGGCCACATCTACTTTAGAAATTTATCACAGAATGAATCATCCTGTTTATTGATTATGAGGAAGCTTACATAACTACTTTATCTCCCACTGTGTACACCTCCGTTTTCTAGGACAGACCTGTTTCTTCAAAGACTGTACTTGAGTTAGAACATTATCAGAGGTAATTTTTTTTGTTTGTTTGTTTCTATGAGAACAGAATTTTCACAATAATTTTTGTTTTTTTAAGCTTCAGGCATGTTTTTCCATGCAAAGGATAACCTAAATCCAGGTATGAGATGCATTCCATAGCAGTGCTAAAACGTGGAGCTCAGTGGGTTCTGAGAAAGCCAGCCCAGGATCAGAAATCATGTAGATCCACTAAAAAGGGTTCTTAAAGAGTCTAATACAACCTTTTCTTCAGGTAATTCAGAGCTACTTTAGAGCTGTTTAGGAAGACACACTGCAACTCTTCGGCTGATGGATAAAAGCTTCTCTGCCAAGAAAAGACACGAGTTGCTGCTGCATGAGCAGTTGACAGTAAGCACACCCACAGGACTTTTAAATAGCATCTTTCTAGTTTTTTCACAATAACACTAAAACACACTGGTGCACAAATGACCCAGCACTGTTGAAAAAAAAATGGTCAGAAGGCTAAAAATCAGTAAGAATTTCAGCCATTAAATGAAAGCCAAACATGGATCAATAGGAGGCACAGGATTTCCTTCGTGGCCTGCAAGCTCATACCAACAGAAGTCTGTGCTCACCCACGAGAGCTTGGCACAAACAAAGCTTTCCTGGGCATGAATTCTGACCCAGGCACCCACTGTGGAGCAGCAGTACCATGGTGTTTCACAACTACCCAGACATATTTGCAAGCTTTTTTTCCTCAGTGCACATACAATCCTACCTGAAGACCTTTATCACACTCACCTAGCCAACTACAGGTTACTCCTCCCTTTTACTTTTGTCATTGTTGATAACCCATTTCAGTTAATTAAAAGACAGTGATGGAATTTACTATTTACCTTTATTTGATGATCAACATTTTGCCCTTTCAAGCTAGAAGTTGTTAGGATGTGTGTGGTGCATGTACAGGTGTGCATTTTTCTGTTTGTACATTTGCAGAGCCCAGAATCAAAACAAGTCCTATAAATATCATCATATAATTTGCTCTATTGCTGTGCCTTTGCTACCCTCCAGCAAAAGATTAAATTTATTATAAATCAATGTATATGCAGCAGTTACAAGGTACAAGTTAAACTTCTTAATAATATTTGTTAATCCTACTTATGTTATCAAATAATTGCAATTAAATAGGGTCACATTTTTCCATCAAAAGTTGTCAATTTTACGTACTAAGTCTTTATACCATCACTTATTAATTAGAAGTGCTGCATTCACATATAGTACTAGTGTACCATTAAATGCATATAATGTTATTTTGGATGGAAAGGAAGGAGGAGCTCTATTTTGCATACACTCAATGTCTAATTAGGTTTCATAATTAGGCTTTTGACCCTGATTTCAGCTGGGAGCCTGAATTAGCAATTGAATTTCTGTTGGGCAGGTGACCCTATTTGCAGTGTCACAGCCTGAGCTTGGAGAAACATTTCTTTGGGAACCCTTGCCTTGTGCTCTACTTGTACTCACTACAACTCCCTGGGAGACTCAATTAGGGCAGGATCAAGTCTCTCTTTCTTTCACCAAAATCTCTCCCATAATTTCAGAGGCCTAAAGAGGCAGATCATCAGAAACAAGTTTTGTAGTATCACTGGGGAGGGGTAGGTGATTGTAAAGGGTATCCAGGGACAGGAGTCATCTGTACAACTCAGTACCGAACCTGAGAGTGACAGATTCTCCCTCTGGAGTCACAGAGCCATAGAAAGGTTTGGTGGGAGGGTCTTTGAAGATCATCAGGTCCCTCACCCAGGGCAGGGACACCTTGAACTAGACTAAAGTTCTTCAGACACATCTGCTTTGCCTGCTGACCACACAAGCAGTTTAAGCATTTACCTCAGGAAGACTTACTGATTAGACATCTAAAACATATTATGAAATCAGATGCCTTTGTGTGGTGGGTTTGAGCCTAGACTTGTTATCATCATATTTTAATTCATATCTCCTGTAGGCTACTAGCATCTACTTTTCACCAATTTTGACATACTTACTCATTGTAAAACAGGCAGAAATAGGTGGAAAAGAGAAAAGATAAGATGAAGCCTGAATTTAAATGACTGTCACGCATGAAAAATTGAACTTTCATTCTCAACAACATCACCTCTGAATTTTGTCCTTAGAATTTACATTTTATCATCCTCATCAAGATCCAAAAAATGCTTCCCTTCTCTTCCCTTCCAAAACAACTCTAAACCTTGCAGAATAAAATATAGTATAACCACCCAGGCACCAGGCATAATGAAATCTAGTAACAATAACTCAAATATGTGTCTCCTTGTCTGAGTCACTTTAGAGACATCCAGAAACATAAATATATGTTTTCCCTGAAAGGTAACAGTTTTCTCCCTTTTAATCTGAAATAAAATTCTGTCCCCATCTCCCAGGGAACTAAAGGTGACAATAAGAGCTTGACAATGTTCAGGAGATGTGCTTTTCACATTAACATCGCCAACAGCTGCACCATAAATACTGGGTATACAGAAAGTGCATTCAATCATTATAGGAGGTGCAATTTAAAATCTGAAATTCATTCAAATAAATCAGTAAAACGAGTTAAGGGGTCTAAGTCTGCAAAACCTAAAATGTACTGCTTTTATGTTCCAGCTTTATTTGCAAGGAGTTCTAAAATCTACCAGAACAAAATATTCCCCTTAATGTTCTGTAAACCACTTATGAAATACCAAGCTTTGTTCTGTTCATCTTTTCTTTTTCTCTGCTACCCCCTTGCCAGATGTCAAGGAGCTGATGCCAAATGTCTGTGAATTCATGGCTTATGCCGGGCAGGATTGGACGAGTGAAGGAAAATCATGCACAGAAGACAATTATATTACCCTACCCCAACCTCCTCTCCTTCATCATCACCAACACACAGTTGCACACAGAGAGCTGGGAGCCAATAAGAACATCTTGGAATTATTTGAGACATAGCTCATGCTGTCAGACCTCTTGCATTCAGCCCTGGAGATCCTCCATTCTGATCCTGAGGAGATTTGATATGATGGCAGGCAGTGCATGCTCTCTGCTAGGGTTACTCTGCATATTGGAGACCCTAAAGGAGGGCTACAAGGATATCAACCCTTGCCAAAGGCACCCTCTCACTAAAATAATGCTTATGTCCTGCTGGCACACACAGAAAGTGCCCAAAAATCTGGAGAGGTGCCATGAGCTGCAGTAGAGATTCAGGTCAACATTCTTTCTATCTTTACAGCCCCAGATGCTCAGTGAAAGAGTTTAAGGAACACACCAAGTATAGGAGGACAAACCTTTCAAAATGCCAGCAATGAAAACATTGGAGAGTCCTGAGCCAGTTTGCATCCAGGACACACATTTCAGAGAGCACAGTGAGCCAGCTGTCATTCCTGAGGTAGACCTGGTGACTATTTCATGAGCAGATGGGAAATGCCATGTTCTTTAGCAGACTGTTAACAAGAAAACAGCCCGAGACAACACTCAGTGAATTAATATTCACTCTCTACATTTCATAATAGGAGTCTGATCTTTACCACAAATATTAAAACCATTTCTATCAATTTACCAGACCTACACATAAGACTTTCTACTTTAGAAACCCATTCTTGAATGTCTTGTGCAAGATAATTGAGGCAATTTCCTAGTATCTCCTTTTAACAAAATTAGTTCCATTAAAAAGTGAAGATAAAGATGCAAGGAACAGAGGAATGTATGGAAACTTCTATAAAATATAACAGATTGATTTCTAGTTTATTTAATAGACTGACATGTCTAATATATCCATGTCGAACACCAGCCTCACTAAAAAAAATGCATTGCCAAAGTTTAGCCCATTTTAAAAGTCATAAATTTCAAGAATGACAACAGTTTCCCCATACACATTTTCTATGCTGTCCTTATCAATAACTACCATGGGAAGTTCAAAACAAGGAGTACAAGATGAACCAGATGAAGTACAGAAAAACAATTCCCAACCTCCTGCAGTCCCATAGCATCAGGAAAATTTATCCTGCAGTAATTGCTCCATTCTCTTCACTTTTGTAAAAGTTACCATTAAGTTACATATTTACAAATCTAGAACAAGCCCTCTATCCACAAAAACAAGCCACAGTTTAAAAGTCACCCTGATGACTCTCCTGGATCTCTGCAAACATGGGTAAGGATTAAAGCAGAATGAAAACATTAGAAATTGCCTCTGAAAGCAGTACTTGGAAAAATGCATTTGCAAATAAAAGCAAATTATGAGGAATTTCTAATTCCCTATCTCCCATTCAGTGTTCCCTCTAATTGAAACTGGTGCATCTAAACACACACTCCACCTCTACTGTCTGACATTCTCTTTCAGTCTCCCTGTGCAAATGAAAGGGATATTCTTTTGATTTATTTTGCCCTTTAGAATCTATTACTAAGTACCTTCTAAAGTCCCTTCTTTCCTCTATATAGAAAAGTATATTTTATCTAAAAAAATATGCTTTTTTTTTTAATGGCACTCTACTTCTCTGGAGGACTGCCATGTTTTAATCCCAATCTGCAACTCATCCCCCACAGCTGCTTCTTCATTTACTTCCTGGTGGGATGGGGGAGAAAGGCAGAGGGGTAAATGTGAGAAAATCCATGGATAGAGGTAGAAACAGTTTGATAGGTAAAGCAAAACCCATGCACACAAGCAAAGCAAAACAGGGAATTAATTCACCCCTTCCCATGGCAGGCAGGTGTTCAGCCATCATCCCCAGGAGATCAGGGCCCTTTCACGTGTAACAGTGACCTGGCAAGACAAATCCCATCACTCAGAACATCCCCTCTTCCTCCTTCTCCCCCTCGGAATGCTGAGCACGACACTCCATGGTCTGGGATACCCCTGGGGTCAGCTGGGGTCAGCTGTCCCAGCTGTGTCCTGTCCCAGCTCCTTGTCCACCCCCAGCCTCCTCGCTGTGGGGTGAGGCACAGGAATGGCTCTGGCTCTGTGGAAACCCTGCCCAGCAATAATGGAAACATCCCTGTGTTATCAGCACTGTTTTCAGCACAAATCCCAAACAACCCCGTAGCAGCTACTATGAAGAAAATTGTCCACCTCAGACAAAACCAGCACTTTTCATAATATTTTCTAAAGCAATTACAAATTAATGAAATGAAAAACAGGCATATATAAGAAATTTAGGGTGCTTTCAACATAGCTTACATGCTACTGCATTTTAAATGACCATTTTATGAAATGTTGCAGTCCTGTTTGATTTTGGTCGCAGCTAAAAGTAAAATAAAGCCATTTCCTGGTTGATTTCAGTTGGAATTGGAGATAGTTTTTCAATATGACCCTCAGCAGTGCTCAAAAAAGTGGGGGAAAGAGGCAGATGAGGAACTGAATGAAATAAATGGATCCAATCTGAGCTCAGTTACTTCATAAGTTGATAGCACAGTGGAAAGGCAATGCACAACCAGTAACCTCAGCCATAAGAAACTTAATGATGGATGAAAATGAAAAACGTCAGGATGCCTATTTATCTATGAGAATTAGAATCCTTTAAGCAAATTATGAATGAAAGACATGTAGCTAAACCAGATTTTAAGCCAATTAGAAATGAATGAAAAATCTAATTTAAATGGACATCATCTTTCACTAATATTAGAAAAACAATACTTTCTACATTTTATTGGAGCTGACAAATTTATTGTGACACCTGAACAGGACAGCAATTTTATACTAAAAGACAGTTTCCTCTGCTTAGCAAATAGTCAAACCCAACAGTCAATTTAGAATTTTATTTCCTGTTGGTGAATCACTCATAATTTTAAATTGTTCTTATTACTTTCAACTATAATGGATGGATTAAAACAAAATATTATTGGTATAATCAACAAAAATAATTTGTACTTTGCTGCATCATTGTATCTAGTACAATTCTGTCTCATAATCCAAAACAGGAGCTATTAACCTGAGTGATGCATTTTAGCAATAAGGTGCTGGACTCCTCCACACTTCTGAAAAATTACTTATCATTATATTTTGGCTATGTAAATGAGTTCAGATCTGGACTGATACACCTAACTTACATGTTTTGGACATCAGTTGGCCATTACATTGTGCCACTCTTAAGAGTTACATTGCTATGTCCTCTAAAAGTCCCCATGTGAGACAAAATTCAGGTTATGGATTATCCTTTTTCTCCATTCCTACACGTATTCATGACGCTTCTCTACTGGAGAGTAGAGAGAAGCAAAAGAACTTGTGAAGTCAAAGACTATCACCTCCTGGCCAGGCACAGAGGTGGCTGTCCTCTTCAAGGGCCAGCAAGAAGATTCATGGGGACAAAATGTACATGTTTTCGAACATGTGAATTCATGGCTAAAGCCCTAAAGATTTCAGCTGAGGAAACCTTTAGGGCTTTATACTGCAGCCACTACACACAACAGCAAAGAAACAAGTCCTTAAAGCTTTGCTGATCCAAAGGTTGGAGCTCAGTGCAGAACATCAAACAGAGAGGTAAGAGGCAGCCTTCTCTCTTTGTCTCCCTGCAAAGCAGCAGCAACATGATTGTAGAGACATACTCTGCTATTACAGTGATAGAACAAGGGGGAAGTTTTTAATTTAAAGAGGAAAGGTTTAGAATGATATTAGGAAGACAAACAGGGATTGGTGAGCCACTGGAACCGGTTTCTCAGAGAAGATGGGGATGCTCCATTCCTGGAAGTGTTCCAGGCTGGTTGGATGGAGCTTGGAGCAGCCTGGTGTAGGGGAAGGTGTCCCTGCCTGTGCCGGGGGGGTTGAATCAAGATGAGCTTTAAGGTCCCTTTCAACCCAATGCTTTCTCTCATCACCTATTGTTGTTCAAAATTATGACATTATGGGCGTTTCAAAAAATGACAAAAATGAGAACAGAGAAATGCTCTTCTACATCAGAACTGACACACTGCTTACCTTGGAGGCTGTTATTGCACATTACGAGCAAAAAGAATGCCAGTAATGATGTTTCTGGTCCACAATTAAAAAAGGTTTTTAGAATTGCTGGGGCCTATGGTATAACATTACACTAATTGTTTTAAAGTCAAGCAGAAACTGTAAAATTTATTAATTGAATCTGACAATGGTTTTGGTTTTTGCCAAGAAGCAGTAAAAATCTTAATAAATAATAATACATAATAATAAAAAATGTTTCTTTCTTCCACTGGCTCTGATATGATAAATTTTAATGGACACAGAAAGACCCATATTATGCTATCCTTGGTATCTGTAATATCCCTAAACAGAAGAACAGGTAACAGGCAAATTATTTTCCCATTTACTCTCTGTTTGAGAGTAAATAGGAAAATAATTCTTTTTTTCTCAGATAGGAATTCCAAAGCATAGTCATTAAACAATTTTTTTTTTGAACAGTTTATGCTGTCGTCCAAAGGAAAAATTCATATTTCCATTCCTCAGTCACTATAAATTGTCTCCTCAGAAAATAAAAAAGTATGTATTTTCCTTCTGAAAGGAAATACAGAAGCAAAACCTTGGAAGAACACTGTCATTTGGGCAACTGTGTAAAAATTGCAAAAGGTAACACTTTTCAACTATTCAGTTTCCTATCAATGTTTGAAAATAGAAGAAAACAAAATGAAAGAATCAAAAAACATGGGAAAAAACCAAAAAGTTTGTGAGATATGCAGAAGGTTCTCTGATCTGTTACCCAGATTCATGCTTGGTGCTCTGCAGCCCTGGGTTGGCTGCTCACAACTTCTGAGAAAAACCCCTCTAATTGCTGTCACATGCAGGACCACAATCAATGCTGGTTTAGGGGGCATTCAGTTGATGCAAAATTTCCCTACAGAGAACTTCACTGGCTGCCAGTGCAAACTCCAGACTGGAACACACAGAAGCTCTTGCAGTGTCTCGCAAGTGGAAGGTTTATCATGGTTGGATAAAGCAGCACTTGGTCTCCATGACTGCCTGGCAGCTGGAGATCACTACAGTGCCATCTCCACTCCTTAAGCTCTTTACAAACTTGGAACTCCTCTAGAACCCCAGATGTGAGACAGGGAAAAGGCTATGGAAAAATGGATCTCCAGTTATCCTTCTTGAGCAGCACTGGAATCACATGACTATTGAGTTGTTTTCCTATCCTCATCGGGAGTTTTAAACCATCCCCCTGATCACCAATTCTGTTGCACTGAGCACTGCAGAATACACTTAGCATATGCAAGGCTAATTAATAAAAAATTCTAATTAGTACCTTTCTGGTTTTGAATCCATTCAGTATCACATATTGAGAATTAATTTTTTTAAAACTTAATTATGCATTGGTATTTGTCTCAGGTTATCATCAGACAATCTATGTAAAATATTATATCTGCTTAAAGATAGGTCACCTATTAATTAAGAACATTGTGGCCAAACTAATGGATGGAGGTCTTAGTAATTCATAATAACAGCATCAATGAGAGCCATAACATGCATTTAAATATAAAATGTAATAAAGTGTACTTTGAAAAAATAATGGTATTAGAGAAGCATCCTTTTAATCTCATCAAGCCTGAGCCTTGTCATAAACACAGGTTATTTCTTTTTAGGGCAAAACATTACCAGCTACATTCTCTTCTTGATGCATAAAGATCTACATTCTCAGCCTTGCACCTTTTGAGGAGGGACCATGACCTGTTTTATTTCTCAAGTTTTACCACTTATGTTTATTTGTAGAGGATGGGACAGAAGTATTTAAAAAGCAGTGAGTGCACTCCTGTTCACATTCTTCAGTGTTGAAGTTCAGAGTGATGTCAATGTAATCAGCATTCTTAATTATGTCCTTGAAATGCAAGAAGTTTGCAAATCACTTAGATGTTAAAAACAAAAGAAGAAAGGGAAAAAATTGGCAATGGGTAATTTGAAATAAGAATGCATTCCTTAGAAAGAAACCCTAATTTACAGAAGGTCCTGATTACAGCTGCTTTAGCAAGACCTTGCTTAAACAGAGAAATTATTTATGTGTGGCATGACCTTGACAAAGCTACTCCTTCTGCAAGGAGAAAACTGAAAATTAATATCTGGCAATGACACATTAGTGCTAAAACTCAGATCTGTGTGTTTAGGATCCTGTCATTGTTCTTTTTTCCTGGGGCAGGGAGAAAATGTCTCCTGAGTTTCATTCATTTAAGATTCAAATCTCTCAAGTACAGAGCAGCACTGGAAGCTGCTGAGCACAGTGAATTTTTCCCACCATCACCACAAGTGTTCATTCTGGGAGATGAAGACTTGGCTCTTCTTCCTGCAGAATCACATCTTTAGTGATAAGTTGCTTGATCCAGCTCCTCATGAAGTCAAGGGGAATCTTTCTCCTGATTTCAGTAGGACTGTATTGAGCTCTCAGTGCATTTAGTAGGAATTTCCACTGCATAAATAATGTGGGGTTTGCCACTGTATTAATTTTTTATCTTTTGTGTTTCTAGATATTTTAAATTGAAGAATTCTCTCGGCTGTTGCTAAAGTCATTGGGATTCTCAGGAGGTGCTAAGCTGAAAGTTCAACATCCCATTTGTACCCTGTCTTTTGCAGCAGCCATAAAAATTTGCTAGGAGACTGGATTATGACAGTTTTGTGCAAGCAGATATGCTTAATGTCTCTTTCAGCTAATCTGCACAATTGCCTCAGTACACAGGACATAGTTCTTAAAAATACTTGCCAGTGTGCACAGCAAATAGCTTAAAAGTTAAAAATCTGTAATTAAATACATGAAACAGGACTTTGGGGACACAAAAAGCCCAGCATACAATTAGCATCCTCTGAAGTCTGAGGTGGAACAAGATCATCATATTCTACCCCAAAGTAGCTTGCATATTTCTACCACTTTACACATCTCATAATAATAGACCAACTGAGTGAGAAATAGAGTAGCAGTGAGCAAATCATAGATAAAACTCCAGGAGAATTTATGACAGATTGTAACATAATTCCACCCTTTTGTTTATTTGTTTGTTTGCATTTTAGTTGCCAGACACTTTCACAGATCCATTTTTAATGCAAAAATTTATTATTTGTTCCTTTAATTGTTTCATAAAATATTTACCATGGTCTGTTTAAATAAAGGAATGACATCATGCATAAAAAATGAAAAATAATGTGCCTGTAATAAGCTAGAGGTTACATTTAATGAAACAATGCCCATAAATGAAATTTCATTGTGAGTGCTGATGATGTTCATTTCAGATGAATGCACTTTGTATTTATTAGTTTTAAGCGTGTTCATCCTCAGCTTCTGTAATCAGAATTACAATATCCACTCAGATGAGAAAAGTAATTAAATCATTAAGACATATTTTCTTAGGGCTGGGTGATTCTGTGGATATGCAACAGTTGGCTGTCTCCTGCCCTGAGTCCTTCCTGCAATAGATTAATTGTTTCTCATTATTTTCCAGAGGGTATCTATCCTCACAGCAATAAGCAGACACAGTCTGAGAAAAGGCCAAGTGCCTCACACTCACTTCAGTGTTTTGTGTGTCTGTCTTTGGGCTACCAGCACAAAAGGCAGCAGATTCCTTGTGTCAATACCTAGGGAGGGTGACTTGGCACAGCACACGTGAGGCAAGACCCAGGAAAGGCTTTTGGACCGTGTCAATGTTTTGCAGACATTTGGCTCTGGCTACATTTGCTCAACCTATACTCAGTGCATCAGATGTGAAGTTGTACATAAAATTCACTTCACATGCACAATTTTAGTAGAACTAACTCCACACAAAGAAAAATTATCAACTCTTCATTCATATATTCAAGTACTCTGCCTTAAGTTTTGCATTTTTCCAGCACATGCCATTGAAAAATTCAGGAGTTTCATAGTTCTTTAAGGTTTACACAAGAACCATAAATGATTTTAGGGCCTTTTGTCCAGGATGCACCATGCCTATTGAGAATATTATCATGTGTCCCTTCACAGCATCAGTCCTGTTCCAAAACAGCAGAACATTTCAATCCTTTTTTTAAAGTATGTTAGTAGCAAAAGGAAAACATTTAACTGATTCCTGTCAAGATGGTCATCTGAAGAAAAAGTGAACGTATTCAAAGGGTTTTTTGCCTCAGTCTTTAATAATACTGATAGATCTTGGGCTGCCCAGCCTCCTGAGGTGAATTCAGGAGCATAATCATAATTCTTCCAGTGATGACTATCTTCTATGGAAAATCTATGTGATTTATAATACTTATGTGCTTTAATCTTTACTATTCTACATGACGTGGAGAGTAAAACAAAAACAAAAAATAAAAAATGCTTTTAATATGATATTAAGGTGCTAAAAGCAATATTAATGCAGATAGCATGTATACTGTTTTATAAAATTTTCATTTTAAATGCTGGACTGGAAACTGTTTTCCTGTGCCACAGAATAATACTTCCACAAGTTTAAATATTCCAACTCCATATGAGGACAAGATAAAATTGAGTGAGGAAGGGAGGGGAGAGAGAAAAATCTGGCAGACTCACACTCGAGCAAGCCAGCAAGACCAGTGACTGGGGCTTCAGCTCAGATGAACCTGCTCCTGTCCACACCAGGAGCTTGAACCAAGCACATTGAAGACTTCAAATGAATGTTCTTCAGTTTCTGACCTATTGGCTACTCTGTGCAGTCAGTGTCTTCTTTTGATGAGAGACTCCCTTCTGAGCCTAAGAAGCCATTTTCTGATTAAAGATTAATCAAAATTTAATTTGATTCCCAAAGCAGCTACATTTGCTGTGTTTTGTCACTAAAAGCAGTAAAAATCTACCATACTTGACTGGGAAAAAAATGAAGCTGGAACAGTTTCAGAAACCTTCTTTTGTATTATATTTTAACATTTCAGTGGCAGGGAATTTAGAAGTTAATGGCAGAAGATTACCAAGTATTTTGTTTCCCTGCTAAGAAAAAGAAAAGCGAGGGGAAGAGCCTTTGCATAGTAAGTTGATTTTTAAATGTTCCAGTTCAACTTTGAAGTTCTTTCAATGAGTGGAATGTTAGTGAGTAAATTTACATTTTCTGTGAGCTTTGTGTTAAACTAGGCAAGCAAAAAATGCCTTTTCAATCATGTATGACTCTATTTTTATTTTTTCCTCCAACTAAGAAAACCACTGATTCCTTCTCTAAAAGAATCTATGTGTGAAGATCTGAGTTTCAAGCTTTGAACATTTGCTGCCATTCTGTTCAAAAAAATTTAAAAATGTAGTTATATATACTTTTAAACAATGGGAAAAGTGTTCTTTCCTCTAAGTCAAAAACCTCTAAGTCAAAAACAGCTGAAGGAATTGCATTCCAAGAATTGTATCAGCTGCTCAAATATACTATTTTCTCAGATAGATACCAGCATGAAGAATGGCAAGCTCCTAAATGAGTTCTACAGAAAGATATCCAATTTTTTTAGACACTCAATTACTACATCTATGACCAGTGGATTCTATTAAAAGAGCAAGATGCTGGGCAAAATAATTGCATTAGAGAATATGCCATACTTTTAGTCATCATTTTGACATCTGACAGATACAAGGCATTGATTTGACACTGAAACTATGAAATCAGACCATTAGAACTTAATTTCTGACATTAAAACAAGAAAAAAACATTGTTATGGGGAAAGAATAAGTCCTCTGATCAATATGCACCACAAAGATGATCTTCCAGAGGGAAAATTATTTAATAGAAATTTTACTAAGATATCTTCTCTATGTTGCTTTGTCTTTCTTAACTCATGTTTAAATCTGTTAATGTGGATTTACCTTAAACCTTTTATAACTTGCAAGTAGTTTGTCTCTGAGGTTTTAAAAACTGCTGACTAAATGATACCACTTTTTTAGGGCCATAGATATAACTAACCTTTGTTGATAATTTTGGAATTTGACAAAAATATTTTTACATTTTGCAAGGAAGTTAATGACTTGTATTGTGACAACAAAGAGTTTTAAGATTGGCCACTATTTTAAATGTTGTGAAACTCCTCATGATTCACCACAGTGAAAGTTCTTTATGATCTTTTTTCATATTTTTAAGCTGCTGTGATGAAGCTGTTACCTTTGCAAAGTAAGAAAACTACAAGAACAAAGGAACATGCAACTCAAATATCTACAAAGGGTGAGCTACACAAATGTAGTGACCAAAACAAATAGAAAACAGATGGTTAAAGGGTTAAAAAAGGAGAGTACACAAGGAAAACTGCATGTTGTTGGAGGCTTGTACAATAAGGAATGTAACACACCAAGAGAATGTAATTGCAATTTGGAAAATGAGCCTGCATCCATGTCCATCCCTTAGTTTGACTGAGGAATTCTGAGGGGACAGCTCTGACTGCTGCAATAATAAATACAGCACTTTTGAAACTTGTAATTGGAAAAAAATTCTAATAGTTTCCCTTCAAGAAAAAACTAAATGATGACTCCCCATCTTCCACTCTGGAAGGTTCCTGCCCATTTCCCTTTCTCCCAGTTGATAAAATGTCTCCATGGCCACAGTTGGAAAGTTGAAAAATCCCACTGAAGTTTTCTGAAATGGAATTTCCCATCAGTTCTTAACCACAAAAACTTTGTGGACTTGAATTTTTGTTTTGATTAGGAGTTATTTTCTTAACACATTTTTTCAAGGGAAATAATTTCCATCTTCTCATTAGTCCTATTAAGGAACATCCTGTGGCTTAAAAAAAAGCATTTCATTTCTCATTAGTCTCTACAATATGAAAATGTGCATTCTGTATCATTCTTGGATCTCTCTACTAATATAAGTCGGAGACAGGGGGGGAACAGAAAATGCTGATACCTTCTCCTGAAGGAGAAAGCACTGTGTTTGGTGTGAAAATAACATTTTATATAACAGTGGTAGGAGTTTCTTCATGGTTTTGCTGAGGATCCTTTGTAAGTCTATACTTATACAGCTAGGTCAAGATTTCACTTATATTTATTCTGAACTGCATCCATATATACATGACAAGTAACACAACACTCCCATATTTCTCTTTAAATTTTAAAGAGAAACATTATATTCATGGTGAAGAAGCAATAACTGAAATATTTGCTCAGAAAATTATTAATTTAATATGTTCTGCCTTTATGTTAATGGATTAAGTGGTCAGAGAGATTAAAGACCATATTCATACTTAATGAAACAGTTGAATGACACCAAGCCCTAATAACTCTATTTGAATTATTTTATTTACAATTTTATAATATTTTGGTACAAGAAAAATAGAATGCATTTTTCAGAATTTCAGAAGTAGATCACTTGAAAATTTAGAGAAATTTATTCCAAAGTCTGTTTATCTGTATGTAATTGCAATGGTTGGCTGAATCAGCTTGAAAACTAAGACTTCACTGCTGCAGCTTCATGAATAGTTATCCATATCATGCAATAAATACCATTACTGCTTCCTGACTATGTGACCTAATTGTGCTTAAACTATTTCCCACACTGGCAAAAATAACAGCTTAAATTAAATAAACCTTTTGTGAAGGTTTACATTTCACCAGCTCCAAAGAAAGTTTTACTTGAACAAATGTTCCCAGACAATAATGGGAGAACATGCTGAACTGAAATCTATCTGGACAATTTTTCAGCAGCAGATTTCCATACTACCCAGTCATCCCTGTTAGTTTGTGGCACACAGTGTCTGACAACTGAAAAAAAATGTAAATTGCTCTATACTTGTTATGAACACTCCTCCAGATTTTGCTCAAAAGCTGTAACAGGCTGGGCTGCTCAGCATAATTTTTTGAAGCATTTGCAAAGCTGGTACAAGATCCTGCCCTCTTTCCATATGTATAGCCCTCGTTTGATTTCCATGGAAGAAATGCCCATTTAGCTACATGAAGAAAGTCATTTAAACTCAACTCCATTTCCCACATCTATTTTTGTCCCATTATACACACACCCTACACAGAAATTTTCAGTCTTGGTTATTATTTATGGAGAGCTTTTGGGATTACCTTTTACAGCTGATTTATAAAAGTAATCACCTGCCTCAGACCAAAATGTAGCACTTGAAGTTAAAATGCTGCTTCTGATTTGAAAGATGTCATCTGCTTGAATAAAATCCTTCATTTGAAGCACAGAAAATCTTTTTGTATATAAAAAAATAATTTAAAATTCAGAATATTTCTTTCATTGAATATGTACAGTTTCCACTGAATAGCTCTGTACATATTTTAATTAATTTTATAATGAGATATGTGGATTGTAAAAACATATATGCACACATTATTCCATTACCTGTCATTTGAACTAGTAATACTCAGGGTTCAAAGTAGATGCTGTTCTTTGAGTGCATGCTTATGAGAAAACTAGATTCCACTGCAAAGAGAAGCATTACACTATGCAAAATTGATTCAAGCAATGTAAAAAACATGCTCAAAATCTGTCTCTGAGATATCAAGGGCAGCTTTCAGACCCTGTACAGAGTTCTGCTCTAATGCTCCCTGCTCTACACTGCCCGTGGCAGAGCTGTAAACTGTCTGCCTGCCTGGGAGAAGGGACAGAGCATGCCATCTCCGAAACAGGCAATTTCTGATCTCCACTCACAGATTTTCAGGTGGCTCCTTGTCCTGCTAAACCTCCACACCTTAATTTTTACTTTATTCTTGTCGCTGCCTTGGGATCTGAAGAACCATCCAAACGGTAGAAACAACCCTTTTGTCATAAATCAAACAGGCAGTTCAACCATACAAGTTTTACATGTGGCTTATTTTTCTTCTCTACAGACAAGTCTGCATTTATTATATAACAGAAGGTGGCATTCCAGATTGTTTGCAGGATGTAGACACAAGGGTTTCGTTTTTAGCACACTTCATAACTATTTTGCATAGACACATGAAGATGCACAACACAATGTAAGCAAAAGCAACATTTCATGCCTTTATTCCATAATTAGGCTTAGCTCTTAACAAGTCACATTCTAATTCCCATCAAGCAAGTATGAAGAGGGCATCTGATCTCAAATACCTTATTCATGCAAAGAACAGGTTCAGCTAGAGTGCAACAATGAATAAAATATGGGGAATGTATCTCTGAAAGGTTATTTTACTGTGTCACCAAGTTAATTCTGGCACAAGATGACTCAAACCATCTGCAGCTTGAACAAGAAGAATTAAACATTTTGACAGGCCTGAAAACCTCATACTTTGATTTTCCATTTTTTTAAAATCCCAGTTTAATTCCACTTCACTCCTCCTTTTTTTTTTTTTTTAATTTTTTCCCCCTAATGCTCTCCTTGCCGTTATCTCTCCATTAAATCCAAGTGCTGGAAACCCCCCACTGTGTGACACTTTCAACCAGAGGTTGCTCAGGTTGATATGAATACATGGTAGTTATTCACAGTCTTGCTCAGAACTCAGGCTCCAGAACTTTTTGCAAGGCTGACTTAGAGCAACCTTAACATATTACCCATGTTTTGTGTGGGTTTGAAATGCAAATGTTTACTTTCTACTGTAACATAAACATGATTTGTTATGCAGGGCACTGACACTTCTTATCATACCTCTAAGAAATGGTATAACTGCCGCTCTTAAACACATTTCTCAACACCAGGATGCTTGAAATTTATACTTTGGATAACAACAATGTACTACAGTGAATGCATAAATCAATATGCACTGATCCTCACTTGAAAATTTAGGCTCTAATTCAGGAAAAAAAATTGCGTCATATTCTTCTGTTTAAGAAAGCATTTAAATATTGTCTTCTATGAGGATGGAATTCCTAATGCACTTATAATGTTAGAGTGTGTCACTACATCCCATCCTTATGGGTTTTCTCTTTCTTTGTCCCTTTTCCTTGCCATCTGCCTTTCAGTGTTAATTACATTTATCTGTCTAAAATTTTGCCACATGCTGCATTTTTATTGAGCCAAATGATACAGTGCACATGCATTTTACTGGTGAATTTATGGCTAGAGGGCCCTCTCTTTTTTTCTGTCCTTTATGGAGAGGAACAGTTCTAGTTTAAATGCTTTGGCACATGAGCTTTAATAGCATCCATGCATCTGCTCCTGCGCTCCTCACTTAAGCTCCCTATGTACTGTCCAAGATGGAAGCTGTAACAAAGAGAGAATATTTCTCACCACTCCATTTTCACACTTGCTTCTCAATCCTTTTCCTGACTGCTGATCACATAGTTCTAAAACCTGACAGTTAAGTGAAGATGCACAAAAGGCTTCTCCATCAACAAAAAGGCCCAAGCTTTCAAAGAGATGAATTTGAGAGATGAAGCTCAGATACCAGACACTGTCCCACCCAAAATTCATGTTTGCATTAGGAGGCTTAGCCTTTCCTACTGTTCAGTTTCTGGGCTCTGCATGTGTGAAATTATTTCTTTATGCTACTCTACTTCCAACATTTAAATGCCAACATTATAAATATGGAGGGAAAATAGGAACAGGCTCAGTCAAACAATTATGGGCAAATAATTTTATTTTTCCATTAAAATCTGAATTACATTATTCTAAGGTTTATTTGGGGGTTTATTATTTTTGTGATTGTTGCTTAATTTGTAGCTGGTAGATCCAAAATGTTTTTCCAAATTGGATGCAATTTGTGCACTAAATAAAAAGGCAGTGTACACTTTTAAGAATATTCCTTAAACGTATAGACCAATCCAATAATAAGTTTTAAGGAATAAAGCCATTAAGATGTTGTAATGTCAACCAATTTTTTTTTTTTTGCAAACTATTATATACTTCTGTTTGAATTTAATCACTTGCTAAGCAGCTAAATAATTATTTCAAGCTAATGAGAATTAGTTTTGAAGTTGTTAGTATTAATGAGAAATCACCATATCCATATTAGTGCTGCATAGTACTAAATATTTGATACCTCAGTTCACATTACTGCTTGGAGAATACTAACAGCAAACAAAATTATTAGTTTCATTTTGTCAGATAAAGCACAAGTTTTTATGGTTTTTAAAAGCAAGTATTTTCAAATGGAAATAAAACTGTACATCATAATGACAACAAAAAAAACCCCACCCCAATCAGTCTCCAGATTTAGAAACACAATGCTGTCTACTTGTTTTAAGCCCTTGAGAGAAGGAAGGACAAAATCATAAGAATTCAGTAGCAATCTGGAGCATGCAACGCTTCCTAGGAGATTTTCAGCCCTGTTTTAGGCACAAGCCCTAGAGAAATTGCTTCTTTCTTCCATGCAAGATCTGCCCTATTCTCTTCCAAGGAAAGGAATGCAATTTTCACGCCTTCAAGATTAGGCTCATGGTTCCTGTTCATTGGAATTTTAAATCTCTTTCACTTTTTATTGTTTTTGTGAAGTATTTTTTCCATTAAGCTAACAAGAGTGATTAGATGGCACTTCTCAGGCTGCCAACAATTCCACAAACTCTAGCATCTAAAAATTCTGGAAAACATGAGCATGAATGTTTCTGGTCCAAACAGTGTTACAAGGACAGCACAGGAACACAAACAGTGAGCTAAGATCTCCTCTATTTATAAATCACCAAAATTCTCATTGCAAAAGAAATCTGCTGATTCACACCAGGTGAGTATATCTGTAGAATGAACATAATTACCTTTTGGTAACATTATAATTTCTCTTTTAATGTTCTGCGACAATGATAAACGCACTCTCATCTCTTTCTGGGCAATCTGCAGAAGTTTATCCCTCAATATCAATGACCCTCAATATACAGCCTAATGATATTAATGACTTTTTTCTTGTGATCCAGACAGAATGCCTAGGATTAATAATCTTGCATTTTTTCTAACTTTCTGAGGTTCAGCTTATCCACCTCTGTGTTTCTCACATGTTATGAAGGTACCATGCTAACTGTCTTTGGCAGTCCTAGACAAGCTTCTCAAGGCAGAATTTTCCAGACAGTGTAGTTTCTCCTTCTTTTTCAGTTTAGTTGTGGTTGCAGGCTGACTCTGGCCAGCAGCTGAGCACCCACAGCCACATGCTCGTTCCCCCGCAGCAGGATGTGGGAGAGAATCACAAGGGTAAAAGTGAGAAAACTTGTGGGTTGAGATAAACACAGTTCAATGGGAAAAATTAAAAATAAAGGCAAAAAGAAGCAAAGAAAAACAAAACCAAGGGAAAAAAAGCTGTTCTAAACTCTAATCTCCCTCCTCCAGCAGACCAATGACAGCCAGTTCCTCGTTATAGCAGTCCTGACAAAATTCCCCCACTCTGCTTGTACTGCTGAGCATGATGTCCTATGGTGTTTGGTCAGCTAGGGTCAGTTCTCCTGACTGTGTCCCCTCCCATCTTCTTCTGCACCCTCAGCTTCCTCACTGAGGGAGCAGAGTCAGAAGCAGAAAATGCCTTGATGCTGTTCACTAATAACTAAAACTGTGTTACCAACACTGTTTTCATCAGAAATTGAAAACAGCACCATACAAGCTACAATGAGGAAAATTAACTCAATCAGCTAAAAACAGTACAGTGGTACAATCTGTGGTTGGCATGGCTGTCTCTACATTCTCTGAAAAACTATTTCATGGTCTATTCAAACTTATTGCAAGGATGTTTTCCTTTGCTGTACTCTTCCACCAATAATTCTACTGCCTTTTCAAAAAAAATAAATTCTTTAAATTCTGAATGTCTTTCCAAGATTCAGTCTATCACCTTCACTCCCACACAATCTAAATTTTACGTAGTTGGCACTTTTATCTGCAATCACACTTCCTGTGGCCCTATGACTATTTTGTTTCTTTTTGACAGAAACATTTTCCACTTTGATATTCTTGGTGAATATGAACTTGTCATTACACTTGACCTGGTCATGTTTTCTACAGCACTCTCAGCTACCCAGTCATTTTACACCTACATGTTTCTACGGGTAGGCACTGTGTGATTTATCTAAGAGAAACTCTGTCTCCTGCCTTTCAGGCACAGGACACTATGGCTCTGCAATATCAATGAACCAACCCATGACAATCCTCTCCATGCCCACACTGAAAACACTCCCTTGCTCCCCAACACATTCAAACTGCCAGCAAGGAATGCTCCATGGCACAAATTCACTCCTAGACCATGCCTAGGAGTAAATTGGAAGAGCACTGGTTAGCTCAGGCCAGAGGCATGCAAGAATCCTTGTCCCATACAGCAGCAAAACCAGCCAAATTGCAATACCTGGTCCCTTGACCACGATTTGTTCAAGCACTTGGACAGACTAACCATAAATCCCAGAGTTGAAAATTATTTCTTCAGAGTAAAAAGGTGTCTCCTCATTTCTGCTTTCAGACGTCTCAAAAATTACAGGGTTTCACAAAGAAGAAAGTGTATCAGGAAATGTGTATTCACAAAAGATGTGCCTAAACAAGGAATATTGCTCATGGGAATCAGAGTTAGCAGGCATTGGTTTTCTTCACACAAAATTAGAGACGGTCATATTAAGAATCACATTACCAGACTAATGGAATGTCTGGAAAGTCCTGGAAAGAAGACTTTTTAGAAAACTTTTGCAATACACATGACACTAAACTCCCCAAATCCTGTTTAAAAGGAACCATTTAAATCACCTGTGTTCCTCAGACCATGGTGAACTCAAGTCTATACTTAAAAAACGTCTTTCAAAATCATTCAGTTATGGTCAAAAGAGTTGCTATAATAAGTGAAGGCAATGGTCTCTGAGGTTCAATAAACAGATGCCAGCAAAGACTAACTTAAAAAATATATAAGAATACACAAAACAAGGCAATCATGACATACTTTCTCTTTTGAAATAGAGTAACCTTCTTGGGCTATGCTTGGAAATGCATCTTCTGGATCACTTTAATCACTGATGTACTGAATGCTCACATTATCTATTTTCCTGTCCAGGTCCAGTCTGTGTCTGAATCAAATTTTGTTTAGGAGTTTTCTAAAACTAAATAAAGAAAATTACAGGTTTAAGGAAAAAAATAAACCAACAAAAAACCCCAACAACAACAAAAAAACTAAAACCAGAAAACACCACATCCCAGTGAAAAATATTTCCCTAGAAACATATTTGAGTACATTATCATTTTTTAGTTATTTAAAAGTATTTATTTTTCTTTTATTTTGAACAGTAATATTTCATTCTGTCCTTACTATAATTTCTGGGTTTTTATTTCTCATTCATTCTTTTTAAAGTAAAACATGGATATGAACAAATTAAGTTTTGGTGGATACTTGATGGAAAAAGAAGTTATTTATTGCTATTTGATAAAAGGAATGGAAAATTATCTATTCCTATCTCTTAGTGCCTTCCTGTATCATTAGGTTTTTTACAATTATTTCAGATGTGTCCCGCTTGGTAAATTTTTAGAGACTTTGTACATTATTGGCACACTGTGGTTTTTTTAATGGGAATGGATTGGTATTTAGGGAAAAGAAATGTTTAAGAGAGCAGGGAATCTTCACAGAAGAAGAAATATTAAAGAGAACTAAAATTTCAGTACATTTCTAAGAAAAGTTTTGCCTGAATAAAGATTTCGCATTTTAACCAAATTTAAACAGGAACATGGGACTGGAAGGGATCACCTGAGCTACTGAGTGCAGCTGATGAAATGGAGTGTTGCTATCAATGTCCTACAGCACTATTGTTATTTAGCATTTATTAAATAAAGATTTACTGTGACTCAGGTTCAACTTTCTCTGTCTACCTGCCCCAAGATTAACTCATTTTGCGTAATCTCAGACAAAGCACATGAACTGAGAAAGCCAAGCACATCCCACAGTGGGCAAGAGTGGGTTAAAATTAGTATCTGCCAGCCTGAGCTGTTGCAGTCTTTTGAATATGCAAATATCCAGAAAAACTGGAGGTGGATATTTCTGTTTTTGCAGAACAATCAGGGAAAGGCAACTCTCCCCACACAATCCTCACTAGTCCTCTCTGGATCAGCAGGGGAAAAGCCACCCTCTTCCTGCAAGCAACCTCCATATCAGAAAGAGGTCATTAATATATGAAGTGATCAATATATAATCTTGTGTCAGAGGCATCAAACGTCCAAGGACTTGTTCATCCACAGCAAACTTAAACTCCCTTATTTTAATTTGTAATCCCTCTCAGTAGGTTACCAAACATCATCTTAAAACAATTTTGATTCCTTCTCCAGTTGGCTATTTGGAACATCATTCCAGTAATTCACCCTTTTTCTTTTTTTTCATACCCTACACTTCATGAAGACCAAATTTAATTTTTTTTTTAATTTCAGAACCTTTTTTGATATTTGTTCTCCAAAAGTATCTGTAGAAAGTTATCCTTTCTGAAACTTAGTTAAAGTAAGGTTAAAAAAGCAAACTATTTTATTCTGTCAACTAAGGTTTAAATAATGCTCTTTAGAATGGAAAACACCTGAAGCCAAGTAAACTCCTTGGCAGCTCATAGTCATCGTCCATCTAATGAATGATCTTTTTTGTTTTCCAATTTAGAAATCCTCCATTTATAGAAAAAAAAATACTATTGAATATTTTGAGTGCCAAGTATTGTAATTTGAAACTCTCAAGTTTAATCTCATGCTTTTCATTTCAGTGGCGTGAGTCATCTGATCCATCTGCCCTCTTTTAATGGATGATTCTCTCCCCAACCTCTGTTTCAGCCCTACATCCCAGCTTTATGATCACTTCTGAATTTCAGAATCCCATATTTAGTTCTCTATATTTAATTAACAAATACATTAAACAGGATCTGTCCCAGACCGATCCCTTGAGGACACCAACAGTGGCCTTTCTTTGTCCCAGTATCCCCTTCTGCACATTCTCGCCTTCTAACAGCTCTTCAATCCACCCTACATTCTCCATTAATTGCCATCATCTCCACCAGCAGAACCAAATTTATACACAGGATTGTAGAAAGTGGGTTTTTTTCTACAATCTGTAGGGATAAGGTCTAACCTTACACAAAAAAACCCCAAAAACAAAACCAAAAAACAAAACCAAAAAATTCAAAAACTGAAACTAAACGAAACAAAACAAAACTAGGATCATAGACTGATCACACGAAAAAACACCTTTGATAACAAGTGATGTTCTATAAAGCTTGCATTTTCCTTTAAAATATTTTTTAATATTTTGACTAGTATCAGGACTGGTTTCAAGCATAATCTTGGGAGGCCAGGGCCTTTGCCAAGGGCAAGCTTTGGTGCCTGCTTTCTTTGTCCCTATTTTCTCTTGTTTCTGGGAGCAGGAGCTGAGAGAAGAGACAAGAAAACTATGTCACTTCCAGCCCTTTCCTTCATGTCTGACCAGCTCCTGTTCTCAATCCCAGCTGATGGCTGGAGCTACAGGAAAGAACACAGGAGAATGGAAAACTGGGAACAGGGTGAAACCTGAGAGGGTTCCATTGTGGACACTGGTGAAGATCCTTCTCCTGACATGATGAAAAAAGAACAAGAAGGTGATTTTAGAGGTGGTACAGGAGACTCTGTCTTTTCCTGTTATGGACTGGAGAATGAGGAACTGAGCCAGAAGAAAAATACCTATGGAAATAAATGGGAAGGGAAGGGAAGGGAAGGGAAGGGAAGGGAAGGGAAGGGAAGGGAAGGGAAGGGAAGGGAAGGGAAGGGAAGGGAAGGGAAGGGAAGGGAAGGGAAGGGAAGGGAAGGGAAGGGAAGGGAAGGGAAGGGAAGGGAAGGGAAGGGAAGGGAAGGGAAGGGAAGGGAAGGGAAGGGAAGGGAAGGGAAGGGAAGGGAAGGGAAGGGAAGGGAAGGGAAGGGAAGGGAAGGGAAGGGAAGAGGGACATAGATGACATAGATATAATTTTTTTATTAATGGGCTCTGTGGGAACAAAAGAAGCAGCTCTGGAGAGCTGACAAGCATGGGAAGGATACTCCTCACTTCCAACATCCAGAAAAGTGGGATCTATGTCCTGAGCATGTGGCCAGCATCCTTTCTATGGAGTGAAGGCTCTCTCTGAAAGACACCAGAGATTTGGCTGGCAGGGTCGGGACAGAGAAAAAGCTCCTCAGACCAGTCTCTCCCATTTACTATTACTTCACTAGAGCTTTTAAAAGCCCCTTCAAGCTTGTTATTGCCTACTCTGTCCTCCCAAAATCCTTCTTTGCTCCATGACAAAACTGAAATGTCAACCCAGAACAATAAGAAATAAATTAATGTCCCTGATGCTCACCCATGCAGTGGCAAAATTGCATCTAAGAAGCCCTGAGTTGGCCCTGATGAGAAGCAAGAGAACAGAGGCTGGGGGGGAGGAGGCAGAGCTTGTGATTTTTTTTTTTTTTTGTTACTGGTTCTGATTCTCTCTAATCATACAATCCTTGAAATCCATTAAAAAATCTTGCTGCTGCACTTGGCATTTCCTGTATTAGATTCCTTCAACAGTCTAGAAAGGAGATTATCTGGATTTTTTCACACTTAGCAATCTAATCTTCGCTTCGTAGAGCTCTGTTCTGCTGCTTCTGCTTTGCTTAGAGCTACTGGGTGTAGAGGAGTTACTATGACTGATTTATGATTATATCAGAGACCATGTACAATGCACAAAACAAAGGGCTAACATTCTAATCTTCTTGCATTCAAACAGAAACACCCCAGTGGAGCCAGACACTGAGATAATGAAATTAAAGTTCAACAGGAAGATCCTGAGAAAGGATTGTAATGGTTTTAATAAACAAGAATTGCTAAAGTTGGGGAGAGAGGCTTTCTGGAGGCTTAATTAATCAAAACAGCTAGGGAACACCTAAGCAACCATGATAAATAGTGCAAATAATTGTTCTTTATGTGAGTACTTTAAGCCAGGATGTAACTTCCTAATTTAGCTGTGGAATGATATAGAGAGTGAAGAATGTAGAAAATGTCTATAGGTTCATAAAATCATAGGCATGTTTTAAATACATTTTTTAAATTATTACTCTGTTGATTGGCTAGGAAATGTAGTTAGGAAAGCAGAGCCCATAATCTGAACAGAGATATCTGTTGTACCATTTTCCTGTGAGGGACTGTACAGTAAGAAATTGTATCTGGAGGTTGCATCCAAGGCACTTTATAAAAGCTGGGACAGAATCTCAGATGGCATCTTTTCTTTCAAGTTTAATAATTTGTGATTGTTCCATCATGCAGGAGGAAGGAGTCATTCAGACAAATTCCTGGTTCAGAGCAGCATTTCTTAGGTGTACCCATGTGCTCTCCATGAGAAATGCATCACTCTAACCACACTTTTTATGACATTCTGGTGTCAGCAGAACCAGCTGTCGAGGCTAATGGAAGTGCACAATCTTCCTGATGATTTCTGGAATAATCCAAAGGAGAAGATGATGACAATTACCTTTGAGACACCTGCCTCTAAAATAGCACATGCTCATTTTAAACAGCCTGTAATCTCACCTTGACTGACTGCCAGGCTTCATTTGGATCCTTCATGTTTAATATATTATTTAGATTGCATGAGTTTAGGCCTGAAAGGAAGCAATTTAGATTAAAATTAGCAATAGAGTGTGGAATTATACTGACAGTCAGTGGAAATTAAGACAGTTGTTTCAGAAATATCACTCTGTGCTCTACATGTGCCTCTATGCTACCGAAAATGTTTAGATACATCATGACATCACAGTTAAATGCTCAAAAATTACAGTTCTTAAGTTAAGGTGTCAGGCTGCTGTTTTGCTCCTTTCTTTGTTTCCCAGTGCATGACCAACAGCAGAATGTCACACCCACACCTCTGGCTGTTGATCAAACTGAGAAATGCAGAGAAGGCTGATCAAGGAAAGGAAAACAGATTTCAAGAGAGGTAAGTAAAGGAGGGCTGGTTGGTTTGTTTGGTCAAATAAAATACGAGTAGAAGCTGATAAGAAATATATCCAAGATGATACAACAAAAAGAAAAGAATAAATATTTATATCTGAAGAATAATCTTGGTATGAGATCATCGTAGTAGAAATCTGTCACAATAATGTGATGCTGAAACACTGCAAAACACTGACTGGCTTCTCATTTTAAATCACATGCAATGCAGCTCTATGTCCTTTAAGTCTTGAAAAGGGAGGAGTTGTGATGATTATCTCCTTTTTATCTTTTTCCTGCAGAAAAATGGGTGAAGGAACTTTCAGCCAAACTGGCGAAAGTTTCTGAAAGTAGAAGGTAATCAGGTGCACTTTGACACCCAGATATAAATCTGCTAATGGTGTTCACTATGTGTCATGATATATGGAATTGCCATTCATCTTAAACAGCAGGCACTTATTCAGGGGAAGTACAATTTGCAGACACTGACAAGCTCTCATGCATGAGTTCCAGCTTCATTTCTTTTACTTGCTGGGGACCACATACCAAAACCAGACGCTTGTAAATTAGACGTTAGTCTAATCCTGAGGTGACACTGCCATGGACATGCGTGGTGAGACTTGGATAGAAAAGAAGCAGACAGACTTGTCAACACACTGGGATTAGTTGCTTTTCCTACTCCAATAATATTGTTTTATCAAAATGTAGCCAACTAGCATTTATTACTTAACTATCCATCCAGAATGGTTCTTACATTATTATCTATGCACTAATATTAGTTATATCTCCCATATGTAGCTTTATATTGCATAGTTAAGCTCTACAGAGATTGGAGACAAAAAATTCACTTACCAACATCTTGCAATTTTTTTTTTTAATTTTTTTTTTTCACATACAGCAGCTTCTACTGCCTTTTTATTTTAGACAACATATCTTTTCAATCCAGCCAGCCTTCAGTGGCAGTGTATATTTTTAGGGAGCTGTACAGCCATCTGGAAAGGTTTTATTTTTTTTTATGTTTATCCTTTGCACTTTTCAGATTTCTGTCAACGTCCATGGTAACAGCTGCTATAATACTTCCATTCTTGTGTGGTTTGAGAGCTGCACAATCCAATGTGGTTTGCAGTCTAGACTTCAATCAACCACCAATTTGTAAGACCAATAGTGGGGGAGTGACTTTGGAGAGTATTATAAGCTGCCATAAGTGTCATTTCTGTGTCCTTTTTGCTTATATTTTATTTCAAGGGCGGTTGATCAGGAGACTATGCATTAGTTTTTCATACTCATGTGTGCATATATATATATCTATATATAGAAAAAATCTGGAAAATTTTGACTTTTGAATTACAGGTTTTGTGTTTAGTTTGTGGTTTGGATTTTTTGTTGTTTGGTTTTGGTTTTTTGTTTTATTTATTTATTTATTTATTTATTTTTATCCTCTATCATCCGCCCTGTAAATTAAATTATTTTCCTTGCTTGGGAGAGCATAAACTCTGCAATGTTCAGTTCATGTACAGTTCTATTTCACTTCTCATGAACAGTAATAACTTGCATAGGTACACCATTATTCAACTCACAGAACTAAAAAAGGTGGTGTCACCTGCAGGTAAAGACATAATTACTTGTTGTTTCAACAACAACAAAAAAACCCTGTAAAAATAACTGTAAAAGCAGTAAATAAACAATTTTTCTAAAAAAAAGTAACTAAACCTGAGGGATATATTTGTGAAGATGAAATCTGAGTTGCCCTGAGAGTTAAAAGCAAAAAGGAAAACAAATACCGAATGATTGCATAATATTTTGAAACAAGTTCCCAAACATTTGTGGAAATTACTGGAAAGAAAAATATTCCAATAATTTCCTATCTTGAATTGAGGAATTTTATGGTATGTGATCTACATTCAATTACTTGCCAGACTTTTCGGCGCTTACAGCCCAGGGAGCATCAGTAGCTGTGCCAGGGATGTGTGCTGAGCCAGAGCTACGTGAACACCCAACAGCAAACACCAAGGTTGGACTGGTGTCTGAGCAGGTGCCTTCTGGGGCTTAGTTGTTTAAATCTAAATTAATCCTGTGCATCTTCAGAGCCATGCCAGGCAGTGCTTGTTCTAATCTGAAAGCTGATGCTCCGTTTATAGCCTGTGGAGAATATGCAGGGAGCGATTCATCCCACCCTAAGACCTGAACAACCACTGAAGTTTAAAAACTGTATATTTCGATCACTGAATTTTAAGGTTGGAAAAGCCTTTCAAGATCATTGAGTTCAACCATTATCACAGCACCACTGTGCTCACTCCTAAGCCACGTCTCAAGGTTCCACATCCACAGGCCTTTTGAACACTTCCAGTGATGGTGATTCCAGCACTTCCCTGGGCACCCTGGTACAAGGCCTGGGGTATTAAAAAATTTAATTAATTTAATTTTGCACAAAGGTCTACGGACTGGGACATTAGTCTCAGAACACAATCTGAGCAGGAAGGATACAAACATTTCTCTTTCAGAACTTTCACATGGCAAGTCTAGGAGAAAGATATATTTCTGTAACTTATTCAGATTTCACAGCAATGGGCAATGTAGGTACCTAAGTGCCCATTACTGAGAAATCTGAGTAAGTTACAGAAATATATCTTACCTCCATTTATATCAAAGGAAAACTGAGAGTCTCTAATTGGAATCTGCCTTACAGCTAAAGACCTCTTCAGTTCACCAGTGAGGGCTTTATCCTTCCCTTTTACAGAAGGGTAAACAGAAAAGCCAAACTGTAGCCAGCAAATTTTCATTATCTTATTCTACCTCTGTGTCACAGGACTGGGGTAGTGCCTCTGAAAAATCACATGGGTCTAAGAAACTTTATGCAAAGTTTGACTGGTCTTAAGGAATAAGAGAGAGAGAGACAAAAAGCCCTGTGAATTTATACCCAGTACAGTGTGTTGAACTATAGGCCCAGCAACATCAGCATATCAAGGAAAACAGCTCTTGGGAATGCTTAACACCATGGAGCAGAGAAAAATTTGCTATATGATGTAAATATTGGACTGTCTGTCTTTCTATATTGTTATTGCTAAGTTCTTTACTGTTTAAGCTGTGTGGTACAGTACTTGTCAGTCTCTGTTGTACCTGAGAGTTCCTATAAACAAACAGCATTATGATAAATCTCTTGAGTTTCCCTGAGGCATTTTTGCTGCTGCTGGAAACCTGAGGTCAGTGTGCAGTCAGTCCTGCAAACATCCCCCTTGACTATCAACTAGGACAGCATGAGTCTGGATGCTGTGACACTGGAATGCTTTAATAAAAATCTCACAGTACAGAGCTTTGGGAATCAGCATCTTTAGGAAGTGTAAAAAATCTTTTTGTTTCTTCTAAGGATCAAGAAAAAAAATCATGTCTGTCAAACCATCAAATGTGCAGAAGAAACTGTCCCTGAGCATACTCTGTAAGTGCACAGACAGATCTGGCAGTGAGAGCCCTGCTACTTTATCGTGATCCACTGACAACTCACAATAAGGTTCCTGCCTCCTTCAAGGCGTAAGCTACAAGGAAACTAATTTCCAGTTTGAATTAAATAGATAAATGAACAAAATTGGATATAGTGTTTCCACTTTAGAGGCTGGAGGTCAAACTCAAGCAAACTAAAGCAAGGTAACACCTAAAAATGGCACGTCAAGGTTTAGTGTTATGGTTCAGAAAATCTGAGTTAGTCATCTTGAGGTCTTAAGGCAGTGCTGCTTCCAAGGGAGCCCTTGTAGCCTGAACTCCCACTGTGGAGCCCTATGGAGCAGGGCAGCAACTGAATAACGGCCCTGCCCAGCTCAAGGCAGAGCTAAAGACGGGATACAACCACCCTAACTTCAGGCATCTAAGGAGGTTTTCTGTCTCTAAACTACCTCTGTGGTCCACACACAAAAGCAAGAGAGTTAAAGCACCTCCCAGAACACCTATTCCATGAGATGAAGTACTTCCCTAGCTGTGCATATTTGTCTCCACTGGCTGAGAACATAACTTTTGAATGAGCCTGTTTCAGGGAGGGGAAAGTCATCATAGCTGGCTTAGCCCATTTCCCATTTCCCATTTTCATATATCAAGCTATATAAGTTAATACAGAAACACAGAACTGTAAGAAAGATGACACTTATTTGCACTGACTGGACCATTATGGGTATTACTAAAGCTCCTATTTGCCTATTAATTTATCTGTGTCTGGTTATTTATTTTTTTTTAATGTGAATCAAAGAAACAACCTGTGGTTTTCTCAGTTGTCAATTCAGTTCTGTATTTCTCAAAGTATATCATCCTAAGAGAAATGCTGGCATTCCTGAGATTACAACTCATGACAGTTTTCTGACATGGACAGGCAACAAGTAAGTATTTTCCTACATGAATCACATGACTTTATCGCAGGGGCCAGTTTCAGTCAACACCTAAAAGGCCATGCTGTGGTTCTGTTCCCTTTGAACCCTCTACCACACCCAAATCAAGATCTCTACTGGAAGGCAGAACATTCTCTTGCAGCTTAGTTTACAAAATTATCTTATGTCAGAATGACTTAGCTCACATGTGTATGACAATATTATACCACACATCATTACATGTATGAAAGCATGAATGTGTTCTATTTACAAATCCTAACCATGAAAAATGAAACCATCATTACTCCAGTTTTCATTTCTGAGACAGGGAATTGAGAAACTCTATTCCATATGGACTACTTGGATTTTTGTGTAAGAAAACACTATTGTTTTACTTGCAGAAAAATCCTGAAAAGCTTCCAAGGACTTTAAAAACAGTTTTGCTTTCAGTTACATTAGATCCTATAGGAACAGGAAGAAGAGAAGACTTTTCTTGTGCCATTGTGAGTACATCAGCAAGATCAGTGCAAAACTGTTCCCATTTCTCTGGATGACTTAGAAGAGCTGGAAGATTAATTTGATAACCCAGGAAGACTCATTCAGTCCATGTTTGCAGGCTAGCCTGGCATAGAATGAAATACAGAATCTCCTCTGAAACTCCTACATCTCCCAGAGTAAATCTGTGAGGATTTGTAACACTCCATTGCCCATCCACCTCCGTGTCCTTGCCCCCACCAGCAGGGCGTCCCCAGGCAACTACCTGGGAAGCAATATTGGAAGCAATATAGACAGTTATACAGGCAATATTTTTATTGCATCTGCTGGCAAAACTTGCCACAGACCCAGGCTCTCCTCCATGACTGTTCACTGCAGACCATGTCAGCCAAGGGTGGTGCAGTCAAGCACCTCTCTCCAGGTTTTACAACCACTGAGGAAGAAGAGGCTCATAAACAATGCCCTCTGCATATATAATTGCTGTTGTTTGTGTCTCCTGCCTATTAACAGGTGTATCTTGTCCTTCATGATCCCAGAAGAAATAAATCATGCACACAAATAAAGAATATATATGTATCTTTTTTAAAATATAAATCAGAATCTCCTTTATGTGTGAGTCAGGTTTTGTCCCATAACACAGGAAATAAGAGTTTTTCCAGAAAATGGTGTCATGCAGATTTCTAATACTTATTATCCTGACTGAGATGATGAAGCTACTTTTGTTCTCCATACAAAAGTGGGTGCAGTGAAAATTGTGTGTGACTTGCCAGCACATTTGTGTTTTGAAGGGTTATTGATGTGAGTAGCAGGTGAAGTGTAAAGAAAAGGCTCCAGCTGTTTCTTGTTTTGAATTCTTCCTTGGTGCAAGCACCAAGAGTAAATGCTGGAATGGGAAAAGTTAAACTCATAAGTGTCTCTGTTACACTCAAAAAGAAAAGAATTAAAACCCTTTTCTGTTGGTGTGCTATGCAGTTCTGCAACATTGATTTTATTCACACATAGTGCACAGCTGTTTATTGAGTCTGACCCTTGAGGGGAAGCTGAAGAAACACTGAAAATGAAATCACTCAGAAAAAGACAGTTTTCCTTTCCTGTTTACTTGATAGATGTTTTATATCTAAAAAAAAATCAGAAAAAGAAGGAAGCATTTTTTATATAGCAGTGACATGCAAATCATTTTTTTGAATATTAGCATAATTATTTAAATACTTCTGATGTTTTTTCTATCTTATTCTCCAGAACATTTGCTTTCACTAAAAATGAAAATAGTGGAGAAGCTACTGTTGTTATTGTTCAGGAGACTACAAAATAAAAATAAGCAATGCTTTGCTTTGATTAGAATGATTTAGTAGCCAGACCAACTCACTTTTCTTATACTGCCTTTAAATGTTACTATAACCAGCCTTAAATATGTCATTCCCATTCTATTTGATTGTTTTGTCAGAATAAGAAATAGAAAATACATAATGGATTCAAACAAACAGAGACTGAAATGAGGTGACCACATTCATATCCCTGAAGATCCAATTTTGTGGGTAGGGAGGATGACTGGGAAGTTGCCACCTGAGTACTTTTTGCTAGACTCCTGCAGAACTTTCTTTACTTAATACAACAATTCTTGAATCAAGCAGTACCATTATTTGAATACAAGTACTTACATGAAATTTTGAGCCATCCTTTTGGAACTGAAGCTTTTCTTTAAATTAACAACACCGAAGACAGTAAATGTACAAAATAAAATGATGCCTTCAATCCCCCTTTCTTCTTAGGTGCCTCTAACCTTCCAGTGGCAACATCTGCCCAGCTGAAAGTGATTTCCAGAACCATCAATTCTGTCTTCAGCACTGGGCAATTCATCACAACCAGATAAAGCTAAATTTTATCAATTTGAAATGGCATATGTCTATGCTTTGAGACTTTTAGAGGGATTCAGATTTAAGAATTCCTTTAGTTTACTTTATATTGCTATAGACTCAGCTCTAGTATATATGTCAAAAACTGAAATTCTAAATGTTCTTCTCCTGAAGGACAGCGTGATAAAATCATAAACTACTGTGAGGATGTTACCAGAAAATGAGTGTTTGAACCTCAGGGAGGTTTAAAAAGCCAGGTCAAGGGGACTTGACAGAACACAGGATCCAAGATACAACCAGAGACAGAGCTGTCAAGTGCTCTGAAGACAGTTCAAACTCAGTGCTGCTTACAGAAAGAGCCAGTGGAAGATCTGAACAATGAAACAACTGATATATCAGAAAGGCAGATTTCTAGATATTTTGATGAGGAATGCTAAATAAATGCAGAATGTTAGTATTTTCCAACAGGAAGGTAGGCTGGCCATTACGGGGTTGGAATGAGAAATGCAGATTTTAATTAAAAAGAAAAAAAATCGCACATCCTGTTCAGAGTTAGGGAGAAATATTTCCCAGCATGTTAACTTTCAGATTACTGCACCAGGACAAATGGGTACAAATTTTTCTTCCTCATTTTTAAGCCATCTAAGCTGGAGGTCAAATGTTTGGATAAAAGTAAGCCCATGCAAATTTTCCTTTTGTTGTATGTAGACTATTTTTTCCTATTATATTACTTCTGAGTTTTATGTTAAATTTCTAATGCTCTTAATCTTCTCCTCTGTGATATCTACAGGAACAAGGACAATAGTGAAAACCATCAGCCTGAATAGTTCAGCAGCTTAGGCCAGCACATGAATTGATCAAATTCAAATAATGTCCATGACAGTCTATGTTAGTCTGATTTATTTCAACAAAGCTGTATTAGAAACAAAGCTGTATTAGAAAAAAGATCTTAATAAGGGGCTTAATATTTTGCTGCAATTAATGCTATTCTTTGGCTTATGCATAATGGCCAATCACTAAATAAGCTCTAGCAACCTCACTGCCCTTTAATGAACCAGCTGAAAGTCTTTTGCTTTGAAATACATAGACGAAAATAGTATAAATTCAGAAAGAAAGAAAAATATTAAGGGACACATTTAAACCTGCAGGTTATGTAACAGTCCTCTTTTATAAATCAAATCTCAGTAATATAATCAAAATTCCACCCTGAAGAACAGTGGATTGCACCATCACAGAAGATCTAATGAGGGTGAACCTTACAGATGTGATCACGAGCTTTCCCCCACTATAGTATTTCATACTAACAGCGGCACCCAAAGAACTGCCTTTCACAAATGAGGGACATCAAGCAGTTTGCAGATCTAATTTTGAGTGCTAGATTATCCTCCTTCTAACCACATGGAATTATGAGCCCATATGGAACAAATGGTCCACTCCAGGAGAACCTGCCCTCAGAGTGCCACACATCCCTCATCCACTCATACAGCACTAAGGTACAGTTTTATCATTAACTATCAGGCTCTTTTTTCTTAGTCTTTGTGAATCATTTTTCTCATGATTCATAATGAACTCCCTAGAAAGCTAAACAGGAGCACCAAATACCACCAATGTCTAGAATATAAAAAAGGCAAATTCATAATAAAACTAAATATCCACATTTCTAATGACAAATGGTCAATTATCTGTGATGAATGAATTAATGTGATGACTTCAAATTAAGATGAAACATGTTTCCAAAATTTGTTCTCTATTTCAAAAAAAACCCCAGAAGATAGATGTGGATAATAGGGGGGAAAAAATAGTTCTGTACTGAAAACCGAAAGCCCATCCAGAGCAGCTTTCCTCAGGCACCCTGAATCTTTTCCACAGCACACAAGGGATGAGTGTGGCCTAGAGGCACGTTTAAGTGCAGCAGTAACCCCAGCAGAACTCACTGGGTACCCTCACTGCTTTATAAGTACCTGCAGGTTTCATACCAAATCAAAACCTGTAAAAAAATTCCTCAACTGCCCAACTCCCATGCACTACTTGATCCTAAAAGTTCTTTGGGAATCTTTAAAACTGTTTTTCTAGTACTTATTTATTTATTAAATTTAATTTTCCTTTTTTTTTTAAACAGTAACCATTTTTCTACATGAGCATCTCTTTCCATTCCACAACTCCCTCTCACTGCTACAGACAAATACTGTGTTTATCCCCAGGCCCAAAGCAGATGCCACCAGCCATGGCTTAGGCTTTAATTCCACTTGTTCTTTCTTTCAAATGAACATTTTTCAGATGTATCTGCTGATGGAATATGCCAAAAGCAGGAAGAGGATTGTCAACCCTTCTTTTGCCCAAAGGTCTTCAGGATGAAAACAAGGGAATAAACTAAGCTCATTAAAGTGCAGAATAGCAGAATAGTGATGGAATCCCTGAGACCCCTCTACCCACCACCACCAGCTTCATTCCTCACCTGACTGCAGCTTTCATTGCTCTGTCACTCAATACTGTCATGTGCACCCTTTTAAACCACATCTATATGGATTTTTTTGCCTATCCAAGACCAACTAGATCAACTCATCCTCTTTTTTTTTTTTTGGACACTCTCCTGCACAAAATAATCTGATTCATGATATCAACCTTTTATTTCTTCTATTCACTTGCGACTCAGCCCCCAGATTTACTCACATATCTCCCTTTTCCAACAAGTTTGTAGCTGAAACATGTTATTATTGCTGATCAGAAAGGAAAAATGGTTTATTTTCCTGCCCCATTACTGAAACTCTGCAGACAGATTAGTTACAGGGCAATGGGTCCTCACCTCTGCCTGAAGCCTCTTCATTGTATAAAAATGTAAAGAAATATGGTGGAGCTCCAATTTAATATTACTCTCCTCCATATTAATAAATAGCTAGCCTGGAAAACCAATTTCCTCCATAAATTTGCAGATTGTTATAGATGACACTGTCTATTACTATTTGCATTTAGGGACTTCCACTTACAGAAAAGCATGCAATTATGTCTTTGCTATTAACTATGCTACACAAAGATAAATGTTATTTAAACCTGCTGCAAATTCTAAAGGCCAAAGAGTCTTTATAACTAGGTCATTTTTAATGACAATAATTCGAGATTGGTCAATTCCCTGCCACTTAAAAAGAAGAATCAAGCAGATAGAACATATTTAACTTTAGCAAATTCCATTATTTCATGAAACAATTCAGCAATATATTGCTAGATCCTATACTCTATGCTTCTCTCTTTTTTTTTCAAAGAATTAAGGCTTATCCTCCTCAGATCAGCCTAGGAAACTTTTCATTGCAAGAATTATCTACAAGAAGACCTGGAAAATAAATGGGATTATTATATTTTTGTGCAAATGGCTTCTTAGGCTGATATCTTCTTTTACACTTTTGGTTTAGGAAAAATTAAAGCAAAGTCTCCACCTGGTGGTCAGATGTATCTTAATGAAATCAAAATATTTTGCTGTCTGGTCAACATTATATTTTGATCTCTTTCCTACTCATTCAAGCCATTGCTTCAAATTTGATTGTTACCATTAAACAGTGGGCAGAAACTTTGGGTTGTAGAAACAATATCCCTAATACAGTGAATATACAACGCTAGTCATCTGTACCTCCCAGGTTTGTCATTTTGCACAGATTAACACCTCATTTTTGCCATTGTCTTGTTATGATCACAGTTTTAATATACACAATCCCAAAGTAGCCCAAGCAGGTAAATAAAAATGTGAAGAAAGGTTTAACAGAGTAGTGAGCCATTTAAACTGAAAAACTCAGCAAGTATCTTCTCTCAGAAACAAAAAAAAATGTGATAGCAGATTTCAATATAAGAAATGGGACAACCTCTGAGCTAAAAGAAGAATTAAAAGAAAACAGCAATTAGAAGAAAAGAGAGTTATTCAAATAAAGCTCAGTGTGGTGGGTTGACTCTGGTGTGGTGCCTTATTCCAACCAAAGCCCCTGTGTCACTGCCCCCCTCAACTGGGCAGGGGAGAGAAATTGTAATGACAGACTCATGGGCTGGGACAAGGGCAGGGAGAGATCCCTCAGCAGTGACCATCATGGGCAAAATAGACTTGACTTGGGGAAATTTATTGAATATATTACACATCAAATCAGAGGAGGATAATCAGAAACGAAGCCAAGCTTTTAAACACCTTCCCTCTATTCACCCTAAACTTCTTTCACAGGAGGATGGGGAATGGGGGCTGTGGTCAGCTCATCACATGTTGCCTCTGCTGCTCCTTCTCAGGGGGAGGATTCCTCAGTCTTCCCCTGCTCCAGTGTGGCGTCCCTCCCACAGGAGAGTCCTCTAGGGACCTCTCCAACATGAGTCCTTCCCATGGAGGACTGCCCAAACTGTTCCAGCATGGGTCTGTCCCTCCCATAGGATGCAGTCCTTTAGGGACAGGCTATTCCAGCATGGCTCCCTCTGAGAGTCACAGGTCCTGCACAGGGTCACAGCCTCCTTTGGGCATCCCCCTGCTCTGTTGTGGGGTCCTCCGTAGCTACAGGTGGATCTCTGCTCCCCTGTGGGCCTCCAGGGGCTGCACCAGGAGCTGCAGGGGAATCTCAGCTCCTGGGACTGGAGCAGCTCCTGCCCCTTCCTGCCCCTCCTCCTGCAGGGTTGGGGTCTGCAGGGTTGGGGTCTGCAGGGTTGTTGGGTTGTTGCTCTCACATATTCTCACTCCTCTCTCCTGGCACCCGTGCAATAACTTTTTTCCCCTTAACTCTGTCAGAAGCTCTGCCATAATCCCTGACTGGCCCAGCTGTTTGGAGCTGGCTGACATTGGCTCTGCTGGACATGGGGATATTTCTGTTCGCTTCTCATAGACGTCACCCTTGTAGTCCACCCACTACCAAAACCTTGCCATGCAAACTCAGTATAATAAAAAGTTCATCTAGCAGTGCCACTGGAAGTGATGAGATTAATTACAATTTTAAGGAAACCAGTTTGTGCATGTGCCATGCATGATGATTGCAGTGGATGACAATATAGTCTCTGGTGATGAAGATATTTTTGTATTACAGGAACAGAACTTATGTAACTATTGGCCAAAAAAAATTGGCCAAAGAAAATTTTACATTCCAAGTAAAAAATAACAAATAATCTATTAATTATTTAGATGTGCTATAAACTACAGGTGTTTTTCTTTATGAAACTATTGTGATTATATTGTAACATTAATGCAAATTCCATATTAATATATTTCAAACTAAAAGTTAATTTCCCCTTGAAACATTCTGTGCATGGTCCAGCTCTTCATCATTATTCTTCTGTTTTGAGCATCTCTGGTCAGCTAAGTCAATCACTAGTACAACTGTTCATTGGTTTTGACAGGGACAAAAATAATAGCGTGCCATAACCACCAGGACAGCTTTGGATCTAATGATCCAAAATTAAATGAATGTCTACACTCCCTTTGGCACCAGCTATCAAATCATAACTTGTTGGAACAAATACTGTGGATTTACACTGTAGAATTGTAAATTTATAGGCCATTGGTTCTTTAGTTATTTTCAGTTTCCACTCTGATTGAGTACTTGCCAAAAAATCAAATATAGTACTATACAGACTAGCAAATTATTTTGCTTAGTATCAAATCTTTCCTAAAGCCACTGTAGAAGAAACTTTCTCCTTCTATGTAAGTAAAAAATACAAATAAGGAAAGTTCAGATCATATATGACTTACAAGTTAATAATGGAGACTAAGTTAGAAATTAAAAAAAAAATGTTGCCAAGTTTTCATGTATACACATGGAAAATGGACAGAGAATATCTCTGAAACTGTACAGTCCTGCTCTTGCCAGAACAGCAGGTGAGAAAACCAGAGAGCCACTCAGCAATGCCTATGGAGCCATTCTTCCACATCCTTTCACTTTGGGGCTGTTCCACTCGGCGTGGAATATCCACCCAGTCACTGGCACAGAGAATGATCAAACACACAGACAGACAGATCTGGGCTTCTGCAGAGCAGCTGCACAGTGACCTCCCCAGTGTACCCCTGGGAACTGGGGCTCAGCCCTGGCCAGGGCCTCAGGTCACCCCCAGCACACAAAACCCACTGGGCTCACAAGGGGCTGCATCCTGTGAACAGGAGAAAGCACCACAACCACAACTTCCAGACCGCCCATGGATATGCAGAGTCAAGGTTATAAAGACAACTACCTTAACAGCAAATTTCTAACTCTAAAAGAAAAATTAAGGAAGTATCCAGACACTTCTACTTTGGCAAATTATTCCTGATCTTGTATTTTTAAAAAATATTGTTTTTACTCACAGTCAGTATGATATATATCAGTACAAAGACCAATAAACTCCTACCACAGGAAAAAAAAGTTAATTTTTAAAATCTCACAGAAGCATTGTAGAAAGGGGAGTACCTACAGAACATTCCCACATACAAATGTACAAGACTTACCAAGACCACATCACAGAATAAAATATTTCAGAAGGGAAAAAATACCTCTGAGGTAATCTCCTTCAGCCTTACAGGAAACAGCCCAAGCTTGCTCCCTTCAGGCATTTCATCTAATCTAGTTTTAAATAAGCCATATAATGAGCCTTCTACAGCTTCCCCTGGGAACTTATTCCACAGTCTAATTGAACTCGTTTTCAGGAAGTTTAAATTATTTTTAATTTCCTCCCATTACTTCTAGTTATATATATCATATTATTCTTCATACAGTAAAACCTTTTTGAAATACAGTAAACAGTAATTTTTCTTTGTAAAAATCTAACCCTTACCATCATTAATAAGCTTACTAACTTCAACAAGGTTTTCTTTTTCAAACTAATTTAATTTTCTTGAAAGGTTACAAAGTGAAAACTGATTAAAAATTTTCATTGTTTATAGATACAGATATAGATATATATAAAGTATAGTAATGTTGAAAGGTATCCTATAAATATGACCCACTCAAAAATTAGGGTTATTAGTATCAAGAAGATACATTAGGTGAGTGTCCATTCCCTTAAATTGAAAACGTCCTTGTTGAAAAATACTTGGAGAAGTAAGAATAGCAGAGAAGGGAAAAAATCTCAGTGCAAATTCTTACTGTCTAGACAGAACAGTCATTATCAAAATAAGCTACTTGTTTATTAACAAACCCTGCTAGCTCAGCTTTATTTACTCTCTTAATCATATAGATCTATAGATGGCACGTGCTGGGAAAAAGCCATTACACCAGAAGATGAGTAAATTTGAAAGAAATAAGCTAGGAAAAGGGCTTTTTAGTACTGTAGTAGATTGTCTGACATTGTTCAACCACATAATGATGGTTCCTTGTTTTTGATAGTTCTGGTAAAGGATGTCTGTACCTGAAGAGTGGCATGGAAGGCAACTGGGTATGTCTGTACTACCTGTGTGCTATATCACCATGGGAAACAGCTGGCCTGAATACAATATAAAGTCTGGAACTGAGCACTAATCCAGTTGCCCAAATGGACCAAGCTTAGTTACTACAGAGAAACCATCTGTTCCCAAACTGAATCACCTAAAAATAGTTCAGGTCTGTGTACAAGATACTGTGTCCAATCCAAGAAAATAATATTTATCAAAGAGTAAACAAGCCTGGACTGGACCTCCCAGGGCCATTTGGTGTGACTCCTGCTCAAAGTGCCAGGCTGACCTTTGACAGCAACCTGTGCTCAAAGCAGGGGCAACTCCAAAACCAGGACAGGCTGTCCAGGGCCACATTCAGTGAAGGGTTTGTATCTCCAAGAAATGGAGGCAAACTGTGTCAGTGCTTATCTGCTCTCACTGGGAATAATTGTTTTTTCTTGCATCTGTCTGAAATTTTCCTTGCTCCAAGTTGTGCCCGTTGTTCTTCCACTGCACACTCCTGAGAAGAGTCTGGTTGTTTTCTCTGTACGTTCAGTTTAGGCAGCTGAAAACTGATTAAACCCAGCCCAGTCTATGGGTAGATGTCCTCACCACACAGGCATAATGCTCACACACATTCAACCTATCATCCATCAGGAGCACAAACATCTTGATTTTGGATACACCTCCCTTTTTGCTGCACAGCTGTGTTGCAGCCAGCCAGTTCCCAGCTTGTACTGTTGTATGGGGTTGCTATGATGCCAAAAGGATTTTTGCTTTTTATATATTTTAAGTGTCTGTCCCTTGGCCCTGTGTGTGTCCACCTTGCTCAAAAGTGATCCCTAGCTCAATCTTCCTAATCCATCCTCAGATATGAGTAAGTATAAATTGAAAAAAATCCCACCACAAGTCAGTTTTATTTTAAAAATATACTAAAATATTTTTGAAGGAAACTAACTGCATGAAATAGGTTGCATGGACTAAATGTAATGAAATCTTATAGCAAGGATTAAGCAGAATTGTGTTGTCCAGGTTCAAACTTATTTGAAATAACTTGTTCAACAGCTGCCCTACCTACAGGCACCTGCAATTACAAGCTGCCTCCTTATCTGATTTTCCAATTCCCCAGGCACCAGGAACTATACTCCCAAGCATGCCCTGAACTACTTCAGTCTCACCAGCTCAGTGCTCCCACATACACCCAGCTGGAATCCAGGCATGGGCTTTTTTCACCTGACATCCTTTAGGGGACAGGCACCAAAAAGCAGATATTCTTTGTGCCCCTCAAGGCTCACTGGTTATGAAAAAGCTTCTCTGAGAGACCACTTTGCATAAAACATGGGCTAGAGCTCCTAACCTATTTTTTTTATTTTTAAAAGTTGACAGAGAAGAGGGTAGTAAACACTAATCAGCAGTTTTCCAGTTAAATCATTCACCTAGAAAACAATGGATATTTTCAGTTTGACAGTGTCCAAAAACATACCTTCCATCACCAAGCCATAAAGGCAGAAGTAACCTTTTCATTCTCTCCTTTTGAAACTGCTCTACTGTAGACAAAGTAATGAGCAGGTCAGAGGAGGAAGCATTTAGAGCACATACCTTAATCTCTCTAATTCTGTACCCTAGCAGCTAGGCTACCAAATCATATCCTTTCCTCTTTTGCACAAGGAATTCCAAATGCCTTGCTGTACAGCTTCAGAAAGAAGGGAAACTGCTCTTTCTCAAAATGTCAGTCTGTAGGGGCTTTCTCTGGGTTGCGGCTATGGGTTTAGTAGGAACTTGTTATTGGAACTCACAACAGCTGAGGAAGTGATGTAAACTGCACACACTATGAAAAATTAGCATTATCTTCTTAACTGGTGGATGTGTTTTATGAACAACTGTTAACTGTGTTACATGAGCTATTTTCAGATGTGCAAGCCAGGGAAAGACTGCATAGACAGATGTTCCTACATACACCCCACACAAAGCACCTTGTTCTGGAAGGGAGAAAAACTTAAAATACATTCTCATCCTCATGTTTTTCTATGACCAATATGTGGACTACTTTAAATCCCACTGAGTGAATAGACTTTCCCCCATACAGACTACAGGAAGTTTTCATATTCCCAAAAGGTTTCTGTGCCTGGGACACAAAACCCCAATGTTAGATATTGTACAAGACCTTTGCTGATCTAGTGCCATAAACTGTTTCAAGGCATTACATCTCATTAGGCACAAAATAAGGCCTACTAAGTTTCACTTAACTTTTCCATCTCGCTATCAGAGCAGATTCCACAGCCCATGGCACAGGGCAGATGTTTTGGGATATGCTCTTAATGACTCATGAGTCCAAAGGGAGGAGTGCTTGAGTCAGCCAAACAGAAACGCTGCCTAGAGGCACCTGAGAGGTCACCCTTCTCTAGCCAACTTAGCCTCCACAGAGGTTCTTCCAACCACTCATTCACAGCCCTGTAGATCCTCATAAAACTAAAGTGTAATTTGTCTCATACTCCTCTGTGCTTTATCCTTTAAAACAGAAAATGAGGATACATTCTACCATGAAGTAGGCTGGTACAGTCAATCCAAGTGAAGAAAATGCAAAGTTAATTCTCTATTTCAGACCAAAGTTGGTCTTTCCCTTTTCTTGGTTTTGTTTTTAATTTCTTTCAGGTGTGGTTTAATCCAAGCGCTATCAGCCATTTCCTCTCTCTTGCTAAAGGTGTCCTGCTTTGCTGAAAAGGATCCAAGATTAATTAGGGGAAATAAAGGATGCAAAATGCAGTGAACATGACAGGATTATGAAACTCCTAATGTCTGCTCCCACAGTTGTTTTATCAATGAGGTTTTCATATAAAAATGCTTAAGAATTCCTTTCAGGGGAAAGTGGAGCAGGTTTTCCCCTGCTCAAGAAATTGTCTAGTTACTAGGCTTGACTCCTGTGGCTAGAGAGACATATCACAGCTCTTTAATACTTTTTAGTACAGTAAAACAGCTTCAAGAAGCTTTTAGCTCAAAGGTGGGAAATGAGAGATGAAGGCTTGAGCCCTTGGAGGCAGAAGGGGGAATACTGGCTTAATGCAAAAGTAAGTGAAATTCCATGTTATATGGAATGTCAGATTAGAGATCAATGGTTTCATGGCTTAAAAGAAAATGAACATAATTAAAGGGCTTGATCATATATTATGCGTTAAGTTCAAACTCCTATGAAATCAAGGTGATTAAACACTAAAGAATTAATCAGAATCAAAGTCTGTCAAAGAGTGTTTTCCCTCTTAACACCTTGCTATTCCTTTAAAGTACAAAAATAAAAAGAATATTAAACCCATTTAAACCCCACTTTTATTCCATTTCTTTATATTTGCAGGAAAATAATTTCACAGAACTAGGCCTAATTATATTTCAGGGTCACCCAGTAGGATTCCTAATGTTTACTGCTCACTAAAAATTATGCTGCAATCACCATTTTAATTCCTTCATTATGCAGACCTAGACACAGTAGCCCTAGAAACTTTCTTATTAAAACTGCAGGAATCAAGATAGCTGTCCCTAAAGCCAGTTCAGAGCTGACTAAATATTTCCATGATTTTGTTTCACAATGTTTATTATGATGGAAAAATTGATTCTTGAAAAGAAATAAAAAAAGAGGAGATTTTAAACTGTGTGTAAACAGTTGAGAAATAGAAATTTAGAGAGCATTAATGGAAATGTGCATTTTTAGGTGCTGTTGAATAGCCAGCCTGCAAATTCGGCATCTATTTCTCTGCAGATAACAGGAATTCACCACCAAGCAGCTTCTTATATCAGGTGTCCCTTAAAATAGCATCTCCAACCTTTTTATCTTACTCTGCCTAATCATCATGAGACCTTTAAGGCTCATCTAGTCCAATCCCCCTGCAGGAACATCTCCAACTAAATTAGGTTGCCCAGAGCCACGTCCAAACTGTTCTTAAATGTTTCTAGGGGTGGAGCATCTACCACCTCTCTGAGCAAGCTGTGCCAGTGTTTCACCACTCCCTTTGCAATAAACCTTTTCCTTGTGACTCTAAGTCTGCCTTCTTTTACTTGCCCTATTCCAACAGGACCTGCTAAAATGTCTCTCCCCAGCCTGATCATTTTTATGCTTCAGGTGCTGGAAGGCTGCTATAAAGTTCCCATTCAGCCTTTCCTTATCCCAACTGAACCCCAGCTCTCTCAGCCTGTCTCCACAGGTGAGGTGAGGTGTTGCAGCTCTCTGAGCACCTTCATGGCCTCCTCTGGTCCTGCTCTGACAGGCCTATGTCTTTCCTGTGCTGAAGAGTGGAGAGCTGGATGCTCTGCTCCAGGTTTCAACTTTTCTCAGAACATAAGCAGAGAGATCCTCTCTTACAGGACATTTAAGGCTGGGGTGACCCCTGCAGGTACACCAGGAGCAACCACAGGGCCAGCAGGTGCCAATGCAGCTCCCAGGATCCATCAGAACAATCCACCTCCCACGCACAGGCAGGACCAGGAGCACATCTCTGTGTGCCTTTAAGGACACTGCCACCATACACACACCTCCTGGGGCAATCAGGAGAGCAGTCAAGCTGCTACCACAAACTTCTCTCATGTCAAGTGTTTCCTGCTGCCCTGCACACATTGGATGCTAAAAATTATTCTCAGCCTCTGCTATTCCCACTCTCAAATCAGCCAAGTAAAGCTTTTTACATTATCAGAGCTAGGCTTTCTTTGGGAATCCCTGTTCCCCAGGACTAGTCAGAAGGGATCAGGAGACAACTCCTTGGCTTTCTGAGGAAGAAGTCTTTTCTGCCTCTTCTTGTACCTCCATGCAGCACGTACATTTTGCAGTGTCTACACAGGAGCTGTCTGTAAGTGGGAAACAACACAATCTGCCAGGGAAGTGCCATGACCTCTTCTGAGTAGTCAAAGAAAGTCTTTGGATATTCCTAATGTACAAAGAGTAGCTGCAGCAGTAACAGAGAAATTCAAGTGAAGAGAGGCACCTCTAGAGTTCCCTTAACCTCCTGCCCTGAAGTGGGTCATCTGTGTGGTCAGACCAGGTTTCTCAGAACTTTATCCAGTCGGGTGATGTATACCAAATAAAATACCAAGGATGGAGACTGTGCTATCTCTCTAGGCAACCTTCTGCAACACGTGACTGTCCTCATTCTGAAAAGATCGTGCTTTCCAGCCTAAACCTTTCATTTTAATGTATGGCCATTTGTTCCTGTTACATTTCATTGTGTTTCTACTGACCTGCTTCTCCAGCCTCTCCCTCTGGATTGCTGCCTGTGGTCCTTAAGGTGTATATCAGCTGGTTCTTACAACTTGGTATAACGTGCAAACTTCATGGACAACTACTCCATTGCTTCCTTATTGCAGATAGAGTGATGCACTTCACTTGTAAGAAAGCAGAAGTAAAATGTTTACAGATAAAAAACATTTGTCAATTTAAGAGTGATTTAAGAAAATCTGATGGCAAGATACACTTGATTATTTACTGCATAGACATCAGTCAGACAGACTTGACAGGGAGACCCTACTGTTGAGTCATGGGCCTTAGAAAGGACACCCCCGCCCCCTGCTTTCCAATTCCCTCTCAGAAGGGAGTTTAGCTGTAGCTGGATCCAGCCTTAATCTCAGCCTTGGTCAATGGTTTATGTCTAAAGGCTTGCATGTGCACAATCAAGCCTTTGTATCACACAGCTAAGATTCCGAAGTTCAACATGCTATTATTCACTTACTGAGAAGCTGCTGCAGGAAGCAATCTCTCAGCCTCAAGCAGTAACCAGGAGAGAGGTCCCTACTCAAGAGGCGATCCTGGCACGCAGCCTCAACAGGCCCTGGGCTTTCTACTCCTCTCTACTTATGTGGAGAGAGATAACTGACTCACAGACTTATCTGCATAGTAATGACAGCAGTTGGTGCTTTCCAGACCTGGTTTGAGTCCAGCCTTGACCAGTACTATGGCTCAGATTAGTCCTTGGCTATTGTGTTGTCTGTGGACCCAAGTCCACGATTTCAGATGCAGCCATCACAGCCAGATGCATCCATTACATTTGGGACAGGCTGTTTATCTGGGAGGACTGTGGGCAAAGATAAGGCACAGGGGCAGGAAAGAAGCAAGGGCAGGAAGGGCAGCTGTCTGTGCAAGAGTGAAATGTGTCCCCAGACCTCGGTCTGCAGCTAACACAACATCCTCAAGCATGCACACACAGACCTGTGCAGACATTACAAGTAATTAAAAGCACTATCAAAGGCTCTTTTCCACCCCTGAATTCACCTTTATGAAACTGATGATAATTCGTTAGTTTGTAGGAGCTCTTCCTCAAACACTACACTCCCACTTAATTTCCTAACTTTTTACTGAAAACTAATCTTAACACACTAGTTTAGCACTGAAGCTTCAATTTCTGCCTGAAAGCTTACACTTCTATGCTGCCTGACTCATACAAACATTCAGTAACTATTCAGCCCTTTCAAAGCACCTGAATCACCCATCTCCTACCCCCAGTGAAGCCTTTTCCTTCTTTGCCTCTCTTCCTACATGAATCCTCCAGGATCTTGTCTCCAACTCTCAGGCCCACAATTTCTGGTGGCTCAAGTTGGTTCTGGTGGCACATTTCCTCTGGAGGTAGTGATCAGCCAAAAACGTTCAGCAAAATCAGCAAGAGGTACTTCCCCTTAGAAGTCCCATGCAACACATACTTATGTAGCTTCAGATATTTCCCAATGCATTCACTAGCAGCAAAGGTCACAGAAACCTTCAGAATGTCTTAGGCAGGGCAAGTTACACAGAGGAGATATGCATTTTATTTATTATTTTTAGTATTCATTTTATTGATGACAGAAAGGCAGTATACACATTAAAGTTTTGAATTCCAAAGAAATGAAACTGGTTCTCTATCACTTTTGTGGATTAAAAATAATCACAGTCATCAATGATACAGTATAAATAAATACAAAAATATAAAAATATAAGCATTACTTTCAAATTAAATTTCAGCAAAAAAAATTACTACTACAGAAAATACTGCATTTGTTCAGCACTATGCTCATCCAAGAACAAATAGGAAAATATACCTAAACAATTCACAACTTCTTCCAACTAGGTTCTGAGCATACATTCTCCTTCTTACAAGAAAAATATTTTAACAGCAGAGTTACACACCAGAGAAAAAAGACTGGGCATAAAATACACAGCCAGACCTCCCAGCAACTTAATCTAACGATCATAACACATCCTTGTAATGCACTTCTGAGAATGAGCATCAACAGAGGCAACAAGACATTCTTTATATTTACAGATGCAGTATAATCCTGAAATACTTTCAATTATCTGATTTTTACTTGAAGCATTTTGAGTATCAGACCTTCAGTAAAAGAATTACTATCAAGAGCTAGTCTCATTACAAGTTGAAAACAAAACACATTCTTGAAAATAAATCTAACATTTGCAATTTGCGAAACATAAAAAGAGTACACACAGCTGTTTATTTTTTTTTTCTACATACATCATTTCTAGGCTCCATTTTAGAACATTAGAGAAGCAATATTCTACAACTACATACAAGTTAAAGCACAATATACGTAAGCAAAAAAATAATCTACTTAAAATATGCAAGTTGTGTATTACTGTACACAACATGTCTGCACTTAGGGTATCCAAATGATTTTTAAAAAGAACAGATGCCCAAGATCCTACTTTTCCAACTGAAAGACAGCCAGAAATCAGAATCAGTGTTAATTAATATGTAAGTGTCAGTGCCTCTATGTCGCACTACAATGAACCAGCACAGCAAGTGTGAAGTCATCACTCAACATGAGTAATGTTGCACAATACAACCTTTGTGTTTTATACTAACAGCCAGCAGTATGTCTAACTATTGACAAAGAATGTGCCAGGTAAGCTTACAATTTTAGCAGGAAAACCTTGAAATTCTGAAATATTAAGAAACAATGCAATATAAAGAAAACAATCACAAATGATTACAACCCCCACACCTTTTTTTTAATCACTATATTAACATAACATGACTGATATTTTAAATAGTATTTACTTGAGCAATATTATCTTACACATTTTTTGATTTGTTAGTAATGGGCACTTTTCACTTGTACTATGAAAATAACATAACCTTCAAGAATAATTCACCAGCAGAGTGAACCTTGTAAAGATCAGCTGGCATTGGCTCGCCTCTTATTTGACTTTCCCAGCCATGTCTCTCTTACTGGGGGGGGAAAAAAAAAAAAAAAAAAAAAAAATCTGTTTTCCAGATAAAGCTTTCAGGTTTTCACATAAATTAAATACATCATGATATGGAGGGAGTGGGAGGGGGGGACTGGGGGCAAAAGGCATATGTGGAGGGGGGGACTGGGGGCAAAAGGCATATGTGTTGTTAAATCTTGTTTACTTCTAGAGATGCATAAGATATGCTGTCTACCACTGCTGTCTACCACTAGGGCTGTATTCATTTTCTCACAGAAATTCAAACTATCACAGAGCATACAAAGGAAACCCCTCATGGCTTCAGGACACTTCATACTTTGTCCAAACAACAAAGGAAGAAGGTGAGGGCAAAAAATAAAATAAAGAAATATATCAGAAAAACAGACAAGTTCTTACAATTTAAGACTAGATACTGAAAAAAACTACCCCGCTAAGATACACAGTACTACCATAACTTTTCAGTTTTGAAATTTCTTCCTCGCACAAAGGAGAAAAAAAAAAGGTTCTGAATGCTCCCCTTCAAGATATAAACAATATTTTGACTTCACAGTGTATTGACTAAGCACTCAGAGAAAATCCCCTCTCTTCATGGGGAGGAGGATGAAGGACAACTATCAGTGGAATGCATGCTTGGCAGAGTAAAATATCCCAAAATTAATAAACTTAGATGCTAAGAGAATGTTCAGAAGGGGCAATAGCATCTTTACACGAAGAACTAATTGAGAACAACCTAATGCATGTCTCTCCCATAAATGGGGATCCCTATTTTTGGCTTAATCATAGTGAACATTGAAACTTTTCTCACATGGAAACTCTGAAATCAGAACCAAAGAAAATGTCTGGCATCTTTGTTTTCTGAACATCCAAAACATGGTGACATCATGTAAACCACCTGTAAACCAGATGTTACTGCAAATAAAGATTATATTTATACATACAAACCTTCGAGAGCATTCCAACAAAAAGGCTGTTTGGTTTATTTTCCTTTGAAGTAGTGCTTTTCTAACTGCAACCTACTGATCATTCAACTAATTCTTTGACAGTAGCTTCACACACTGTCCTTCACACACTGTAGAATGTCAGAATCACAAGCCTCAACCAGGATTTCTGGTAGCAGATTTACTTTGTGTTATGATAACTTAACTTCTCTTGTCATCATAATGCTGAAAAAATCCCATCCTCACAGTACAGTCCATCCTTTGTAGGTTTTCCTTCCTTTCAGTGTTGTAAACTCAGATCCTTTGTCAATGGTATTCCAGCAGCCACTTTACCACATTCTCTTCTTTGAAACTCTTTATAACTAATGCTGTGCTTCAAAACGCTTTTTTGTTTCTCTTCTTTGCCCGACTTCTGTCAGCAAAATCAGAATTGTTATCATAATTATACTAGTTCACAAAAGGAAGCATAGTAACTAGAATCTGGCCACTTCACTTGCAATTCTTTTTTCTGATTAGAGTCTGTCAACTGCAATGGGACAGCACCTACTGTGAGAGCAGACTGCATGGCCTGCAGCAATTAAAGCATCAGACAGATTTCTATCTTCACACAAAACATCCACCTCTAACTTCATTTCAGAGCCATAGTGGATAAAATGAAATATCAGACCTGGTTTATGAAGAAGCTGCTGAAACAGAAGTATAGCTTCCTCACTCCAGTGTTCCCCCTTCCCAGGAACTGTATCATGCAAAGAGCAAGAGTGTGCCAAGCGTGGCCAATATAGCAGACTTTCTGGAACAACTTTAAGTTTATGGATCTCAGAATAAGGTATGGTCTTCAGAAAGCCGTAATCAATAAATGTAAGAACAACAGACTGATCTGTTACTTCACCAATTTCTGCCCTGTACCACTCTGCTTCCTGCCCAAACTCGATCAAGCAGCTAGCACCAGGTATCACAAGTTCTTCTGGCAGAGCTGGCAAGTCGTCAGGAAGGTCAGAGAGCAGCAAGGACAAGTTTCGCATGCAATCAAAGAAGATTTCAAACTGGATACTGAAGTTTGAAGGATCAGTAACTGCAGTTGCACACCCAGGATACGTTCTGCCACTACGCAGCAGCATCCACATGACTGAATTTATCTTGAATGATGTATCAAACTCCTTACAGTTTGTATTACTACATTTTTCTGGTCCAACAATTGACCAACAATGACTTAAGACCTGGTTCAAATACTCCTGAAGTGTAACTTGTCCTACTAAAATATCTACCTCCCAGATATCAGATGATTTCAAGTATCTCAAAAACAAGATCCTTATTTCACAATCTAGAAGTGCATTTACTACATGGTCTAAGTGAATTTTCTTCAGGTTTTTAAAACAAATCCACCTACAATAAACAGCTTGTTTAGGAATACTCTTAATCTCATCACTGAGCATCTTTGCATTATTTAAGGATACCATCTCACATGTGCCATAATCCATGAAAAACACTAGCATTAACTTTTCCCTGACAAATTTCTTTATCACTTTTGATCGATTCCATTTTAAGTTCCTTTCAGATTGTGTAATGCATTCCAGACCCTGTTCAATGTCATCCACTCTAATCAAATCACTTCTTTGGGCTTCTTTGTCAAGCATGACATTTAACTCATGTAGTATTTGCAGATTTTTAAGTAACTGTACATAAAATTCTCCACTCTTTGAAATATTAACTACTTCTGCTGCTTCTACTTGTCCAGAATTTAAAACCTGATGAAGGAGACTTAAGGGTTTTACAGAAATATTTTTCATCCCAGAAGTCTTGGTTTTATTTTGGCCACCTAAACTGTTCTTAGACTTTCGAGGATTACCATGTTGTTTAGGTTTATTTTCCAAAGAAAATACCCATGTGCTATTCCACTTTATGTTGTCTATTTTATGCAAAAGGCTGTTAGACAAAGACTCTCCATCACAAATTACATCTATTTCCCATTTTTCTCCATGTTGCTCTAAGAACTTGCAAGCTACTGGCTTGTCACTTACTGCTCTTGCAAAATATGCAGCACTTTCTTTAGTCCAGCTTTCCCCAGGAACACTTTTTACACTGCTAAGGAAACAATGAACACTAAACCTTGGCAGAGTTAAGAATTTTTCTGGAATCCTGCGGATTTTTGACGAACTTACAACTGCAGTATTACCATAGTCAATAAATTCTACCTCATAGGAGCTTCCCGATTTCAGAGTTTTAATAACTGCTCTATAGTAAAAACAATCAGCGTCGTGCTCTGCAACGATGAGATTCCCTACCATGAGCTCATTTAAGCAATTTTCCCAACCTCTATTCTCCAAGCTTTCATTCAAATCATCTGCTAATTTTATTATTAAGTTTTCATCTTCTGCAAAGTGAACATAGAAACTTGATGGACTATTCGTATGAGAAATATAACCTGCTACTTCAGTATTCACCTGGATATCACGTTGAGGAAGGCTGCTTAATGTAGGTATATTTTTATTACTCCTTTCCTGTTGACCTGCACAATTTGGTCTTTCATTCTGAGATTCAGAGAGAGCATTTACAGTTATTTCCTTTAAATGTAAAGCAGAGTAAGAGAGGGAGTGAGAAGCAGGTTGTCCAATCCAAGGTTCCTCTCCATTCTCCAGAAAATCACTGAAAGTATTTCTAAAACTTTGCTCTTTGCTGTCATGTAAAGTTTGCTGTTTTGAGAATCCACTACACAATTTTGGTGCGCTACATGCAGTCTGCTCTTCATCTCCAAAATTCTCACCAGTATCTGCCTGGAAATACTCATCACAGGCTTGGCATTTCACTTCAGTTTTCAATTTAAGTATTTCAGGTTCTTTAACACTAACTTTATTAATTTCTTTGTCATCTTTCATGTGACATATCTCTCCTTCACTACTTCTAAATGGCTCCATATGGCTTTCCTGTGCCAACTCTGCCAATACCTTTTCTTTAATTTTCTGACTTACTTTGAGCTGTCCATCATACAACTCCACAACAACCTTTCCATCTGGTTCTCTGGATAAAATTACAGCCTTCAGCAGTTTACCAAGGAATGTTTTCACAAACCATGTAGTAATTCTTGCTGGAAATTCTGCCCCCCTAAGATCTGACAGACAGAATTTAATAGCTTGCATGGGTGTGAAGAGTAGGTCAGTGGCAGAATATGGAATAGGCATCAACTGGTCTCTCTCCACCATACTCCTATTTCCAAAATCCACATAGTCAACCAACAGAAAGGACGTTGATTCCACAGGAAAAGCCAAAGCTCTGTAAAAGAGACCATCTTCCACATATTTGGCTATACACAGTCGTGCATTGCCATGGTAATTTACATTACTTGACATTTGACTTACGTCACTAACCTTCTTCATCAATGCCTCAAGAGTTTCAGAGTTGCGGTTAAGCTGACAATAGAATTCTGAAGGACTATTTATGTGAGTTATATAAACCTCCTCCTCACCTCCAACTTTTATATTAAAAGATGAATAGCAAAAACTGTACAGAGAACCCAAACATGAAAGGCTTCTCGGTCCAACACATTCAGGCTGGGTGAGACCACGCTCTCTGAGGAATTCCTCTACACTATTAAGTGGAGTCCGTAAGTCAACTACATTGCATAAACAATTGGGGCTCAGAAGAACAAGAGCATAAATGGTGCAAGTCAGTGGTCCTCTGGAAGAAAAAATGAAGTCTTCAAATTGTCTATGCACTTCTTCAGACCAATTGATTGAGTCAGTCTGTAAGACTACATTTTTAAGTCCACATCGAAATGCCTGACTCTCTAGAATTAGGAAATCTGGAAGGACACCCTGTACATCTTTAAGTGAAACTCTTTCCTGATAACCATAGTCTACAAAAACCACAACAACTTCATCTGTGGATACCTCCTGCACAACAGTTGCTCTGTACCACTTCCCATCTTTGGGATACTTAACAACACAGGCAGCCTGTCCAGTTTTGTAGGGAGTGGTATGATCTTTATAATATGTCTGAATTTTTCCCATTAAGTTATTTAGCTCTGGCAGTTTGCTTTGCAGTTGACAAGAAAAATCTGCTGGGGAAAAGATGCAAGAACATACCACTTCATGAACAGTTCCTGGTTTAAAAACAAGCTCCTTATAAACTAATTTTTCCTCGCATACCAACCTATGCATTTTAGAGACAGCACCTTCTCCTGAACAAGATGGCACAACAGATTCTCTAGGCACTGGCGGCACATTTAATGATTTTTCTTTCTGAAGCACGTCTCCATTTCCAGATGCCTTATTTTTGCAAATATTACTGGTGTTCTCTGCATTGATTTTTTCTTTTTTACATTTGAGGTGATTCCCGCTGTGCCGCTTTTTTGCTGCCCTTACAACAGGCTCTGGTGGCTTCAGCCGATATTCAGCATAACCAGCTTGCACCATGCACGTGGCAACGTTTCCTTGCAGGAAACCAGTATGACACTGCACATTAACAACGTACTTGTTGTTTTGCTTTCCAACAACATGAAGCAGCAGTGGTTTGTTCAACACCACGTTTTTAAAGAAATCAGTTTCTTTTTTAACCCACACACCATCAACAGGAAATGTGCAAGCAAGGGAACAACACACAGCTAAAGCCGGTAAATCAGAAAACTCGGGAAGCAATGTTTTCACATAGTGACAAGGTATAGTATCTGTATTTCCAAAATCCAAAAAGTAAACCATAATGCTAACACGAAACACTTTGGTGACAACACCCCGGTAATAACACCCATCCCTGCTATACCGAGCACAGCACAGCAACCCTGGTTCTGGCTTTTTAAGGACCATCTCATCATCTCTACACTGACTGTATGTGCAGGCAATGTTTTTCATCAAGGCATGAAACTCATTCTGGTATCTACAAGTTTGAATCCAAAAGTCAGATGGATTTATGACGTATACTACAAAAGCTCCATAAAAAGAGTTCACTTGCATCTCTACTCTCTTGCAGTGGCTGGAGAAAGAAATGTCCCGTTCAGGTAAGCAGGCTTTTTTATCTTTGTTTCCAGAGCAATTCTTAGACGAATTGTTTCTCTCAGGACTTAGTTTGTGGTTTAGCACGGTACTTCTGGGTTTTGTTTCCAAAAGCGAGACACACGGTGCAGCTGTCTCATTCTGGTCTTCTGGATGCTCAGCATTAGTGCCAAGATTTTGTTTCTGCAGCGTTATATAATACAAGCGTTCAGCGTTATTGTACAAATCAAATTGGACACACACAGAAGTTTGTCCTATTAAGGCTTGGGTAAGTTCTTTGAGCTGAAATTTTACTACTGTTTCATCCTGACTACCAAAACAAGACAGCGTACATGGAAATGAAATCATTGGTAATGTCATGAACTCAGCTTTCAGTTTTCGAATACAACTAGGTGGCACAGCTTCAATAATACCAAAATCCATAAACCAGACCTCCACATGGTCAGAGAGAAGTTGTTTTATCACTCCTCTATGCCACTGTCCGTTTTGCCTCTTGGCAGCACAGAGCAGCCCAAAACTATCACAAGATGTGGTATTTTCTCCAACAAGAGCTTCATAGTACAAATGCATAGCTCCTGTCAAACATTCCAGCTCCTTCTGCCATTTCTGTATCTGACAATAAAATTTATTTGGGCTTACTGCACCAGTTATTTTGACATTTTCTTTACTGCCAACAGGTAGACATGGAAAGAGTTGATCTGGAACATGCCAAAAATCTGTTGGTTTCTCAGAATTATTTAAGGTAAGTAACTCCCTGAAGGGATACTGCTGTGTCAACAGTTGTGGCATTCTCTTACAAAGCATTCCTTGGGGCAATGCTCTTAAAGTTTCTACAACAAGACAAAATGAATCTCCATCAATAAATTTACCTAGCTGCAGTTCAAGAACATCAGTAATAATCTTAGGCACTTCTAGAATAAACAGCTGATATGGTGTAACAGCCTTCACATGACCGGTGATCTGTAATCCTACCAGAGATGAAAAATAGTTAACAGCTTTTGGACCCCATCTTTCTCCAAGAGGAAGTATGCTTGCAAAAACACCCAAAACCACCTTTGGAGGCAGCTGAAACAATTTATCATTAGCAGCAGCAAGATGTGTTTCCTCAACAGCCAACACATGTCCAGTGTCTATAAGAAAAGTCTCACAGATATTCCCTTTTTTTCTCAGAACTCTTCCTCTGTGCCATTCTCCTTCTGTGTCTTCCACCAAGCAAGATCCACCAACACAGACATCATCTTTTACTTTGAACACACGCTGTATTTCATTTTGTAGTATGAAATAGTCAAGCTCACATCCTGTGTTGTACTGAGCCTGGAACACTATAACCAAGCACTCAGGATGGCATTCTACATGAGTTATCTTCAATTTCTTATCTACTGAGTCTGGTGAAGGAGTCAGAGATTCCATCCTGTCTGCAAAGAAAAAGAGTATGATCATCTTGATAATTTTCTGTATTTTTTCTTTCCAATTCCTTACATGACATTTGTTTTCCAAATGGCTTAACAGCATATTATTAAAATTCTGGCTAAAACATATACTAAATATTTAAGAATGTCATGTTTTAGGCAACTGGGATACACTCCATGCAATTCTCTTAGAAAAGACATGCTCAGCTCAGGTAACATGAAAAAAGCTACCTCTTGATTCGCTCACGTGGCAACTGATTTTTTTATCACCTGAGAATAATTTTCAAGCAAAATGTTGCTCCCACAATAACACCAAGGTATTCCAGTCTGTTTCTCCTTCCTTTTAATCTGTAAAAGACCAAGGAGCCATCCCCTACTTACCCTGCATTTTCTGCCTAAATCACTTCTTCAAATCACTGACAATTTATAGCTCCATGCTTTACTGTTTACTCTGCCTGTCTGTACTAACAGCACATTTAAGGTTCTCAAAATTGCAAGGACATACTGAGATTATCATCTATGTGCAACAATTCTGCACTGCTCATCAAGTAACAACTGTGCCAGCCGTGTTTTGTATGGTCTCAACATTCTGAGTGTGACAGTTTAAATATCTTCAAAACAGTCAGACACTTTTCTGATCTGTAATCCAGTCTTGAAGCCCAACTTCCAGTTTAATTCATTTGTCAATGATTCAATGAATCTGTGACTTCACACTGTTTAAAAAGGCTGTGTATGATGATAATTTAATCAAGCAAAATTCCATTAAATGAACTGCTGTTCTAACAAAGTAATTTGAGGTAGACAACATCAAATGCAAAGACAGTGGATAAATGCTCAAGGATAGTCTGGACAAAGAAAACCTCCATTTATGAATTTTTATGTAAAGCTGGAACTTAAACTTTCAGTTTCAACTACAGGGATTTAGGGCGATCCCCTTAGCCTGCAAAAAAATCTTTTGTAAAACTGTCATGGTAGTTTTCATCACAATCAAACATGAAGCAGCTAGTGAACACGTAACCTGTCTTCAGAAAAAATACTGATCCCTATCATTCTAGTTCACAAAAAAATTTAAACCCCTCCCACAAAAAAACACACAAAACCACAAAAATCTCCCTCTAATAAATAAATTAACATTCCTACTGTAAAGCAGTAGGGCAGAAGGATGAAGGATGCATAACTTCTAAAACCAAGCAAAAAAACAAACCCAAAAAATCAAAACCACTGGACACCAAAAAAAAAAAATCCTCCTCCCAGTAAAAGCAGTATTAAACCCAGATCTGACAAATTCCTGCTTCAACAAGACCCCTTTTATCCACCTTCCCCTGTAACAGAAAGTGAAAATCTGGGTGCTTTTCATGCAAGCAAACAGCCTTAAGGAATTGGTCCTGTCTGCCTGGAAGAAACATTTGATCACTACAGAGACTTAAACTTTAGAAGGGGCCTGACTGAAACTCTGCTCCCTTTTTTTTCCCCCTTCACTGCAACTATGCCCTCTTTGCACTAACACATAACAAAATAAAACAATTTGTGCATTAATGCTTGTCTGTTATCACAGTCTGAGTATCAGCATCACACTGACACAGCCACATTTCTACAGCTGACAAAATGGCCTTTTGCTGTTTACTCACCTTTCCACCTTCATTAGTAACACATCTTCTAAAGGAAACACAGCCCAGTAGTCGACAACTACGTATCTATGAGGAAGAACGGTAGAAAAATCATTAGAAAAATACACATCAACTAAATTATTGTACTACTTCTACTGAGACCACCCCTGAAGATAAAGTCTTTGAGATGTTTGTTGACAAGAAGCTCAACATGAGCCAGCACTGCCCACTCACAGTCAAGGAAATCAAACACAACCTGGGCTGCATCAGAGGCAGCGTGGGCAGCAGCTCCAGGGAGGCGATTCTGTCCCTCTGCCCTGCCCTACGAGACCCCAGCTGCAGGGCTGCATCCAGCTCTGGGGTCCCCAGCACAGCAAGAACATGGACCTGTGGGAGCGAGCTCAGAAGAGGCCACAAAAATGATGAGAGGGCTGGAGCACCTCTCCTGTAGAGACAGGCTAAAGGAGTTGGGCTGTTCACCCTGGAAAAGGAACAGTTCCACAGAAACCTTATAGTACCCTACAATACCTAAAGGGGATGGAAAGTGACCTTTTACAAGGGCATGGGATAATAGGAAATGGGGGAAATGTCTTTTAACTGAAAGGGAGTAGATTTAGAAGAGATATTACAAAGAAATACTTTATTGTGAAGGTGGTGAAGCACTGGAACAGGTTGTGCAGGGAAGCTGTGCCTACCCCATCCCTGGAAGTGTTCAAGGCCAGGTTGGACGGCACTCTGAGGAAGCTGCTCCAACAGAAGGTGTCCCTGCCCATGGCAGGGGGTTCAAAGTGGATGAACTTTAAAGTTCCTTCCAACACAAACCATTCTGCAATTCTCTGAATCCTCCTCCTGCCTGATAAACACACACTGGAAAAGTTCCTCATACTTAGCTGAACTACAATCTTAAGATTACAAAAAGCAAAATCACAAAACTGAAAAACTGAATCCACCCTCCTAAAATCACAATCTGGCTATACTTCCCTCACTGAAGCTCCAAAACCCAATCCAGTCAGAGGAACACCAGGCAGGCACCCACCATCTACTTTCTAAGCAGGAGTGGTCAAACATTTTTATTTGCTTGCAACATTTCAGGCACCAAAATGCAGAGCTCCATCACGAACCACCAACTTAAAGACAATTCATGCCATAACAAAAGGACTTTTAAATGCAACCAAATGCAAGACACAAGGTACAGGTTGAGCTGCCTGCGCTCGGGCCGACGCTGTCTGACGCGGCACTCACTCACCTAAGAGGAGCCGGGCACGGGCAGAGGCTGCGGCCGCCCAGGGGGATGGGGGAACGGACCCGAGCGGAGCCGAGCGGAGCCCAGCGCCTTCCAGCAGTTTCCAGCAGCCTCCGGCAGCCGCCGCAGCCGCCTCACCGCCCGCGGGCAGCAGCGCCAAGCCGCATCCGGCGGCACCGCACGCCCTAAATGGCGGCGCGAAGCGCGGCCGGAACGTGGTGCCCGGGAACGCGCGTGCGCAGCCGCACCGCCCGGCACTTTCGCGCCTCGGGCGTGGGGCTCTGGAGAGCGCCGGGTGAGCTCTGGAGCCGCGGGTTCGAGTCCCGGTGCCGCCTTCCCACGGGCGCTGCGGCTTGGTTCGCTTTTCTTCTCGAGTTGTACTTTATTTGTTTGTTCTTGTGCTTGCTTCTCGTTGTTTTTCCTTTGCGTTTCTATGCTGCAGGTGTCATATTTTTAGGATGTCACGTGAGAAAAGTGCCCATGGGCCACAGAAGTTACTGGAGCTGCCCGAAGAGGATTCGAGAGCTCTTATTCTTTCCCGTTAGTGAAAAGAAATTCTCTAGGCTGAGAAAAGTACATCTTAACAGAGGGCAAAGTGCTGCCCCACTTCTTTTTGTATATACATCAGATTTTGTTTTTCTTAGAGGCTTGGAGGCAGTGTCGCTTTTTTATTTTATTTGGGGCTGTTTTACAAAGTGTATAAGAAAACTTGATAGGAAGTATACTCCTCTAAATATCAACATGATGGTATGTCTGTAATTGATAGAACTCTAGAAAGAGTTCAGCTGTAGATAATAATTTGTAAGAGTTTATCTTCAGTTTTTGAGCTTTGTTTTCTCAAAATGTCAGCATTGCTGCACCATAGCTACACTTGGCAAAGTTAAGAGAGAGAAATGCTGGGTTTGCAATACTTGAAGATGTAGTAATCCCCAATGCTAGAAGTAGCTGTGGAATTACTGGTTTTCTCTGTTATGTGTTAACTTTTGCAAATTATTATTAGTCATAATAAGTTTGATATAATACAGTTTATAATTACTTTTAACTGGTTTTGATATAGTATAATTTGTCAATTTTTGTGGCCAGTTCTCTGGCCATGTGTCTCAAAGACAGCTATTATATTAAAATCTGTATAATATGTGGTTAAAGTGGTATGTAGCCACTTGCATTAATCCTGACATTTACAGGAGCTTTGATTTTGTGGGTAAGCCATCATGTTTATCAGGGTCAAGTATTTGTAAGAACTACTCAGAAAAAAGGTTATAGAAGTCTGTCATTGATGGAACTTCAATTTCATGTTTCAGGTAAAATGTCCAGTTTATCTTTGTAGTTTTGCTTGGTGTCAATGATCAGACTATACATGTATAGCCTAGTTAGTCAGAGTTATGTAAGAATGGGTTTCATTTTTACCATGTTAAGAGAGGGAAAATAAAACCAGATCTTTTGAAGAAGTTAGATTCTTGCAAGATGGAAACATTAGCCTGAAATCTGGAACCCAAGGTTCTATATTGTGTTAGCATTCTCTACACTGTTAAGGGAAAGGGTTGCCTAAGACTGGGAAATTCAGAAGCCTCAGGTACTGGATAAGGTCCAGAACTTCTGACTACAAAATACTCCAACAGGCTGTGGTGTATGGTTATGTTTTTCCTGGTAATTGAGGCTGAAGTCAGTCCTAAAGGCAGAGTGCTACCATTGCTTTTTTTTAAAGGCAGAGACACCTACATTTTTTCCAACTAAAATTACAGTGGTGATGGTAGTTCTAATACAGTGACCTTCTGCTAAGAACACTCAGAAATGTAATCTTGCAGCTTTTTTAAAATGTGCACCATTTCCCTTCAGCGTGCCTTAACCATGGTGGAGCAAGTGTGTCCTGCTTGCCTGAGGTTGTGCTGGGATGTGGGATGGGGATGTGGGGGGAAGGAAAAACAAAAGTTATAACCAGACAATCTGACAGGTACAATAGGATTCTGGAGCTTTCTTGCATTTTCCGAAAGGAAAAAAGGACTTTTTTTCTAACTATGAGTTTGTTCCAAAATTTATTTGAAATTTACATAATTATAGCCAGTGAGAGAACATGTCTTTTCTGACACTGGAGTAGGGTGGGGGGGTGTTTGATACTCTTTGCTCAGAATTTGTATGATTTTTATTTTTTTTCCTCCCCAGGGTTGATATCCACATTGGAAAATGTCAAGTAGGCATAAAACACTGCCTGATCTCAGAAGTGAGGTCCTTCAATAACATTCGAGCCATGAAGAGTCACTGTAGGTTATTGGAAGCAATCAGAAAGCATGTAATAGCCCAAAGCAGAAATCAGTGTTCCAGTACCCCAGAACATCCTTATCAAAACTTCAGCAAACTTGCAAAACCTACTCAGTGTTTACATTTGAATTGCAGATGTTTTAAAATGCTGCTGCAACTACACAATCCACATTGATGAATATTAGATCTTGGGGGTATTCCCAGTGTTGTGTACTGTGAAAATAATGGGGCTAACTCTGAGTTTTCATCTTTTTCACTTTCTTGAACTTTGAAAATTTTGTGTTGCTATTCCCAGTGTTTTCCTTCCTTGTCATTATTGTGAGGAACTCATTAAGTATTTTTGCTGTTTTATCCAGTATACAAGGTTAACAAACTTTGGTAAGGAATTTTTATATTTCATTGATAAAAATAAAATACAATTGAAACATAATTTTGTCAAGTGAGGCTCTACTCTCTTAACAAATCTTGACTAAGACAAAACCCCAGAAGTGAGACTCAGGTTGTTCTTTGTCTATATCAAACTACTGAACAGGATGTGTTCCAAAATACGTCTGTGTCCACTCAGAAATACTTTGTTACCAGGAAAATTCTGCTGTGACTCTGTATATGCTTTAAAATAGCTAATGAAAACCCAAAATTTAAAAAGCCTTCTGTTCTTATGGGAGAATGAAGTGTAGTATTAAGAAAGTAAAAATTTTCTTCAGAGTATCATAAATGAAGCTCTGCTGCCAGCTGCCTGCCAGGATGTAGAGCATATTACTGTGTGAGTGAGTACCTAGTTGAGCTCAGATAATACCTGATCACCATTCTAGCTAACTTCCAACATCTAGGAAAACTGGGTTTGAGGGCAGGGAACATTATTTGTTCCCTGCCCTCAAAGGCAAAGTTATTATTTGTTGTAAAAACTGAAGGGCATACTGAAAAATAGTACCCAAAGGATGGGTTTTGGGTAATGTGGACATTCATCATCCAGACTAAACACCAAAAGTAGTTTGCAGACTTCTTACATTCTTCTTGGTCGGTGGTAAATATGTGTTTGCTTTGAGCAGTAGAAAAATGGCAGACAAAAGCTGCAAGCTGTAGGATACCATATTAAAAGGAGGAGAGGAATTATCAACATCTTCTCTTCTGTTAGGGTTTTGTTTTAAAAATGAGTCTTACTGAATTCCATGTGGGAAAAAAAAAAAACACAACAACAAAATCAGGTAACCACCTGTTTCCAAGGAAGGCAGGAGGCACAAACTACAAGAGGATGAGAGTGTCTCCCCAGTGTAGAAATAGGAGAAGGTTTGGATCTTAATCTTCTCCTTAATGACTCCTTCTGGGGTGACTAAGGAGCTGAACATTCATGGAACTGGTTCTGTGTGCTGACTGGAATGAATCCCATTTGCAGCACCTGACCTTCACAAATAATTATGTAGGAATCATAACTGCTTTCATTCCCCACAGGGAGAGAATTAAGCTACACCAATATCCTACTTTTAAAAACCAACAACTATTCTGGGATCTGTCCTTAGTTTTACGAAGATTGTTTCTGAATATTAAAATCAAAATAGTTTCTCAGATAACTTGCACTTCCTTATTTTTAGGAAGGACCATCTGTCATAACAAAGTACTTTGAAACTGTCTCCTGTGGGATTGGGTTAATTCATGACATGCTAAAGTGTACAAGAAGAGGAAACACTCCATGCCTCAGTTCCATTCCTCTCGGCTTAATTCTTGTGCAAACCTACAAATACATCAGTGATTTCTGATTGCCAGAAACATTTTTTATTGTATGTAACCATTTGCTTTTCTAAAAGACACTGCAGCATTCCTTGTCATAGCATTTATGTTTATCTTTTAAATAAATAGCTTTGAAAGGGAAGATGTAGGTAACAGGGTTCTGAGTGGTGACAGCAGAAATTCATGACATTGCATTGTTCTGAAAATGAAGAGTGAAGGCACCTCTGCCTAAGATAAATCTCACAATAAATGGGTTGTTTTATCCAGATCACCCCAGTTTAATTGTTTAAACATTATAATTTATAGTTAGAAATTAGGGATTAAAAAATAATCATATTGTTCTATTATGTTTTCCTGGAAAATTCAGTGTCTTCTGAAACATATAACAAGACCTGTATGACACATTTTTTTTCTGAAGTCAGTCTGGAAGTTTTGCTGTTTCTTTGTAGTCGTTAACAAACTTGAAAAGTTCAACAAACTTGAAAACAAGAGGGGACTCTAAACAGTCATCCCAAAACAAAAGTTTGCGCCTGTATTCCTAATTTTTTTTGAAAGTGTGTCCTTGATGTGCTCTTAGTTTGTGTTTCTGTTAAGCTGAGCAGCTGCCACGAGGTGGCAGGAACAGCCACAAGTTCAGCGGGATGCTTGGAAATGCGCTTGTGTTCCATCGGTAGAAGGAAGGAGCACAGCAATGATAATTCAGGGTGACCCACAATGAGATATGAGGGTGCATGTGCTGGAGAGTTTCACCGGAGGAGTCATCACATTCGTCACACGGTCAGTGTTGATATATTTTCAGTGGTTTTAGGTAACCTAAAATAACTCTTGAAATATTTTCAATCTATTTACAAGGCCTATTTACTCAATATACAGTCAAAATTTCAATTCAGATAGTTTACTAAATCACAGGTCAATTTTACCACCTCCACATCTTTTAAACTGTGTTAATATCATCATTTACGTGAAATTGGCCAGTAATTCAGCAGCTTATGTATCAGAAAGCAGAGGGTAGAAACAACTTTTACAAAATACTTTCATTAGCAGATGATTGAGTCATAAAATGGTTTGGGTTGGAAGGAAACTTGGAGTTCATCGAGTTTCACCCACCTGTCATAGGCAGGGACACCTTTGAGTACTTACTGTTGCTTCTTAAAATAGACATTGCACATTTCAGTCACAGTAAGTGTCAGAGCAGAGAGGTTTGCCCTTTACATCAGAAGATGTGGCCATTTCACAGATGAAAGAACAAAGTGAGAGTTGCCAGATAGTGGGCCAAAGTAAATGGTAGAAGTTCTGTTAGTAAGGGCCTTCTAAAATAGATGAGTTTTGCCATACAGATTATACCACACCAGTACTGCTGTGCAAATGCAGACCCACGTTAGTGGTGAGATTGAGTTTCTCTGCTGTGCAGTTTGTATGGATGGGGCTGTGGGGTAAGTTCACATCACTCTGTCATCTAAAACATTTAGGTCCATAGTGCAGAGTCCTGAGATGTCAACAGATTTGAAGGGAGGGAGGATTATTTAAGACTAGCGCTAGTGTAGTCACATGGCCTGCATGTCTGCTAGCATTTGAGATAGTTTCATTGCAAAGAATTTGTATGCTGCAGTGCTGACCAAAGCTGTCGAAGTGGGAATCGTAGGGAGAGTCACCTCCTGTTCTAAAGTAAAACTAATGTAAAAGCACCTCAGAGGAAAGCTTAGACTTAGGCACTCCATTGGTAAATTCTCCTTTCTTCAGCATGGCAGTGCAGGAGTAGGGCTAATAAAGCAATAGAATCATCATACAGGAAAAAGTAGCAACCCTCTTCAGAATAGAAATGTAGTACTTTCAATTACTCAGGTTCATATAATTCCATTTTTTGTTGCAAATACTTTATTTGTGAAGATCTATAGATCAAAAAGTTTGGTTGTTTAGTAGGAGCTGAGAGATGGAAACAAAACCTGCTAAATCATCTGAACGATCTGACAGGTTTCTAACAGTATTCATTTCTATGGTTCATACCAGCTAATTAACTTCTGGCCCCAAACCTGCAGGATGTTATGCGAAGAAAAAGCCACAGCCTCTTACAGACTTTAATGAACACTCTGGATGTCTGTGCAGGTACATATTTTGGATTATGCAGATCTGACAGCCTGTAAGTGGTGCTAATTCACACTCCCGTAAAATCTTACTAAATCTATTTATGAATTTTAGACATTCAAGGAAAATCAAACTTACCACCCTCTCAAGAAAATAATATTTTTTTGCTCAGGACACTGCCCATGCATCTGTGCACTGGACACATAATGTTTAAGGAATATGGTCTTACCTGGAATCTCTATGCACAGTTTTCCATTTAAATGTGAGCGCATAAGTCAGAAAATAAGAAGACTCTGTTGTTTTTAAGTTTCTCCATCTCAGAGTGCAGGACTATAATCTAAAAAAGGCCTTTCTGTTTAGGAATGTTGAACATCTCCATTTCCTACTGTAGCAGGGATCAAAATCTTTTCAATTTAGAGCCATGGTTTAAGCTAGTCCAGTATTAGCTTTTTCTCAAAAGCCTTACAATGTTAGACTGCAATGTTAATCATTATATCCAGCTTGTTAAATATTTTACATCTTGTCTCTGTTTACAAACAGAATGAGTTCTCTAAAACTCTTTTCTGATATTTATCAATGGCCATTTGTATGAAATCTGAAATCATAGTGCAAAGAATAAGATCATGGAATGGTTTGTGTTAGAAGGGACCTTAAAGATCACAAAATCATACAATAGGTTGGGTTGGAAGGGACTTTTAGAGGTCAGCTAGTCCAACCCCCCCTGTAATGAACAAGGACATCTTCAGCTAGATCAGGTTGCTCAGAGCCCTGTCCATTATGACCTTGGTTGTTTACAGGGGTAGGGCATCCACAGCTTATCTGGGCAACCTGTTCCACTAGCTCACCACCCTCACAGTAATGAGTTTCTTCCTTATATCTAATCTAAACCTTCTGTCTTTCAGTTCAAAGCTGTTAACCCTTGTTCTGTCACTGCAAGCCCTGCTGAAAAGTTTGTCCTCCTCATTCTCATAGGCCCTGTTCAAGTATATAATAAGGAAGGCCACAATAAGGTTTTTCTAAAGCTTTCTCTTCTCCAAACTGAATAACCTCAACTCTCCCAGCCTGTTTCCATAGCAGAGGTACTCCATCCCTGTGATCATCTTTGTGGCCTCCTCTGTACTCACTCCAACAGTTCCACATCCTTATGTTGAGGGCCTCAGAACTGAATGCAGGACCCCAGGTAGGGTCTCATGAAAGTGGATAGTTTCCCTGAAAAAGTCTGCTCTCCTGAAATCCAGGGTACTGAGTTTGCTGACTACCCTCTTCACTGCCCTAAGAAGCTCAAATTCCACCATTTCTTTGTCACTGCAGCTCAGTTGTGCTTGAGCTTCACATTTCTCACATATCTCTCCTTGTTGGTGAGAATGAAGTCCAGAACAGCACCTCTCCTTGTTAGCTCCTCTGTCACATGGAGAAGGAGGTTGTCATCAATGAATTTCAGGAACCCTCTGCATTGCTTAAGCCCTGCTGGCTGTCCTTCCAACAGATAATGGGGTGGTTGAAGTTCTCCATGAGGACCAAGGTTTGTGAATGTGAAGCTGCTGCTGTCTGTAGAGTACCTTATCCCCTCACTCTTCCTGGTCTGGTGGCCTGTAGCAAACCCCCACAATAATGTCACCTGTCCCTGCTTTCCCTTTGGTCCTGACCCCGGAGTTCTTGGGTGGCTCCTCAGCTGAGGCTCATGGCTGAGCTCTGTGCACTCCATGGTCATCGGCATAGAGGGTGACAGTCCCTCCTCATGTCCCCTGCCTGTCCTTCCTGAAGAGCCTGTATCCTTCCGTTCCAACACTCCAGTCCCAGGACCCGTCCCACCATGTCTCCATGATGCCAGTGAGGTCACAGGCCTGCAGTTAGTTGTGTGTACATCTCTAACTCCTCCTGTTTTTTAATCCTCCTGCCCTATGTGCATTTTCATAGAGGCCTTTAAAATGAGATCCTGGTGAAGCAGATCAGTATACTGGCTGGAGTGGCAGGAATTCCTTTGTGCTGCTCTTCAGCTGCTCTTCTGCAGCTGACCTGTGATTGCTCTCCAGCCTCTTGGCATCTCCTGATGGGACTGGCATTGACTGAGAAGAATGGAATGGGTTGAGGTTCCCCTTTCCCATCAAATCTCAGCAATGTTCATGACAACATACACTTGCTTTTCATGCTTCCAGCACAACCTGCTCTTTCATGTTAGCATTTGAGATGTTCATATATGTGTATGGATGTATTTTAGCATTAGTTCTCTTTTTAATGAGTGATCAAATCCTACCTTCAGATATGCAGAGGAAGCATGCTGGATACTGCATACCTGCAAACATATTTTTGACCATTTAGAGATTCCTTTAGAAGTAGATTTTAAGTTGTCTTAAAACTGTTTGGGTTTGGGTATTTTTTCTGGTAAATTTTAGTTATTTATAGCACATAAAGTAAAAAATGTTTCTCCGCTATGGTCTTTCAGACAATATACTGGGTGAGTATGATATACTACAGCAGTTTTAATTACTGTGGGGTGCTGATCCATCCTTGGAATGGGAGTACAGGATTTTGTCATCACATGTATTAAAGGGAAAAAGACTGGGTGAAAATCACACCAGCCCTGGGAGAAATTTTTGTCCTTATTGAAGTCTGTGGCAGAGCTCCCACTGAATTCACTGAGGCAAGGATTTCACTCCATGTATTTAAACAACAAGAAAAGTATTACATGTGTTACTAATACTGCATGGATAGTTAAAAGCAGATAAATTTTCACTGTCTGTCTGTCTCTTCATTGTTTGTGCTGCAGATTGATTTTGATCCTCAAGTCCCCAGAGCAAGAAAGTTTTCACTTTGGGTGTCTGCTTGCACAGGCAGACTTACACGAGGGTATCCATGTGCCTGTCAGCGTCTCATTGAAATTTTCAGCTGTGAAATTGTTTGTGGGATCAACACTCCAAAGATGATAGTGCCAGAGTTGAAAGACAGAGTATATTCAGTAGCATAATTTTTCTTTGGAAACTCACTCCCACTTGACCCAGGGCTTGGCCACATCCAGAAGATTATGTAAGTTGCACCTCCCCATCCAGGTTTTGTGCTAAGCCCTTTTCCCAGCATTCAGTCTACTCTTAAGTTTTCCCTTCTCTGTCATGTAAAATGGTATCTCTGGGCAGGTGGAGATTTCTGCTTCAAAACACTTTACTTTTCCTTGCAGTCTAAGCCATGTAAAACACATTCACACCTTGTACACAGTAAGTTTCTGGTACCAGCTCAACTGCCTCCGTGTAAAACCAAGTCCCCTTATGCTCTACATAGACGTGCTGTGAGGGTTACCAAAAAAAGGCTGAACAAACAAACATTTCAAATATTACCCCATGGATTCCCATGTTAATTTTTATAATAATAGCTATTTTTCTGTATAAATTTCTTTATACAGTAACAGGGAATGTTCTAAACTAAGAAGTCCAAAGGAATTACTGGGTGTTGTTAACAAAGTATTTCACTTGTAGGATTCCAAGTACTGAGGCAGCCACTCATCTTCAAAATGAGTGCATTTCCAAGGTGCAATTATCCACAGCTCATGTACAACCCCTGTGTGCATCAAATTAAACCACTCTCTAATTCCCACATGCTGCTGAACATATCAATTTGAAATCCTTCATGTGCTGAGGCTGGCATTTAAGATAGCCAGTGTGGTTTTAAGTAGTAAATGATGATGATCTGCTAAGACTGCTATTGCTGTATCCATGGCATATGGAGGTAAACATGAGCTGAATTTAAAAAAAAACGTCATCTACAAACTGCATTTATACTCTATTGAGGTTTTTTCAGACTTGAGGAATGAAGAAAATATAGTACTGATAATGAAAGCTTCTGAAAATAAGGGCATGGCATGGAAAGGAACCTCCTGGTCTATCAAATCCAGTCTCTTTCTTCCACCAGCTGTCTTACACACGACTCAGTTCTTGCAGACTTCATATGAAATGTATTTGCTTTGAAGGATTTTTTCCTTCTGCTGTTTTTCTTGAAATGTTCAGATACAAATGTGTTTTTTTGGTGTGAGACAAGAAATCTTTACCCTCCTTGATAGTTGCATTTATGGAACATGAAATTCAATTTATTTTAAAACACAGCAAATAAAGTTAAATTAATTTCAATTACTTATCAATTAAAGGAAGTTCACACTTTTATAGCACTATTACAAAACCTACCTCCATCAGACAGAAAATATAATAATATTTATAATTTTAGTATACCTTTTCTGTCTGGATTTTAGGTGAGATTTGTGAAAAGCTTTCCTTCCCTATGTTTGATTGCAATATATTTTCTGCTTTATTAAGGGCTTCCATTTAATAGAAGCTATTGTTCTCTTAGTCAATGCATTAGTAAATTAGCATTAGTAAATTAAACTAATGATACTTAATCTGTGTAGAAAAAGTAGATCTATGTTTATTAGAAGTTGAGATTTTCACGTCTCACTACATCAAATTGTTGTTGATGCCTGCTGTGTCACTTTCTGGTTCTGAGAATGAATGGAATATTGTAATGCTATTATAGATACTATAAGACCACAGATTACAAATACTTTATATTTAATGAGACTCTTATTCATACATCTTAATCAGCACAATGCATCTTGTGTATATAAATATAGATATATGTATATATAATGTATATATATGTAAATATATAATATATCTTAAGTATATCTTAATCAGCAAAATAATCCTGAATATCTCTTTTCTCAAATAATGCTATTGGGAAGCTCCAAGAATCTGCCTTCATTTTTGTCTGGAAATGGCACAGAAAGATTTTTCTAGATATTTCATTAGACAAACTACATTGTCACTCACCTAATGTAAAAGGAGGGTTATTGAAAATGGAAATGACTGATTCTCCTTGCAATTTTCTTTGTTCCGTGGGATAATGGAACTGGAAAAGTAGGAGGAGCTAGAGAGTTACATACATTCAAATGGTCATAGCAGTTCATGGAAGTGAATAGTTTTCTTTCATGTGCTCTGTGTCAGGGTGATCTTTCAGATGAACAGGTCAGTGTGGTCTGAAATTGAGCATTTTCTGTTGATCTGAGCCCTGAAGTGTTTGCTTTGCCTAATTCTTATCATTCTCCATGTCTGTCCATCTCCACCCTCCTCCACTTCAGGAATTGCACAATGTGCAATACCTCCAAAAGGTCTTATCAGGAATCTTTTGTAGTGAGAATAGTCAAGTCCTAAAAGGCAGAAAAATAAGTCATTGACAAAATATAGCATTATCAAATTATGATATGCCTGTGGGAGCGCATATCCAGCAAAACAGAAATCAGAATTTAAATATGTGTTGAATATAAGCAAGTTTATAAGCTCAGGAGCTTTGAACTGGCTACCACGGGTAAACAGGAAAGAGGTGATTGCACAGACTTCATCATGGATTGTGCAACTGCATGGGGGATCTAAGGCACATGCTTTGGTTCTTCTCCCTCTCTGACTTCATCCTCAAATAGTGCATTTCATGCTTCCTTGGACCATTCTCCCCTGCAGTCACACATGCAGTTGCGGTGTCAACAGATATAGAGAAAAGCTGCTGTGAATTCTCAAAAATAGCAAAACTGAAAGTCAAGCCATGTACCAGGTCCTTTTAGTTAAAAAATGTGTGAAATAAAAAACAAAAGGGAAGGAAAAAGTTGGAACCAGATTGTTTCAGTGAGAAATACTGTTTTGAAGATTTTTGTTTTTCTTAATGGTCTTAGCATTTTGGGGACTTCCCCCTCCAAACCCCCTGAAAAAAACCAAACCAAAACATTAATTGGATCAATTTGGGAACAATTAATTTACTGAATCAATTCAGTTATTATAACTGAAAATCAGGCACAAGTATAAACATAATTTTTCTTTAAAATCTAGAACTTTGCAGGAACTTAAACAGATTGGGGATATTTTCTGCTAAATAAAATAAAAATATCATTATTAGGAATTTTTCCCAGCTTTAAATTTTCAATGAATAGTAATTAATAGCTCTGAACTTGTGACATTCTTTCAGAACTCTGTCCTGATCTGCCTTTCTCCTTGGCTTTGATGCTTAGAGTGAGACACAAAAATTTTGGTCCAAAATTATGATAATGTACGTAATACACTGAAACAGGTTTTGAAGTTACATAAAACTTTGCAACTTAATGGATTTTGAGGTTGCACAGACTTTCCATGTTTCTCCCTTAAGCGAATAAATGCTGCCTATTTTGCCCCTTAAATGCCGACTTCTCTATGAAAAAAAATATCTTTTTTCATTTTTTATTAAGCAGACCAATGTTTGATTTCTTTAACAGTGCCACATCAAACATAACATTTATCATATTATTTGCCTTAAAATAAGAACATTCACATAAATGCAATTCAAATCACAGAGCTGAAGACAGGCTACTTCTGATAAATTTATTTTCATTTACAGTTCTAATACCTAGCCAAAAACTCGAATGATACTTGGAGTTAATTGGAAATCTGACTTGCTAAATAAGGGGTAGAGCAGCACTGTGGTACCAATGGTTCTCTTAAAAGAAGTTCATTTCACAAGCCTTCCACCTTCATGAACTGAGTTGAAATTGTGTCTCAAAACCTTTATTTCACCCTAAATAGAAAAAAATCCTGTAGAACTAAAAGCAAGTGATACTTCACACCATGTAAAATGGCACCTGTCATATTCTATCAAACTAAAAACAATTTTGGAGTGTGCAGATCCATTTTCTATGTCTTTGTTTCCTGTTACTTCAGAATTGAGGAGGACTTCATGATGGGCGTCTCTTCAGTATTCCTGCTCTAGGAAAGTCTTACTGGATAAGAAATTCATAGTGCTTGTGACATACATATTTATTTGATTATTTTCTTCTTCCCTCATAGGACATGGTGCTGATGTATGCTACTTAGTCTGTATGCCCAGATGGACTGAGGCCACATTTCAAGAGTATTCTAAAAACTAATAAAACAGTGGTTTGAGAAAAGGGTCCTTGCAAACAAATGAATAGTAAAGATGTATTGGTAATTTTCAAGGGAAAAAACCCAACATTTTTACAGACAAACTTCACCAACAGGACTACAGAAAATAGGCTAAAGAGAAATTAGGCTAATACATGTGACTTCTCACCTAACCTTTCCTTGCAATCAATAAATAAGTCATAGCCATGGTAATTTTAGGAAGTGAATCACTGAAGATTGACAATATAATTGATCCAATGCTAAGGCAAAAGAAATGAAGATTGCTCAGTCTGCTCAACAGCACCTTAAAACTTGCAAGACTTTCCCTCAAGTAGTAAACACGCTGTAACTCTTTGCTCAATCACACTAGAAATTTCACATATCTAGAAATCTGAAATCCTGAATTTGTCTTGGAGGTTGCTATATTGCAAATGATTGTACATTATTACCATGCAATACTGTTAATTAATTAATGCATTCATTACCTTCCTGGGCCTTTTTAATCACTAACAATTTGCTATTATGGAGCTAAAACATAAATGTTGCCCTAAATAATTTACATATTGATATCATGACCCTGACATTATATATGTGGGCACTCTTTGTTCATGTGATTTAGTCTACAAATAGTAGATTTATTGGCCTATACTTATTCCAGGAGTCAGACTAATGAAAAAAGCTGCATTTAATCATGATATCAGGTCTAGGGGAGTTATTTTTCCTTTTCATGGAGTATTCTTAAAACTACATCTGAGATACAGTGTCCTGAGGCTCTGAAGTAGAAGAGAGGAACTGACAAACTGAAGAGTCTGGAGGAAAGCTGATAACAGGGTTGGGACTGTGAAGCATGTGATGTGTGATGTGGGACAGCTGTTTTTGTCCAGCCTTGGAAAAAGAGAACTACATAGTGGTCTTGTTGCTACCTCCAACTACCTCATGGATACATCTTTGAGGAAGTGGAGCTGCCCACATCCAGGGGTGAAACAGAGAAACACTGAGGGAGATGAAATGCAGCAAGATGCAGCTTTTGTAAACATTCTTTGGCTGTCTCTATTGGATGCTTTTCAATCCCTGTAATGTCACAGAAATATCTCTGTATTCTGAAACTATTTTTAAAACATTTCAGAACACAGAGGTATGACTTGGAAATACCTTCTAAACTTAAATAGCAGTAACTCCAATATTACTAACAGCATTATCATTCATGTCAGTGCTTTTTAACCAAAATATCCAGAGTAGTGTATTTATAGTGTACCTATTAAAATCCTAAATCCCTCAGGAATTAAATGTTCTTAACTGCCAGTTCCATGTAGCCATGATAAGTAACTGCCTGCCACAGAAATGGATTCTGGAAGAGGAGATCATTTGGTTTTGGCCCTTTCCAGTTGCCTGTCCTTTTGGAAAGGGGGAACCAAGGTGTTGTCACTCTTTTGTCTGTGTATTTCCTTCCCACCTGAGATGAAAGGAATGAACATGCACTGAACCTGCCCATGTGTAATGCTAAGAAACAGGCACTGGGGAAAAAACAAAACTGAAATCCAGTTAGGTCTGTCATGGTTTTATGCATCAGCACATATCTGAGCCATGAAACTGTACTGGGCAGAGCCACCACTGTGTCACCACCTGTCACAAGAAATTAAAGGGAACCTATTCTTTGGAAGTAGAAGGATTTCAGTACCAGTTATTTATAGAGTATGATGGTCTTGCAGTTAATAGCAATCATCACAGTGGCAGCTCTGACAACTGAAAAATGGGCATGATAATAATGAGATAATAATGAGATTTTGATAAATTTGTACTAGTTCCTGGTGACACTAAGACCATTATCTGGGAGTGGAACATTAGTGATTTCTTTTCTGTACTTAGTCAGGAGTGCGTTTAAACTCTTGTTGATGAGTTTATGCTTGCTGACTTGCTTATCTCACTTTTATGGCTAAAGTTTATAATTCCCTCTGTGATTTTTTTTTTTCTCTTCTTAGTTTTATCATCCAGTGGAGAATGAGGTGAGATGAGTAGTTGTGATGTCTAGCTCATGATAGACAATGGAATTACCCTAGATACAATGGTTCACATTCAGTTCTATTGAAAACATTCCCAGCACTATCTCCCGTTACTTCCTCTCAGTTATATGGATGTGGAGATGCCCAGGCAGAGTCAATACTGTAGATGCAAGCGCAGTGTAGTAGATTTTTAGCTGAAAATAATTTTGACAAATAGCCCAGTGGTTTTTCTCAACTGCAAGGCCTGTGAAGTATTTGTGCAGGGAGCAGGAGCCTTATCAGCAGTGCTGACTCCAGTGCCGTTTATCAGGATTGCGCATGTAGGTTAAAGCTGGGTCTGTGAGTGAACGAGCGCGAGCCTGAAACCAGGGACTGCCTGCACCTCCTGTTTACCCCAGCCCTTATCACAGAGGTTATAAAGAAGCTGTTCCACCTGAACTCACTCAGATTATAAAGAAGCAGCAAGAAATACTACCTAGCTTTAATTGCTAAGGTGCCAGATACCTGAACTTTGCACATAACAAATCTCTGTTGGCTGCAACCTTTGCACGGCACAATAAATATGTCTGCTGCGTGGCACTGAGCTCAGGGAGTTAGTAACAGAAAGACATTGCTTGAAATTAGTCATGTAAAATAACACTTAAATGCAGAAGGAAGCACTGCTCTACAGAAAATATATGGTCTAATTTGTTGAATAAAGAAATTAATAGAGGAAAAAAGTCTTTGTATTTCAGTACTGTTAATTAATAGAAGCTTTATAGCAGTGTTTGAATTTTACTCAGGCATGAAAGTCAAATGTAAATAAATAAAAAAAGGACCTTTTGCCCAGAAAAAACACTTAATGTGTGCCAGCTCTAATGCTGGACTGATACCCTTTTTGGAAAACTAAAAAGGGTAAATAATGAATTGATAAACAAATAAATAATTCAAATTGTATTTTATCTGCTTTCAACTTATTTTTTTTTTTACCCTGGGGAAGAGCAAAGAAAATTCATGTGATATTTCAATAAATGTCACCTTTTCATTTTTCAGTCAAGTAAACAGACCTAATTTTATAGTTGTAAGAGTTGGAATTTTAAAGAGAGCTGCCCTGGGAAGACAATTCTTTAAGGCATCCAGGCAGCATAAGTAAGTGGGATTGCTTGAAGTAGTGGCATAAATGTAAAACATAAACTGGTGTTTCCATTAGGTGCCTTTATGTATCACAAGATTCTTAAATGCTTTTGTAAACTGGCTGTAGCCATTGCTCTCTTTTCTTCGGGTTTTATTGTTTTAGATTGGAAAAACTAAGTGCAAGCTATTAGCAAAACATTATTCTTTAAAACAAAAAAAAAAAACCAAAAACCCAGGTGTAAATTTCAGAAATATTCACGTTGTTAATTCCCAGTGTTCAAACTTATCTGTTTGTTTTTCACATTCATGTTTTACAGGCAGATTGTGTTGAATACTATTTATGGAAGTGCACTGGATTTGCCCAAAGCCTGAATTTCATCCATTTGCTCTCAAAGGGCAAGGAAAAAAAACACCTTTGGGTATATGATATTGAATGCAGTTAGGATTTTAAGCAACAGAGCTCATTAGAGTTGTTTATATAAATGTTATCTGGGCACCTACAGTTTTGTGAGTGCTTGTTATTTTAGTGAAAACTTAATTTGGTGCCAAAATGCTTTATGTTCCCTGCAGCATCACTGTCCTGGCTTCTCTGTTCAGGCTGTTTATGATTTCCAAACAAGGCATTTCAACCTCAGCTTCTCTGGGAGGTCAGTTCAACCAGTGGTCTCCCGGCACCTCTAACACACATGGACAGCATTTATTTCAACACAAAGTACAGCAGTCACAGACAGTTTCATCCAAGAGTACAGCTGGAGGAAGCATCAGACTTGTGTATAACAGTCTAGAGAGTTAAACCAACTGTCCAGGAAATGGGAGTTAGAATTTCCAGACTCTCCTCAGTCCATACATGTTCTATCTGACTTTTCTCAGCTTCCAGGTGACTGCTCAGCCCCTTAGCTGTTAGGCAAACATGTAATGCAAACCAGCTACCACTTCTCTTACTCAATAATTTAGAAAATTAATCTGAAGAAAACTTTATTTTTATTCAGATATTAGGTCTGTGTAGCTCAGCCCTGCATTGTATGCTGTGTCAAAATTCTTACCTAGATAAGCAGTTGGGCAAGCAAAGAATACCAGGCTAAACTTTGTTTCCTACAAAGGTAGGTAGCATTGACAAAAGAAGGCTATCTTTTGCCCCCGTCTTTTCCATTTCTAAGGAAGTATTATTAATAGTGATAGCATGCTGATTCTTTAAATTGACCTTAGCTTAAAATACTAATTTTCATACTTAATCTTACTTGTTCTTTAGTGGAGAAGACACTGTACCCCTTTTACTTTTCTAAGTGTGCAAAATAAAAGCAAAGAAATTAAAGAGAAACAACCAAAATAAATAGGGAAAAAACCAACAAACCAAAACAAAACAAAACTAAACCAAACTAACAAAAAATAACACAAAAGAAAATAAGAGGAAACAAAATGGCCAAACCATGAATAACTAAACTTCCGCAGTGACAGCTGCCAATGTTTCAGGGGTAAAAGGACAAGACACTTATTGTAACTATTATTCTGGCTATCTCTATTATGAGGAAGCAATAGGGGAATGAGAAATGGATTGTGATGCAGGTAGATACTCTAAAAAGGAATAAATCACTTCAGATGATCTGAAGATGCAACTACATTCACTTCTTAATCTGGAGCAGCACATGCTCCTAAAGAAAACCCCCCCTTACTCTGCTTTGATTCACATCAGAACTGTCTTGGGGTGCACAAACTGGATTCCTTTGAAATGAGATTAAAGCAGGAGTGCACTTTAAGGCCTCCAGTCCTTGCACTGTCTGTGGGACCAGATAAAAACTGGTCTGAAGTCTGCAAATGTGCCTGCTTATGGCTGCTGAGTCCCCAGCATGGGCGGTTCTGCTCTGCATGGTCACTGCTTTGGGTATGCAGCACTTGCAGGTGAAGGAGTAGAATGATAAATGCCCAGGAAGAAAGTACATCTTCCTAATGTCTATAATTGAATCTCAAAAGATTTGTCACATCAGTGTCCAAGAACAGGAGGCTGAATAGGATCAGTTAATCTCAGGACTTTTTCTACTTTTGTGTTAGGCACCACACAAGCCCGCTCCTTATTGTCAGTGTGTGACAAATCCAAGGTTCAGTTCCAAAAGAGTAACATTTTGAAAGATTAATATGAATTTCTTTCTATCCTTAGTATTTGTTGTGCCCTCACATATTTTTTTTTCCTGTTAGGAATGTGGTGACCATTTTTTACCACTTATGCAGTTTTTAGGAGTAGTAGATATAAAGTGCAGATAGAGCATAAGAATTGTAATCAAATTGTGGTCCACCTAAGAAATCCCTGAGCAAAATATATTTATTAAAACAAAAAAACTAAATATTTGTGTTCAGCTTTTATTTCTGATAAAGACTCAATATATACTGGCTTCAGAAGTTATTTCATGTCAGCTAAGCTGATCTTGCTGTTGACATATATATGCTTAACCCTATGGAGATGTGAACTTAACCTGACATTGAGTTGCATTTGCTGCAAGCTGGGAATGAGCACAGGGAGAATTACTCTGGTAACTTGACTTTTCAACCAAACCCTCATTCTAGTCCTAGTGGATAAGCATTCAGTCATATGTGAAAACCTTACAGCCATGTACATTGCATATTATTTCTTTGAGATAATAGGGATTTATATGCTTTATGATTCACTATAGAGCAGTGGGAATGGTTCATGACCTAAGCTATATTAGGCTGCAAACCCCAAGATTTTGAATCATGAGAACTAGTTCTGCAATTTATATTTAACAGACAAAACTTCCTTTACACCTCTTTGTAGATAGAATTGTGTGGTACTCACTGGCACTCATAGAAACAAATGGTTAATGGTGAGGATAGCAAAATAACCTTTGTAGAAACAGTGGTCACCAAATAAATGTTTAACTAAAATAAATTTGCCCTAGATTTCTTTGGCAAAATAACCAGGACGCTGAAAAACACACAGAAGTTTTCCCAGTGCCTTTCATTCCCTTTTCATGGAAAACAATTGTTTAAAATTCAAGAAAAAGTGTTCCAGTCTCAAAACAATTTGCTTTCTATTAGTATGTTTTCATGAGAAATTCTTGTTAAGTCTGCAGAGAATTTTCTAGGAAAAGTTTTCTGTCTTTAGAAAGTATTTAAAAACTCATCAAAAACAAGGTGAATTTCAGTTTAAAAGAGACGAGTTCAGTGTTTTGCTTCAGGCTTTTGAGTGGGTTTTTTAATTTTGGTTTCATTTTGTGGTTTTGCTCTTTTTTTTTGGTGATGCATCTTTAAATATTTCTGGCTTCTGCATAGTGTTGTAAAGGAGCAGAAATGCAAATCCACCACTGGGAGGGTCCATGGCAACATGGCACATAACTGCTTTACGCAGAGGATTCTAGGAGAGCTGTTATCCCAATAGACCCTGAGTGTAACTTTGGGCCAAAAACTGTATTTCAGTAGCCTTTACCTGCTGTCACCTATTTGGTTTGAGAGGCTCAATCTGAGCATTTTCTGTGCCAACCCTTGTCCAAGTCAGAGATCTGTTAGTGTGCTGATAATACAAAAATGGAGAAACTGGGAGTTTTTTGGCTTAATCTCTTCCCTTAGCAGATTTTTTTTTAATGGCTAAGTAGTGAAATCTTACAGGCCTGAAAGGTTCATGAAGGCCCGTACTAAGGCGAGCTGTATTGCTCTCTGTGAACAAAAACTCAAAGGATAAAATCCTGGCTCTCTCGTAGTTGATGGCAAAACTCCCATTGACTTCAATGGGGATAGGATTTCTTCCAAAGTGCATGGAGTATTCCCAGGTCCAAATGTAAGCACACCAGCTTATTAATAAATGCACAATAACACAGCAAGCCAAAGGCAGTATAAATACCTCAATGGAGTGTGATTCAGTTTAAATGCCAATAACAGACTTACTTCTGGAATCTGTGAGGGATCCAGATGCCACAGCTAAGATCTCTCACGTTCAAACATCTGGATTCACTGATTGCTATTCAAAAGGAAATAATTAATAAAGAAAAAGTGGCAGAGTGGTGCTATATATCTAATGGCACAGGACTTTATGGTGATTATGAGCTTTTTTCTAATGTTTAAGTAAGTGAGAACTGGATTCCTTTTCTGCAGTCCTTACTCTACCTTTTTCCAAGAGAAAGTGAAAAATAACAGCTGAAGTTAACACAGTGCATATGAAAATGTCAAAAAGTTTTAAAATTGCAGTTGAAAAATACAAGAGAATATGAGCATTTTAATTAATATATTTTCCATAGTATAGCTATCTCTACAAAATAGCTGTCATTTATATCTATGTTTGAGTTAGAGATGAGTATCCCACTACTAACTGCTTTATACCAAAAGAAAAAACCCAAATCATATATGGTCTGGGGACATCTTTCCTGTATGGAGTTAACTGAGGCTTAGGGCAGTGGTCTGTTCATTTTCTATCTGCTTCAAAGGAGCACATTTGCTAATTAATTTGATTCAAATAAGAAAATTGTCTTATACAATAGTGAAATTTGCATGTTAATTTTCAATGTCTCTTATCAAAGAAAAGTCTTGAAATTGTTCTTTCTGCCTGTAAGTGCCGCAGAAAAGATATTTCATGCCTGAGAGAGAGAGGTAGGGACCAAGAGGGAGAAGTCTTTTACATAAGCTGTTTTTTCTGTTTTTTTCAATCCTATCTTTGGAGACTGGTGACCCTAACCAGGGGATGCAGCAACAACCTTTAACAGTGGTCTGATAAGCCTGTGAGGTAATCACCTTTTGTCTAATAATTTCCACCACCATCCTGTAATGAAAGCATTTGCAAGGCAGGCAGCTAGTCAGTAAAAAATTTTCTTTGCACTCCTTGCTACATGGTTTTTAGTTTAGGAAAACTATTTTTACCAGCTTGTATAATCATATGAAATGTATCATACTAAGACTGAAATTCTTACATGTTCTTGTGACACAGGCCTTCAAGCAGAGCTCATTTTTATACTGCAGGTATCAAACACAAGCAAATGCTGACTTCCTCTCAGTTGTAATTTATGTTGAGTGGAGAACATCACACATGAGCTCTGTAGTTTTTTACAGTGAGTTTTATATTTAGTTTCTTCTTTTTGAATGCCTTTGTTATCTGTTAGGTTAAAAAGTTTATGCTGTGTTTACTTTGATCTTTCTTCATTTTATCCCATGTACTTTGCTCCTTGAGCCCTTCCTCAGACTGAGCTCAGCTTGGCATATATTCTGTGTGGCAAGGCTGCAGAGCATGGAGATGATCTTGAACTCAGGGATCGTGGTTCTGTTCTCAGGCAGGGCCAGCCCAGGCAGAGCTCAGGGCACCTTTGCTGCCAGTCAATCACCCAGCTTCTAAGGTGGGCTTTGCTGCTTTGTTGGCATGACTGACAACAATCTAAAATTACCCCTCCCTCTATTTTACTGTTAAAATCCAGAATTGGTACTTGGATGGTAGCAAGACACTAGGAAATTAAAATCTTAGCAGATTTACTGCTAATGAAGCTGCAATAATTTATGTTGTGTCTTTCTTTAATGTCTGTAACTGCAGAAATACATTGAGCTAAATTGAATGCAGATTCAAAGACAAAGCATTTTTGATGACACTGCTTGCTTTCTCCGAGATATTCCATGCAAGCAGCTGCTGCTCTGGCCACGAAGCAATTGCTCTAAGCCTGTGCCTCTCTCCAGGGTTTCACATGAACTCCCAGTCAACACAGGACACACATTTCACATGCAGTGAAATGGTATTTCAGGAGTTATTACCTTTAAGCAATTTCATGTACTTGAGGAAATTTCACCATTGTGGCTAAGAACTCTGAAAACTAATTTACTCCACAGGTTTTCAAATACATTAGTGAACAAAAAGCATCTCACTAGTGCCTTTTAAAATGCACCCCAAAAAAAGAATTAAATGTATCACTGAACATCCAAACATTTGGCCAAAGAAAGCCAAAAGTTTTTTAAAAGGTGGGGTTTTTTTTAATTTTAATTTTTTAAAAATGTTAAGCTTCTAAGTCTGTAATAAGTATTGGAAGCTGATTTTCATTCAATCAACTTTGTCATCAACTTTTTAAAATTTAATGGAGGCTTGATTCTGAAAAAAATCTCTGTAGTGCTTATTTTAATTGGTTACCTATGCACTCATATTTAGAGCAGTTAGCAGCCTCGTTTTAGTTAGTACAATCTTTCAAAATCCTTCCCATCATTACCTTTTATGAGTTTGTCTATGTTTATATCAGATATATGACTTAAGAATATCTGTCTGTGTCCATGACATAATGAGTTTTTCACAGTTTAATTTATACCTGTGTTAATGAAGAACAATGTACATGTTTTCCCCCCAAATCATCTGAATATCATTTCTTGGTCGACATAGGCAGCCAGCTATATGCCAATAGAAAATAAATCTTTATTAAGAATAATTATCATGATAATGGCAGCATAATAGAGTAATACACACACACACAATCCTGCAAATGTGAGAGTAGTCACTAGTTTCTACCAGTAAAGTGTCAACATTAATTTGCAACATTTAGTACTTTATTAAGCTCTTTGCATTGCCACCACATTCCCCAAATTATAACCAGAAAGATAAATTAAAGTTTTGTGGGAGTTTTGTGAATTCCGTTGTCATTGAACAGTTAATTGAAATGCCTTCTATTCCTTATAATTCTTTTCTTGTCACAAAATGGTATGTATTGTCAGGTGTATCCTAATAAGCAGTGATCCAGAAAATTCGTTTTTTAATAAAATTTCTTAAAAATGAAAAATACCACTGAAGGGAAGAAAAAATTATGAGCACTTTGAAAGAAAGGGTGGCAAGGTGTGACTGTCAGCAGAGGTGGCTAAACCTTCCTGCTGAAGGGAGCTGGGACAATCCATGGGAATGAATCTCTTTAAATCCTGTTCACCACTTGCTCCAGACCTTATTAAATAGTTCAAAGGAAATTATTTTAAATATTATTCCTCTTCATTAATTAATAATAAGTAATGTTTAATAAACACAGTGTTTCATGCAGGCAGTGTTCTTGGGAGCAGGCTGCCTGACTGGTTTATTAGATAATTTAGAAGAATAACATTGTCACATTTAACTAGATACCTTATTGAAAACGGCTGTTTTCTACCAGTTTCTGTCACTGTAGGATAATGGGTCTATTTTAATATTGTTTTGCATTATAAAAGCATTTCTTTTTGTTGGACATGCGATGAAACCAATTTCTTTCATGAAGGCAAAATTTGATTAAAGAGTTTGAGGGAAAGGAAAAACATGTCCAATTGTGGAACAGTTTGTCTGACATAAGTCCTAGATTTGTTGCTATGATTGTGTGCATTTATTATATATAACTGGTAGCCTTATCTACATCACTAATTGCAGAAACTATGGAATCTATATGTAAAGATATAATAATCCTTAGGCACCTGATTTGTATTGATAAGCAGTTCTTGGTGCCTTTGAAATTATTTCTTTTTGTCTTCCTCTGTGGTTGTGCATTCCCTGACATAATCATGAATCTAATAATGAAACATAAAAAGTGCAATACTGGACTTGAGTATTTCAATGTTATGAAATTTATTAATGTCTGTTTTTCTCCATTGTTGTCAGCCATAGATATCCACAGTTTGTATTTTAGAAGCATTCCTGAAATCTTTGGTGTAGGTTCTTAGTAGGACTTTTTTTGTCTTTTTATTTTTCTAAAAACCCATCAGTGTTTGAGGAAAAATACCATCTGATGTTGCAATGAGTGGCTTCACCTTTCAGGGTAATGTTTAACCGTAGGTGTAAATGTGCACAAACAGAAAAGCTTTTCTGTAAGAACTCTGTAGTTTTAGTCTAAGAAGCAGAGAATGTGTATTTTCATCATTCTCTTAATTATTTCTGCTTAGCTAAGTTCTGCAGCATTTCTGAAGAAAAAAATAAATTGGAAACGACTATCAAAATCCTTAGGATTATAGTCCTGCTTCCTGTCTCAAGCAACTGTGTTTTCTTCTGCTGGTCATAAATGTATTAAACTAGGCTCTAAAAATGTTTAGGTTTGGTTCCTTAAATGCCACTGTTTTTCTGCAAAGGCTCATAAACTAATGCATAATTTCCAGTCTTTGGCCTTGATGTACCATTGTCTGCTTTATTTTATGCCTGTAAAACCACCATCCTTAAGCTTATATGGCTCCTTTCTCTTTCTGTCAATTTACAGGGATCAGTAATCACCCTCTTAAACTTTTCTAGGATAGATGTGTCAGGCTGCTTTCTCTCTTCTTAGAGAAAGACGTTTTGCTTCCATATTGATTTGCATATGATTTCCATTCCCATCTAGTTTGAATTCATATTTGCTGAATATAAAGAACAAGAAGTGCTTATAGTGTTCTGCATGAAATCCCAGAAGTATCAGGGAAAATAAACAGTAATTATGATTATATTGTAGTGCATAATAATACCACCAGTACAATACTTTCATTTCCTCTTATCTGCTCCTAAATGAATGACTGTTCCCTTTTTACTACAGAAACTGATTCCTAATATTTGAATTAGGTTAATTTAGTTCCTTCCTGAGCCACTTTCTGATCTCTTCCATGTTGACTATATCCTAGATCACAGAGAGATGTGATAGGATTCAGTCTCAGTTTTAGGTTTGCTCTTTGGCTGGGTTGCTTTCCATCTCTGATGGCAATGTCATTGTGAAGTACCTCTCTTTATCACTAGAAAGCATCACAGCAGTTCTGCCACTGTGTGTGCCCCAAGCTCTGATAGAGAGTTGAGTTTAATGCCAATTTAATTTTCAGACCAAGCTTAACAGTAGCTTTCTGTCAACTACTTTCTTCCTATCCTTCCTTTGCTGTTTTTTTTCTTGCGGCGTTCATACATTCCCTCTGGAGTTTTGACACAACTCCCTCCACCTTCCAAGACAGAATTTTTTGCCTCTCCTTTTCTTAGTCATTGTTAATATTGTATTATATATTTTTATATTTAAATATTTATATTCTGTTGAAATATTTTAACAGTATTTTCTGACATTTTTGATATGATTTATTCAGTTAGGCTGGGAGTTCTTAATTTCAAGTTTTATCCTCTTGTTTATTATGGAAATTCTGGAATAGTATTGCTGTAAAGAAATTACATTCTATTTCCATGTGCTGAAGATCAGTCTCTTAATTTGATTTTTTTTCCCTAAGAATATTCTATTTTCATAAATGCTCATTGTTGGCTGACATTGTTGGCTCTGATTCCTAGAAATTCATAATCTAGCTATTTTCCTTCCCTTTTCAAGGTTTTATTCTCATTTGAAATTAAAATTCTCTGCAATTGCACTGGAAGAATTACTGGAAATAACACTTTCTTGACTGTTTTCCCTAAACTAAACTAAATAGAACTGCTTTAGTATGAAACCAGCAGAATCATTGCTTTCCACTTACCTAAAAATTAATAGAAAGTTTTTCAGGTTTCCTCAATTTGTATCTCATATCCTTACTTTGGTTTAGCATTGCATATTTTTGTTCACTGCCTACACTTTGATGACAAAATATTGTCATTGACAAAATTTGATGGCTTATTGACTAATTCTAGGTAAGCTGCTTCCCAGGATTTTAGATCCAGCCTCTCCCAGATTTGAGAGGAATTGCAGCATTTCTCCTCCCTGCTTTTCTTTGGTCCTTGGGTGATGGCATTCCATTGCAATTCTCTGTATGTTATCTTCATGTATCCTTGGACTCTCCTCTCCCAGGCTACACCTACACTGGGAAACTAAACAAAACCCTTACTTTTTTTGACCCTTACTTTTTCTCATAGCTAAATACAGAATCAACAGCAGGGTTTAGTACCCAGGCACTATTTCAGACTTCTCTCCTGTCAGGAATCATTCCCAGTACACATCATGCATGTAAGCATTTCATGTCAATGAGAGGATTTAAATTGATGGACATGGATTGTGCTATGACCCTTTGACTCTGACCCAGAAAATTATCCTTGGCCCATTTTATGTGTGAGCTCATTTTTTAGGTACAAACAAACCCAACTGTCCTCATCAACCTTTCCCCCTGTTACTAGTATAATTTCTTGTTTTTGCCAGACACTTTCTGTTTGTGTCTTTAATATTGTCCACTACAGCAAATCTGTTTGTCAAAACAGTCTTTCTGTAGCAAAGGGTGTCTGAATTTCTCTTCCTGCAAGTTACTATCTGCATTTCTGGGCATCTTTAGGCGTGTGAGTATTTGAACATCATATTCACTCTCCTAAATTCTGTGTTCCATCCCTAATTGCACACCATCTTTCCACTTTTCTAATATTTTTCCTCTTATATTCTGCTTTTTCAAATATGTACCTTCATCCAAGTAGTCATCCAGAGATAATACACCTCCTAGCTTTCTGGACCCACTCTCTCCTGACCATCATCACCTTCTCTCTATGGACCCAAACTTTAAAGAAATAGGAGGAAAATCCCATCCAAAGTAACCTGTTTGTAGACTATTTGACTGCTGACCATTTGGTGTTTCAATCTAATCCTACTTCTGTGCTTTGGTTGAGTTGGATGTCCATCAGCAGTCATTAAAGGCTGAAAATTTCCCGCACTGGTTGACCTAAGAGCTGGTAAGCCCATATGTAAATTCACCTCAGAATAATATTTTTACCAAAGTGTAAAGTCATGGGAAAATTTAAAGCACTTTCCCAACATAAATCTCAGGTAACTGAAATTCAACATTAGGCTTGATATTAATCCCATGAAACTGAATAATAAAAAGGCTAACTAGAAATTTTAAGTACAACTTCAATTTCAAAGACTTGGAGAAGTTTAACATTCTCATATTTACCTCCTTTAAACTCTATCATCCATCAACAAGTAACTTCTTTCTACCCTCTATGTTCTCCCTCAATTCTACACTTTTGAGTGCATCAGGAATTACTCCACTTAAGCACAGAAGAACAAATGTCTACCTATGTAAGCCTGTTAAGTGAAAATTCTATGTGAGGATGCAGCTAAATCTTTTAAATTTATTTTCCAGCCCCACTAGAATCAGGCCTTATGAATTACTATTTAGACTGAAAGATGGATTTTTATCGAATATAAAGTTGACTTACAGAAACAGCTACACTCTTTCCACAGCAATGTAAGGTGATTCTGAGAGGTATGCTGGAAACTACTAGAAGGAGCTATAGAATTACCTTGCTCTGAAGGGAGATTCATAGTTCATGTGCTTAAGCATGACAGTTTGGACCATTTCAATACTGTTATCTGGGATGTAGGTGTGTACAGGTAATAGAAATATTTACATTTGTACTCTGTGGAGATCTAAATGTTTAATCAAATGGGTACCTAATGCTATCTGAGCTTCCTTGTGTTCCTCAGCAATGTCAGCTATTTTATAAACAAGTGGTTCTTAAACTTTTGATGTGGCAGCTGGAAACCAGTCAAGATCCTCTAGGATATTAATTTATTTAAGGTCTTCAAGTTTGCAAATACATAAATTATATCCTTTCTGTATTCTTGCATTGTTGTATCCACCTGCTTCAGTATCTTTAGGTTGTATTCAGATCACCAGCTCAGTCAAGAGAAGTCTTCTTTTATGTCTTTATAAAACGCTACTTCACAGTCCAACCAGAACAGGACTTCCAGGAGGTAAGCAAAACCAGAAGGTACATTGATAAAGATATTTAAACCTGAGATCTCAAAAGCTACCTATGGGTCATACTTATTCTTCAGTTTTGTTTAATTAGATTAGGTTTTACATTCAGATATATTGCCAACTTCCTGGTTCATTGAATGCAAGATTGAAGGCTTGTGTATCTATTATACTTTCATCCATGGTGGATTGTCTTGTTTGAGCTTCAGCTGCTAGCTGAGATGGCTGCAAATCTTCTGTAAAATTCATATATTGTTTCCAGCCACCATACAAGTGTCCTTGATAGCCAAGGAGCTAAAAATACATTTGGCTGGCCCTGTGTCAGGAATGGATTTCACACACAGGCACCTTCCAAATGTCTTCAGTACTACAAGAAGAGTAGACCCTCAGTGCTTCTAATTGGTTTGTGTGTCTTTATCTTAGTTCTTCTTATCTCTTCTTCAAACCACACAATTAGAGCCTCTTCAGTCTCTCTCAGATAAGAGGTGGTATGGCTCTGACCTGTGTTTCTGTGATCCTTCTTAGCTTCCAGCACATGTTCATTGAACTGGAACCACTGGAACCGAAAAATAGCTCCGTTTGCTTTCTATTATTTTTATTGTTGCTGCTGAGAACATATCATTGCTCGCATTACCACAGTACTGATATAATATTTTAACACTGTTCTCCATTTTCTTGCTTCATTATGTTACTTTTCTTTTTATACACCTCTACACATTGATCACAATCCTGCTCGCAACTATATGCATGTTCTCTGCCCACCAAATCCTTACTGTTATGGTGGAATTCATCTTACCTGAATTTAACATCTGAATATTGGAGGCCTGAAGTCTACTCCACACTAGGAAACAAGGCACACATGTTGCATCACGAGCTTGGGAAATGGGCAGAGGGATGTTTCAGGAAGCCCCACAATAAAGCACTCTGAGGTTATGCGTGGTTTAATGCCACAAAAGTGAGCACTTTAAGGAGCTGAAGAGGTGTATGATAAGAATCTGCTAGGTTGTCCTAGCAGAGGAATTCCGGAGAGGATAATGGATTACAAGGGCTTAGTGAACAGGGAAATGAGGAGATTTCAGCACTGTAGCACTAAAGCAAGACTTAGCAAAATTCTACCTATTAGGAAGAAGTAAAGATAACAATGAGATAGTGTGTGGTATGGGTAATGTGCTGAAACAGAAAATAGGAAGAAGAAATGGAAGAACAACATTAGAAAATAAAATTCTTTAGGTGCAATTGTGGCAAAGAAAAATTAAACAGAGGTACTGGATACAAGGGGAAAAATGGTAAAAGATCAAGAAATAGAAAGCAAAATGTGGGGCAGTCAACAGAGAAATAAATGCTGAGAGCATCAGATGATAACAAAGAGGCAACTTCAGAATAGAGCCCAGTCCTCCTGTGAGATAGATTAACATAACTCCATCATGGTCAACCAATTCATTCGTGCAGATAAAGTGACCCTTACTGTTACATGGTCTCTTTCATTAAAATATGCCATAATTGGCATGCTGATATGTTGGAAGTATATGCCAAAAAGTCTGAATAAGAAATCCTCACTCTTGCCAACCAAATAAATAGTTAGATATTTTATTTACCTTGACTAAGCATGTTTGCAAAGAACTTTAAAAAAAATTAACTTCTGAAAGTTTTCTTTCTGTTACTAAATAACATCTGAACTGAATACTATTTGAACAACAGGATGTTCCCAATTTTTTTTTCTGAGCTCCAGCTGCTATTGAAAGATAAACCTTAACCTATCTTCACAGTTTATACCTTATCTTAGTGTTAAATGAGGTTTGGTTTCATTTGAGTGATCAGCATAATGAATCACTACACTGCTAATAGCAGAGACAATTGGACAGTCATGCACTAACATGAGACAAAATGCTCCATCTTCACTGAAATCTTTGAATAAAGAAGTTTTATCTTAAGTGGCAGCTGTCTTCAACTCACTATTATCCTGAGAGGCATGTTTTCCACAGATGTCATGGGCTGATTTTTAAAGCTGCAGACCCCAAAGCAGAAGCTCTGTACAGAACCCTGTTACGATGTCAGTCTAGCCCTGGGACATCATCCAATGGGTAGGCAGGGCCAGCAAAGGGTAGCATGCTTATTTCCAGCACCATTCTTTCTGACTCTGTGGTGGAGTTAAAAAAAACAGATTTTACTGAGAAAAATGTAGTGATATTGGAAATAATTTTTAACCAAATCTTTAGATTTGGAACCCCCTTGATTTATCAGAAGTCTGTATTAATCAATGTATAGAAGTTTGTATCTGTAGACAAGTAAGGAAATAACCGTTCCACATGTAAGATATTTACAGTAGAACTCCTATTTGTGGTGTGAAATAATAGAGACAATTTATTATACTGAATAAATACACCTCTCTCATGCTGATTTATATTCCATCAAGGTTATAATTCATCAAAACTGAACTTCCTTTGCAAACATATAACTGTTATTAATATGACTTTTAGGAGACACATTTCCTTCTTGAGAAATACAATAACAACAAAAAAAGTCTTATCCTAGTTAGAAGACTGATAATTTTTTTGAAGTCCAAACTGATAATAATAGAATCATAGAAACACATAATCAAGGAAAATAAAATAAAATAAAGTAAAATAAATTAAATAAAATGAATAAAAATTCATGAAGTACAGCAAATGCTTTACTTACAAAAATACATTGAAATACATTGCAAAAGTTTAGATTTTACAGCATATTTTAGATGTCTTGTTCCTGTGATAGGGAAATACGTAGTATTTTTATGCACCACAATATTGTCCATATATTGTCCCATACAAGTAAGAATACAATTATTTCATTCAATAAAATTACCTTAGTATTAAAATATATTAAAATCTATTTAAAATATTGTATTAATTTATGTTAGTTTTATGTTCATCTAGGGTGGTGTATTGAGTTTAGAAAGGAACTCAGAGGGTAAAAAATTCTTTCTTTTCAGATGCCTTCTAAAAATGAAGGATTTTGGATACCATCAGTAGTTTGTGCTGTTTAACCAGTAAAATACTCAGGTGTATGGGTAAGCTGAAGATATTTCAATGATGCAAGCCATGTTTAGAGATAAAAGGCAGGGATTTTTTCAAATCTCTGTGACTCTTGGCCTGTCCTAGAATGTAAAATCACAACCACTACAATAATGTTTCTAATTTTGAAAGCATTTTTACCCAGGAAAGGGAGCTGAACCCACTGTTTATTAAGGCTACATTTTCAAAGGTGACCAGAAAGTGAAAAACCTTTGATGTCAGCACCAATCAGATGCAGAACATGTCCCCCTTCTTTCTAACTTCTCAGAGCCTCCGGCCCAACAGGCGCAGTTCATCGTCCAGGAATGAGAATTATAACCTGGTGAATATAGAGATTAAAGTTCAGTCCCCACCTGACAGCCATATCTGCTGTCGTCACCCTTGTGGCTTCACGTGTTTTGTTTTCATTTCTGGTATCATGCAAAAGCACTGACTCATTATTTTTCTTCCTTGTATTTCATCTGCACCTTAGTAAAGGAAAAAATTATGTACAGAGACCTCTTTCTCCTCCTCAGATGAGACACTGGGTGTCACACCTATTTCCTTAGCTGTCATATGTGAGTTCAGTCCACAGAGACTTCCTTGTGGCTTCGAGCTCCTGGTATGTCACAGGGGGCATATTCTGCAGTATCAATTATCTAACATTAGGGACAGCTGATTCTGAGGGCTTCCTATGCTCTGTAAGGCAAGTTATAGTCTGCTTGTGGTTTTATTCCCTATCACTAATATGAAGGTGGATTTTTTTTTTTTGCCCTCTCCAAGGAGAATAATGTCCTAAAAAGACTCAGGAATGGTCTAGTAAAATTACATATAATGTTGTGTAGAAAGCTGTGTTGCACAATATCAATCAGCTGAAACTGATGGATCAAATTGATGGATCAGCTCAGAGAGAATGAAAGTGACCTGTCAGAGTCTTTGGCTTTGAATCATTACTGAACAGCACTCAAAAGGAGAAAGAAAAATGAACTGCTCAGAGTGATGGAAAAAATGAGCTCCCAAAACAACTGGAAAATATTTAAACATTACTCCTCAGTGTATTTGTGAGCAGTAGAAGCCAGCAAAAAGAAAAACAGCAAGGCACAATTACCATGAATGATAATTCTCTGGATAAAGCTTCCATTTAATTGAAGTGCAGAAGGCTATTTTGCTATAGTGTGATTCTTTGAGGACCATGATATTCTGTAGAAAATTGACATGTGACAGATAAATATTTGAAAAGAAATATCAATAATAATTTTTAAAAACACCCAAAACTTAAATAAACCATTTCTTTTTTGATGAATTCAGCTTGTAAGTCTGGAAAAAAAATTGAGACTCTGAGAAGTGGCCAGATGGAGAGATGAGGAAAAGCATCATAGAAAGCACAGTGGTGGTGTGAATTAATTTGGGGAAAGCAGCTGGAATTTGCAGGCAGGGATGGCATCCTGTGTACATGAAAGCCTGTGGGCACAGCATGAGCTCCAGCAGTATGAAAATGATGGAGAGCTGAAACCATGGGAGAGATGAAGCAAAAAGGTGCACAGAGTTTCAAGTTGGAGCTCTCAAAAACCATGGCTCACTAAACCACTTATGTCATGAATACAATGTTTTGGCAGGGCAGGCACTACTGAAACATGTTGCAACCTGAACAGAAAGGATGACAAAGTGCCACTGGTTCAATGGAAGTTACTAGAACAGCAGCATGTAATTTTACTACAGGAAATCCCCAGATTGTCATTCTGAGAGTAAATGGGTTATTTCTTAGCCTTACCTATTTTGCAGATGCACTGAACATCTGTACCAGAAACAGTATTATTAATACTAAAAGAGACAATACACAATCAGTCTTCCAGTGGTGAGCTAAAAAGCAAGCATTTGAATAGAAAGTATGGACAAATAAGAAAGAAACAGGGAAAAAATACTGGTTTAGAAATACATCAAGCACTTCATAATGTCACCTTGTTGAAGAGAGAGACTAAAGATGTTTGCTACATCTTTGTAAGGATGTCTTGGGAAAATTAAAAACTGAATTTAGAGATCCAACCTACCACAGTTTTGAAAAGCAAATTCCTTTGCCTAATGACAAAACAAAATGAAGGAACTGAGGAGGTTTAATACTTTGAAAGGAGAGTAGGAATAAAAGGTTCAAAGGATTCAGTACATTTTCTTGTTAGTGTTAAAAGAAGTCAGACCCTTTGCCCAAGAATATACTCAAAAGAACTAAATAAATATGTAAAAAGGAAACATTTTCCACTACCTACAAGGAGAGACATTCTGGAGGAGATGGCTTATGCCAAATATTTTTCAACTCTTGATGCCTCAGCAGGCTTCTGGCAGCGTTTCTTAGACAAACAGAGGGTATGTTTGTGCACCTCCAACACCTCCTTTGGGACACACAGTTTCCCCCAATTGCCACTGGGTTATAGTTAGCACCAGAGGTGTTTCACCAGAAAATACAACCATTTTTCTCTGATGAGGGACATGCCAAGACCTGAACAGATGAAACTGTGAACTGGGAAATGCACTATAAGGCTAAGACCAATGTTTCCCAAATAACAGAAGTGCTGGGCCTTCACCTGAATGAGATAAAAATAAATTTGAACGCCACATAGTGGGTATATTTCTTAGAAGAGAAAAGAAGGAAGAAGGAAGAAAATGGACAGACAAGAAGGAAGGAGAGAAAAAAGAAAGAAGAGAGAGGAACAGAAGGAAAGACAAAAATGATTATTTGGAATAGAAGTAGGAAGGAATATAAGGAATAACTTCCTGAAGGGTGGCTGTAGTGAGCTGGGGGTCGGCCTCTTTCTCCGGGCGACAACGGATAGAACAAGAGGACACAGTCTCAAGTTGCGTCAAGCTAGATGTAAGTTAGAAGTAAGAAGGAAATACTTCACAGAAAGAGTGGTCAGAAACTGGAATCATTTACCCAGTGAGGTGGTAGAGGCATCATCCCTTGAAGAATTTAAAAAAAGACTGGATGTGGCACTTGCTGCCATGATCTAGCTGAACAGTTAGAACATCGGCTGGACTTGATGATCTTATAGGTCTCTTCCAGTCTTGAAAATTCTGTGATTCTGTGATTCTGATTCTGTGAATATAAGTAACTTAGTATTAACCATAACTGCTCCTATAAACTGTCTGTTTTGTTTTCTTGCAAAAGTCATTGAATGAAAATGAGATACAAAACTTAATAAAGTCTTTCAATGAGCTAATTAAAGAATTCTTATCCTAAGACTATGCAAAAGCCTCTCCTAAAAGTACTGTGAAAACATCTGAGCAGTCTCCAGAGAGACAAAGAAACTCTCAGTATCACCAAGCAGACAAAAAGACTACATCTATAATATATCATGCCATATATAAGATATGCACATACATAATAGGTACAATTTTATATATAAATATAAATATAAATATAAATATAAATATAAATATAAATATAAATATAAATATAAATATAAATATAAATATAAATATAAATATAAATATAAATATAAATATATATACACTATGCAATATATAATTAAAGGTTAATGGAATTTCTCTAATTATATCAGCATTAAGAAAATATTGTTACATTGCCAAAACAGGCACGACTAAAGTAGCTCCTCTCTAAAAGACAGAAGTGTAGGATGGAGTGAATTCAGATGAGTGATTTGATGTGGATTTCTCCATGTAGTTGTGGGAAAAGGTGAAGTCTGAAGACAAGAGTTTCATAAAATAAATTGATGTTTTAAGAAACTAATCTAGATTCTGAATGTCAGAAGAACTACAACTTAGAGTTTTCAAAAAATAAAGTGTTAATGCACAACATGGTTCAGAAACAAAATTCAAACCCAAATCAGTTTAATTGGCTTGGTTAAAGTTTGAATGTTAAATGGTTTTTTTGTTCAATTCTATACATTTAACAATTCCATAATTGCAACTCGCCCCAGTTCATGCACCAGGCATGAGGTTCCTTGGTTTCTTGGTATGGAATATCCCTTTGGCCAGTTTGGGACAGCTGTCCTGGCCACGCTCCCTCACAGGCTCCTGTGAACCTCCTCACTGGCAGAGCACAGGAAACTGAAAAGATCTTGAATTTGGGTAAACACTGCTTGGCAACAAGCAAAACTTCATTGAGTTGTTAACATTATGCTCATGCTAAATCCAAACTACAGCAATGCACCAGCTACTAAAGAAGAAAATTAATTCTATCCCAGCCAAAACCAGGACACTAGGTAATACAGCAGTATAGAACTGTCACAGCGGATTGGTGTATGCATGACCTGCATGCTTATGGGCTGAGTCATAACTTTTGTAACCTTTTTATAGCCATGCAACATGATATTAATACAGTCAGGTTCAACTTCAGGGTGAATAACCACTTGAAGGCAGTAAGGAGACGCAGGCAAAATAGAGAAATATCTAACTCTGAATGGTGGGCACTCCACAGCTCTGTTTATTTGCAGTGCTACAGTGAACAAGTAAATAGATTTTAGGAAAGAGTCAAAGCCGTTATGTTTGCGTGCAAAAATTAATCAAATGCTATGAACAGAATGCAATCTTTGGTACAATCTTACTATAAGAAAAAGTCATTTTTACACATCACAGCACATATTGGGGCAGCTGTGGACACAAAAGTAAACAAAACACATTACTTTTTGGAAGTAAAAAAATAAAAATCTGTATTGATTTTTATTGAAATCTGTATCTGTGTTAGTATAAGCCAAGGACAGAAACCAGAATGGTAAAATCAAAGAAATGACTGCTTTCTGGTGTCTCCAACACCAATGAATCCACAAAAGGAATTTTTGCAGGAAATGTCTATGAAATGGCATACTTTTGTTAATGTCATCAGACAAAATCCTGATTACAAGAAAGATGCCTCCCTTACTGGAAAATACAGGCCATCATACATCAATGGTTACCATTTGGCTGAGCTGATGTTAGGAGTTACATGATCTCAGTGCACCCTGGGAAATGTAATCCTTAAGTCCAAGAGAAAGGGTATGAAGAAACATGAGACTTTAAAGATAACTGCCATGATGTATGGTAAAATAGTAACATTGCAGGGTTATAGAAATTACTGCTTAGCTAAGCCAAAATTTGATTTTTGATTCAACAAGCTAAGGAAAAATATTTAAATATGTGAATGTCAAAACATTTCCATTTGATCAGATATATGAAAAATTAAATTTACTGAACAAAATGTTCTTAAATATTTCCATAGTCAATTTTTTTACTGCAGTTACCTTTGATAAATATGAATAGAGAAAGAATTCAAACTACTAGAATTTCTCATGACATAAACCTTGTCTTTTTTGCCAATACACATAAACTTTAAAAAGGGGGATTTGTTTGCATTTAATCAAGTTTATTCTCTTCATAGGTTTATCTTCTTCATTAAGATAAAATGTATCATCTAGTTTTGATATTTTTGCTGTTATTAGCAAAATAATGAACCTAAAAATAAGGAAACAAAAGAATTATGCAGAGCTTACTTTCAAAATAGGCACAACCTGTTTTACCTGAATATTGTAAATCAAAGTAAAATATTTTTTAAAAGGCATATGACAAGTTCTGTTCCAAAGGGAAAAAAAAACTTTCAATCTCCCACCAGTAGTTGCACAATATTCTGATTTTGTCAAGTACTTACATTCTCAAGCTTATCAACATCTGTACTAAAGCACGATGCAATGATAATTTCTTCCATCTCCAATTTATGCATTGTAGTCACTTGTGTAGATGTGGTGCATTTATTTTGAATACATTGTTAGAGTCTCTAGCTGGGGGATTTGGCTCTTAAAACTCTGCTTAAGGGAAAGACTGGTGAACTGGAAGTGACTTATCTCCAGCTCAGTCTTGTGCCTTCAGATAAGCCTGGGGGCAGCATGCCAGTGCTTGAGGGATCGTGTCCTACCACAGTCCCTGATCTGCCACTGCAGCAGACGTAGGGCATGGGGACCCGCTTCCGTGGCAGCAAAGACACAGGAGCTGTTGATGTGTTACAAACAGGGGATGCACCTAAGAATCATCACATAGGTATTAGAACGTCACCCCTCAAAAGGTGGCAGGACCAGAAGCACAACTCTAGTGCACCTACACCAATGCACACAGCGTGGGTACCGAACAGGAGGAGCTGGAAGCCACCGTGCAGCAGGGATTCTGTGATGTAGTGGCCATCGTGGGAACATGGTGGAATGACTTGAATTACTGGACAGCCATAGTGGAGGTCTCTAAACTCTTCAGAAGATGCAGTCAATGAAGAGGAGGCACTTGGCTAACGCTGTATTTTAGGAGTGTTGGGATTCATCACGAAATCAGAGTTCACAAAATCATAGTTTTGGATTCTCAGAGGAGGAAGGATGAGGAGCTAGCAGGAGTGCTCACTGAGCCATTGTCAATCATTTATGAACAGTCCTGACTAACTGGAGAATCCCGAGTTTACTGGAGGTTAGCTCAATATCTTAGAGGTTTTTTCCAACCTGAATGTTTCTTTGACTATCAGCAACCAAAGCAGGGCATGGTGTGGAGCGCAGTGAGGATCTGGGACTCTCACCTTTGGACCTTTGGCAATTTGCTCTGAGCTTTCTAAACTGTTTGACTCAGCTGCTTGCTACAGACTATATAAATGAAGGTCCAAGTCAGAAGGCTCACTGTCCCTGAGGCAGCAGGGAAGACTTGAGGAGGGAAGAAAAAGGAGATAAAGAAAGAGCAGCAAGAGGGACCAGGGCTCACCATGGGCCCTGTGCAGCTCTTGCTGCTCTCCCTGCTGCTCAGCAGTGGTGTTCTCACACGTAAGTATTCTCTTTTATGTCAGTGCTCTCTACTGCTTTATTTATGAGCCCAATAAAACAACAATATGGAAAAAAAAATCAAAAGTACCAAGGCTTTTAGAATTAGAAAGGTTCAGTGTGGCAAAGATATAATTTCTTCCGTTCATGGGAATGGGCAGTCATAGGAGGATCCCATTGTAGGAAAGTCATTCATGTTGCCTGATGGCTTTTGATTTAATGTATTTTGCAACTTGTGAGACATTCACTGTTTTTCTGTAGCATTGTCTTTTTAAACCCTCATGGAGCTACCATAGCTTGGAGATACCATGCAGACTTGGCCCAGCTGTTGCTAACCTATTTTGCAGCAAATGTGAAGAGAAAGAGCAGTACAGCAAATTGTATTTGGCAGGCAATTTAAATGCAATTTTGTATTGAAGGGATACAGTCATCAGAAAAAGAAGTAGGCCACTAGAGGTTTTTTCCTAAGATCAGAAAAGACAACTGAGATCAATGTGATGCTATGGATTGGGAGCTATCCTCGCTTCCCAAGAAGTGGCTTTTTAGAATACAGCTCTGTAGTGTTACCTAAGGCTTCAAGGAGCTTAAGGAGAAAAGTGAGTCTAGAGGTAATTATGCAGGTCTGGTTTTATACAAAGGTCTAATTCATCATATGGACATCTTTCTTGAACTAATGTTCTGTTCCTGACCGATGTTACACAAATGTATTATTACACTAATTGCTGTTAATGATATTATTAATTTTATTTTCATAGCAATAGTAGTATTTCTGATGCTGTTGTTACCGTGACTAATGTTACAGTCTATTTCTATAGAGTGGTCTACTTAGAATTTCCAGAATGAAAATGTGGAAAGTGTGCAGAGGACATTGTGAAAAGTGCTGGCCTTCATGTGTGATATCCCAAAGAATGACATAGCATCCAATAAATGCCAAAAATTTAGTAGATTATGTTTAATTTAATTTAATTTAATTTTTTTAAATAGAGTCATATGGAACATATCTAAGACTGATTGGAGCAAATAATTCTTAACTTGAATAAGCTTCCAACCAGCATTCTTTTCCTCCAAGGAATAAACTATCAATATCCAGAAAAGATTTCTTGGCAGAGAATTTTTGTATTAACCTTCAAAGTTGTCCTATTTTAAACATACAAAAACCAGAGTATAGCCATTCATCCATTTTGCAGTATTTTTGTGTGGTCAAATAGACCAAAATTTAAAAGTAGAATGTGTTATATGGTACATTTTATCTGTCTGGATTTACAAACTTTTTTGTAAACAGCTTTTCCAGTTTTTAATGTTGTTTGTTTGGGTTGCTTACAGAAGAAGAATCACCTGAAAGTGCAAATCCAGGATGTTTAAGTGAGTGACTTTTTGCATTTCCTTTTTTTATCTTAAGTCATTATTTTAACTGAAAGCATCTTTCAAAGCCTGAGTTTTCCCAATCTTTTCTTATGAAATAACTTAAATGAAGGTGATGGTAATATTCTTAAGCCCTTCTTGATATGTATTTTAAGTATTCAATTATCCATTAGACTTGGTTCAAATAATTTTAAAACTTTCCTAAGACTGGACAAGCTTAGGTTAAGTTTCTGAACCTTCTTAAAGCTCTCATTAAGAAGCTATTTTCTGTTGGGTTTGTGGGTTTGTTGGTTTGTTGTTTGGTTGGGATTTTTTTATTAATTTCTTAATTGTCAGATGCAAATTCCTTAGTCTTGAAGTCCCTGGTCACCAAAAGTGAAGCTTTAACAGTGAGGTTAAGTACACTACACCTCCGTGTGGACTGAATCTCACATTTTATTTACCCTTCACAGCTGCTGCTAAGCCCACATAATTGCACATAGATTTCTAACTAAATACCTGTGGAATAAATCATCAACTCTGTCGGCAAGGACAGCAATTTCTTTAAACAAGCCAAGAGTCAGGAAATGCTGACTTTATGCACTATCTTTGTCAAGAACTCTGACTGGTGCTGACTGCTCGGTTAGATACATAATGTTCCACCACAGGGTCAAAGTACTGAATGAGTTAGTTCGTTCTTAGTCTTCAGGGGTTTTTTTCTCCCTTTGTTGGGTGCTTTAGCACCACCTCCAGGCAATTTGGTTTACTTCAGATGGCTGAACCATCTCAAAGACTGCTGGACTTCATTGCCAATTTCTTGTTTATTTTTTGATACAATTACTTATTTGTTATGTGTACGTCTAAGCTTATAATTTCACTATGCCTTTTTCATTGGTTTCTGTTTAAAAGCAGGATATGAAGCAATAATTTTCACTCTAGCAATATAGATACTGGCATTGCAAATTTTTCTGAGTACAGTTGGAGACTAAGATAGCCAGAAGTGACAGGATTAGTGATGAATCCTTTAATAGCAGCTAATTCTAGGGTTAAATAGATAATTTAATTATAGTACTAATTTGTTGTCCTCCCTGTGTATGAAATGGTGTGACATAAAGGGCAATGTTAACATTGCCATTGGCTTCTGATGTGACAAAGATTTGATAAAAGAAGATTAGGCTACATTTCTGCTAGCACAGGCAGGCAAAGTCATACAGATTTGATGGTGGGTATTTGGGCTTACACCAGCATTACCTATCTTTGTTTTTTCTATAGAAGTAAATCAGGACTGCATATAATCAGGCAGTCACAAATAACCACAGAGGAGCAATTTAGGAAATTACCTTTCATTCAGGATCGCAACAGAATCAGTTCCAGTGAGTTGCTCAGTCTGAACCAAGGGAACAGTAATTTTTGCTTCAGATTGATCTAGACTGCTCCAACACAGACACTTCAAGTGCCTGATCATCATCTTTAGTTTGAAACAATGGCTGCAGTTTTAGTGGGAGTGATTTGTTATTGAGGATATTGTTCGGGTTATGTTACTCATTTCAGACACCAAAGTAATGTCTTGTATTTCTGTATTTGACATAGAGACTATTTTTTTTCTTTATATTTCTATTAGCACTTTCATTCGTGCTTGCAGGGTTTAAAATTACAGAGGGTTGGGTTTGAGGGCAACAGGGAGAGGTTAAATTAAGGTGGAATTCATTCTTTTTAGGAAGCCTATTAGGTTTTTGATAGAAAGAGAAACACCTCTGGAAATACTCCCTCCTGCAATAGTTCTTAATAGGTCATAATTTAGTGCTGTTCCCTTGTTCTGGATGTTCTCCGATTAACTAAAGCTTATGCCCATTAAAAATAATCTACCCTAGTACAGTTTTCTGATCTAATAAGTGAATTAGAGTAAATCATATTTCAGAGAGTCTGAAGCAGAAAGATTGTCCATAAATTCAGGTGAAATTGTATTGAGGAATGGTAGTTTTGGTGTGTTGTCTATTTCTATGGTTTTTGCTTTCAGTCTCAGTCATGTGGCTAGTAAAGCAGCCCCTTGTATTTGCATTATGATGGAAAAATCTGAGCTGAAAGGAATCTTTTTATTACCAATTTGAAAATTACAATTTTATTGGCTCAATTTAGAAGCCATAGGGTAGTTTTTAAACAGTTTCAGACTTCAAGTTTTCTCCTGTCTTTCTCATTTGCTTTTTGGGCATGATTTGAAGGACAGGTGGGGTCACACTGTCAGATCCTATCTAAGCAGTGGACCCCAAAATTTATGCTGCACCCAGAAGTTTTGTCCTATGCTTCAGAAAGTATCCAATTGACATGAAGGCATCACTTCTCTGTCTGAAAGATATTCTGTATAAGGAAATAGTTGGAGCATGGGTGTTCAGGCTTCCTTTTTCTGGCATTTATTTTAGTTACACAACACTAAGCATGCACTGTAAGGATTCCATATGCATATCCTACCCAGGTCATAAAACCACTCTTATTTTCCCAATTGCAGAGGATGCAACCAGATTTAAACCCCTGAGAAAATATGTTTACTCATATGAAGCAGAGACATCAAGTGGGATCACAGGAACAGCAGATTCTCGAAGTGGTTCAAAGATCACTTGCAAGGTAGGCAAAGAGGAGTAAATACACACAGGTGGGGACTGTGTACTTAACAGCATGATCCTGGAAATGTGAAAATGCTAAAAAGAATAATGTATAATATTTGTGTTTTCAGGTTGAGCTTGAGGTACCTCAGCTATGCCGCTTCGTCCTGAGGACAATGCATTGCTCCCTGAGGGAGACTTTTGGTGTTGACACCAAGGAAAGGGCTATTCTGAAAAAGTCCAAGAACTCTGAGGACTTTGCAAGTGCCATGTCAAAGTAAGCAATGTCAATTATCAAAACTTGGGACCTTAACATGGAACCAGCTGCAGTGTAAACGGTCCACCCTGATTATGTTTTTCTAGGCATGGGACACATTTCATGATCACATGATAGATTTGTAAGCTGGTTCCACAGCAGAACTATGCATGATACACTGAAGAGTTTACATAGTCCTCAATTGCCAGTAGGGAAGGGAATTTTACATACAACATTTTAACCTGGAATGGTTTCCTAATTTCTGTCATCTACATCAGGAAGTTGTTGGGTAGTGGCTCAAAAGATTATTGCAAGTGTAATTATTATTACTTCTTGTAAGCACATTCTCAAATGGCTGCACTCAGCTGGTTTAAGATAGTTTTCCTTTGCTAACAAACTGTGCAATAGAAAGGCATTTGAGACTGAAGTCCAGATTTCCAATCCCAGTCTGTGTAGCTAATCTTTTCCCTACCTATTTGCTTTTATAAGTAATTTCTTCTACTCCCTCCACTCAGCTAGTCTCTAGTGCTTGTCTGTGCATATTTTAGTCATGCACCTTCATGCTTTTTTCAGCACCTCAGTAATTTTTTTTCTCATTACTTATAGATCTCAAACCAACTAGAGACAGTGTTAAAATATGTTTTACAGAAAACAGTTAAAGTTTTCTTTAATGACTCAGACTAGTAGTGAATCCTTTGCATCATTTCCCAGTTTATTGCAGTAGTTAATAATTATCCTAGTCTAAAAATTTATCTCCTCTCTGCATTTATGCAACTCCAACTTTCAGCCATTGCTCTTGATATTTGCTTGCCCTTAGATGACGTAATCTGGCGAAATCAAAATGTCCTTGGTTGGAATTTTGTTGCTTTAATAGTAGTACTTTCTGTTAGTAACAGCCATGAATAGTAAATAATTATAGACCAAGATAAACATGATGCTTTATCTCTAGCCCAGTAGGTTATTGATAACATGTTCTTCACTGAGTGGCTTTAATATGATTTCATACTAATGTTGTTTTTCTGGGGGGCAGGAATGAGCTAAAATTCAGCATTCAGGATGGAACCAAAGTCAAGCTGTATCCAGAGAAGGATGAGCCTCTGAATATACTGAATCTCAAGAGAGGTATCATCTCAGCTCTCCTTGTGCCAACAGAAACGGTGGAAAACATGAAAACAATTCCAATGGTAGGTCTTTTGAAAGCATTCACGTTATTGCGTTAACCAATGGAAAAAATTTCACCCAGACAGAGTTATTCCTGAACACCATTTTCAAAAGGCCTGGACATTCAGATCAGAAAGGGTGCCTTTCAGGTAGATCAGGAAATGTCTGACAGCACGAGCAAAGGCATTCACTTCTTTCTTCTTTCCAGGATACTGTGTATGGAAAGTGTGACAGTGAAGTTGAATTCAAATCCAGAAAAGGGAATGTTGCAGAAGATATTTCAATCACAAGGTACCTGAAAGGCTGTGACAGCTTCAGACCCATCAGAGATCATGTCAGCCCCATTGCCATTGTAAAAGGACTAGTAAGTATGCCATTAAAAATTATTTAATGTAACATTTTTCACACCAGCACTTAAAATGATCAATAACCACTACCATGACTACTTGTATATTTATTTTTTGAAAACGTAGTTTTATTGCACTCTTCCATTAGATCAGACTGCAGTGTTGTTGGCTGTCAATAGAAAAAAACGGATGCAGAGCAAGAGTTCTTCTTCTTCAATGTTCTTCTCTATTTTAAAGGAGAGCTTTTCATATATGGAGTTACTCCCATTGATTATTCAATAATCCAATAATCTATCAGAGCATAGCCAAATTGGGTCAAAATTTTCAAAATTCCAATTTTATTTAAAACAAGTAGACCTCTAAAATTCTAAAAGTATGTGTAAGGTCCAGGAGGATAGGTCTCTAGCTGCCCTGAAGTAAGAGGTTTGACAAAATGTTTGGTCTGTCTGTTAATCCACAATGATCCCATGCACTTGCTTGCATGAATATGGTCAGATTTCTTTCTGATATGAAGGCATCTGTGCTTTTGGATGTTTTAACTAAAAAAAAAAAAAGGTTTTATATAATGTGGAAAACACATTTTAGAACTTTTACCACTTCTACAGCTTTTTGTAGAAATCTTTAAAGTTTGTGTTGCAAGACCGAACATCGCAATTGTTACAAGGGGAATGAACTACTCCAAAAATTACAAATTGGTTTTATAAAGGAGCCTTTATTGTAGGCAGCAGGGGATCAATCATGCAGTAACTACTAACCCAAGCACCTCAATAAGGCCTGAGGGAACATTTCAGTGGGATTTTTGCCTGAGAAGAGACTTAAATCCAAAGATTATTACTGGCACAATTTTGTCTTTGTGTAAGAATGATTCCAGTTATACGCCTCCATTTCCAATATATAACTATTAATCTAAAAGTAAAACTGTGTCAACCTTTAAAACTATGACTGCTTCCCATTCTACTCAGTAAGCTGACTGTCAAACTATTTATTTTACAGAACACCCCGTTATCTGCCCTTCTGAAGAGCACTCAGTTCTGTCATTACAATATTGATGCAAAGAAAAGGCACATAAGAGATGTTGTCTGCAGTGAAAAACACCTGCTTCTGCCTTCCTCAAACAAGTAGGTTGTTCACTATTTATCATTAGCCTATATTTATAAATATCCATTTTAAATGGTGATGTATCACATTCTGCCCTGATTTCATCCCTAAATGGACATTTTGTTTTGAAGAATGCAGGAGGCCTGTCAAGACCTTATAAAAGCACTTGCACTTAACTAAAGCACTAAATTTGTCTTTCTTTCCTAGAAGTCGCTATGTTGTCATGACAGAGGTCAACCAGACTCTGAAGCTTGAAGATACCCCAAAGATCACTAACAAAAATTTTGATGGAGGTATAGCTGCAGTTCTCAATATCATAAATACAGAGACAAATACAGGGAAAATTTTTTGTGATTTTTTTTATAGTGAATTAATTAAGGATGTGGGGACCAAATAAACCCATCATTTAAAATGAAATATTACCAACTTAGTAGGGAAAAGTTTGAGTATAAAATGAGAAAACCAGAGAAGTTTAAAAACACCTCTAATTTTAAATAATCTTTGTGTTTTCATTTTAATTTTAAAATTATTCTTTAAAATTTAAAAATATATAATTTGCTTGAAAATTAATTTTAATCTTATTGGAAATTAGTTAAATGAACCCTTTTCAGCTACCCATGATTTCTTAAGCATCTTTTCGCTTCAGTGCCAAATGTAAGCAATCCATTATTACTACATATTTTGTTCTGAAACATACTTTTCTGACCTGTTAATCCCAGTCATAAAATACTTCTTACAACATATATTTATTAAAATTTTAAAAAGAAAAATATGCTAATCTGAGAGGTGTTAAGGAATAATCTTCATTAAAATACAAAAGAATGTATACAAATATTCAAGTTTTGGGACAATTATATTAAATTCCACATCATTATTTTTGTAAACTGTTCAACAGTTATTAAATAATGTACAGACTTTGTATTTATACTGAATGTATGACAGAAGATAAAAATTAACATAGCTCCCCGACAAAGACATAAAGAATGCATTTTTTTTCCAATTTCTAGATGCACTGGAAGAGAAGGGACTTGCACTGGAAAGTACAGATGCCAAACTGTCCAGGCAGGGCGATGCTGTTCTGAAAACCCTGCAGGAAATGCAGAAACTTGCAGCCTCCCAGGAGAACCAGCAGAGAGCAAGACTCTTTTACAGATTTGTTTCTGGGCTGAGGAGTTTGCATAACAGCAGTCTCGGCCTTCTTGTACCAAAGATGATGGAAACTTCAAGGTGTGTTTGAGCAGTTCACAGTGCAAAAACACCATACATCAATGCCATGGCAAAACCATGCTATGGTTGACGATTTGCTGTAAATGGTTTTAAATTAGAGATGTATTGGATGTAATGAGTGTCTTTCAGAAAGATAAGTGTTATAAAAACTATACATAGAGGGAAATAAGGAAGGGAGCCTCAAGCCAACTGTGTATGCCTGACACAATCCTTTGGATGTGTTTTTATAGCCAAATATCTTTCATGCAGCTTTGCTCAAAGACAATGGCTGTAATTCCAAGGCCCCAAGTGTAACTTATAGCAAAGAACACAGTTTTGAGTGGAGACAGACTTCAGCAGACATGGAAGAGTGCTACTGTTTGGTCTGACCCTGCCGTCCACTCCACACCTTTACTCTTTTGTCCAAGCTGGACTTGAGCCAGTTTACATATCCTTTATGTCCTCCATCTGAAAAGGAACTAGAGCCTCAGTCTGGGTCAATATATTAGATGATAATACTTAAAGTTGTGTAAAAGTCTGTTGCGAAGGAAAAAAAAAAAGATATGTCCATGTAATGATCATATCATTAATGCTTACTTTTTCTAATTTAATTGGTTTATTAGTATAACTTGTAAAACTAAGAAACTTCTTTTTTGGTAAGAATTGACGTAATTTGCTTCCTGACACACATAAGCTTACATCATTTCTATTAAAACACCTTAATAAAGCTGCCATATGTTTGTTTCAAACAGTCAACATGCAGCAATAACTGCAAACAGGGAATTAATTTATAAAAGAAATCTCTTCTCCTTTCAGCTCCATCACTGTCCAGGCCCTGACCCAGTGTGGGACTCCAGAGTGCTACAGTGCAATCCTTCAAATCCTGAGAACTGGAAATGTGAATCCACTTGTGGCAGACCTGATCACATACACCCTGGGACTGTTGCCTTCTCCAACTCCACAAAGAATACGGGAAATTCTTAATATGGCCCAGTATCAGCCAAGTAGAGCTTCATTCTATGGCTTGAGTCATTCTGTTACTAAGTAAGTAAGGATAGCATGCAATTGTACAAAATTACAGTGCTTTGAGTAAACCCAAAGAGTGTTCACTTTTGTTTTATTTTTATTTTCATGTATTTACTCTTTAGGAATAAAATGTAGACATTTCCCAATTTCCTCTTCTGTTTCTGACGTGTTTATCTATTTCTTTAGGTTCTACAATGAGAAGAAGATTGTGACAGAAGAAATAGCAGATGTTGCAGACTTCATGGTTTCACTGCTTGGCACTGATTGTTCTGGGGAAGATGAACTTACATACCTCACACTTCGGGTATTTTTATTTCCTTCTTTCCTTCTGCAGGCTATTATTATAATACTAATATTGTATGATATGATATGATATTATGTGATATTATATGATATTCTATGATATTTATGATATTATGTTATATTTACTATCACATTACTTGTCTTGGTGGGGAGGAAGTTTTTATTATCTTTCTCTGTTTTCATCACTACCAGGCTATTGGAAACATGGGTGCAGTAATGGAGAAAGTTAAACCCAGTGTGAAATCTTCTCTGAAGACATGTATCAGAAATGAAGCTGCATCACTTTCAGTTCAGAAAGCAGCCATCCAGGCATTCAGGAAAATGACAATTACTGAAGAGGTAAATTGGTGCAAGAACCAGGATAAACTCTTCTCAGTTCACCTTGACTGTTCACAGGAGTTATTGAATATGCAAAGCTATTCCCATTTTTTAAATTCTGCTATCTCCCTTTTGGCTGGCTCCAGTTTTCAGAACCCCTTTAGTAAGTTTCCATACACATAGCTGGGAAACCTCCTGGTGTAGTGGGTGTTGCTCTTTTGAGATGCAGTTTCTTTGTCTAGTTATTCTTCTCAGTTTAAATGGGAAGATCAAATCTGTTCCTTTTAGTGTCTTAAGTGTCTTCTGCTTATTTAAAAGTGGTGTTAACTAAGTAATTACCCCAGAGTTAAATGTATTCAACTAAGAAAAAAGTCATGTCCCTATTTTATACTTGCATTTTTTTGTCATTGTTAACAGTACTGGGTAGATGTGTATTTACAATGCAGTGACATTACAGCATCCCTTACAAAATAGGTATCATTAAACAGAGCATTTCTGCTCAGTATCGTGAGATAGTTTCAATATTGCAAAATTTCTTCCCTAAAAGATATGCTCTCATTTCCAGATAAGGCTTAAAAAGTCTGGGAAACTGTGAACACCTGAAACTCATATCCTCAGATTCAGTTTAATACATTTAGTTTTTTTAATTATTACTTAGTTTTAAATTATGTTTTTTATTTTTCCTGCAGCAGTAGATTTTGATCTTCTTTTTCTAAACTGAATTATTTTTTTCCAAATTTTGTTCATTTGTCTGCACAGATGATTCCCAATTATCAAAAATCAGAATTCTCAAGTAAAAGTGTAACCTGTATGTACAAGATAAAAAATAAAAGAAAAAAAAAAAAAGCAAACAGAAAAGATAAGAAGAAAAAAGAGGGGAAAAGTAAATTAAAAATATAAGAAAATTAAGGATAAGAGAAACTATTTACAGGACCATTTAGTGACAGGACAAGGGAGAATGTGTTCAAATTAAAAGAGAGTAGTTTTAGATTAGACATTAGAAATAAATTCTCTACTGTGGGGGTGGTGAGACTGTGGCTCAGAGAAGCTGTGGATGCCCCATCTCTGGAAGTGTCCAAGGCCAGGTTAGAGAGGGGTTTGAGCAGCCTGGTCCAGTGAAAGGTGTCCCTGCTCATGGCAGAGGAACTGGAACTAGATGGTTTTTAAAGGTCCCTTCCAATACAAATGATTTTGAGATCCTCTGATTCTATGACAATCACTTTCAGTAAAGCCATAATTTCTATGATGTTTTCTAGCAAAAGAAAGTTTAACAAAATAACTTCAAAGAAACTGTTGTGATAGGCTGTAGAAATAAGGTACAAAAATAGCTATGCAGTCACTGAAGACTTGGACTGGTGATCCTTATGGGTCCCTTCCAGTCAAGAATATTCTGTGATTATTTCACCCTATATATTCCCAAAAGGGTTTGGCAATATCATCCATGAGCCAGTTCATCAATGCAAACCTCTCTCTGTTTGTGCAGGACCGTTCAGCCCTTCTCAAAGCATTCCAAGAACCGGATGCACCCACAGACAAACGTCTAGCAGCCTATCTCCTAGTGATGAAAAATCCCTCTCCAAGTGATCTCGCAAAGATTTTGAGAGTCCTCACAAAGGAGAAGAGTGAGCAGGTGAAAAGCTTTGTTGCCTCACACATTGCCAACATCCTGGACTCTGAAGAACTGGGCATTGAAGAGTAAGTGAAATTTAGGTCTATATTGGTCTCATTGGAAGAAAAAAGTTTTGCCATAGCTGCAGTAGTAGTTATCTAGCAGTATAGTTTTGGACTGGTTTTTCTGTTTATTTGGACAAGCACATCAGCTGAGTAAACTGGCTTTGTCAGGACAGCGCCAGATTATAGTCTTTTCCTTGAGTCTTATGTTTACTGTTAAATATGTGCAGAGACCTACCCATTAGCAATTAGCACAGTTGTATGAATGTCTGCAAAGGCATTAAAAAACCATTAACTAAGACTAAATGAGTGTATGGAATATATACTAATCATATTTTAATTGCTATCCTCTTCCCTAGTCTAAAAAGCCAAGTTGAAGAAGCTCTGAAAGGAAATCAGCTCCCAACAGCCAAAGATTTCAGAAAATTCTCACAAAATTATCAGATTTCAAAAAGAGTTTCTGTACCTGGAATTGACCCCATCTCTGCCAAAGTAGAAGGAAACGTGTTATTTGATCCAAACAGCTATATTCCTAAAGAGACCATGCTGAAAACCACCCTGCATGCCTACGGTTTCAACCCAAGTGATGTCTTTGAGGTACAACAATTACCAAAAACATTTGCTAGTATTCAGCTGCTTTCTTTCTCTGTTTTCTTATAACAATTTCTGTGAATAATGTATTTTTTTTTTACAAGCCTTGGGAGAAATCACTGTGACTTCAAGGAGACTTTGATTTGGTCTCACTGGGCTTTAGAGCAAGCCATTCATTATGTGATGTCACTTGCCACTGACTGGATGGACGACCCTGTGGAAGTTATTAAAGGGTTCAGGGTAAATGAACCCATCCATAACACATTGACTTAGTGCTAATGAATCATCACTGGCACACTGAAATACTCATAGTAGATTTTAAGTGAGATACCACCTATGCAGATATTTTTTTGTTGAACCTCACCATAGAGATAAAATGAATTATAAGACATAGTGTTCTATATCTTCTGTTAAGAGTCATGGGCTTCTAGGATACACTTTAAATGCATTTTTTGCTCCCCAGAAAGTCTATTTGTCGTAAAGTTCCAAAGAAAAGGAGGCAACAGTCTCAGTTATGCATTGTCCTTTCTGTTCATTTCAGCTTGGCTTGGATGGAAAGGGATTTGAACCAACAGTGGAAGCATTGTTTGGAGAGAATGGATTTTTCCCAGACACTGCAACCAAGGCCTTGTACTGGGTTGATGGCAAAGTGCCAGAGAAGGTTTCCAAGGCACTTTTTGACTATTTTGGTTACTTGCAGGATGGCAAGCAAGATCAGGTACAGCTTGAAAACATTCTCTGTGCAGCACAGCATTCCTATCTTTACACAGTAATTACAGCACTTAGCGCTTTACTCTGTATGTTCCTTCTACTCTATTGTGAGATAAACAGAAATCCTTAATGTTATTTAACAGCATGTTTTCTTAATTGTAGTTGGAGGGATCTTTGTGTGGGGAGAAATCTATAAGTGCATGTGCAGAATAGCTGACCTTCATGAAGTACCTGTTCTAGATATGTGACATTACATACTTCATATAAGTCTGTTTTATTGCTTTCTGACTGAATTTTCAGGATATTGCGAAAGGAATAATACTTAACCTTGAAAAACTGATTAAAGAATTGGGCAGCAAACAAGCTCCAGAAGGAAGAGCATATCTAAGGATCCTGGGAGAAGAACTTGGGTACATGAAACTCAATGATTTTAAACTGCTGGGAAGCTTGATTTTAAAGAGTGTTAAAACTCTTCAGACTGTTCCTGAAATGGTATGTTTCTGATGCAGCAATGTACATTATCAACCTTTTTTTTTAAACCAGATATTTTTAAGATTTAGATTGTATTTAACTTTATGCAAAAATATTTGATATCAGTGTGAAAATATAATTATTTAAAATAAAATACCCAGGCTTATGTTGAAGGACTGAGAAATCTATGAAGACTCCCCAGTAACCAAGTAGTGTCCTCCTGGAGGATTGGAGGGGAAGAAAAAAGGGAAAGTTCAGGTCATATTGTATTATTGAGAAATCTACTGGAACAATTCCCAAAACTTTGGTACTGGCTATTAAGCTACATGACTAAATTTTAAATTATGTAAATATGTTTTAATATTAAAAATGTCATCCTTGTCAAGTTAAAAAGAAAATATGTAGTAAATTTTGGGAATATTTGGTAATATCCTTCTTTCATTGAAGTAAAATAATGCTTTGCCATTATCTTTGGGGAAACCAGAATATTACATGGTGTCTAAACCAATTCACCTTTGTATGTGTATGTTAAGGTAGACAACCTGTGTGTGTCAAGGCTGGTAAAAAATCTGCTATTAATTTAAATTTCAGCTTTTGCTGACAGTGTTTAGTATACTTTTTGAAGCAGTGAATCTGTGGAAATTAGATTCTTACTCCATATGAAATTAACTTTTGGATTATAGAGTTGCAATCATTCCCTGATCAGTTTGAAAAGTACAAAATGTGCATATTCCAAACTGTGGATTTGTTAGTGTTCATTTCCTTGTTTGATTCCCAGATTGCTCAAGCCATCTCAAAAGGTGTTGACAGGGATCTATTTGTCCACTATATATTCATGGACAATGAGTTTGAGCTTCCAACTGGAGCAGGTTTGCAGCTGAAGTTTGCCTTGTCTGGAATAGCAACACCTGGGGCAAGAGTAGCTGCAAAGCTTCATCAAAAAAGCGTAAGTTTCAATAGTTGTCTATATTTTTTCTCCTCTTAGTAATCTGCATTTTAATTTATGGGTTAAACTGTAACACTAGAAGCATTTTAAAGATTGCAAAATGTTCTCAATATGTAAAAAAAAAAAAACCCTAACTCATTGGAGGTCTTTGGTAATTTGTGGATGAAATTTAAATTAGATTAAGTAATACATATAATAAATTACAAATGAGACATAATAAAATGTATGAATTAAAAGTATTTCAATCACTCTTTCAAAAATAACACTTTTTGATCTGTTTATTTCTCTCCCCTTGCACTCAAAATACAACAGTAGAAAAGCTACACTATGTGAATTTGCTATTCAAGCCTAAAAGTAAACAAAACATTTTGTTGGGGCCAATTCAAATAGAAAAAATTTGATTAGCAGTTAAAAGAAATATTGAAAATTGAGTCAACTAAAATATTTTTCACCTGAGAGGGAACATCTTAAAATTGTAGCAAGAAAAAAACATGTGACACAAAATTAATTATCTACTTAAAATTAAAAGAAAATAATTTTTTCTATTCCTTTTTACAGTTCTAATAACTACCTTACTCTAACTTAGTCGATATTTTCTAAGAATTTCTTATTAGTGTCAGTTAATCTAAACTTTTCATTTCCTACCATATACAAATTTAAATCAAAATAAGAAATAAATTCTCAAATTTAGTACTTGTTGCCCTTCAGTTATCTTTGGAATCTTTTCCAGAATTTTGCATTCTGTCCTTTCTTTCTTAATGGCCAAAGCAAAAGGTTGACAATAAGCCAGTGTGTGTTTGGAGAAATTCAAATCTTGGATCCATTTCTTTTTTGTCATTTTGTTTGTTTGCTCATTGTCTTTGAAAACTGCTATTTTTTTCTTACAATGGAGAACTGGCTCATGTCTTCAGATTTATAAATACATGCAAGTAGCTCCATGTATAAAATCTTTCTGAAGCATGAGTATTTTTACATTAAAATAGGTAGGGATTCTTGATGTTTTCATCTTGCTGATTTGTATACCACAGTTACCACTTATACATTCCATTTGATTATGTGATTTGGAAATAAGATTTTTTGAATAGCAAAATCAATTCTGTAAAATTTTCCTCTGTATTAACAGGAGTGGTATGGGTTTTTTTTTTTTTTTTTGTATAACCAGCAAGAATTATATTAGACCAATAAATACCCCTTTTTTTTGATTATTAAATAGATGCAAGCAGATCTCATTGCTAAACCTTCAGTAGCAGTGGAGTTTGTGACACACCTGGGAATAAATATGCCTGAATTTGCTGGAAGTGGTGTGGAGATTAATTCTAATATTTTCCATGAATCTGGAATAGAGGCACATGTTAGTGTAAAAGCTGGACAATTGAAATTCAGCATTCCTGCTCCGAAGAGTCCAGTAAAACTCCTCAGTATCAGGTAATGGGAACTGAATGAGAACTTTCAAGGCTATGTTCTTCCTTCTGTTCTTGTTTTTTATTGTGGTGGAATTGAAAATCTAGGATAGGCATGGAGAAATTTTCAGTTCAGAAAAATCCCAGACATTATAAAACTGCAATAACTTCTTTTGTGAGACAAGCAAATATGCCAGATAAATGGTGACTTGGAGTCATGGCTTACAGATTATTTGTCACTATTTTTGAAATTTTATACAAGACTCTTACTATTTCCATTATTTTGTTTTCTTTCACATAAAATTATTATAATAGCAATAGATAATTTAAAATTGAATTTAAAGTAAATACTTGCATTAATTTTAGAGAGAGCAAATCGCTCAATACACTAAATTATAATTATCAATAATAATACCTACATCATGTAAAGCCAGATGTTATTTCAGTTAGCTCCTACATCAATAAGGGAATTTTATTCAGAAGTAACTGTGTTAATGGGACATCTGAGCACCTGTCCTGGGAATAAATTACTGACTCTTCTGTTTCAGTGATACACTGCATTTGGTGTCTCCAGCCAAAACTGAAGAGATTCCAACTCTGATAGAGAACCAAAAAACCTCAACTTCTTGTAAGCCTTTCATTCCTGGTCTAAATTTCTGCACCAAAGTATTGTACCCTAATTCCACTGATGCAGAGGCAGTTCCTTATTTTCCCTTGACTGGAGAATGCAGGTAAGTCATGTGAACTTAGACTATGTTTATTTTGTGCTAGCTACCTTCCTGCTTAGTCTCCAATAGTCTCTCACATCAAGCTTACCTTTAAAAAATCATTCAAACTTACTGGCAGCAGCAGCTCAGAAAGAGAGCTGTTGAGAACTGTATGATTTCTTCTGTTTGTGGTCATGGACAAAAAAGTTACATTTGTTTACTCCTTCTGTAGATTTGAGGTTGAATTAATGTCCACAGGCGAAGTAAAGGAATACTCTGCAAGTGCAAACTACGAACTGCAGAGAGAGGGAAATGACCAGATTGACACCTTAAAGTTTGCTGTCCAGGCAGAAGGTAAGTGTCAAAAAAAAAACAAACCTGTGGTTTTTCTCAGTTTTGAACTGTCATTTTATAGAAAAGACATTTTTAGTAATAAATCTTAATAGTATTCTTAACAGTGTAAGATAGAATACCATTTTCACACCCAAGCAGGCCCACAATTTAACCAGATTTCCTTTCATGCAATCTCAGTGCAAGATTTTCATGATGAGAGGCTGATTTTGTATTTTGAATGATTTTAATAAAAGTGTGATGTTGGTGAATGGAAGCAAGGAAGAGGAGATATTGAGGGGGTCTATATAAGCATGAGAAAAATATGTTTCTTATGAAATACAGAATGAAAGCATACAAAACATCTGTGGGGTCATTTAAATAATAAAAGTATTGATGAGTCAGTGGATCAGCCCATGGTGTGTTTAGAAGACGAGAAGAAAAAAGATGGCCCAGTTGCAAATCAGACTTATTAAAAGTTGTGTTAGATCTTTGGTGGGATATAATTGTCAGCTGATTCTTTTTGTTCACCTTTTAAGAAAAGTCCAAATAGATTCCATAGTTGTGAATAAATAAAGTACGTTATATTTTTTAGGTATAAACCAGCATGAGGCCACATTGACCTTCAGGTACAACAGAGGCAAAAAAATTTTGACCAGTGATGTCCAGATTCCAGATGTTGGTGTTGACTTTGGTACAAACTTCAGAATTACTGATGAATCCATTTCTGGGAAGAAAGCATACACCTTTGTCTTAGACGTCAACAACAAGAAGATTACAGAAGTTACTCTTACTGGCCAGATAAGGTAACTCAGGAAAATATTTAGAATTTAACAGCTACCTTTGAAAAGATTTCACTGGATGTAAAAATTTGGCAAAATTTTCTCTTGTTTTGGAGAAATTTCTTAAATACAGACACAGATAAACTTGCCATTGAAACCCCATTATAGAAAAATTTTAAAGTATTTTATTTTTAATGCATCAAATGCATACATATAACACATTGATTGATCTTTCCTACTATATGAATATATATATATATATATAATTTGTATTACAAGTTCCTTGAGGTAGTTCTTCCATGTTTGCACACACATGACTACAAGAATGCATTGTACTACTGTTATTGCAGGTGTGATAATCCAAGAATATAAACAAGGCAAGGTTTGTTCAGAGAGGTATTATCTTTTACTGGATATGCTTGGCTCTAAAAAAAGTTATTACATCTCCCCATGAAGAAATCTAATGGCACTCAGTAAGAAACAAAACCAAAAATAACTGAGAGCTTCCTGTAAAAATTCCCACGCTTCTCGATGAGAATATTTCCGGGAACATCTACAGGGGAGCTAACAAAAATGTTCAGCCTGCCAGGGTTTCTAAAATTGTCTGCCTCAGAAACCCATAGTGAAATGGGCTGATCACATTCTTTAATAAACCTCAGTCTTCCATGGAATTCTGTGATCTTGATGGTGCCCCAGGGAGTCTTTGTCTTTGCTGTTCATGTAGAATTGCCTCTGATATCAGTGGGAGCTTTGGACAGATGTCAGAGACCTCAATTCCCTTTCATTTGCACTAACATAACATTAGAAGTTTGCTCGAGTCAACAAAGTTACAGAGATATAAAATAAATGTGAATAAAGGAAAATGAAGCCCACTGGCATAATATATTTTGCCAAGTGTTTTGTCTCTATGTGATTCATGGCCACAGTCTGTATCCTGAGTAGAGAATTTAGCTTGAGTAAGGCATTTAGAATTTGATTCAGTTACAACTTTACCAGGACAGGTACATATTTCCATCCTTTTCACTCCTTTGAAATTAACACAGACTCATTCCTGTGTGTATCTGCACAGTAGCATTATAATAGTCTATTACAAGTTTTCCAAAGTAACTAGCATAAGCTGAAAATATTAATTGAATTAGAACAGTGTTTACAAGTTTGATTAAATCTAATTTTTTATAACACTATTATGCCTTTGCTATAGATTTAAATGCTGAAATTGCTCCTGAAAAAATACAATTAAATATTTTATTCACATGTATTTTTTCTTTTACAGATATGCTGGAGTGGAAGAGGCAACATTAAGAGGCAGCATTGCTTTTCCTCGCCTGGAAACTGAACTTGAAAGTGAAGCATTGGTTAATTATTCACCAAACAAAGCCTATCTTCAGATCAGCTCAGCTGCAACAATTCATGGAAACTCAATTTCAAAAAGAGTTCTTCTCAGATATGGTAGGAGCAAAAACATGATCCACATACACAACCTGTACACTTAAGCATCTTTTTTTATTAGTTTATAGTATTTCTCAAAATAAGAATATTACTAATTTTACCATTTTCTTTTTAAAATTTGAATTTTAGATGCTGAGAAAGTTGAGCTAGAGTGGAATTCAAGTGCCAGTGCCGCTGTGAAAAAACTGTCTTCCGCCTTCCCAGCTGACTTTTCAGACTACCCAAAAACTCTGGAGAAGCATACCAACGAACTCCTGGATCGGAAAGTGGCTCACACAGATATGACACTGCGACATATTGTGTCACAATTTATCGTGGTATGGTTTTCAACCTGCAGTAGATATCCAGTACATAGACCGAAGGAATTCTTGCCTCCCCCATGAAAGCCAAAATAAGAACTACTTGTAAAATCACTCATCAAATTGAATAAGCTGTGTATTTCCAGCTTTGATAAGAATGAGTCACTTTAGCAGATACCTAGACCCCAGTATTTGGGTAGTTCAAATAACTTTCAGATACCTTCACAGAGAAGTCCTAAAACTTTTTATTTACTTTACAAAACTTTTCTCCTCATTGTAGGCAACCAACACCTGGCTGCAAAAGGCATCAAAAGGTGTCCCTTATGCCCAGACTCTACAAGACAAACTAAGTGCACTGCAGGAACTGAACATTAAGAAACTTAACCTGCCTGTTTTCACCATTCCTGAAGAACTTTTCCTGAAAAGGTAGGGAATAAAATTAGGATAGTGAAACAGGAAACTGAAAATAGATATTTGTTCACACTTTAGTGTTACTTTATTTTGCTTTGGTTTTATAAAACAGCATGGAATTGCTGTAAACATTAGCATAAAATTGGAATGATAACAAAGAACTTTACAGTCAGAGAAATGAAATTATACAGAGGAATTGATGTACGTATTTAATACAGATTTGACTTCATGTCATATGTGAAGAGATCCCCAAGTATTGTATATATTATAAGGCATACTGAATGAAAATACAGTCTTTAGGCCACAGAACTACCGAAGCCATGTTTCTCATAGATTTGTGTCCTACATCCCTGCTGACACTTTGGCCATCACCCTCATAGCTCTACATTTTCCTGTGCAGTCCTGCTGGACAGTTCTTCCCATTCCCCTACACACAGTGGTTAACCTCCACCAACAGAGCAACCTGACCTCCTCCCACGCCTGACATGCTCAGAGGGAAGTTGTACTCGTATGGACTGGATGTGTGCACTAGTTTGGTCCCATCCCTTCTACCTACAAGAGTTTCACAGGACTTGTATGAATGTCCTTACCCTTCTGTTAAATTTCATAGAAATGAAATGCTGAAATAAATGAAAAGGACAACAGAGGCTAGTGTAAGATTGGATTCAAAAAACAAATGGAGAAGAGTCTTCAATTTTGTATCTCTTAGATCTGTTTTTCCATGTATTCTCTTTTATTGTGCTAATATGGTATGGTGTGTTAGTGCTACACATCTCTATTGCTACCTTTGTGCTCCTGAGCTAGTATAAGCAAGGAAGAAACTTGTTTTTTTCTCCTAGGTTGTTATCATCTGTGCTAATAATAATGGTAATAATGGGGTATTTTACTGCTCTTTTATGTAGCTTTTTAAAGGACCAAATTTCCTTTTGTAAATTTGTAATCCTTTTGTAAAGGAACAAAATTTCAAAGGCATTTGCTTAATTTTCATCTTAGGATGTAGCTCTAAGTGTAAAAATTCAAGATTTTGCAATATAAAAGACCAGTTACGAAAACAAGGAGTGTCTTTGCCAGCCTATTGTTCATTCAGAAATTAAGGCCAAGTTTCTTTGTTTTGCCTTTTCCTAATTACACTTTTTGAGCCAATTATCCATTTTTCAGTCCTAGTTCCTAGTCGCATGCTTAGATTTTATTCCCTTTTATTCAGAATTTTAAAAAATGCTGAATATTTAGATGAAACTTTTGAAATGGTTATAATGGGAAAGATAGATAAATTCTTAACACTTATATGATTTCATGCATTTCTCTAAGAATACATCACTTTTTAAAAAAAAAAAATTGCCTTTTTCTGGTACTCAGCATCCCACAAGTGTGCCAGTAATTTTGGAGGATTTTTTAAAATTTTATCTACAAGTCCCTTTGTTTATGAAATAAGAGGAAAAAACATTGAAACAATTCCCTGGTATCAAAAATACTTTTGATAAATACTGATGAAGGAGTGCTTGAAAATGTTGACATTAAAGTTTGATTGTTACATTTCTCTCTAAAACTAAAATCAGGACATTGATATAAGCATGTAAGGAAACTCAGTATCTTGGGCAGAGGAGGAAATAATGAAAACTCCTGTATATGCTTTATGAGCTTAGTTTCTAACAGCCTATCTTTCTATCTTTATTTTCCAGTGAAGGCCGGATCAGATACAACTTCAATAAAAACAGTTTTGTAATTGATATTCCACTGCCATTTGCGGGAAAATCATCTGATGAGATATGGATGCCGAAGACTGTTAAAACACCTCCTCTGGTAGTGGAGTCCATGGGAATAAGTGTGCCATCTCAGGAATACAGAATCCCAACATTTACTGTTCCAAAATCCTATCCTTTCCGTGTGCCTTTGCTGGGCAAGTTGGAGGTCTCTGCTAATGTGTACAGCAACTATTACAACTGGACAGCCGCATACACTGTGACTAACAGCACCACAGAGAGAGCAACCAGCGTAAAAGCTACCTATAACACAAATGCTGATTCTGTTTTGGAGCTGCTTTCCTACAGTGTGAAAGGTAAGGATGTTTGCTAGACATCAGTGTTTGCAAACCTTCTTTACTTATTTTGTATCCCTTATATCAGGCACAGTGTATTCATTCCTATCTAAAGACAGGTGTTGCATGATCTCGAATCACTTTCCCTTTGATTTTAAAGATATTGGGTGTGTCTGTTTATTCAGGCTCTGAAAGTGAAGAAGTCAGTTTAATTCAGTTAAGACTTTTACAGTCCATGTTTTCCTGGATGTTCCTTACTAAAAAAAATGTCCTTCAAAACTGAAGGCATGACTCTACAAACACGTGTGCAGCTGGTAAATCAACTGTTTTCAAAATCAGGTGTGCAAGTGTATGTGTAGGTATGCCCACAATTTATTTCTCAGTCTATTAATATGTGTATATATGTATATAAAATTGTCTTATCTTTTCTTATGTCCATATATTGTCATAATATGGTATTTTTAAGTTGGTTCCCCTAAAACTGCAGTTTGGGTTCTTAAACAGCAAAAGGACAACCTGACTTCATTTTCTTCTAAACTCCTCGCCATAACTGAGGCATGATAAACAAAACACTAAAGTCTAGGAATGTTAGATATGGGCTATTCTTGAGTCCTTCTTCTTAATTTAAATAATGACATAATTTTATGCTATTTCACATTACTATATTTAGCAGTGTAGTGTAGAAACTTAATTTATTTTTAGTTCAAAACTTTAGCTTCAAAAAACAAAATAGTAGCCATTTTTACTGAAATATTCAGTATTTACCAAAGCACTTAGGCCTTTAAAACAAAATATCATCACAGAAATTGCAATTCAAGCAGTAGCATAGAAGTTCAGTGGCATCAGACAAGTTCTCAAAGATTAAAAGGTATAGACACACTTACCTTTTGTCTCTTTTTTCCTATTAAAGGTTCTGGAGAAGCATCATATAACAGAAATGGATTCATCTGTGCATACGAAAATCACCTGAAGCACAGAGTCTTAACATCAGTTTTTAAGCTGTCTGGCAGAAAGAATTATGAGCCTGTTCCAGTTTCAAACTACACCTTATCACTTACAGCATCAAGTACTCTGGGTCCTCAGCTTTCATTTTCCAGTGACATTGTTTCTGAAAAGATCAATAACATGAATACCAATAATGTCAATATGGAAGGGCAGCTGGAAGTGGCTTCAGTGTATGCAAAGAGCATTTACACTCTGTCTACCACATACAATGAAAAGAGGCAGGTTTTAGAAGGAAAATCAAATCTGAAGTTGGAGTCTTCTTACCTTCAGGCTACCAATCAGATATCTGGCAGATACAGTGATGGTTCATTTTCCATTACTTCAGTTTCTGATGTACAAAATGAGCTATTAAAGAACACAGCTACACTGAAGTTTGAAAACAGCCAGCTCAAAATGTCATCTGAAACCAACGGGAGGTATCAACATACTGCAGGTGTCAATAAGCTTGAAATAATTTTGTCAAAGAAGATGGCAGCACTTCGATCCGAATACCAAGCCACTTACAAGCAAATCCAGTATTTTGCCGTGTTTGCAGGTTCCCTCAATTCCCAGGACCTTGTTTTCAACACTGATATCTCCCTGACTGATCAGAAGAATCGAGCTGCACATAAGTCATCACTCAATGTCAATCGGTATGGTCTAGCCAGCAGTGCAACCACCAACATGCAGTTTAGTCCCTTGGCAATTCAGAGTGAAATGAATGCCAAGCTCGACACTGCTGGAGGCTCCATGTCACTGTCCTCTTCCGGGCGCTATGGGAAAAACAATGCAAAATTCAATATAGGTGGAAGAGTGAGCCTAACAGAAATAACGCTGGGAAGTGAATATCAGAGTACGGTTCTGGGTATGGACAACAAACATGTTTTAAATTTCAGAGTTAATAGAGAAGGACTCAAGTTTTCAAATAATTTGCAGGGATCATTCAAAGAGATTAAGTTGGAGTACACAAATGATTTGAATATTCCAGGCTTATCCTTAGCATTTGTTTCAAAATTAGACAACAGCTTCAGCTTTGACAAGTTTCACAAACATGTTTTTGACCTTCAACTGGAGCCTAGCTCACTAACAGCTAAACTGAGCAATAATCTTAAATACACTAAAACGGAAGTTTCCAACAAAGCAGAACTCCTTCTTGAGCCTCTGAATATGAACTTGGGTGGCAATGTCAGAGGAGCCCATGGAGCAGATGAAATAAGGCACACCTACACCCTTACATGCGCTGGTCTAACTGCAGACTTGAAAACAGACACCGTGGCAAATGTTCAAGGTGCAGCAGTGAGTCACAGAGTTCATCTGGATGTGGCAGGACTTTCTTCCTCAGTTACCATGAACACAAACTGTGATTCCAAACCTCTCCGTTTCAGCAATGTTCTGCGTTCCACTATGGCCCCATTTGTCATCACGGCTGACGTACACACCAATGCTAATGGAAAGCTGGTTGCTGTGGGTGAACACACAGGAGATTTGTACAGCAAATTGCTGTTTAAAGCAGAGCCTCTTGCTTTCACTTTCTCCCATGATTACAGAGGTTCTACCAGCCATAGCCTGAAGTCTACAGGAAGGTACACTACCCTGCTTGACAACAAAGTTCAGATGCTTTTTACTCCATCGGAGCAGTCAAGTTCTTGGAAACTGAAAAGTCAGCTAAACAATAATGTATATTCACAAGATTTCAGTACTTACAATAATGCAGAAAAGATCGGTGTGGAACTTAATGGGAGAGCTTTAGCAGATCTCTCTGTAATGGACAGATCAGTCATACTGCCATTAACATCTGAAGAAGTTAATTTAATTGATCTGTTGGGTCTCAGGAACAGCATATCGGAGCCTCAAGAATTCAGCATCTCTGGCTTTGTGAAGTATGACAAAAATAAAGATATGCATGTTATCAGCCTACCCTTCTTGGAAAATTTGCCAGTTTACTTTGAAAAACTCAGAAGCGCCATCCTATCCACACTGCAGCCCATACAACGTTATCTGAAGAGTGTAGATATCGAACAACACGTGAAAAGATACAAGGCAACTTTGAGCAAACTGCCACAGGACATTACCGATTACATGGACAAATTAGATATCAAAGGCAAAGTTAGCAGCATGAAAAATAATTTTGTTGCTTTCACAAAGGACTACAGAATAACATCTGATGATCTCCAAATTATGCTGGAAAAAGCCATGGACAATCTTCAAGAAATACTGTCTCAGCTGCAGATCTATCTGGTAAAAGTTGAGCAATACATCAAAGACTGTTATGAGCAGTACGACATTAAAGCACTTATTGCACAGCTTCTTGATCAAATAGTTGACACAATGACAGCTCTAGAAAACAAATATCAGGTAAGAGCAACTGTAATCAACATCATTGAAAAATTGCGGGTTTTTTTCCAACAATATGATCTTAACAAAATCGGAAGCAGCACTTTGGCTTGGATTAAAAATCTTGATGATGAGTACAGAATTGCAGCTAAAATACAGGAAAAACTAGAATCACTCAAGATTCAGATTCAGAATATTGATCTCAGAAGCATTGTGGAAAATTTGAAACAACAGATTAAAGCGTTTGATGCTAAAGAATGTTTAGAAAAATTTAAGCGATCATTGCCAATTGAAAAAATTAATGAAATTCTTGAACAAATCAAAGACTTTATTCTAAATTGGATAGAGGAATATGAGTTATCTGAGAAGATCAGCGCTTTCCGTGGTCGTATGCACAAATTGATTATAAAATATGAAATTGATAAGCAGATATATTTTTTAATTGACAGAATGATAGAACTGCTTAAAACTTACAGGATAAAAGAAACTGTCCAGAAACTGACCATCTACCTGCAAAATGCTGATGTGAAGTCATACTTTGATAAAGTTGTTGCTTTTGTTGATGATGTTGTCAAGAAAGTGCAAACCTTTGATTATGAAAAGATGATAAAGCAAGTCAACAAGTTCCTTGACATGGTTATTAAAAAGCTTAAGGCTTTTGATTATGACCAATTTGTAGACGACACAAATAAAAGAATTCGAGAAGTGACTCAGAAAATAAATGAGGAACTCAGAAATCTAGAACTTCCACAGAAAGCAGAAGCCCTGAAACAGTATATAAGAGATTTTAGAACTGTAATTTCAAAATACATGGAACAGCTAAAGGACACAAAGCTTGCTGCAGTAATTAACTGGCTCAGGGAGCTCATAGACTCAACAACATTTGCTAATCTCAAAGCCAAGGTAAATGAACATCTAGAAGACCTGCGAGAGAGGATTTCTGAAATGGATATTTCTCAGGAACTCCAGAGGTGTCTTCAGAAGATAAGCCAATTCTACAATTCTGTTGTCATATACATCTCTGACCAATGGAACAAAGCTTCCAAAAAAATCACTGCATTGGCTGAAGAGTATGATCTAAAAAATTGGGCTGAAAATATAAAACAGTTTGTTGAAACTGGATTTAAAATCCCTGAAATCAGGGCAGTTATAGTCACTATACCCGCCTTTGAGGTTAGTCTCCGAAGTCTTCGGGAAGCAACATTTCAAACACCAGAATTCATTGTCCCACTGACTGATCTCCGTATCCCCTCCTATGAGATCAACATTAAGAGACTAAAGGACATGAAAATCCCAATGAAATTTACTACCCCGGAATTTAAAATTCTAAATACCTTTCCAATTCCTTCCTTCACAATTGACCTGATTGAAGTTAAGCTTCTGATTGTGAGAACAATAGACAAATTCATGTCTGCAGAATTTCAGTTCCCATCTATCGATATCTATTTGAAAGACCTGAAGATGAAAGATATGCCTTTTTCTGATATTTCTTTCCCAGAAATACAAATGCCTCAGTTTCAAGTACCAGAATTATTGATTCCAAAGCTAAATCTAAATGAGCTCCAGATTCCTAACATGAAGATACCAGAGTTCCAGCTCCCACATATCCCACGTACTGTGACTGTACCTACATTTGGCAAGTTGTCTGGTGCTTTCAGAGTCACCTCTCCATTTTTCACACTGTCTACACAAGCTGAGCTTCGTAATACCACAACATCTGCAAACAGTCCAGAATTTGTTACTTCCATTTCAGCTCAAACAACATCCAAATTAGACTTCCTAGTTTTTAGCGCTACTGCAGATTCACGTCTGCTGGCCCCTGACATGAAACAGCTGAACCTTAAAAATGCCATGAAAGTCAACCATAGGTTCCTTAAAGTTGATCACACCAATGAGGTGGTATTTTTAGGTACCTCAGTAGTAGGTGAAGCTGAAACTAGAGCAAACCTAAATACAAAGAAAAATTCAGTAGAACTACAGAATAACTTAATGGTCAAGCTGCAAAGAAAAATTTGGATGCAGAGTGGAATGGCATATTCTCACAGACTGAATATTCCACAAGCTGATTTCTCTAGCCAGGCTGATCTGATCAATAACATGACAACAGAAGTAGAAGCAGGATACATATCATTTACCTCTGCTGGTAGAGGAAACTGGAAATGGGCTTCACCTAATTTCTCCGATGAAGGCACTCATGATTCACTTGCCACTTTCAAGATTGAGGGCCCCACTATTACATTTTCTGCCAACAACAGAATAAATGATAAGTACCTGAAAGTCAACCAAGCTATGAAATATGAATGCCATTCCTTAATGTTTGCAGTGTTTCAGATTCAGTCTGAAATGGAGTCACAGCGTGTGGGACGTAGCCTTCTGAATGTGCAAGGCACAGGAGAACTTCTAGGAATGAAAGTAGAATTAACAGGCTCTCACAATTCTCGGCTCCATGGACGGATTACCGGAACTGTAAATAATGAATTTTCCTTCTTGGCAAACCCTTCCAAAATTTATCTTTCTACAAACAATGATGGAAACATGAAAATCAGCTTCCCGATGAAACTAACTGGCAAAATTGACTTCCTGAATAACTATGGGTTCGCCCTCAGTTCTTCTGTTCAGCAGGTCAACTGGCAAGCTACTGGCAGATTCAATCAGTACAGATATTCCCATAATATGTCTGCTGGCAGCAATGATGACAGAATTGAAGGTCATATTGAAATGAATGGAGATGCCAACTTGGACTTCCTAAACATTCCTCTAAGCATTCCTCAGATGCAGATTCCCTACACTGGAATCAAAACTCCTCAGCTGAAAGATTATTCACTGTGGGAACAGCTAGGCCTGAAGGAATTACTGAAGACAACAAGGCAATCCTTTGAATTAAATTTGAATGCTCAGTATGAGAAAAACAAAGACATGCATGCAATCCCACTTCCTTTAGCAAAAGTGCATGAAGTACTTAATAAGAACATCCTTTTATTCAACAAGCATTTTGAGAAAGGGAGAAATGCAGCTTTAGATTTTCTTACAAAGTCATATAATGACGCCAAAACAAAACTGGACAAATACAAAATACAAACATCACTGAACAAAATACCACGGACCCTCACAATTCCAGGATACACCATTCCAGTTGTGAATATTGAAGTTTCTCCTTTCACTGCTGAGATGCCAGCCTTTGGTTTCACGCTTCCAAAAGAAATAAGCACAAGAGGATTCACAGTCCCAATAATTGGCTTTTCAGTTCCATCTTACACAGTAGTTGTACCTTCTTTTGAGCTTCCAGTCCTTCATATCCCCCAGGATCTACGCACTCTAAAGCTTCCTAGATTCAGAATCAACAGCTCAGCAAACAACATCTTAGTTCCTGCCATGGGCAACATTACTTATGACTTCTCATTTAAATCCAGTGTAATCACTTTAACTGCAAATGCTGGACTGTTCAATCAGTCAGATATTGTTGGACATCTCGGTGTCTCATCCTCTTCTGTCATTGAGGCTCTGCAATTTAAGCTGGATGGTTCAACAAGTTTGACAAGAAAAAGGGGGTTGAAGCTGGCCACAGCATTGTCCCTGAGTAATAACAAATACCTAGGAGGAAACCATGATAGCACTATCACTCTCTTAAAGAGGATGATGGAAGCTACTGTGGCAACAAATATAGAAGTTGACACACCACTTTTAAAAATGAATTTCAGCCAAGAACTTTCTGGAAATACGAAATCTAAACCCACTCTTTCCTCAGGTATAAAATTAATGTATGATTTTAATACTCTCAAATATGGTACCAGTGCTAAGGGAGAAATTGCTCACAAGTTTGCTTTAGAGAGCCTGACATATTACATATCAGTAGAATCTTCTACAACTGGAGGTATTGACGGAGTATTTTACACTGGAAATGCATTTTCTGGGAGTTTAGACCATGAGGTAAATGCCTATTTAAATGCTAATGGAGCTCGGTCATCCCTCAGATTCGAGGCCCACTCTAAAGCAGATGGACTCTGGATGATTGAAATCAAAGAATTACTTGCAGTTGAAGCATCTACCCGTCGTATTTATGCAGTCTGGGAGCACAATGGGAAGAATTATGCACGATGCACATCTCGTTTCACAACAACGGGGACTCAGAGATGCAAAGCAACCTTAGAGCTGGCTCCTTGGGATGTATCAGCAGATCTTCAGATTCAAGCCATTCAGCCAAATCCCTTGCTGGGCATGGCATCAGTTAATGAGGCTGTTGTAGTGAAAATCAGTCCTGCAAACCAGAAAGCTGGCTGGAAGGGTGAAGGCCAAATTCACTCACTGTCTCTCAGTCATGATATGCAGTTATCAAATGAAAACTCAAAAGCAAAATTTGATATTTCTGGTTCTTTGGAAGGATACATGGACTTCCTCAAAGTCATCAAGTGTCCCATTTCTGAGAAGAGTTTATGGGATATTTTGAAGCTGGACGTCACTACCAGTGCTGACAGGAAACAGTACTTGAATGGCTCAGCATCACTCGTGTACACCAAGAGTGAGGATGGTTACTTTTTCCCCATACCTGTGAATAAGCTGACTGATGGCTTCACTGTCACTATTCCTGGGTTACACCTAAAGGCTCCAAGCCCTGTCCTCAGCACTCCAGAGTTCAGCCTTCCTTTCACCACTCTCCAGGTCCCAGCATACACTGTTGACTTGCGCAACATAAAAATTCCACAGACACTAAGCACAATGCCATTTGATGTCCATTTACCCACACTGCCAAAGCTGAGATTCCCCAAAGTGGATGTAGGAGCAAATTATATTACATTAGAAGAATATAAAATGCCATTTTTTGAGGTGACAATACCTGAATACCAAATAACTATGTCTCAATTCACTTTACCAAAGAGTGTTTCATTTGGCAGTTTCTCTGTAGATCTAGATGAAGTAGCTAATAAAATTGCAGATTTTGAAATGCCTACAATTACCATTCCTGAACAGAAAATTGAGATCCCCCCTCTGAAAATATCCTTGCCTGCTGGAATTTACATCCCATCATTTGGTGCCTTGACTGGATCTTTCAAAGTTGTTTCCCCTTTGTACAACGTCACCTGGAGAACAGACTTGACAAATAAGAAGGATTCTTTTGAACATTCCATTGACTCTACCTGCAGCTCAACATTGCAATTCCTGGAATATGACCTGAATGGTAAGACATTAAAATTCTATATGCCATGAGTTTGAGGGAAAAAATTATTGTATTCTAGGATTTTCCAGATCTTTTTTTCCCCAGAATGTTGCATACGAAGGTGTTTCTGTCTGTTTAGCATTGATTTTAGATGACTTTTCTTTTATCAGGAGTGGTATTTTTTCATAAATTAGTATCAGAGACTCGGTCAGTCACCCTGAAGGCTAATGACTACATATATATAGCATGTGTGTCAGTCATATCCATGTTGAGATATAATGTGAATTTTAAAATGCTCCAGTTAAACAAATGTTTTCATGTCTTTTTATTTGGGACATTATAGGCATTAAGTTTCTTGAAGCCTAATTTGACATATCAGTGAAATACCCCAAAACTGACCATATAACATACAACTGGATGTGTCTTTTGTATTTTTTGTTGGTAATATACACATTTGAAATCTTTTTCACAGTTGTTTCAAACTACGAATATAAAGAAGGCGTGTTTGTCATGAAGACAACTGGCAGCTTTTCACATCGTGACCTGAGTGCAAACTACCAGGAAAATCTAACTATTTCAGGATTTCGGTAAAGATTTGCTCTAATAATGTAATTTATAATATACATAATTGCAAATGATGTGTTGTTGCTTTGATCTCTAATGCCCCAGGGCACTTTGCAGTAATTAATAAGAACCTGTGTGTATATCTACCTTGCCATTATGGGCTGTGTCCTTTTCCCTCTCAAGGTAACTTGAAAGCTGTTCCCTCTCAGGGTTTCTAGAACAGCTTTTCTCACCACCTCAGTGGTCAGAAAACCACTGAGACATAAACACGGTATTTTATAATCAGAGAAGTTCTATATCTAACCATCAACATAGCTGGGTTTCTTCCCAGTGGATCCCTCTGTCACCACAAGCCAGCACAGAGTAATTTTTATTCACAAGTGCCCACACCAGGAATTAGACTTGTCTCTCTTTCTGCCTGTTTCAATCTGCAAGTGTTGTGCTGATACATCCAAGGGATGGAATCAGTGAAGGCAAGTACAGATACAGATAAACAGTAGTGTCCATACTTGTGTTGGTGGAAAAATTGCTGTCAGTTTGTAGAAATCTGTGGAAAGCTGACAATGGTACAGCTACAGGCTTTGTTTACCTGCCCTAATTTAATGAAAATTCACAACAGAGCTCAATATAGTTTTATCTAAAATGGAAAAATTGGAGTGACAGGAAGTTTTGAATATGTCAGGCTAAATTTTAAGAAATGTGGATAATAAACCTGATATTTTATTTTCATCACAAAAGCATTGTTTACTAATATATATATATATATATATATATATATATATATGAAATTATAAGTGGTACTATGTTCAGACATACATCATTGGGCTTGTGCTTTCTGCATTGCTTCATAGCTGTGTATTTACTGTGGTTGCAGAGGCACGGAGGACACTTTATCACTAGACATCATCAGCCCAACTTTCACAGATGTTCATGTGCGTTACCAAGAGAATGAATGGAAATCATCAGGATCAATATCCTCACCCTCAGCTGGGACCCTTGCTTATATCATGGAAAGGGACAATGAAACTTTAGTTGCCAGAGTGTACTACCAAACTCAGGTAAGCTTGATAGGAGCCATAAAAAGCAAAAATGTTTGGTGTGGTCAGAGAAAAAGTTCCCTTTTAAATTTTGTGTGTGTTTATGTTGAGATATAAATTAACCACCAAATAAAAACTATAGTATCAGTAATTAAAGGTTTTATTTCCTACACTGGCCTTTCTAGTACTAAAACTAACATCTGTGTAAAGAGGTGTTTTCAAGCCCTTCACAGAGTTATTTTTTTCCATCTCCTGTGGTTAAGAAGGCACATCCACTGAAAGTGAAGAATGTACAAAGTCAGTTTTAGATAAGCTACCCATCATGTTTAATAGGTAGCCATCAGGCTACTTGGAATTACTACATAAGTGACCAGTATAGGAATAAGGCAACTAGAAGAGGTCAGACCATCTGTGAACTATCTTTTTTAATCTGTTAATATTAATTTTTTTAATCTGTTACAATACATGTTTTTATTATTGGCATACTACAATAATTTCCAAATTAAAATATTACGTTCCAAAATTATATAGTAATTTAGGGATCAGAAGCAACTCATAATTAACTGTTTATTATAAAAACAGGTAAATATATTCTCATTTGAGGATTTATTAACTTCTCTGAATAACTGTCTAAATTGTCTCATTTACTTTAATGATTACAAAATTAAATCCTGTAATATTTTCATATGAAAAAGATCCTTTTTGAATTCACTTTAATTGATTTCAGGAATGAGTAGAAGGCTCATTTTCCCAAGTAATTCACCTGCCTTATGAGACATGATGGGCATTTAATACAAAGGAAGGAAAAATCTTATTTGTAGTCAGATATTAAAGACCAGACTAAGTTATGTTCTAGTCTTGCACTTTGAAGGAGCTGGAAATAGATTGGTACAAGATAATTTCTTCCAAAATAAACTTTCAGGATGAAAGCAAACAGACAGCAAACAGACAGTGGACAAAAAATTGGAGTGCTTGTCTTAATGAATGGTAAAATTAAAGATGCAATACTGAGAATGTTAAAATACTCTCATAAATAATATTGGAGTTTTCTTACCCTGTTTTCTATTTTCAGTCTGCTCCCCAGAATGACATCGACATACTAAAAGGTGAGATATCCCTTAAAGAACCTGACCAGATTGAAATGAAATTCAACTGGAACGAGGATGCTGCCAAAGATTTGCTGTTGGGTCTGAAAGCAAGAGTGCCTAAAATGACAAATGCAGTCTATAGATATGTTAATCGGTACCATAAGGAGCATACGGGACTGGAAATCAGTGCTGCCACCTTAAAGATGAAGAATATAATGCAGAATAATGCTGAAAAAGCATACACTTTTGCTGCAAATCAAATAGATGAACTAGATGCTCAGCTTCGCACAGCTGCCAATGAGGCCTCGGACAAATATCAGGAGCTGAAGTTCAAAGCTAAACGGCTTTATCGAAGAGCAGCAGATCAGGCTGAACACTTTGACTATCAAAGAATAAAAGCGGAACTTTTGAACGTTTTAATTGACATAATAGAACAGTACCACCAGAAAATAAAACACGTAATTGACTCAGCCACTGAATTCCTGAAAACCACAAAATTTCAGGTCCCTGGGTTGTCTGAAAAGTACAGTGGTGCAGAAATATACCTCATCACTACAGAGAAGGCAGCAAAAACTGCTGATGTATGCCTTTCAAAAGTTCAGGAGTACTTTGATGCCTTGATTGCAGCTATCAATGAGCTGGAAGTCAGACTTCCTGCTTCTGAAACAATTCTTAGAGGCCGTAATGTACTTGATCAAATCAAAGAAATGCTGAAAGATTTGCAGAACAAAATCAGGCAGACATTTGCTACTCTTCAGGAAGCTGACTTTGCGGGAAGGCTGAAGCAACTGAAACAAGCAGTGCAGCAAGTTTTTCAGAAGGTAGAAGAAATGGTTAGAAGCTTGCAATCCAAAACTTTTGAAGACATCAAAGTCGAAACCCAACAGCTGTACAAAGATGCAATGGCTTCAGAATTTGCCCAGAAGCTGAGATCCTTGACAAAAGATGTTAAAAAATACATTTCTCAGTTCAAAGACTTCAGCCAGAAGACATTCCAGGACCTTTCAAAAAAGCTGCACCAGCTGCTCCTCTATGTAAAGTCATTGCGTGAGGAATATTTTGATCCAACTACACTTGGATTGTCAGTGAAATACTATGAGGTGGAAGAAAAAGTACTGGGATGGCTGAAGAATATCATAGATCTTGTCGTAGATTGGCACAACCAGCGTATGGGAGATCTGGCTGGCATTGCTACACGCCTGACAGAGCAAGTAAAAGAATATGTGGAAATCTACAGTCAGGAATATTATGACCTTATAACTGATTTTGAAGGAAAAGGAAAACAGAAGATCATGGAACTCTCATCTGCTGCTCAAGAAAAAATCCGATCTTGGTCTGCAGCTGCTAAGAGGAAAATCGATGAACATAACAAGCAACTCAAAGAAAAACTCCGGGAGATCTATGGGCAGCTTAGTCAGTCCCAAGAAAAGCTAATCAGTGAAGCCAAAAGGTTAATTGATCTAACTATAGAAAATTACTCTGCCTTCCTGCAATACCTCTCAGAGCTTCTTCGCTGGCTTGAGCAAATAACAGCTGAGAGCATAAAGCCGTATGTAGCTGTTCGTCGAGGAGAGCTTAGAATACAGGTGCCCATGTGACTGGCAGGCCATTTACCAAATGCCCCAAAAAAGCAGACAGGCACTCAGGAATAAAGTGGAAATGACACACATACTGATTCAGCAAGGCATTGAGAAAGGCTCCAAGACATGGAACGAAATGCAACACTTCACTAATGGACAACTTGACGCTGAGCAAGTGAGTCCTCAGGAGATTATGGAAAATATCCAGCAGCACATGAACACCTGAATGGGCGTGTAGATGAGGAAAAGTAACAAGTTTCTACCAAAATGTATTTAAATATAACAGCAATCAGTATACTGGAGCTTCGGGTATATATGTTTGAATCTGAATTTGTAAATGAAAACTTGATAATCTACACTAGGTTATTTTAATAAGCTTAATAAGCCAATAAATGAATTCTTTATTACATTTTTGTGTCATTTATTACAGCTACTTTTACTTGGAGCATAAGGCTTAATCCAACAATTTTCAAGGTCAATGGGAAGTCTTTTCTGTAATTTCACAATATGTTGGATCAAGTTAATAATGTGCAATGCATATTGTAAATAGTCACAAAAGCTATGGAATACATAGAATAAACAGGTTTTAAGATAAAGGTCACATTCATAAGCCAGTTGAAGGAAGACTTGGAAACACATCTATTTCCCAGCATAGAGATACCTTAATAGATAAGTAAGGAAAAGAGCATGTGTAAAACCATGAATTAAAAAAATTATAAATTCCGAAAATGGCATCAAAAATTGAAAATTAACATACAAATATGAACATATGTAGAAATCTGACTCCTGGAAATTTTCAGATAATAATACAAAGATTTTTTAAATAAGAATTAATTTATGCCTGTGTCAGTTTTCAGACAACTTTACCAAGAATTTTATATTAGTTTTCTTTCTACTGGCTAATTTATATTTCAGAAATACAGGGTTTTCTCACCTGTTTCCCCATGATATTTCTGGTTTCACTTTAAATTGTCTATGTTTTACTTATTATGAGTTTACTCAAGTGTCAGAGTTTCATGGACATCACTGTGTATGATAGAAGTCAAAAAGTTTTCCCCTCTTAGGCAGACGCTTAGGCCATTTAAATGAATTTTCAGTTTAAAAGATGAATTTAAGATGTTGAAGAAGTCCCTCACAAAATAAGACTGTTTTTAAGTGAAAAATATGTTGAGCAGCAGTGGTGTACTATACAGACAGTCCTAGAGAAATGCATGCTCGAGCTGAAATAATGTTGCCTCTTTGAGAATAAACTTTTTGACAAAGAACACTAGAAATTTTGTGCACATGTCTGTTTTGATACAATCAATTCACTCTGTAACGTGGTTCTTGCTTGTTCATTAATGGGAAAAACAGAGCTCTTTTCATTCCATGGTGTGAGGGAGTACATACATGAAGCAATGGAGCACCCAGACTTTGACATCCCTATTGACAGATAATATTATTATCTGAGTAACTTCACCAGTAATGATTTTTATCAGATAATGATTCTTATCAAATACTTATGAAATTTTTATCTTTAACCCAGAAGTCAGAATCGCACAAGCATGGTATTATACACACACCTATCTAGCTGCCAGCAAGTGGTTGTCTCTTAGAAAGTAAGGTAAATCAATTTTCTCTTCAGAGTTTTCAGACATCACAGCAAAAATTCACAGAATAAGAGATAGAATAGTCCCCTGTGAACTACAAAATATGTTTTGATTCTGAATAGAACTAATCTGCATACGTTGCCCTGCCCAGAGGAACCAAAGGTATAAAATTCCCTTTTTACATCTTCTACTGAGCATACCAGTAAAAAATATGCTGGCTGCAGAGCCCTTTCACCTTCATTCACAAGGAAACCAAAGCCTATGGGTCACCTGATCTTTATTGGATGTCAGACTGCACAACTCATTTCCCTGAATTTTTCCCTGAATTTTAACACAAATGTTTAAACACAACCAGATTTCTCGGCCACTGACTGATTGTTGTTTCCCTTCATCAAGACAAACAACCCTGTGAAACAAAGGACAATAGAATAAATTATAATAGTTATGGGAGAAGAGCGATTTAAATTTTGTTTTCTTTTGTTTTTCCCCTTATGTCTATTTATTTCTGTCCATCATCCATTGTTCTTGGAACGATTTTAAATGCTAAAAAAATTTTTTACTTATAAGGAATGGGCTAACTGAATAATAAATATGCCAAATAGTATAAATACTGGCTCCTGTTGGCAAGAGTGAAGCTTCCCAAGAGCAAACACAATAGTTTGCACACTAAACTGTGGTTAGAGGTTAGAGGAGATTTCCAAGTCTCATAGCAGCATTGCTGCCAACTGGATTAAAGCTCTCAATCCTGTAATCGATGTGCCATCTTGCCGTCATCCCACAGTTGGTCTGGGAGGGCCTGGAAGCAGAACACTGCTCTCAAAATTGATCTTACTGGAACTTATCTGTTTTGTAAATCTCCAAACCAGAAAGGTCATCTCAAGCACCCCTTTGAAACTCGGGCAATATTTTGACACAGGAAGAGGTTGCTTTTGTTTGTATGTGTGCATCACATGTGACACAAGCACTACAACCAGGTGACTCTTTTATTTCCTTTCTTTTTCCTGTTGTTTGGTTGTTGTTGCTGTTTTCTTTCAGAATCTAGAAAATTTTAGCTTTATTTCCAATGTAGTAAACTACAGAAATATAGAAAAAACCACAATTATTCAAATTGTGTTGGAACTTATGAAATGTTTGCAATATCATAATTTGTAATATTATTAGTTCTATTTTGGCTTCTTTTCAGTCTAGTTTATATAACAGGAAATATTCTATTTCATTAAATCAAATTGTATTGGAGATAACAGGGAAACAGCAACTATTTGGGACTCAGTGACATTGCTTCTTTCTTTTCTTTTTTTCTGTAGTCTTCATCATCTGAATTCTCATAAATGTCAGAGGGGTTTTTCTTTATAATTTACAGCAGGTATCAGACATAGAGCAGAACTGGTTGTAAAAGTTTAATTACGTGAAACATTTTAACAAGAAATTGAGAGAACAATATGCCCTGCTCTAACTAAGTGATTGTAGAAATAACATTGACAAGAAACGTGTGTGTTCCTAAATGAAAAACTTTTGCAGACGTAGGACAGCAAAAATGTTCCAGAATTTTAGATTATGCAACCAACTAGAGCTGATTTTTTATTAAGTGATTTAAAAGTACATGCATAGTTTGCTGCATATCCAGAGATTCTTCACACTTATCCACATCCACACACACTATCTTCCACCTCTGGCTCTAAATTGTGCTATTGATACTTTTAGAGCAACTGCCATTATGGCCTACTGATACCTTTCAAAATTTATATTAAAATATTTAGTTGTTCAGTAAGTGACACCAAAATTTGTAGTACTCTTCTGCTGGCGGATTTATTGCCCAGGTGGGAAACCAGAATTTATTAAAGGCCATGCGGACATACAGAATTGCTCATATTCCATTTCTACACAGCCAAATCCAGGCCCAAATGAAATCAATAGCAAAATGTCTGTTGGCCTCAGCAGAAGTAGGCTTTGGCCAGTTAGATGTATAACTTGAGAAGCACTCTGGGATCCTGTAGGACAAAGCTATATTATTATCTATTAAAATCTACACAGAAATATCATTGAAAAAACATGCAGACAAGAAAATTAATCACTAACAAATTTGAGTCAGATCAGAATGAAGCTTGCCTGTACAACATTAACCAGAGCTTCTTTACAATTTTTTACCCACTATTACTTAGTATCACAGAGAAAGTCTGTCAGGGCCAAGAATTCTGGGTTCTGGTCCCAGGCCTTAGACATGGAAATATACATATACATCTCATCACCTTTTCCCACGTTTCATTATCCATTCGAGGCGTTAAGGGAATCTGGAACAGAATAAAAACTTGTGTTGATGTTTGCAAGACCCAACTGGGCAATTTCTTGAGCAACACAATCTGATTTAAAGCCTGCCTCTCTTTAGAGAAGTAGGTTGTAGAGACCTCCCAAAGTCCCCTACAACTTCAGTTACTTTGTGATTCTCTTGTGACTAAATTGATATGGCTTTAGGTTGCCATCTCTAACACTTTGCCTACCCTTTGGTCAATGGTTTACAAGCAATTTGCTGCATCATTATTGTAATACATCATTATACATAGACAGAAAATTCCATGGTACCCCTGCATGTAAACACAACCTCATTCTGATTGCAACCATGAGGCATTCTAAAATTCCCTGAAGCTTTCTAGCAATTGAAGCCTTCTCAGTTGGTTCTGCATCTTTCCTCTTCTATGCTTTTCATGTGAATACCTCTGTCATACTAAATCATAGAGGTTTTCCCAATATGCAGGAATTGATGTTATGACTATAACCATTCATATTCTGACAGCATGATTGTTGTAGCTGTTAGAAGAATAAGATGCACATCTTCTCAGAGCGGCTGAAGAAGGGTCCTCTGCTAAGCTGAGCCTTGTCAGAGTGAGAGGATCGAGTACATGAATAGCAGATCCACCACAGCTTGGGGAAGTAAAAAAGGTCAAATGTCTATACCATGCATCTGTTGTGAAGAATCTGCCAGGTATTTGCTGTAAGCAGAGACCCACCACAAGTTATAGCCTCATATTGATGTCCCAACGAATGAATTCAAGGGGACATGTTTAAAACAATCTTGAATTTATGGATAAATCTATTAATCTATACTGCCTTTGGGACTCAAGGAGCAAGATCTAGTCTCTGAACAAGTGATACAAACTAGTTCAAACATTCTATAGCATATAGGAAATAAGACTTGGAACAGCTCTCTGTTCAAGTGTCCAAGTTTCCTCTAAGAGTGAGCCAAAAGCCATATGCAGCATAGGTGCCTGGGGGACCTGAGACTTGGTCTGAAGCAAGGAGTGAACCAAATGCGCAGCAGAGAGAGCATGAAGAACTAAAATATTCACTGCATCTACCAGACAAATGGCGTGGTTAGATACTTAGAAGAGGCCACTGGGATGAGTAAAGATGGTCTTAATTAAGGCCATTCATGGGGAAAAGTATCAGACCGATAACTTTTTAAGTGCTGCCTGCTACTTCTATTATGCTACTGAATGAGGCTGGTGACTCCTGGGTTTCTGGGCAACATGGTTATTCTTACAGGGATAATATTCTGCTCTGCTTTCTGTGCAGCTTCGACTAAGGATGGAAAGGAAACACTTAGCCTCCATACTTTTCTTTCCCCATGTTTTCCCTGCTTCCACTACCTCTGCCACAGTTAAGATGTATTCCAAGGTTGGTGCCAATAAGAGGGAAATTGTTAACATACTTGCTAACTTGTTATTTTGCTCTAGTATTTTTAATGACTACAGAACGTTATTTCTGAAAAAAGTGATACTGCTTTTATTCAGAACTGTTTTCTGTAGAAAGTATTTTATGGACGTCCTTCTATTCAGCTCTGCCAAAAGCAGTGGCAATTGTAGTTCATTTGGTTGGTTTCATCTGTGGAAGCTTTTTGCACTGGAACCCTCAGAAGTCTCTTTATCTGCTAACCTGTTGTTTTGTCATCAGTCTCATAAACAGCCCCACACTATGCCAGCCAGTCACTCTGAAAGGTTATTTATTTCTTTGCTTCTAATACCTGTAATACTCTTAAATCAGTGGCTCTCCTGGCTGGAAGTGAAGATCCAAAGCCAGTTACAAGGTGCCATTAGGCCCCTACACTAATGCCACCAGATCAAACTTCTGCATTTAGCCAGAAACTCCCCATTTCCTGGGTGTATGCACACTCCTTTCCACTTCACAATCCCATTGAGACTGCATCATATTATTCTGCTAAAAAGGAAGAAAAATGGAAAGGTGGTATCACTGTCTCCAAAGTTCAGCATAGTTATTAATTTAATTTATTTCAAGATTACTACCTTTGAATGTTCTCAAAGAGAAGCTGGATTAAAAAAATGCTCTCACTTCTTTGTTGCATGACACTTTGCACAGACATTTCCCATTTTTAGCAGGCTGTTTGTCTCTCCATAATGTTCTTTCCCTGTTGTTACTATATTTGTTCATTTAATAAGCCTTTACTTTTCCCTATGGAAATGACTTGCTTATAACTATTCGCAAACGATATGGACAGTTATGCAAAAGCATTTGATTTTAAAGCTGAAGAACAGAAAACCAGCCAAGTCTGAAGGAACACACATCTCTCACACATAGCCTATATTCCAGCAGTACAAACCCACGACGTCTCTCTCTCAGACACATCTGTCTATATGTGCAAACATCCATGCAAACACACACACACGTACTATGTACATTACTGTCAAGTTAAAAGCCTGAAGTTAATCCTTAATCCTTAGGTCATCCCCTTCATTTCAGCACATCGAGCCGTCCAAGCCTTCCCATCAGCAGTGAGCTGACGTAGCTCTTCCCACTCAGGACCTATTAATCCAGCAGTTTCACCAGTGGTGTTCCACCAGGTTCATTTTCCAAAACTTCAATTTTTGTTTAAACTCTGAATCAGAAAGTTATCGTTTTTGGGTCCTGCAGGGAGGTAGCTTTCCTTTTATTTTTTTTGCAGTCCATTTCAGCTGAAATGTGCTGATGAAAATATTGCACAATTTTGTAAAGTGATAGAGCTGATCTTATTCAAAAATGGCCAGTTCCTCTTCCAAAAGATGGAGCTTAAATTTTCCAATCCTTTTAGAAACACACATTTTTTAAAATAAAAATTTGGTTGATATTCTGCTAGCCCAGTATTGACCTGGTAACTTCTTTGTGGCCATGTGCATGTGTGTCATCTGCACTCTGTGTTGTCTCTCTTCAGGTTTTCACTGAACATCACTATCTTTTTGCTTTTTACAAATCTTCTTGATGTATACCCCATTCCTGACTTCCCTTGAAATGCGTTACCCATTGAAGAGACGGGTTCAAGTTTTAATAATTCACTTTCTGTATTTGGGTTCAGTTCCTAGGCCAGTTTTTTATCCACTGCATCATTCATCCACCTCATTTTCTCATATTTTAGTTTCCCATGAGTAAAATGGGAATTATACTTCTCTGCTTTTCAATGGAATTGTCAGAATGAAACTAACTCATGACTTGGAGATAATCTGATAAATCTCATAGTGCTGAAGACCATGAAGTAGATAGACACACTGTAATGGCAACAAGAAATCAAGATACAGATATTGACTTCCCTCTCCCATCATCATGTTTATTGTTTTAGAAACTTGGAGTTGATTTCATGTGCTAAATCACTCAGAGACACTCTAGTCCACCCCAAAACCATCATACATACCAGGCATCAAACATATAACACTCTCATACAGATAAATGATCCGAGGAATGGACTCAATGGCTGCTAGCAGTTAATTTATATCGTGGTTTCTCCATAAACTTTTAACTTTGGAAATAATCTGCCACCCATTTCAGTTTTTTGGCTGCCACATAATGCACCTTTGTGAAGTCACTTTTCTGTCTAATAGAGATATTTCTTTTTATGGTTGAACATTTGTTTAAAAATAACAAATAGTAATCTCATTTACCGTGCACAAAGAGTGAGCTACTTAACTGTATGTAACCAAGTCCCATTTTGTCTGGTTTAATGTTTAGCAAGGCATGAAAACTAGTTGATATTACAGGGAGAGGATAATTTATTAAATAAAATTTCATTCCTTTTTTTTCCCCATTAAAAAAACAAATAATTGTAACCAAAAAAAAAAAAAAAAAGTGTTTAAAGTAGAGAAGCATAGCCTGCAAAGATTGATACTGAAAAGTCAGCACATATTAGAAAGTCTGATGCTAAGCTCAGCTGTTTCTTTACCCCCTCCACTGTTCTGAGTCTGGTTTGCAGCCAGTCTGTGTTTCTGAAGTCAAGTACTCCCATAGTGATTACTGATATCCACCATAATGTAGTTAGCAGATAGCCCATTTGTTCCGCTCTGGATAGGGTTGCAAGAGAACATTTTAAGCCCAGTTTGTTCCTTTGGGGAGGATAAAATTTAGGATATATATAGATATAATATGAAATGTGCAATGTCTAATATATGCATTTACATGTTATATCTACCTGTCTGTACTCTCCTTGTGACAAGAAGTTGAACAGGAGTCAGCAGTATGGTCTTTTGCTGAAGAAGGCCAACCACATACTGGCAAGTTGTAGCTAGGAGGTCTGTGAGGAGATCCTTCTCCTCTTTTTGGCATTTGTGAGCCCACATCTGGATTACTGTGTCTGGTTTGGGGATCCCCAGTGAAAGAGAACCATGGACATACCAGAGTGAGTTCAGCAGTGGCCAGCAACCTACTCAGGGGGCTGGAGTGCACAGCATGCAAACAAGTGGTAGATGGATGAGTTTGCTGAGCCTTAAGAGGAAAAGACTGAGGAGAGACATTATTTCTGTTTTCCATGACCTGTTGCATGGTTATAGAGAAGACGGTCAAGCTCTTCTCAGAGCAGAAAGACAAAAAGCAATAAATAAAAGCCATATGAAGGATAAAAAAAAATTGCCCTGGGAATAATCAAACATTAGCATAGATCCAGGAGAGGTTGTGGAATGTTCTTCTTTGGACATGTTCAAAACTCAGATGTGAACATTCACAAACTTCATCTGACTTCAAAATTCAACATAACTTCCAAGTTAATCCTACATTGTGTAGGGTATTGGATCAGATGATCACAAGAGGTACTTTGAATTATTCTGTTTATGTTAAGACCTAAACCCCTTTTTGGAGCTGGGCTCCCAAAACCACTGAAAGGCTGAAAATTCACACCCATTGAATGACAGAGATTCTCAAAGAAAAGCTTAACCATGAATGTCCTATGCAGGAATATCTTCCAGTGGAACTCACATTCAACCATGCAGCACAAATGTGTATCAAACATGGCTTCAGCAATTCTTGTGTTCCCGAAGCTATTCAGTGAAATGTATTGAACTGTTTCCCACTAACATTTCAAGTCACACAAAATTGCCCTACGCAATATTTAGTAGTCATAGAGTCCCTGCTTTGTTGCTGTTGTTTATCTTCAACACATGTAGAAATTGTTTTGGTGGAAAGATGGGCCAGTAAATGTGATCTTTTGTTTTGACGTAATTCATTCCTCTTACTCATTAGATGCCTTTTGAGATTAATCTAAGAATGTTGCACTTGCAGTCAACCAGATAACACTTCCTTTTTCTTTTGGAGAAGGGAGGGATGGGATGCCCACAATTTTTTTTTGCTAGAGCCACTCTGACACTTTATGCATTTGAGCCTTTGTTCTTAAAATAAACACATAAACTTGGCTTAAAGTGAGAAGTAGTAGAATTTGTTTGTTATTGGAATACACTTGTGATTAGAAGAACCATTAAGCAGCAGCTGTTCTTATGCTCTGTGTGAGACGACCACACTTTCCCTACATATTTTGAAGGGCAAGAATGGCATGTGCTATGATGCTAAGGATCTCACAAATGTCAAGGATGCCTTTTAAATTACATTTATTGCTCTGTGCTTCTCCAGCCAAAGAAGCACTGTAGGAAAACAAGGAGACCCTGATAAAGACGAAAAGCTTATGTCCAATTATTTTTACCCCTGAGTTGCCTTTTGCTATCAGGTTTCCAAGCATAATTTTCTTGAGACGATTTCCACTCAGAGAAATAATACAGAAAAAAAGACCATTCATGCAGACATGCATATCTTCCTGAGACTGTCTGTAGCACTGCTATGTGTACACCAGAGGTTGTGAACCTTTTCCAGAGGGCTGTAATTTCTTCAGTCTCTTCCATTTAAAGTTTTTTATGCCTATTTCATGTCCATTCACACACAGCCCCAGAAGTGTCTGGTAGGAAGCCATGGTGGATTTCTCCTTCATTAGCAAGTGGGCTTTAAGATCATTGAGGGTACCTTTAAGATCATTGAGTCCAACCATCAATCTGACACTGCCAAGTCCACCACTAAACATGTCCCTAAGTGCCACATCTAAATGTCTTTTAAATACCTCCAGGGATGGTGACTCAGCCACTTCCCTGGGCAGTCTGTTCCAGGGCTTGACAACCCTGAAGAAATTTTTATCCAAATAGCCAAACTAAATGTCCCCTGATGCAACTTGGGGCCGCTTCCTTTTGCCCATTGCCTGTTATTTGGGAGAACAGAGTGACCTCTTCGTGGCTACAACCTCCTTTTAAGGAATTGCAGAGAGCCATAAATCTCTCCCAAGCTTTCTTTTCTCCAGGTAAAACACCCCCAGCTCCCACAGCAGCTCCTTAGAAGACTTGTGCTTCAGGTCCTGCACCTTTAGGATCTCTCTGTTTCAAAATATCCAATCTTCCTGCACTTCTTTGCCTTTCAGGCAGAGGCATAGTCCCAGCTGGTACCATCATTGTTGTGCTACCAGCAGGTGATAGTTCCTCATAGCCATGTACCACGTTGCATCTCTGTACTCCACCACAGTCCTCCTGGCAGCTGGAAGCTCTATTCACTATAAACCTACCGGGAACAACTGAACAGACATCAAACTAATGCCATTAAATTAATTATCTATAAAGCTAATTTGTCTCTAAAGGTAGGAGTGATTGCATATAAGGAAAATATAATCGATTTTAGGGTGCAAAACTCTTGCACAACAACATTCAGGGAAGGACAGATTCAGGAAAAACAGAGGAAAACACAGATTCACAAAAAGCAGTGCAGCCCATGAAAGCCAAATAGTGGCTCTAGGACAGGGTCATTATCCAAAAGATCACTCATTATTAAGGGCATCCTGTGCTGAGGACTGCGACAGCAACAGCACCAGTGAGAGCTCTGGCCTTATGCTGGGCTCTATAAATACATGGATTCAAGGCGTGGGGAAAGAATCTTAAACAGATCTTTTCCCCATATTCAGTACATGTACAGACTTCACATCGTGGCTTGACCTTCACTGGTCCTGAAACACTTGAAGTACATTACTTTTGGCAGCTCTACAGTGGGGTCAGCAGCCTCCAGCAAGAGCCAGTAACAAAGAGCTCAGGTGCAATAACATCTTAAATCACCACAGCTGCTTGTTTGGTGTGCGTGAGTCACAGGTCCGAGTGGATGAGTATAAAAACCTAAAGGTTAAATCTATATTAGTAAACTAAATAGTGTCAGGGCCATTGAGCCATCTGGAACAATCTGACGCATCCATAACATTAAACTCTCTTAACCTCTAGCACAGGACAGCTGCCTGCATGTTGCCTGCTGGCAATGGTCCCTGGCCTCAACTAACTCACAAGCCATACCTAGGAATTTTTTGGGAGGTTGTTAGTTGATCTAGGCCAAAACCACACCAAGGACTGTTCTAACAATTGAATAGTGTGGATGAGCAAATCCCAGTGCACGTGTCCATGCTTTGACAGCGCTTAATTTACCAGAATATGTGTACCCATAGTTTTCTGAATGTGTCACTAATCCATCTGCTGTCTCTAAGTATTTTGGTCTTTGAATATATATATTTGAAACATATGCAGCCTGACAGTACCTCTTTACTCTACACACTCTTAATTGGTGTGTTGGCATAGAGCATCCAAAATTCCCTCCATAAATATACATTTTTTTATGACTGCAAATGAATACATCTCTATTTGAAATAAAACCCTCCATGTTTGGTCAAGCCAAGCATAGGTTCAGAACTGGCACAGCCTGGGCTGCACATCTGGAATGTGTGATGGCGTTAAGAGATCCTAAATACCAGAAGAGCAACAAGTTGGACTTCTGAACACAGCACTTATATTTATTGCACTGGCTTTGATGTTCTCTAGTTGTCAGGCCTCTATGGACACCCCTCGTGGTGTGAAGAGTCTTGGTGTTTTTTAACCCATCAAATTTTGGTAAAATTCAGCAAGGTCTCTGGTTCTGGTCCCACAAATAGGAGCCAAATATGTGCTTTTTGTACAACACTACTTCTGGAATTGCCTGAAGATTTTTCCATTTTCTATCAAGGGCACCACTGCTTTGAGCACACTTCCTTTTCTACCCCTTCCTGTCCTATGCTGTGAACAAAGGCATGGGAAAGTATAACTTAGGGATAATAAGTGCAGAAACCTGAAAATCTCCCAAACAAGCCCAGAATATAACTCTACTCCTTTAAATCATTGGCTTCTCTTTGCTTTAATTTGCTTTCCCTCCAAATAAAACATTATTTTTTGGAACACTACCATGCAACATGCTTTGTTATCATTCAGTTAGTCCATTCTTATTACCAAACCTTGAACAGATTTCAGTTCTTTAGATATGAAAAAAAACACCTTTCACAGAAAAGCCATAGATTGCTCCCCACCTCTCTGCAAGGATTCGGGAGCAGGAAGTTTCTACCTTTTATTTTTTTTTCTCCCGGTTGTTTTGACAATGATTACTTTTAATGTGGTGTCAATAAATCCATTCAAATCTGGAGTAATGTTGGCTTGAATAAACAAGAAAAATTTCAAAAATAACCTTTCTCCTGTATATGTTCCAATAAACGGAGTCATGTTATACTCAATAGTAATTACGAGGTTACCCTATAAATTATTGTACAGTGATTCATGTTATTCTATAGACTTTAGGTCATACACTTCATTTCAAGCTGAAAGTGCTGCAAAGGATGTATTAGGCTCCAGAGGAAACAGGGAAAGAATATAGTGTACACTTCATATTGGTATCACGGGAGACCTGGCTGTGAGAAAGCACTTTCCAGCAAAATATACTGAAATTACTGCAACGAACCTGAGCTGAAGAAGCAACTGCATGTTTCCCTACTGACTTGAGAGAGGGAGGACTTCAGCTTGTCATCAGAAGCAGTGATTGGAATTAAATCTCTGTAAATTCTTTGTCTGTTCAGCACTAGACAGAAGATTAAACATAATAACATTAGTTTAATAACATGGTTTTGTTTCAGAAAATTATTGTGGTGATGTGACATTGTAAAAGAATTGACATACTTCATTTTCTCATAAAATTTTCTTCAGTCTACCTGAAAACGCTTTCTGTAGGAGGCAAATAGACTTAAATTTCAGGTGGGAAACAAGCATGAGAACTAAAAGTGAACTAAGTGTCCCACAATCACTTAGAATCTGGGAGCTTGGCCGAGGCACATATTCCATTCTTCTGATTTTCTCAGCCATTTTTTCTGTACCTATCCTGTGTCTCCTAGAGGAATAAGTGCATACCTGTCAGGTTTGCAGAAGCTAAATAACCTCTTTCTGTTCAACTGACAAAACCCTGAACTTTGAGAACCAATCTAAGCTGGCAGAAGGAGAAAGGAAGTCACCACTAAACTAGGAAATATAGTTTGCCTATCTCGGTTCCTTTGATTTTGGAGTCTACTGTATTTTGTCTTTGACTTCCATTATCAACAGAGGGAAGTGTCTTGTTCAAGGAAAACTCTTCTCTATTACCAAAGATGAACAGGTGGCTCCAAGACCAATTTTCTCTCTACAAACACTGAAACGCAACCAACCTTCCCTTTGTCTCCCAAATTCACAGCATAGAAAAGAAGACTTTTTTCCACATCAAATGTGTCTGGTTGATCCCATCTGTGGGCCGCCCAGACATTGCTGGGAGTAATTGGCTGCAAGTCAGGTCAAAGACTCCAACAGACCGCTCCAGTTTACCCCAGCTCATATCACCAGCATTCTGGTGTTGAATATAAAGCAGGGAAGCATCTGCCTCTAGGATGGCACTTGAAGTGGGCTGTCCCAGACAGGGCAGTTTGTCCAGCCTAATTCTTGCTTCTCACCCCACAGTGTGCGGAGCTCAGGAGAAGTGAGCTGTGTGACCTTCCCTTGGCAGTGTCAGATTGATGGTTTGAAGGGCAAAGAAGTTCAGGAAGACTGGGTATTCTGAAACAGGGAGACCCTAGGGGTGCAGGAGCTGGTGCAGGACCTGAAGCACAAGTCTTACAAGGAGCTGCTGTGGGAGCTGCGGGTGTTTAACCAGGAGTAAAGGAGGCTCAGGGGAGATTTATGGCTCTCTGCAAGTCCCTGAAAGGAGGTTGTAGCCAGGAAGGGGTCACTCTGTTCTCCCAAATAACAGGCAATGGGCAAGAGGAAACAGCCTCAAGTTGCATCAGGGGACATTTAGTTTGGCTATTTAGAAAAGATTTCTTCATGGAAATGGTTGTCAAGCCCTGGAACAGACTGCCCAGGGAAGTGGCTGAGTCACCATCCCTGGAGGTATTTAAAAGACATTTAGATGTGGCACTTAGGGACATGTTTAGTGGTGGACTTGGCAGTGTCAGATTGATGGTTGGACTCAATGATCTCAAAGGTCTTTTCCAACCTCAATGATTCTATGATTCATCGCTTCCAGGCAGGTTTACTTTTTCCTCTTCAGAAGGTCAATCAGTTCAAGGCAGGTGTGAGAACTGCTGCACAAAACAGCCAAAGGCTTATATAGTGCACCTTTCAGTGTGTGGTCCCACCAAATATTTTTGCATGGACTTACAAGTTGGCCCTAAAATGGTTTCCAAAACAAGGTCAAGGGAATGCATTGGAAAATACTGCTGTCATCATTCAAAGAACAGCATCAAAACATTAAAACTGTGGAGTAAAATGTACCATATGTTCCTCCTGTAACGACGGCCAGCCTTACCTCTGGGGCTTTGTTAGCCTGACAGATCCAGGCAGCACACGGAATGCTTCAGCTGAAATGCACTGGTCAGTCAGACGATGGCACTACAGACCCAGGTCCACCAGCTACACTCATTAAAACTTCTGCTTGGCCGTTCATTATTCTGGTTTCATTCTCCATCCCAGATTTCCCCTGGTTACCTGGTTGGAAACTGTACCCCCTGATAATTCATATGCTGGTGCAGACAGCCCATGGCAAACGTTGCTAAGAGAGGGACTGCCACCTGTTAAGAATTCATGGTTTGGGGACGCACTGAAGTGTGCTCCTTTCCCACACTAGTATTTTAAAAGGTTATAGATCATGTGTGCATAATAGGCAGAACATTAGGTCACTTGTCTCACTTACAACAATAATCTGTTTTGATATGGGTCAGGTTGACACAAAGGGTCCACCCATACCAGATCTATTGATGAAACTGATCCCTTTCCCCCAAACTAATGAAATTTTCAACTAATGGGTACTTAAGTTAATAAAGTGTGCCACACATCTGCTAGAAGCCATTTGTAAAATAAAGCTCTGGAGTTCAATTTTGAGAACATTGACATAATGTTTGAGTGGCATCCCACAGGGACCCAGCATGGCACCAAATTAAGGAGAGTAACACAATAAACGTGTGAGAAATAACGTTAGTATATAAACAGTAAGTAGGAGCTTCTCTTTCTTTAAAGGAAGCGTAATACTGCTTGGGGTTCATACCATCACTAATGAATTGAACGGGACAAATCCTCATCTCCCCTCACAGCCAATGAGCATTTGGACAATGACTTCAATAGCACCAGGATTTAACCTGGGGAATTATTTTGACGGAAATTGGCAACAAGCTGGTTCTTATAGCTGAAAAGTATCTTTTCACTGATCTTGTGCGTGGCTCAAACTCTCCACTCCATTTTGTGTTGTATGGTTTTGGTTTTGGTTTTGTTTTTATTTGTAAAGGAAATTGGAGGGAAAAGGCATTTCAGCAGAGTCTGAGATATTTATTTTTTAGTTCTTGAAGTTACCTTGCTTGATACAATCCAAGCTAAATGTTTCTTAGCTGCATCAAAGCTCTCTTTTACTGCAGCCCTCCTCATAAAACATAGGAATCATTCTAGACTATCAGCTGAATTTTAATAGTCCTCTTTCCTATGCCACACTACAAAACAAGAGGCAGCAAGGAATATCAGTGACTGACTGATCATCATGAGTGGCATTGCTCTTTATAAAAAAGGTACTGTTCAAACATTGCATTGTTACAGTTGGCCAACATTTTTGCATGAAAAACATTTTTGATTTTACGATTGTATTTGAAAATTTTTAAAAAGCAGGTTTTGACAGTACCACTCATAATCAATTTCCTTTTTAAGAAATTAAAACATCAGAAGTAACTCAAAAATATTTTTGTAACAAAAAAAAATCTTACTTTCTGTAGTACTTCTGTCCTATTTTGAAGAGGAAAATTGCTACATTAATAAAGCTAAAATTTTAATTCAAAAATTGAGAAGGATTTACAGCTCTGTTTACTAGTTACTCTTTTTCTCAGAGTTTATATGGGAGAGAGATATGTTGATCTTATAAAGAAGACCTTTAAATCTCCTTGTTAGCATATTCCTAAAGCAGTTTTCAGTTAAATGGGCAGTTGCCAAGTGATGTGAAAAGGTTATACTGAAGAATTATCAGAGTTTATGCCTGGACTTTGATACACATTGATTGTCCCAAGACAGGATGAAACCTAGACACAGACAAGAGCACTAGGCCTGCTTTTGTTTTGCAGGTCTCCCATTTCAAAGTGCTGTTAAGCTGGGATTGCATTTATAGCAAGCATTGCTTAATATTCAGTCTATGTTTTTTACTAATAAAGCCCCTCTATTTTTAACCTTATTTATTAATAACCCACACAGATTAAACATTGTAAATGTGCTGATTTCCCTCTTTTCCCTCAGTTGTCCTCCATTTCAGCTTTTAGTTTTGGCAAACAGGAATAAAATGCTCATCAAATTCATGGGTTGAGGTTAAATGTGGTTGGAGCCCCTTTAACCACCCTACACTGGAGCACAGTCATTCTCACCCCTCAACACATACATATGTTGTTCCAAGAATAATGTTTCTCACAATATTCCTAAGCTTTCAACACTGAGTTCAGTTGTATTTACAGTACTTATATGGAAGGGTGGGAAGGGAATAGATGAGGATGTGCAGAAGAAGATCCCACTCAAACATCACTGCTGTGAGATGGTTTTTTCCAAGTTGGTTCACTCCAGGATACCTTCATGCAATAATGCTGTTTCCCAAAGCAAACCATGTCTGTATTCCTCATCCTACAGCTCACAAATACATGGGAGCCTGCTCAGCAACTACAGTGGGGTTTGAACTGCCTCCTGCCTGCTCAATAAATCCAACTCGAGTGGGCTGAGGGGTCTGCTGTGTCTGTGTGGCAGCTGAGTGGGTGGGTGAGGGCTGAGTGGGCTGAGTGAAGTTTAACTCCAGCCAGGGACACATCTCCACTCGCTTGGGTCACTCGGCTGCCGATCTCGCCTGTTTTACCCTGCTCTCAAATGTCACCCTGCGGGTCTGTCTCTCCAGGAGTGAGCTCTTGTCATGGCCAAGTGCTGGATATGTGTGTTACTGAATCCCTTAGCATCTGAATTCAGCAACTTTGAGTCATCTGGTTCTATTATAAATATTATGGGCTTTTGGGGATGGTCGAATCTAGAAGCCCCCACTTTCTACCATTTCTGAATCAGGCCTCCATTACTTTTAGCTCATTTATACCATTACAAATGAGAGAAGAAGCAGCCCTACAGGTTACACTTCTGCACTCTACCAGGGCATGACTTCAGCTGGTGTCTTTGGAGATGAAACTGCTGTAACTACGGACATGGTGGGACAGTCCTTTACCTATTTGGATTGACCCTGACAACTGAGGCAGTAGAAGGTAATCTTCCATCCCAGGGTGCAGAGTCAGCAGTTTAAGTTTTAACAAACTCTTCCTGAAATTGCCAAGTAGAGCTGCTAAAAAAAAGAGAAACCTTCTCTATTTCAAATGTTTTCATTTTGAAGTATTCCTCTTTTCCATTTTCTTGATTCTTCCCCGTATTTATAATTCAAAAAGCATGATGGGAACAGCCACCAACATTTTTCATTTATCAAATACAGGGATTTTGACATATGATATATTTTAACATAAATTTCCTTATGCTTTCTATAAAAATGTATTTAAGTAATACTGAGGAGATCACAATTATTTCCTGGTCAAAACTCATGCCAAAAAGTCTACTTGCCTGTGCTATCATTTGGAGGAAATAAATTGCCATAGTATCTATTATCAACTTTTCCTTTTTAGGGAAACACCTGCATAATCTGCACAGGGAAATCTGGCAGAACTCCACTTCAGCCTCCTCATGTCTCAGTGTTACTCTTACAGCCTGAGGTTAAATTCTGCTGGCAGCACACATTTATGTTCTGGAAGCAATTTTTTGTTAACACCTATGGTAGCTCTTAGCATCAAGTTACTCAACATGACAATTAATAGAAATCACTGCAGTGGTGCTCTCTTTTATGTCAAAATCCTACCACAAAACCAGAAAGGGAATTAGCCCCATCAAATAAAGAGAAGAAACACCATCTAAGTATTGTTTGGAATAGAGGGGAAAAAGGTGTCAGGCTCCAAGAATGCTGTTAGAAATTTATTTGTGTGGGTGATTTTATGAGTAATGCTTAGATATTCCATATGCTGCATATATGTCATGCACATATGCATGTTTTAAAATAGAACTAAAATTCCTCTTTAGTCCTTCCTTTCTCCAAGGTTAGTAAGTTTTTGCGTATCTGCAACTTTTACTTGGTCCCTATACCCTCACATGGTTTTTCATCTACAAGGTCACATTTTTCCAAACAAAGAATGTTTGCTATGAGCTTACAGGGAAAAGAACCTTAAGGTGCCTCCTAACACAAAATTATGGTTTCATGCTCAGCTCTCATGTCTATGGACAAATGAGATATGAGCACTAGACAGAAAAAACGTGACATTTTTCATGTGCACTTGAAATTTTGTCCTTTGCACATAGAATCAAGTGGAGTTTTGGAGCTGTAAATGTGCAGTATCAATAGCATGCACTGCAGACCTCTGGAGTGTTTTCAATTGCCACACTGCCAATCCAAGGAGAAACCCCCTCTGCAAATCTATTCCATGTACCTAGCATCTCACCTTTGTGTGAAAAGCTGACTGGAACAACTAATCTTCTAAGTATGTGGTCATGATGTACCACTCACAGATCAAGAGAGGAATCTGGATTAGAGAGCAGGAGAAGGCTTGAAAAAATTGGAAATGGGAAAGATGATTTGTTCAAGGCATCAGTAGCTGGACACCATAAGGCAATCATAGCCTCAAAAACATCTTGGTACCTAAGTATCTTTGCAAATTTTCATCTCAGCATCAATATTAAAAGACAGAAACTATGCTGTAAATAAGATTAATTAATAAATTTCCTAATTAGACGTGCATACTTTTAAAAAATGACAAATTTCTTGGAGAAGAATAACGGAGGGACACACATTCTGCTGCAGAGGGAACTGGAATCAGATTGTGCAAGCAGCATCAGCAAACTCCATCTGTAATTGTCATCTTCCTGGTGGGCCACACCATCAAGCATCCCCAAGGTCTGTCATGGTCTCTTTGCTCTGCAGCAAGTAAGGATATTCATCAAAAAGCTCCAGGTTCCCAGCTCTCATACATGGGTGGCTCCGCTTGGGAGTGAAAGGATACGACTGTATTGGAAAATAGCCACATTATAAATCCAGCAAAGGAAGGGATTTTGTAATAAACAGGGAATATCAGAGACAAATGAGAAATAAAAAAGTAAAGAGCCCCCTCCAGTGTCACCACATACGTGATTAATGAGACTTAAGGAATTCTCCAATAGACTCTCCAAGCAACTGAGTTCTATTTCAATGGTATGCAGTCAGGTTGAATTTGTATTCAGAAATCCCAGCTGTACTCAATACCCAGGACTATTCCATATATGTGAAAAGAATTACACGCAACTCAGCTAAGAAAAAAAGGAATTGCCATTCAAACACAGGATAATTTTAAGGCCAGGATATTGCAGTGGGCATTTTTACTATCTGTTTCTCCTCTCCTTCTTTAAGTAGAATACAGGAAAACTGGAAAGAGATGAAGTTATCAAAAAGTTATCACATAACAGTGGTATTCAGACACACCCCATTTGGATGGTACAAAACAAAATTAAAGTACTTTTTAAAAGAACAAAATACAAATACAGTGTGGTGAAAAATTAAGACAATGGTGTTCTGTCTGCTTGACTTTTGTCTTGATATCTAACTTGCATGCATAGCTTCTCCTTGAACCTGATCTCACTGTCAGTAGAAAGAAGACACACTTTCCCTGGGTACCTTATTTTTCAGACTGTTGGCTTCAGATCTGAAAAGTCCCCTGTGCATATCGCACATTGGTCATCTTTCCATGTGTTGGAGGCCACACACTGGGTCTTTGAGATTGTGGCAGTGAGACTGAAGACTAATCGACTTCACATCTGTAAAAGACTTAAGGAGAGAAACCTGAATAAATATTTCAAGGGGTGGATAAAGTAGCATTTATACAATTCTGGTCCATTTCTAATATCCACTGAGATCCCAGGCTGCTTCATTGTGAAGCCAGAAGTGAACAAAAGCTGAGCTCCTTTCCCATTCATAGTTGTTCTCTTTCTATTTAAAACAATATTTTGAAACATTTAAACCATATGGTTTCTTTATAGATAGTTTACATTTTTCTGCAGTCAAAAATGTATCGATAGCTCCATTTTAACTGACAATATGGTATGATCATAATATATTAATAGTTAAGAATTAATATGTAAACTAGAAATAATGCCTAGCCTAAAAATCAACAATCTACATCTTAGGACAATCCAGAAAGGGCTACAGTGGTTGTATGTGGTTTGGATGGAATGTTCTACAAGGAAAAATTATGTTTAGTCTGGCAAAGATTCACTTGAAAAGTGGTTTAATGATAGTATACAAAACACAGACAACTGAAATCTGGACAAAAGACAGAGGTATTAGAGAACCTAATTTCTTCAAATTCTGTAAGATGATTAAAGTAAAAAAAACAACCAGATCTTATTCTAACAGACAACTGCTGGTCTTGTGTAGCCCTTTAACCTTTTAAAAATAACCAGGAGAATTACAGAACAATTAGTAGAACAAATATTTGTTCTTACACAAAGCATATTGAATAGATTTGGAACACAGGATGCAAGTAATTATTAGAATCAAAACAGGCTAATGTTCTCCGATGCTATTTGTAAAGCAATTTGAGTTTCATTATTAGAATGTGTATTTAACATATCATTTTGAATCTCATTACATGCTATTTGGACTAAACTTAATAGGATTATTATTTTTGGCATTCATGGTCATACAATATCCATAAACAATATTTCTGAACCCTTTAATACAAGAAACAGACATACAGTGTCAAGAAACAAGCAGGCTTTTCAGCTTTTTTAACAGCACACTTATAAAACACTTTCAATTTCTGTATTTCTAGGAATATTTGTGAATATGTCACTATTAAGGTATTGTCCATCTCTCTGCTTGTCTATTCTTCTACAGACGGGAATAAACATGGCTTGATTAAAAACCTTATATTATTTACTGCCCCATGTTTATTCTGAATTCTTTCTTCTAGCACAGTTTTGAGAATTACTTAATGTTTATGAGGTGATAGAGAAAAAAACCCTTAGCACTTATTTTGTTCTAAAAGTAAAAGAAAAGAAAACAGTAAAAATCTTATTTTCCAAATAGGAGAAGTTAAATTGTCTCTCCCCACATCTAACAAGGTTTCTAATGTGAACTGCAAAGCCCCTGTGTCTGGCAGCGGCTGCCAACGAGGCATTGTCCACAGACATCTTTGAACCCTACTTGAAAAACCCAAAACCAAAAGAAGTTGAAAGCTGCCCTACCCTTCAGATAAGAAACAGTGCTAGTAGCCACAAAACTTAGTGTTCTATCTACTGATCCACTGGGCATCATATCCATCACACATCCTTGTGATCAATGTCCATCACATGCTGATGGTGAGGTCACTGAGCCTCAAGATGAATATTTATGAATGGATATACAAACAGAATCACAGGATGCTCCTGGTTGGAAGGAACCTTTAAAGACCAGTTATTCTAACTCTCCTGCCATGAGCAGGGACACATTCCACTAGACCAGGTTACTTAAAGTCCTATCTCACTTTACTCTGAGTATTTCCAATAATGGAACATCCACAAGTTCTCTGGACAACCTGTTCCAGCATCTCACTACCATCAAATCTAAAAAACCATCTTTCTTATGTCCAATCTAAACCTACTGTTTTCCAGTTAAAAACCATTTCCCTTTGTCCTGCCACTACACGTCTTGGTAAACCATCTCCTCCATCTTTCTTGGAAGCCCCCTTTATATAATGGCAGGCCTCAATAAAGTCTTCTCCAAGCCTTCTCCAAAACTTTTGAAGCTTGATTTCTTCATTCCCCACCAGTCTCTGCTTGCCCTCCATGGCCACCTCTTCTGACAAAGGCTGAAAAATTACTTCCATCACTTGCTTCTGCATCATGGCCTATCTAACTCAGCCAGCTGGGATCTGCCACGTTTCACTGGAGATGCCAAAGGAGGTCACAGAACCTGGACAGAATAAACCTTCTGTAACACATCAGCAAGAAATGTTTGGTGGTTTGATCCCTGTGCATTCAGTCAAGATTGCCCTGATCATGTGTGCTGAAGGGAGGGAATGAATCTTCTGACAGGATGTTAGATGGAGCCCTCTTTACAATAGGCTGAATTTTTGGTTTATTTATCCATATTATTTAATTCAATGTGATGTCTGTGGTATGCATAAGTATTTGCCAATGGATTCTGTGTGGGAGAAGGAAATAAAAAAAATGGATACATATGCAAATATGGTGACTCTAACCATTAATAGGGAGTCTGCAAGAAGTTTGTTAGGGGAATTGAAAACACCTCAGCAAACAGTTGGTGCTGCCTGACACAGTGTATATCAACTCCCTCCAAGTGATTGGCTTCTGAGTTTTTTTTCTTTAATCTTGCCTTGACTGAGTCTTTGTGCTAAATTACAAGCTCTTTGGGAGAGGGGCTGTGTAAATGTTTAAGGAACACCTACTGCAAGAGGGTCACAATTATGACTTGGCAGCATGTAAGAAATAATGAAGAAAAGAAGAATGAGAATTGGGCTCTTGAAATGGCATTGTTCAACCTTCAATATCCCACAAAGATACAATTGAAAGTAACTAAATAGTAGGCTTAGTCCCACAGGTCTGAAAGAATTCCTGAAAGAATTTCCAGCCTCTTCAAAACAACAAAGGAAGCTGCCAGTCTGGCATGTAAGGATAGATTGGTGCCTGGTGGAAGTAAATTCCTCGTCTGAGGCAAACATTTCAATTACATAGCAGGAAATCCTATAGCAAAGGAGTTTCTGCCACATTCAGGAAGATTAGAAGGGCTTGACTCTACTCCTTGCACAGCAGAGAATGCTGAGAACATTTCTCTGGCTCCCCAGAGCAAGAAAAATGGTAATTCTGGTTATTCTGCCTCTCATCTTTAAAGAGATCCTGTGATATGAGATTGGTTCCAGGTCTCAATGGAGTGTAGGTGAAACCATTAAAATTAAACAAGAAGCAGGGGGGGCAGATGCCATCTTCTCTGAAACTGCAGAGGAGCCAGCCTGCAATTAAGCAACCAGAAACAGGCCAAGGATGCAAAGTTCAGTAATTTGTTGTTTCCCAATTTGTTAATGCATCATCCAAGATCAAAGATTTGCAACAAATGTTGTTTTCACCAGAAAATTTTAATTGCTTTATGCCAAAATTTAGGCTGTTGTAATTCAGTGCAATCTCTCAATTGTGTTTAAAAAATGTGTGTAATTTTAACTTAGTGTTGTATTTCAGCACAGTGAAAAGCAGTGAAATATTCAGCATTACCACATCACTATGTTGTGCTCGGTTCAAGCCTTTGTTTTACATCTGAGACATCCATTTTGAAACTGAATGCTAACTCATTCAGTAACTCTTTGGATTAATGGGTTTCCTCATATGATTTTGGGAAGCACTTCTTTATTTGAAACACTCCTTTTCCAACACTGCCTTGGCATAACTTTGCTTAATTAAGTATGATGGAAACCAAGGGAAAAAATAGATCCTCAATTCATATGATTTACAGACAAAAGGAGAACTGGGTGATGATCTGTCTCTTTGCAAATATGGGGCATTATGGGGGAAAAAGGAGAAAGCTGCAAGAATTGAGCTAAGGACAAGTGTTTCAAAGGCTTACTTCTCTTTTCCATTCCCACCAAATGTGGAGATAAGTCAGAAAAGGCATTCTATCATTAATATGGAAAAGCTGTAATCAAACTTGTTATTAAATATGCCTTTTTTTCTTCTGAATGAGAAGAGGATAGTACTCATCAGAGTTGTTTTGATATTTGTAGTATTGAAGTATTTGTCTATAAACAGTTTTATACCACTGTGACGAAATCAACAGAAAATTATGACCAGCAGAACTGGTGCAGCCCCACAGTGTGAAAGGAGCTCTCTTGATGTGTGTCTAATGCTGTTTATGCTGCAGGGCATTTTAACTGGAGTATTTTTGTCTCTGTATCTGTGTGCACCCAGCAGATGCCATGATGGCTGTTGGTCCACACAGATTCCTGTGTCCTGGCACTGCTACTCCCACTCAGAGCTGCACCACATGGTACAGTGAGGCTGGGAAAAGGGCTGCCACAACATCAGCGTGTCTGCCACCTCTGTCCTTCACCCGACTCCTCAAGGCACCTTATTCCCAGTGCAAATGGACAAATGATAATTGACCAGATTTATTCTGTATCTCTGCAAGGTGAAATATTTAACTGTACAGCTCTCCTCTCAATCAAACTCTTCTTTCAGCCTTCAAAGTGCTGGTTCAAAGGCAGAGAAATGGAAATCTGGCAGAATGTATCCTGCTGTTATATTTAATTATATATTATATATATTATAATATGTATAATATATATTATATATTTAATATTCATTTAAATGACCCAAGGAGAAGATGAGGGAAATTAAGAAAAGTAGATAGAAAGGAAACGTAAATATTGATCAGAAGTAAAAAGATTTTGGCATATGCATGAATATGATTAAAATGGCTTTTATCCTGTGCATAATTACTTAGCATATTTGTGCTTAGAAACTTTAAAAGGGAAAAAATGTCATTTAAATAGATTTTGAAACAACATTCACATTGCACAAAGTGTATAGACTTTACCAACTTTTTCATATCCAACGTGTTTTGTCAAAGAAACAGCTCAGATATAATGGAGTCTCCATGACAAAGTAAGTATCTCTGCATGAGAGAAAACTATCCCATGTACAGAAAACTCTTGGGGTGCACAAGTCTGCACTCTCTGCCTGGCCAAATGCTGCCACAGGACTTGAGAAGCAAGGAGGCATGCAAGAGTCAAGGGTGAAGGAGTTGGATGGCTCAGGGTTGGCTCCCAGGGATAGATTGCAACAATAACACTGAACAGTCTCCACTGGCAGTGGTCACAGCTGAGCTCAGCAGACAGGTGATGCTGTACTGAGGGTAAACACAGCCTGAACAACTCGAGCTAACCCCACTAAAAACCAGCTAATACACCAGAAACCCAGGAGCCTGGGTTTTCTGTATGTTGTTGATACAGGAGAAACCCAAAACATGAGGCTGCCAAAAGGCATAAAATAGAAATCACTTTGCTGAGCAGTCCAGGACTATTTTCACACTTTACCTTTTATTATAGCAACCCACTTGTTAATATGTTTCACTAAATTACAGAGCAGAGTTTCATCCACAAGGAACATTTTTCTTACAGCCTAGATCCTATTCCAGCTTGGACCATTGCACCTCAGCCATCCTGCTGAATTCATGGGGCACTGGAAAAAGGCAGTTCCACAGCCATATTTGGGCAAGAAATTCATAGATTCATAGAATCATTAAGGTTGGGAAATATGTCTAAGATCATGAGGTTCTGCCATCAACCTAACATTGCAGATCCACCACTATATCATGTCCCCAAGCGCCATATGTACATGTCGAAAAGACCTCCAGGGACAGAGACTCAAACACTTCCCTGGGCAGCCTTTTCAGACACCTGACCATCCTCTCAGTGAAGAAATTTTTCCCAATACCCAATATAAACATCCCCTCGTGGAGCTTGAGGCCATTTTCTTTCATCCCTCCACTTGTTACAGGGGAGAAGACAGTGACCCACACCTCGACACAACCTCTTTTCAGGTAGTTATAGAGAGACATAAACTCCCTCCTGAGTCTCCATTTCTCCAGATTAAATACACCTAATTCCCTCAATGACTTGTTCTCCAGACTCTTCAGCAGCTTCATTACCCCCTTTAGACATGCTCCAGCACTTTGAACACACTAGAGCACCTGAATTATCATATCCTCATATCATCATATAGAAGCAACTATAGACAAAAATAAAGGTGTTTTCCTCCCAAACTAAGTTTTGCCAGGTTTTACATCTCCATCATGCATCCTTACACAGGTTTTTTTCTAATGACTAATTGTATCCATACACTAAGCAAATGTATTTGTTCACCCTAATCCTCATTTCAGATTCACACACAAAGAGTGTGTTCCTAAAAGATTTCATAAATAATGGAGAAGATCAAAAAGTGAGTTCATTTTAAGATCTGCCTCATTGTTCCCATGAGGGGAAATGACCTCCTGCTGGCTGAGGAGGTTTAGAGGAAGTGAAGTGTAACTCATATTCTGTTTGCCATGGATAAGGTCTTGGAAATCATAGCATCCAGAGGGTCACCTCTTCTTGCTTGAGTGAGACACCCAGGAATGTGTGGCAAGTTGATATTTTTCAACAAATTTGCATTTTGTGGTCTTGGTTTTTTGGGGAGTGGGGTTGGTTGTTTGTTTGTTGGTTTGGGTTTTTGTTTGTTTTTTCTTTTGTTAAACACAGGTAATAGCATATTGGAAGCTAGACCCAGCAAGCTTCATAAAGCACTGTTCTGTAGCTAAATATTTGGATAAGTTAGACTTATGGGTCCAAATGTTCCATCAAAATATTTATTTTGATGGAACCTTTGCTCATTTTTTCAAAAACAGAAATATGTCTGTTAATCCATAGAAAGGATTTGTACTGTTGGTTCCCAAAGAAGGCAGCTCTTGTTTGGTTATACTGGTGTAACTTTGGCAAAGAGCTGTTCTAGAGTCTGGCATCAAGTATCCTGAATTTCCATTTCACAGATTGATCATGGAAGAACAGGACCTGGAAATAGGGTGTCACAAAGAGAATTTTTTATAAGCCATTAAAAAATTAACAAATTAATGACTCTGTAATTTTATTTAATTTTTTTAAGAGGAAGGGAACAAAAAGAAGTCAGGATAAAGTCTGTTTTTCTTCCATTCATTGTGCCTCCCTACCTGTTTCCCCCTACTCAAACTCAGATTCAGTCACCTCATGTCAAGCATTTAACTCTAGAAAAGTCAGAGTACCCTATAAGATTTTATGCTCCTCTTGTGGCCAGTGGATTGAGAGAAGGTTCCTGAATGTGGTGCAGCTTCTGAATTGTCCCCTGGGAGAGTCTTTTCTCAATGACTGTTGGGGGTGTAAAGTATTCTAGATTTTAAAATGGCTCTGAATACCCAAGATGGATCTAAGTTCCAGAACCAAGTGGCATTTGATATGTCAACCTCATTTCAAAATTGCCAATATTCAAAACAAAATAAACACAAAATTTTCCTGCAAATTCTCAAAAACCTCTTAAGCCTTCAAGGTCATGCAGACTTTCTAGACAGAAAAGTGAGAGCTCAAGCCTGCAATCAGCAGCTGAACAATTTATTGTGTGACTCTCACCAGTCATGTGTGGTTAATATGAATCCACATCTCAACTAATGGTAATGAGGATCCACACCACCAGGCACAAAAATGCCGACAATCTTACTGCTCTCCATGACTTTTTATCAATCTTACTCTACAGTTACATTCAGCCAGTACATAACTTACAAATTGAGCTTAAAGCAACTCTTAAATACATATAATGCATAAAACTGTTTAAATAAACTGCAGGTGGGTTGCCAGGTGACAGATATGCACACAGAGATGCATAGAAGCCTTATATACAATAAAAAGAAACTGATGCCAGCTTATTTTTAATCTCTCTGACTATTAATGACAACAAAAGTTTGTTTTGCGTGTACAGTTACTTGATAGTTCATCAGCATTCATGGATGGTAACCCTACTATTGCTACTAGGGGCTTTTCTCTTTTTTCCTGGCATCTGATGGAATGAGTATCTTATTGACATTTATGAGGCAACTTTTCTTTTCCTCACCTAAAAGCTGCCCTTCCATGCAGGACTGACCATGCCAAAACACACACCTGATTTATGTGGTGGATTTGTTGCAGCACAATTGTCACTACACATAGTCATAAATGATTCAAGAAACCCATTAATACCTCTAAATCAGCATTCAAAGCTGTTTATTTAGATGTAGCCAAAGTCATGATGTGTCTGGATAGATCCCAGCCTGGACAATGAGTTCAGCCATAGCTCTGCCAAAGGCAAGCTACATTTTTTCTTCCAGGTGCTTGTTCTACCACAGAAATTACTTAACACCTCAGCTGTCATTCAATAATATTATGAAAATGTCTCAGTTTCTTTAGCCCTTGTCTGCAGACTGTGGATGGCACCAGCTTAGTCCATCAAAGCAGTGGGGTGAGATTTTCCACTGTGCTCATTTCACTGGACTGGTGTGTAATTGCGTGCAGAGGAAAATAAATCTTTCTAGAATAATCATGAAGCTCAACAACCTTTAATCCAGCAGAGCACACCGGCATCACCTCCTTATATAATAAATACACGTCTAATAAATAAATGTCTGAAGGAGGCTTTATGGCAATAGAATCCCATTAACAGGGGTCAGGGTTTTACATCAAGGCCTGTTGGAGCCCTCTCCAAAGCAGTAGGCTGCTTTTCAGGTCTACTGTGGAGGTTTTGCTTTCTTATACAAGCGAATGTGGTTCACCTCAAGGGAAAAGAAAACAGATCATTTGATGGTTCACAGTAGGCCTGCACGCCACACTGCCAGCCATGAAGGGCTCATGGAAATACTGCGGGTGGAAGGCACCACAGTCTAATCCAGCAGACCTTTCCCTGGAGCCAGCTCTGGGGACCAAGTCCATCAGAGAATAATAAAATGGTGATGGAAAATGCAAAAAAAAAAAAAAAATGCAGCAAGATTAATTAAATAAAGGGCATCCTTCCAAAAAACCTGTAACAACCCTGTGAAATGTGTTTTCAACACCACAATACTCCTTCTCTGTTTTGTTTCACAGCAAAACCATTACATGTAAGTGTTGCCTTTGAAACGCCAGGGAAAGACACTGATGAATGTTACACAGCAGACCAGAGGCTGCCAAAACTAACTGATTTCTGTTTAGAGACCCTAAGAGTGAAATCCCTGTGAAGTAGCAGAGCTTGAAGAGTAATTAGCTACAACCATAACAAAACAGTGAGCTACTCACCACTCAAATCTCTATGACTTCTCTGTTGTTATAAGTGACACTGATCTTGCAGGTTGCTGAGAATGGACTGGCCATGAAAAGAATTACTTAGCAGGAAAACAACCAAATGAGTAAGATGCAGACAGGTCATCTGTTATGATAAAAAAAATAAATCGTCAATGTTAGTTAACACTGATTTACCTGTTCCCACATTTTAAAGACTTTAGGCAAAATTGATCTAAATATCAATCTAAAAAAAAAATTTATCTAATTGATCAATTTCACTTACTCTGGTGGACATATACCTCTGGAAACTGTCCCAGCAGCTGTCATTTCATCATTTCACCACCAACAGTTAACTCAGGTTGTGGGGATTTGGGGGTTTTTGCTTTTTCATCAGCTAGACAAAAAGAATTTTCTCAAAATTTTTTATGTCTTGCTTATGAGAATCTTAGTTAATATATTCCTATTTTTGCCTGGAAAAAAAAAGGAAGTAACAATGACCAGAAGTTTAGTCTGCATATCAAATGAAAGGAGATTCATTGGTTGTGTTCTCTACACCTACTGTGTGAAATGGCAGAGTGGTGAAGTAACAATAGATGGTTCACAGAGGTGACACACATTGGTTGCAATCACTAATGTTACACTTCTAATAAAGCACCCGGGAAATACCTTACAAAACCTCATAAAACCCAGAAATACCTTTTTCAGTTCTTCAAGGACCAAAAGGATAGACTAGAACATGAAAAGAAACATTTTTATAATATAATAACATATTAAGTATAATTAATTACTAGAAAGGTAAGGGTTTTTTATTTCTGTACTTCTGCCCTGTTTTATTGATTATTTTCTTGACAATGTTGTTTGTAAGCTAATAAGAACTGCTTTTAGCTTCCAAAAAAATTGATTGATCAAAGTTATTCTAAAATAAAAATTTAATAAATCTGAAATATAAACAGTATAAATGTGAATTGAATTAATGAAGTCCATATTGAATAAAGTATTGAGGAATCAGATGTTTGATATGGTTGATCATGATTTTCCCTAACCTTCAATCAAAAAAAACCTTACAAGAAAACACCTTTAAATTCTGCAGAAACTCAATGTGAGATTTCTTAAAACTCATGTGGATTCTTTCCCTAGGACTTCTAAGAGAGACATCTTAAAAATCATAAAAATAGCCAGATCTATTTAAGTTGTCATGGGCTTTTGGTAGATACGAAAATATAACAGCAGGGCTGCATTTTATTGAATTTAGTCTACTTTTTATTGGACATATTTCAGCCAATTGCCATTTTGACTATCCTGGCCACCCTTTTGAGAATTCAGTTTTTCTGTAATTTCAACACATCAAGAGAGCAAACTTGGAAAAATGCCTTTCCCACCAAAACTACCCACAAATTGCAGAATCAACACTGAACTATTTTGTAGTGATTATTTCAGCGACATGACTTGAACTTAACATTCTCTGATCCGGGGGACTGAGATAATTTATTCACTCTTTATGAAAATAAAACCCAGCAATGTCCAAAGGAATTACCCTTTTCTGTAGGCTGAAACAATTATATAAAATGGTTTCCTTGTCAGCCACAGGAACAGTAGTCCTTTTGACATCACCATTTTTTCTAATACTGTCAAACATCAGTCTAAATGGAAATATTGGGATTCAGCACCAGCGCCTCAGACCTGCTGACTTGGAAGTGTCAGTATTACTGCACAATTTAGTTAAAACATCATCTTTCTTTCTGAACAATTACTCTGTTTTGTGATTATTTGTATACTGTAACTTCTACAGTAAAGTGCATCAAAATCCAAGCTTCAGAAAAGCCTGGCTTCAGGTCACTTTGAAGAGGAGAGAGAATTTTGCGCCCTATTCTCTAAAGAAGTTTGCCATGTGACAGTTAACACAAGTTTTGGTAATCAGACTGTGATAAATGCTGTCACTTGTTTTAAGACTGATTTTGACATTCCAAGGCTTTGCCATCACAGATACACGTGGGCAGACACTTGTTCCCTTAAAAAATGTCTAGAGACTTTAGCATTAAACTGGCAAGATCTGGAGACCTTGGCTCTGGAGTTTATCAGCAGTGATGATAATAGAAATGACTGAGCAAAGGTTTGTGACCTGGACATCGTGGTGGCAAAATACCACAGTCTCCCCCATGTTACAGCTCCTAATTTACCAACACACAATGACTTTCTATATTACTGTCTTACTGCTCCTCACCTTCAGAAAGTCTCTTGTGAAAGCAGCAAATGCATAAAGTGGTCTCTTGCTGTTGACAATCCCCTTTTCAGCTGCCTTTAATCAGTAGCAGAGTTATCCCATTAATCTTCACTCTGAGAGAGGAGTCATCCAACCTACCAGCTCACAGCTCATTTCCTTCAGGTCCCAGCAGACCACCAGTCTTTCCAGGAGCTTCTTCCTCTGATTTCTCTTGGTAAATTATCATAGCAACATTTCCATCACATAGGATACTATACAACAAGAGTATTTCCAGCAGTAATGTAGAGAACAGCAATGAATGCAAAGAACAGCAGCTGGGAAGAGCTGTGTGACTGGGTTATTTAAAAACCTTTCTGAATTTCTATTTTCAGTAAAGGTAAATTTAAACTGTGAAAGAAACAAGGTCTGTTTTTACTGGAAGACACAATCAGCACCTGTGCAGTCTAGAACTTGTTGCTTTAGCTCTAAAAATTAGGGGAAAAGAGTAATTATTATTTAAATTTACAGGAGCAACACTGGCATCAGGAAAATAAATCTGCTAGAAGCTGGAGAAAACGTTGACAGAAAATTAAATGGATATTAAGTCCCTAGAAATAAATGCAGATGGTAAATTAAAAACAAAGAAACCCCTTTTTAATCTTTGGAGTGGAGGACTGTTGAAAGAGGGAGAGTGGAATACAAATAGTTTCTACCTTCTCTCAAGAGTTTATAACTTCATCAACAGAGCTCTGGGTTGGGATTGCCTATGGCAGGAGTGGCCTTGTCTCCTTCAGGCCTTTTTTGTACTCCTTCACCTACACCCACTACTTCTCCAGTCATCACCCAGCTCCCTCACAGACAGGACAGAGCTGATGGCAAGAAAGAAATCTCCCCATTTTTTTTTCATACTGTTCTGCCACCTGCTTGTCACATGCTATTGTTGAGTGCCTCTTCTCATTTAATATCAGTTTTGGTAATGTTTTACAGTATATATGTCTGCAGAGAGGGAACTGACAAAACAGGGACATGATTGTCCCTGTTTTGTTTCAGGAAAACTGACCGTTCCTGTGCCAATTTGTTTCTAGAAAATAAGAAAGCAGAAAACACTTTCAAAAGGCCAGGGGGAAAAGGCTTTACTATAGCTTAATTTACTATTAGCTAGGTAATTACATTTCCAAAGTATTTCTGAAACCTTTCCATATTGCAGTTCTCAATTATCAAGCCAGAGGACACTGGAAAGTGATAATTAGGTGTGAAACACCACTCATGCCCCTGCAGATAGCCCTCCTGCCAGCCATTTAACACTTTCTCTGGCGCCAAAGCTACGAATGCTGTGTTTTTCAACAGCATTTGGGTGCTAATAAATTATCCAGCAGCTTGAGAGCAATGGCCTGCCTAGATGGGAGAGTTTCACTGCTGAGGTCATGGGCAGTTGTACCCCTGACCTGCAGAAACCAGACCTGCCCCATCCAGGGAAGGGTGGGATAGGCTTGTTGGCAAAGCTGCTCTAGTTCCACAACAGCAGAGGCACAAGTCAAGGGTGACTGTCCTGCACTCCAAAATGCCTCTTTTTGAGATGGAAAGCTAATTTATTTGTGGGATTCAATATCGAGATGCACCTCAAGTGTGTCCAGAGTTGGATACTTGCCAGCTGGGGTTATCCCATGCAGATACAGTTGTCTAGACAGGTAAATTCCACTTGTCCTTTTTCCTCATTATTAAATGCTCCTTAAGCACAATTTACCTAAATCCTTTCTGAAGCAATACCAAGCCAAAAATGCTGCCCCACCAGCCAGTAAAAAGATGTCAAGAGTTATAATTCTTCTGAACTACGTATGTTGCATTCACCTCCTTAGTTTATAGCAAATAAATTCTCCACTAGAAATAACATTTGTGTGGATTAACAGTTCAAATCAAGAGCACCAAAAGTCGTTCAGCATCTTAACATCTACCTGGCTGCTAGCACGTGTTTCAGAGGCACTAACTGAGTAGACATAAAGATGTCATGTCAAAACTGTCCGTGTGGGCTGCATAAGCCAAGTCCTATCCCAGGACTGGAAATTACTTACCACTTTATGACTCTTTGTCATAAAAGAGTCATATGCTTTGTCATGTTCTTCATTCTTTGTTCCTAGAATTTGCTGTGGAAGACACATGGTCTCTCTAAGTGATTTAAAGTACATGATACCAACACATCTAGCAAGATCAAAAATGTGCTCAAGTGGGCTAGCACGTGGTTATCAGCAGCAGAGACAGAAAAATCCACAAGCACGTGCATTCAGATATATTTTCCAAGCAAGTGCATGCTACATTCAAAAGCTGTGGTTGTTTTTCACTCAGCAATGGTATCAATCAGGGATTGCCATCATGCAGCAATATGGCATCATGGGAGGAAAAAATCTAATACAAATGAGATAAAGGGAGGACCCAAAGTGTTACAAAACATAGGCTTGCCAAAAATAGCTGTTTATTTTTGCCTTAGGTGCTTCAGAGCATCCTACCTGGCATTCATCTACAGCCTCAGAAGGCTGCAGGCTTTGGCAAGTCCTGTGTCTTACTCACCAACTCCAGTGACCGCCCTGTTGCACTGGGACTGGCTGCAGTGGGGGTAGCTCTCCTGTAGGGTGTTGTGCTTTGACCTGGCAGCTGCAGCAGTGCTGATAACACAGCAGGGGTTGTACAGCCTGGGAACACAGCTTGCACTGCAGCAAGTTGCTCTTCCAGACTTTGCTCCCACTGCAAAGGAGGTGGGGAGTGCTGGGAGGGGACCCAGCTGAACAAAGAGCAATCCCACTCTATGACACTGAGCTCAGCAATAAAAGCTCAAGGAAAGGAGGTGAAATGGGAGGTGGATTTTCAGTTATTACATTTTTCTTCACAACTGTTACATTCTTTCCTCAAAAGGGCTGAACAAAAGCCCACCAATACAAAGTGTTGAGCATATTCCTCTTTTTAATTTGCTTGCACACATGGCTTTTGTTTTCCCTATTAAACCATCATTATCTCAACCTGTGAGAGATTTTTCCCTCTACTTTCTCTCCATCCTGCTGGAGGAGAGGGAGTGAGTAGGTGGGTGGGTATTTGGCCTTTGGCCTGGGGCAGCCCACCATACCCAGACTCCTAAGGGTACCACCAGATATCTGCATTTAGGCATAAAACTTGTTCTCCTACTGCTCACCCTTAAAGAAATTCTGTGTCAGAACAACAGGTGTACAAAAGGCAAAATAAAACAGAAAGAAATTGAAATGAAGCACAGCCCCAAAACCTTAGCAAATATTGTCCATTTTGTATGACAAACTGAAGAATATGATGGGATAGAGGCTTACACATCTTGCACATCTGTACTGCCTAAATCCAACCCTGTTCCTTCTTTTTCCCTTCCTGATACAGTGTTGGCTCAAAACTCTTGGCCATCTACCAGGCTAAAAAGAGAAGCTGCAACCAGTTCTCTGCGCTCACTGCCGTGAAAAGTGCTGGCCTTGCTCACTACTGAGTTTATTTGGGGATTCCATTTTAATGGCAGGCCCAAGGAGAATTTCTCACTTGTCTGCTCCTGGAAGAAACTGAGCCAAATGCCATACAAAAGGATATTTTCTCTCTATAGCAGCATTGTCTTTGGTAATCAGGGAGCTCTGCTGACAACCAAACATCTCACATATTGCAGGTCTTCAGTGAAGAAATGAAAACAAACAGTTGAGGAAAAATCACTTCAGAAAAAAATTTCAGCAAAACTGGAATGGTTTAAGGCTCATCTTTCTCTGTAAATAAAGTGGTGAAGAGAATGAGATATTTCAGTGAAGTGCTCGGCCGCAGCAGAGGTACAGATGAATGGAACTAATGTATGTGCAACTAGAAAATGTTGAGTAGGGAAATTGTTCTACAAATGCCTTTTTGCCTTTTTCCCTTTCCTCTGATCCCCCTTGTACATGCATTCCTCTGGAAAAGTGCTGTGTTGTTGTGGCAAAGGGATCTTGCAAGTATGAATATTGATCTATCCCTTAGCAGAGGGAAGTGCTTGGGGTACAGTGTGGCTTGTGCCAATGTGCTGGAGTGCTCAGTCAGTAAGTTTTGTGCAAAGGAACTGAATGACTGGGGATTTATGCACTCTGATAAAGCACCTTTGTCCCATCCTCTATAAGAAAAAGCTTTAGAATCCAGTACATTACACATTATGTGGTATGCATTATATTTATTATGCAGATATTTTATATCTGTTATGCCAATATAAAAAGACCTTGAAGTAAGTAGAGTGGATATCTTTCAGCCTCTTTACATTGCCATAATATCTCATTGACATTTTATAGAAGAATCTATGAGACAGAGGCTAGTTATATGTTACATTTTAAGGCAAGCCAAAGATTACAGAGGTAAAATGGGTCTGGCCTCAAAGGAGAACAGAGGAGGTGACATTTTTCAGCCAGAGAATTGGTGGCATCTTGCATTTTCATACAGAAAACATGCAGCAGCTGTACTTGAGTTTATTTATTACACCTGAACATACCTACAATGCTACTTACAGAAAAAGCATTTCAAGAACTTGGAAAGTGAAACTGGATGGCATCATCCACACTTTCGGACTTCCATTAAGTAGAGTCTTTCTAGTCACTTTGGTTTGAATCAGATACTATGGGAAATATTTTCAGACAACTTCTGATTGACTTTCTATTATAGTTTTAAAAGGTTATAAAATGGCTGGAGTCATTGCAAGTGAAACTGTCAGGAAGGGGCTTTTCCATTTTTTTTCATAGCTGAACAGGAGGTACAGAAGAGAAAGACATTTCAGTGAAAAATGGTAGAGATGACTAGCAGAGCTGCTGATCTACTAGATCAAAGGAAAAATGCTGATTTAACCTGAACAACAATCTGGAGCTTGTATTTTACACCTTTTTCCTACTGTCCACTACTAAAATGTTTAATTCACTACCCAGATTGGAATTTTGCTTGTGGATTCAAGTTGTAAAGAAATTTTTAATGATTTCAGTAGCTAAGAAAAAAAATCTTTAAAATAAACCCTGTATCAGACTTGGTGTTGAACGCTGAATTTCAGTCCAGAGGCTGAAAATAACAATTTTATCTGCCAGGCTAGAGCTTCAGAAAGCATATCCAATTTATGATAATGGTTGATTAGAAACCAACACTATGAAAAATTTGTTAAACTTCCATCTGTGGATTTGTTTATAACCTTCAGAAGAGAACACTGACTGTGGATGCCCCATCCTTGGAAGTGTTGTGTACCATCTCTCCCAACCCAACACATTCTCTGATTCTACGATAATATGGTCCAGCTTTGGATTCAGCCCTGTTTTGGGCAGGCAAGAGCACCAGATGACCAAATGATCCTGTGACTCTGTAAGTGGTAAAATAGAACTTCAAAGCTGCTGCTCTTTGTTTATTGTAATGGGGAAAAAATTTATGAACTTTGTTTGCTCTTGGGAAACAGTTAATGGACTTTGCTTGCTCTTTGGCTTGCAAACTCTTAATCAAATTTGCTGTTCAGAAGTATTTCATTCTTTCTTGATAATTGTGAGAAGATTTGTGTGAATGATTTGTGATTTGGGATATCTTCTTTTTTAAAATCTTTTAAGGGACCCCCCTCTTTATGTAGGGCTAGTGAGGCACTGTGGAGCTGAGAGGTGACCAAATCCCTGATGATGGCAGATAGGTAACAATTTAAAAGATACCAATGGATTGCAGCAATTCTCCAAGCATGCACTGTTTTAAATATAATGTAACTTAGCCTTAAATGCTCTGCCCCTGACAGCTTTACTCCATTACTTGGCCCTTTCCATGTGCTAACAGAGTGTCCACAGTCAGTGGGAGCACCTCAGATGTATTGCCGCTTGTCCAGGAGCAGTGACATGATGATCTATCTGAGCCTTCCTGTGCTTCCTCCTGAACTTTGACTACCATCATTATTGGGATCTTTTGTTTTTAATCTACTTAAGAAAGCAAGAAAGAGTGACTGAGTAATCACTGAAAGGTGATAAACTCCCAGAGCTGTTTTTCAGAAGGTCTAATGAAGCCCGAGCAGCAGTCAGATCAGCAATTTGGCACACTGGTGGCTCCAGGGTGCAGTTCAGCTCCCCATGAAACCTCTGGAAAGACTCTGGGAACTAGATGATGCTCTAAATGAACAAAGGCTGTTGTTCCAGAGACTGAGTGACATTGAGTATTCCCAAAGGGGTTTTTTATTATTATTATTATTAGATTAGAATCAGTTCTTAAATCACTAAATTGTGTGGAAATTTCCTATTCCAGAAGTAAGCAAACATTCAAGAGTATATATATTTTACTTAGCAGCTACCACAGAAAAATATACAAAGTGGGAATCTGTTAAATACAAACCCTAACTGGATATAAAAATGTATTCCCTTGACAGGTCTGTTTCTTTAATAGAGTTTCATTAAAGAGGGAACCATTGTTTTATGGAATATTCTGTGGTTTAATAAATGAAATATTCAGCCATGTAATGTGTCTCAAAAATTTCAGGTTTGTATTGTACTTTAATTTTTCATCAGCATAAATTTCACTCAAATAACTCTCTGTAGAAAGGCTTCACTTTGTTTCTGTGCTTGTAAAATACTTCTTTGATCAGCTTTGTTACCTCTGAGATGATTTTTATTTATCCAATCCAGGTGACACTAAAGGTACAGTTCATTATTTAAGAGGTCAACAGATACTTGGGACTCAATTCCTATAGATCATAAGTTTAGGATACAATAGTAGGGTCCAAAATGGGGTGTAGTCTGGCATGCACACAGGCATATGAGTGTCCCAACACCACTCTTCCATGTGACAGGGCAATAAGGCAGAAAAAGCACATGTCTGCTGTATGTATGGCTTTAATGGGAAGAGGAGACAGTGCAGACCAGCCATGATGCAGCTGGTGAGGATGGCAGCCCTGCCAGCCAGGCACATCCTAGTGCAGCATGTCATGGCCCCTCCCACATCACACTGTGGGATGTTGATTTCACCCTCTACTTCTACCTTGATTGTTAAACACATAATGAATGGCACAAATGCTTCACTCGGTCCTATAAATACTCTGCATGTCCATCTAAACCACACATATGATTGCAGCAACTGGCATGCACTGTAATCTCACAATGATGTAGTTCTAGAGATACTCACTGATTCACTAATTAATTTAATAGAAACAGATTATTTTATGGTGATCTCTGCCAAATGTCAGAAGGCCTACAGCCTAGACAGTAAAAGAGTGGATTTTAACTTACATACAGAATATGAAAAGTGTTCAGAGCCACAACCTCAGCAATGCAGTCAGTTCCCTTGTGACAACCCTTGATTTCCTGTGGGGAAAGAGTAAACCAGCAAATCTTAAGCTCAGCTTGTGTTGGGATACTCTGACTGTCTGTTAGATTCCTTTTGCCCTGTAAAAGATTGGTTATGTACCCTTAAAAATGTTGACAACATAGAATTACACAATAATCGCTTGTTTATAAACTACCATAGCAATAATTGCACTTGAAAATGGCAAAAGCAGAATTTCTGAGACATAGATGTCATGGGGTTTTTCTCATTATTAAACATCAAATTTTGTGAAGATTACCTCTTAAAGCAGAAATAACCCTCCATCAGCAACTGCTGAATGACTCCCACAGTCTTTCACTCACATACTTCTTCTAAAACTCTTCCTCAGCCAACTCCTTGTACCTTTGCTAATCTGTCACCTGGAAATGACACTACGTGTACTCCTTATATCAGTGACAGTGATCAAAACCAGTCAGACATAGATAGCTTCTACAGGAAAATTCAATTAAGGTTGTCATGTGGAATAACAACTATTTGATGTTCAGGCTCTTTTTTCCACAGATTAGTTCCAAATTTGTTTTAAATACCTGCTGAGAAGAAAGCAGCAGAATTAGGCCCTAATTCAGCAAAAACCTAAGCATGTGGGTTTCTCCCACTGCATTAGTAACACAACTAAAGTCATGGTAAAGTTTGCTGAAATTGCTTTGCTTTGAAGCTGCATCTGTGAAACTAAATCTTGTGTGCTGCACTAGAGGGATGCAGTATGTAGCTTTTATAAATAGAAGGTGAGCTATGAAGTCTGATCCCTTTTTCTGCTGTAAGCTAAAGTATTATTCCTAGTTTAACCACAGAGCAGAGGAACAGCAAACTTACCAAAGGGATGGTGTTGGCAAAACCCCAGTCATTATCTTCCAGCACAGTTTGTTTGAAAGTGGGGAATTTTCTGAGTTCACTTTTGTCCTATGGGAAATGGAATCTCCTCACTCAGCTTTCTTCTACTCTCACACAAACTCTGGTCTAGGACAGCTAGACAGGGTGTTCTTTGGGAAAACAGCAAAGACAATAGTCAAACAAATCCCCTAGTAGGATATCTATAATTTTCAGTGACCTTAGCTCTTACATGTCATGCAAATTGTTTATGCTTGCCATCACAACCTTATTTGCTCTTTTTCTGCACTATTTAAAATCACAGAATGGTTTGAGTTGAAAGGGACCTTAAAGATCATCCAGTTCCTACTCCCCTGCCATGGGCAGGGACACCTTTCACTAGATCAGGTTCATCAAAGCCCCATCCAACCTGGCCTTGAACATTTCCAGGGATGGAGCATCTACCACTTCTCTGGGCAACCTGTGCCTGAGTCTCATCACCCTCACAGGGAAGAATTTCTTTGTAATATTAGTCTGAATCTGTCTTCTGTGGTTTTAAAGCTATTACCTCTTGTCCTATCACTACAGGCATTTGTCTGTAGTAACTCTCAGCTCCCTTGTAGCCCTTTTAGGTACTTAAGGTGCTCTAAGTTCTCCCTGGAGCCTTCTTTTTCCAGACTGAGCAGCTCCAAATCTCTCAGTCTGCCTGCAGAGAAGAAACACTTCTTTTCCTTCACCGCATGCTTGTCATGTCTGGAGGGATCGCTACAGCCTCTAGCCCAGGTTTCCATAAAGCTTAGAGGACATAATTCCCCATTAGGGGCTTAACTGTGCAAATTCAGAATAAAATAACATCAGTGACACTTTGGAATGCAAGGTAAACCCCTAATCTCATACAATAAGCTGAGATTCTTGTAGGTCAGTGGAGAGAAAGAGACTTTAAAATCTGACAAATGCCTGAGTGAAGGCATGAATGCTCCCAAAGAACTTCTTGAACATCTATGTAAAATCCAGACCTCATTGCAGAGGCCAAACTTATATTAACTTCAGCAGTGCCAAGACTTCACCCTCAGTTTTTAGTTCCAGCAGGGTGAAAAGCCAACTTTCTAGAAAGTGATGGGACTGGGAAAAAGGAGAAATGTTGGAGGTGCAATAAAAATTAAAATGAATAATTAATTTCAACTGAGGTAGAACTGGGAAAAATTGTCAATACTGACTGCTGTTTCAGCTGGGTTCAGATTCTACTTATTTTATAAGAGAATATTTTAGCAGAAGATAAGCAATTTAGCAGTGTCTCTTCTGGAACTGCTTCCATGCTTACCCAAAGTCAAAGTCTGTCCTTCTCTTTTTTGCATGCTTTTAAAATTTATTCGCTCATTTCTGCCTTCTACGTGCTAACATTTTTTGAAAGTTGCTCAGCTTGGTTCTCCACTCTTTCCGTAGTATGAAAGCTTTATTGTTCCCTGTGAATGCTTCATCACTTTTCCCTCCCAGCTCCATGCTTTGGCACAAGTGGGGTCTTTCGAGCTTCCGTGTGAAGACCACCTGCAGCAGACCTTGGAATGACTAACTGGAGGTGGGCTGAGATCAGCTTTAACTTGAGTTTCAAATGTACTCTACAACGCTTGCTGTTTCCTACCCCCCAAAACAACTTCATTTCCTACAGCAACTGCTAAAGCAATAGTCCTGAAAGAGGGGGCAATGATTTACAGTGGCTCTTCTTAACTCATGAACATTAATTTTATTTATTGCAACAAGTACCAAATTTGCTAGAGACGAGGTCCATGATTGGCATTTTGAAGGAAATATGGTAGATTACTCAAATCTATGGATATACCTGTAGAGATTTTTAGACCATTGCCTTCAACAGTTAGAATGTAGTATATGACTAGTGCTGAGATCATGTCCAATGTACATTTTGCTCATTTACTTTTGCAAGAGGAGATGAAATAGCTGCCAATTCACAAAATTAAAGGGATTTTTTGATAATAATATATTGAAGAAAAGATATGTAGAGGTAGGCTAAATGAAAAATATAATTTAAAAGCAAATACATAAACCCAGAACCAACACAAACTATTTGCTATTTTTAACTGCTTGAAAATTGCATTAAAAAAAATCTCTCCTATGAAAACATCTATCCTATCTGATCCTATGAAGACTTGGTGCTAGTCAAAGGACGAATTTCTTGCCTAGTCCTCTGCCTGATAGAGAGTGCCAAAGGAGAGAACTCACAGTAGTTAATCATTTAAGTGGTTGATGGAATTTACAGGGCCAGTAGTGACAATTTTCCAGCCATTCTCTTAATCAGGTTAGAGATACTTTGAAATCAATCAATTGCTCATGATAAACAATAAGGTGACCAAGTGCACAAACAGCCCCAACAGAAAAATTCCTTGTAATTCATTGTGCAACAAAGCAGATAAGAAAAATCTGCAGTTTCCAAACATCCCAGACAAATAACAGCCAGACAAACACACAAGTGCACATACTGGGGAAATGAAATTAGCAAATGGTGTAATTTGATTTAGCATATGATCACTTCTGACAGGCATGAGCTCGTCTCTGATGTGTTTTCTTGTTGGTGCTGGAAAAACAATAACATGAATCCAGTTAGGAATGTTTCTGAATGTGATGCTTTCCTTTTCGCCATGCTTTTTTTTCCTTTTCTTTCAGTAAAAACACTGGAAATGTTTAAAATCCCTAAATCATACAAGGCATATTTTTAATATCTTGTACTAGGGATAACCTTTTTAATAGTACTGGAAATCCCCATATAGCATATCTAGGTGTATCCAGATGGATTGCTTCCATATGAAGACATTTTCTTCTGCCATTTTTCCTTCTATTGTACGTATCTGTAACTTATGCTTTTTATAACGAAGCGCTACTCTTAATAACCTTGTATTTTTTTTATTTTATTTTTTTTTAGAAAGAGCAGATGTGATGAAGTGAATGAGAGCTCTTGGTTTAATAAAGCACAGTCATCTTCTCTCAGATGTTACAATAAACCAGATTAGATAGAGCTTTAATGGATAAAGTTCCAGCATTACTTCTGCTGTTGATAAATGGTCAGAAAATTTCATTTTCTCTGCTCTGTGTACCTTGCTTACGTGCTTGTGTTTAACTGTTTAGAAACTGGAATTGTAAAAACATGAAAGTAAAGAACTCCAGGATCACAAAATATCTTGTTATATAAATGATGATTACTACCTGATAGAGAGAAGTGAAAGGTGACAAATCCTTCTCTCTCAATTAAATTGCCTTCATGAGAGTCTTTAGTACATTTCTGGCCATAATGTCAGTCAAGCAATAACAGAAAACTCAGTGTCATTATGGAAAAAGGACATTAAAACTGTTTTAGAGGTGGAAAGAGGGGATGCACAAATATACTTCAAAGAGAGGGTCTTGTTTCCCTTTTATTCCCTCAGTATTTCCATGAAACCTAAGGCAATGACATCACAACACAACAAGGTTGCCAAGATATACTATACAAAAACATGTTTTCTCATGGTTACATTTTCTGCAAATTACAGTTCTTGGAATATAAATCAGAATAATTGTTTAAATCAGAGTGACTGTTGAAACAGATTTACAGAGATCAAATCAAAAATGTAATAATTCTTGTGGTTTCACTAATGCTCAGAGCACCAAATACTTCTGAAAATTTTGGTTGTCAGTTATATATAGTGTTTACATTAACATGCTGCTTGAACAGAGAAAATATATATTTTAAGATGAAAATGTGAATCCAGGGTTACAAGAATGTTTCTGAAACAGCTAAGTCATCTTGCTTCAAGTAAAACCAGATGTTTGCTTAAAGTGAAAGGCAATCATTTCTTTTAATTTTGTTCACTGGTTAGGCCACCAGGAATATCCATATGTGCACACAATGATCCAATTAAAATCAAAGACCTTACGATGGAGAAAGCAATCAACAACTGAAAGGCCACCAAATGACATGCGAGGCACTGACCTGGACTCCACTACCTCCATTCACTCCTTTTCACTCAGCAAGTCAAACGGGGGAGACTGCTGCACTCTGCCAACCTCCCCTGGGAGTGTCGTGTCCTGGGTCCTGGAGGTATCTCTGGGAGCAGTGGCTTCCTTAAACAGTTGCTCCAAATTGATGAACCTGGACTAGACACATTTCTCAACTTTGCACTGGGTCAACACTCTTCCTTGGTCATTTCAGCTTTTAGGATATGTGGGATAGTTGTGAGTCTAACGGAAGACGGAAAAAATATGGAAACTCCAGAAGTGTTTTGCATTAATATTTCACCAGAAGAGAAGGAGATGGAAAAATGGATCTAATACGTGTATATTCATGTCCTCCTGAAATCCTGCCTGTAAATGCCACATGACCATGCTTGGCAGAGACTGTTAGCACAAAATATTAGCATTATATTTCTTAAATAATCCACACTCTTGACAGCTCTTCCTATCCTGGACATTTCACATGCACTTATCACCTAAAGTTTTATCGGTGGCTGATGGCTTTGAAACTTTGCAACACTTTTCATAGATCGAAATTTTTATTCAAAACTGTGTTGGTCATATATTCTTATATTCTGGATATATTCTTAGTCCTCCTGTGAAGAAATACCTCTACTCATTTAAAGGGAAAAAAAACATCTTCTGGGAACTGGCAACTAATTCCAGTATGACCTCCTCAGCTCCTCTGTCATCCTCTTAGCAGACAAGTACAGTTCTAGATCCACCTATTTCAATGACAGCTATGTATTGTATATCAAAAATTGTGCATTAGATTTACTTACCATTAAATATACACATGATATTCACATAAACACACGTGCACAAACAGTGCTTATACACATATAATATGTTGCAGGTGGACATAACATCATATCCTCTGATTTTCTTCTTATAATATTCATTCTGGTGCTGAACATTTTCTCCAGGAAGATTTGACAAGTTAATACCTTCTTTTGCCCACGGTTTTCAATTGGTACTACCTCAGCTTAAAATACAGGACCCTTTTTCTTCTGTAGCATACATCATGAGCCTATGTTTACCTTTGGCTGGAGGTTGCTCAGTTTTTTGGTGATATTTTATGTCAAAGAGTTTCTTCACCAGTTTATGAATAAGAAAAGGAAAAAAAAAAAAGAGGGAAAAACCCTTTGTAAAAGGTATTCTCTGACCATGTGTATTTGTCAGAAGAGCTGGCATTTTCACACCAGACTGAATATGTAATCAGGTGATAAAATGTCGTTACAAAAAACATGAACCAAACATATGGCTGCAGTGAGCCCATTAGGATTTTTAACTGTAATTTCAATAAGCCAAAGAAATACCCCTTTCTATTTTCCCGGGTTACTTCTGTCATTGTTGGGTAGGTCATTTCATGTGTGCAGTTTCTATGAAGAAGGTGTTCTCCTTGTCCAATTGTGCAGAATCTTGGTTCAATTGTGCATGATCTTAGTTCAGTTGCTATATTGTTTTGCTTTTGTTTTCTAGTCCACTTTTTCCAGAAATACTTCTCACCAAAGAAGAGATCCTTTCACTTCCATCCTCGCTGCAAGACAACCTTTCCCTCTTCCAAGCTTTACACTCAGCCTTAGATTAAGGCCAGACTCTATAGCGTTCTTTGATAAACATGGATATGTTCATATAACACCCATGTCCACGACAACTTTATTTTGATCTTCTGAGTCCTGTACAGTCTTTAAAATGCTTCTCCTTCACATGGCTTCACTTAACTGTCAGTGTTCTCACAGGACCCTCTGAGCATTGCAGCCAATTCTTTAAAGTTCCTCTCATTGTTTTGACTAATAAGCATTTATGTTAAAACTCTGGGCCAGGATATTTAGAGGGGAAAAAAATCATGCAGACCCTGCAAATTTAGTAGCAGACACTTGATTTTTGTGGATTAGCTTGTTGCCAGGAATATCTTCCTCAAGGCCCACTCCTTTCTTGAAATACAACATCTTCACCACTTTTAGGCTGAGACAGGAACCAAGACAGCATTGGAGCGCATGACCTCCAAAACTTCTGGCACTGCTCAATGGAAAGTAGATGGTATTACTGCTGATACAGAAGGGTAGCAGGCAGGCTAATTTATATCCTAGAAGGAACCCAAAATATGTCCCAACTATAATTTATTTCTAGAAGCTATAAAATAGAGTTAAAGAATATTTTATTACCCTCGTCGTAAAATATACAAGTACAGGAAATATAAACAACAGGAAAACAAGCTGAGAGAAGGCAAGCTTTCAGCTAGCTGAATCATCTCAAAATTCTAAATATTATCTCATGATGGATGGCTGCTGGAGTCTGCAAAAGACTACCAAATCCAGTTCCCTGTTTCACACAGACCACCCCTATTGAAGACACTTCAATCCAACTGTGTTATCACATATTCTCCTCAAAACAGAAAATTTAATTTCCTCATCAACATTTGGTGAGCCTTATGTTGAAAAAGGGCCTACTGCATACCTCTCTCTGGACTGGCTTTTTGGAAGAATTGTTCTTTTCCACTGTGTTTCAAGGAACAATCAAGCATGTCTACCTACCTTACTGTGCTGGCCTGGGTAAGTTTTTCAAGTCTAGATTTTGTAAGCTTTCCAACACTAAATTCTAATAATTTGCCAGTGGTATGTTAAGTGATGCAAACACTATCTGTTGCATATACTGTGAGTTCCTGCTCATTCTCATTTATTGTTCTTCTTTTCCACACTGCTTCGGAACTAACACATCCTTCTGTACATCCTTCTTTCCATGCTGCCACACTGAGTATCCTACTGCTAATCTGAGGAACACTTAGGAAAAGGATATAAAATCAGAGGATAACATTAAAAAGGGTCACAAATTATATAACTAACACATTTAGTATACTCACATACCCACAGAGTCCATATAGTCTCCATTACAGACACAAGCATTTCTGGTTTTAAATCCTCTGGTGACTGGGACCCTGCAGCCTCTCTAGAAAATTTATTCTGTTCCTCAACTGTGCCTTTTTTACTTAATGCATAATAAAATTGTCCCTCTCTGCAAGTTAAATTGGTTACATCTTATTCTATGGATTATGGCTATGAACAGTAGATTACTTCACTTTCTTGTAATTTAAGGATTCCTGAAAAACAAACATTTGCTTTTGAAGCCCCCTGACTAGATGGGCTGGATTCAGCATATCTGGAAAGCCTTAATTAAGAGAATGAACACCTTATGACTGACTGAGCAATCTGAACCAATCATTCTATTTCAAATGAGGCTGAAAAAGCATTTTGAGAACTTGCAGATAAATTGCATATTGGATAGAAACATCATTGTAAAATCTCAGAAGTTTGCAAAATGAATTAAGTTTTGCAACTACTTTATGAATTTGTAAAATGTGAGGCTTAAACAGGAAAAGTTCAATATTTGCCTTTTTCTCTCCTACTTCTTATTTCATTTAGCAAGAAAATGAACTCAGTGTTTAACAAAATTATGCTTTATATCAAATAATATATAATTACTACATTTGTTTAATGGAGTTTAATAATTAAGCAGCCTGAAATACAATCACTAATACAGTTTATAGATAAGAGAAAAACATTTGAAAGGATCTTAAGTAAACTACAAAAACATGGGTTAATCTTACGAACAAGTGAAAGTCCGGAATCCTGTTTAGGCCATGGTCTGCTGGTAATGCATTCGCAATTAAAGTATTCTGTGATTTATGGAAGTCAGAAAGGAAATTACTCAAAACCATCTACACTGAAGGTTTGTAACTAGCTCCCTTCTCCCAGAGGACAGGACTTTAACTGTCACCATGGCTCAGCTCAGATCTTTGACTTGTTTTGCAAAATATTTATATGACTTCTTCAACTTCATATGTTAAATGTACTCTGCTCAGTAAGATAGCTAGCACAGAGGTTACACAAGAATTGTAATTACAATATCAATCCTTATATTTTCTAACAAATGGAGGAGTCTATTTTTATTCTATTTTCATCTTCCTCAAGGAAAATGTTCAGACTAATTAACTTCCCTTGTCATTGAGAACTCAGTGCACCAATAAATATAATTATAATCTCTTTTCATTTTTTAAATTTTAGACTATTTCAGTCTGTTCTAGTTGTTAAAATATCTGTTCAGGACATTAGGACTAATGGCAAGGAAAAAAATGAAAATTTTTTCACAAATAATCAAAATTCTGAAGTTGTTTTAATTTTAAAATATTTACAAGCCTTTTAGCTTATTTTTAAAAAGCAAATGTTTAAAGTTGCCACATTGAGAACATCACAATGGAATATATAGATTATAAGAAAAATAAATTCATAAAACCTTAAGCAAAATATTTGCAAGTTTTCTTTAGCCCTGTTAATACACCAGAAAACTCCTTGGGAGAAAAATGCAATAATATAAGGTAAGAAAAAAAGCAACTTGCAATCATGAACATAGGCTGCTCTCAACATGTTGATTCTGTTTGGACCATACATTTTCTTGTAGGAAAGTTAGGAATGAACAACTGGTCTGTTGCTATTAAAGAACAAGATGTGGTTCAAGGTTTATGTCAAAGCAAGCCCCTGATTCTATGATATTATCACCTGTACTTTTTGTCTCTTTCTTGTAAAAGAAATCCTTTGTGGATGTACAAGTAGCAGAGCTGATTGACAACACTGCCAGCATTAGTCTTGGCCTGAGAGACAGAACTGATTTTACAAGTGAAAAATTAGTTAAATGACCTTTGGGAAAAACACAAAGAATAAAATAAGGTTCATGCCACTCCCTGAATTAAAAGAAGTAAGAAGTCATCCTCCACTAAATTTTTGCTGATTATTGGTAAGCGCAGATGTGCATTTTAAGGACCATGGTAACTGACGGCAGTGATACAGCTGGGATCTGAAATAGTTGAACTTTCGATCTTCATCAAGACAGTGAAATAAAAGATCTGCAAATCACTGGCACTTCCAGTCGATTGGGTTTTCACAAGGCCATTAGGAAAACCGACTGCTAAAAAATACAAAAGGCACTTGAAAATCACTAAAAGATTTTGCTCCTGGCAAAAACCTACTGTGAATGAGATTCTAAGCCAACTTCCCTTTCAAAAGTTGTAAATACCCCATGGCTGGCTCTGCTCTGTCATGTGCAAATGATGTTTAGCCAGTACCTGAAGAGAGAGAGCCAGTGAGGGGCTGAGGAACCCAGCTGCAGTGGGAAGGGTTTGGGAGAATGGTTCCCTCTGATTATGAAGTGATGCAAGGGATGGTGAGATCACAGCTCTGCCAATGCAGGAAAGGGCAACCACAGGCAGAATTTTGTCAACTGCAACCTTCCAGCCCATTGATATGACTTACAGGCCACTTCCATGCTGCAATCCAAAATTATCTCAGGAATATATCAAACACATCCCAAGGGAACTTGGAAAACCTGCATGCATTGCAGCTACAGCCTGGCAGGGGTAGCCCATGCTATAGATTCCCTGATGGGTTTAAGGGGGGGCAATAGGAGGTAGAATCCCATTGGTAATAGGAGTCTGAAGGAAATAGAGTCTGAAGGAAATGATTCTCCACACACTCCCCATCCCAGCAAGCAACAGCTCCAGAAACCATGTAGAGTTCGGGTAAGAAGATTATAAGGTGTCTTGTTGGTAGAACTGCCACTATCAGTATCATAGTTGCACGTGCCTTGGATTTGAAGACAGCAGCATTATAATAGATTTCAACAATCTTCTGGCATTTCTCACTTTAAGAGATGATGATCCTGGTAGAGATAGGAAAGGTAACTGTGGAGAAGGGTTAATTTGGCACACAGTCATGATATTTTATCTTATTTAATATCTCAAAAAATTTCTTTGTTAGGGTGGTGAGGCACTGGAAGGTTGCTTAGAGAGGTTGTGGATCCCCCGTTCCTGAAAGAGTTCAAGGCCTGGTTGGATGGTACGTAAGTGGAAGCTATTCGTGCCCATGGCAGGGGTTTGAAACTAGATGATCATTAACATCCCTTCCAACCCAAACCATTCTGTGATTCTGTATTTCCCAGCTTATCAATAAATTTGACCTTTTTTACCAAATTCAACCACATTTGTTGAGGGAACATGTAATTTGTACCTATCAAGTTTTTAAGAGCTTTGGAAAACAGATAAGTGGATTAAGAGAAGACCAAAGGTTATGTCCTGGTTACAGAGGGGTCAGTTTTGCACTGTGTGGTTGTGACCAGGTTGTTATCCAATACTGCTCACCTCTTTGCTGAGCCAGGGTGTCCTTAGTGAAAGCTGGCCGCTTTCCTTCCCTCTGGGAAAGTGATTGCATCAACCCCTCCATCCCACAGGTCCCTTTGTCATCCCTCTGAATTGTCACCAGAGCACAACTATGGACCATTGGTGCTGAAAAGGACAGCAGAGGAAAGGTGATTGATGGCAGTGCTGAAATGACAATACAAGGGGGAGGGGATGGCAGTGGTGATGGCCCCAACCTAGTCAGGTCCAGGCAAGGCAAGCTGAAAGGAGCATGGTGGAGAGGTAAGAAAAGCAGCAGCAGAGCAGAAGAAGTTGTTGTGAAGGTCCCTGCACAGAACTGAGCTTGTCAGGAGGGCAGTGCCTCCCCTAGTCAGACAATCTAGCTTCCAATGGTTTTGTTTTATCACCATTTTTTGTTATTTTGGGCTGGGGGGTGAGAAACATTATCTGTGGGAGCTTACCCACCATATTGCCTTTACCAGGTGGAATGGCACAGGAACAGTCACCATATTGCCTTTGTCTGGGGAACCACATGGACATGACATTCAGGGGGTGTCCGCCTTCTTATTTTTGTTCCTGGTGGTGAATATTTTGTTGTGGATAAAACACCATCTCTTTTTTGTGTACTTTTGCTATTAAAATTGCCATGGTTATTGTGTCTTGTTCCACCGCTTTGTGCTAAATTTGTGCTAATTTTACTAAATTGTTATCTCAACCCATGGTCTCTCCTTTTTGCCCCTCCTATGCCAAAAGGGGTGGGGAGAGGGAACTGGCTTATTTGGGGTTTAATTTCTTGCTGGTGTTAAAACCCAGGTAAATAGATTTAGATTCCAATGAGTTCTTCAAAAACTGATTCACTCCTTGGTGCACTTCTCTAATGACATCTCATTGTTCTTCACAGATGTTTGCACTTTGGACATCAAAATAAGGACTCAAGGTAGTTTGCACTAAGTCTGAGGAGCTATTGATAAATGAATCCATTAGTCCACATTAGAAGTCTATTTGCAGATGTTTATCAACCATAATTTTTAACATTTTTAAGGAAATTACCTTCTTTATCCCCTGTTGAAAATAATTTATTTGATCTATTGTTTAGGCAGATTACTTCTATTTAATGTAATGCTGATTCTATGCCCCTTCCTTCTTAATGAAAGAATATTAACAAAAATAAAAATATATAACATTGACCTTTTTATCTTATTATCAGGGCAATATGTTGCCGTAATATTATTGCTACATCAAAGTACTTTCAAATCTATTTTCATAAGCAAATGATGCTTGCCTTAAATTAAATTCTTCAAATTTGTTATGAATCTGTTTGAACTAACATATATTCCATACTTTTGTCTGAAATCAGCATCTCCCTTACAATCCTGTAATTGCTAGCACCGATATAATTATTCCTTTTACATTTAGTCTTGGCACTATGTTTCTTCTGACAGTCTGGCATTTCCAAATTCTTTAAATACTCACTGAAAGAGAATACTGTAAATTCTAAAATTTTCTTTGGGCAGCTATTTTAAAACTTTCAAATTAAAAAAAACTGGATCTAATGCTGATTGTCATTTAAGAGCATTGATTACTACTAGAAAATAATATTTTATATAACATATAATTTACCTTTCTCATTCAGAGCAAAAAAAAAATTTTAAACACGTCTTTGTATGTATTGTTATCTACAGTTCTAAAATTAGATAAATAACCTGGTTGTTTTATTTATTCCCAAAAACTGCTTTCCTCATACTGTCCTTAACACTAACAGACAGATTTCCTCTTACAGTGTCCATTTTTCTACAGCTCCCAATATTAAAAACCCCAACAAAATCCCCATTATAAATTGGGATTTTTTTGCTACACCTGTTACAGATATAGGTAACTGCTGCTCCCATTGGTAAGCATTTTGATTCTTTAAACAAGCCTTTCAGCCGTGGGATTATGCTGTTTAGGGCTTGGAGTAAACAGTTTTTAATTACCACTCACATTTTTCTGATTAAATTTTTCCTCCCAGATGATTTGGTTTGTGATTGCTTTCAGCCCTGTGGGAGTGCTCCTTGCCAAGCCCCGGGGCATGCACACACATGCACACACGCACAGGCGCACACGCTGCAGGCACTAATGCATGCGCGCGTGTGTGCGAGCGCTCCGAGTGCGTGCGGCCGTGTGTGCACTGTACAGCTGTGCACAGATGGTTGGGATTTTATGTTGTTTATCCAAAGCAACTGCAATCAAGTTGCAAACGCTTGAGCTGAACCACAAGCATTGGGAAATTCTTCTGCTAACTCAAGTGTCGAACGCAGGATTGTCCTGCGCCGGACGCAACGCGTTCTGACTTAGACAATCAACATGAACAATATTTTCAAATTCTCAGGACATTGAGTTCTAGCAACATGCAGCCACCAGCCAGCATTTCCCAGACTCCTGAAGTCTCCCAAAAGGAATCCTTCATCTTTCCCAAGGCACTGAAGATCAGAGGTGCTTATTTGACTTGACCATAACAACCAATTCTGAGAATAATATGGAAAAAAATTAACATCACAGTATGAAAAGCAGCATAGCAGAATATAAATGCAAACTGCAGTTCTTTCCAGTACTGAATTATAACCACATTAACATTAAATAAGGCAGTCAGAAAATACTGAAGAGGCGGAGATTAAGAGGTTAAAGTGAACAGGTGATTTCATGGGCAGAGGTCAAATAGCCAACCTGATCAAACCCAACCACTTGTGATGTCAGAAAGAATAACTTTGTATTAGAAATTTAAAATCAAAACATCTGTCTTAGATAGGGGTAATTTAGCATTAGTGGTATCCAATTTTCCTCTATGCAGTGAAACAAAGATTTTTATCTGCTGTGAACTTGGAAGAGAAGGGTTGGGCTCCTTGGTATTACAGCACTGTCTCTCCAGACCTGCATAAGGGTACTTCAGCAGTTACACGATCTGTTTGGTAACCCAGGAAGAGATTCCATTGTCTAAACTAAAGGATTCAGCATCAATTTTAGGCAGTGAGGTGTGTCCTGCATGGCCTCCATCTGAGTCTGCAGAAAAGAGTTCCTTGAAGGCCTGAAACTCTGAGCTCCACTCAGATCTCTTGGGTAGTTTGAGGTACCTCAAACCACCTGGTTGCCCAGGCTTAGACAAAAGAATTCCATCTACCAGCAGCTTCTAAATTTGGGATTTCTTTCTTAGCAGGTTGGCCATCTACTAAGAATTTTCAAGGTAAATGAAAGTTTCACATTAAATTATTTCTTTTTCATCATTTACTATTTGTGTTTGCTCTCCTTTGCTATTGATATGACCATGTATTTTCTACACTTCATACAGTGCCATATATTAATTCATATTTTATCTGTACTGATTTTCTTGCTTGTTTCCATGTTTCATATTTTAAGTAAAAGTCTGATCTTAGTTTTTCTGATGCAAAAATTCACACTGTTCTCAGGGCTTTCCTGTCTTCCTTTCTTCTGTCAGCACATGCTTCCTATCTGGTTTCACTGCGATACTCCCAAGAACTTCAGTTCTCCAGAAGTTCTCCTGAAATTTTGCAGTGCCTCACATATAGCCTTTTATTTCCACCAGAAGTAATAAAATGCTTCATCAAAATGCAAGAGCTTTGCAAAGATTGGAAGAGGGCTGGACAAAATATTCAGCTCTCCATCCCATGAAAGAACCGGCATTTTCCATATCAGCTGCACTGAGACCTGGCAGTCAGGGACCACCTTCAGGAAGGTCTCTGGTGCTGGAGCCTCTTCCTGTTTGTGCTCAGACCATGAACACAAAGCCCTTTCCCCAGAACTGTGGAGAATACTGTCTGATCCTTATGATTCTAATTTTGCAAAGATAATGTCTTATAACTATCTCATTTTGTTGTCTGGTCTCCTTTCTTGAAAACTAAATATACTAATCCTAATACTAATACTACTAATAATCCAAAATATATCAAAAGCTCTTTAATGACTAATAAGGATATTTTCAAAATACTTTTCAGCCTATTACTCATCTCTGCAGTACAACTGGTACTGGTCCTCGCAAAAGAGAAATTTGTGCATTTTTCAGAGCCAAGAAATTTTGAAATAAAATGTTTATTTAAAGGACCATATCTTCACAGGTGTTATTTGAAGGATCATATCTTCATAGATGTTATTTAAAGGACCATACCTTCCCAGATGTTAGTTTGCTCAGAGACAAATGTAGCTGTGTTAGTCATATATTTCCAGCATAATCTTCTTGGTGAGGGGGAAAGGTAAAAATTTTATTTAAATTTGCTGTCTTGGGATTACTCAATAGTCATAATAAAAAGATTAAGGAGTCCCTAGAGAGGTTTCATTCCACACATTTCAGGATCAGATTAAACACATTTTGATGTGTCTGTTTCCCTACAGGGAGCATGTCAGACACTCAGCATTAAGAGCTGAACTTAAATTTTCAAAATTCCACTTTAAAGTGGGAAATCCTTTTTTATCTATATATCATTATTAATGAACATTAAAAACATTATTTCTAGCCTCTACTTTTGTTAGGAGTTTGATTTACAACGGCTCTTAGGACATTATCTGCAGATTCTGCTGACAGATTAATCACACAGAGTGTTAGGTAAATTTATGGCACATCATGTCACATTTCCCCAATTACATGTGCAAAGAAGAGATACCTTAAACTTTTATTTAAACACAGTTTCAACTTGGGCTCTTCTGATGCTCTGATGTTTAAAAACACAAATAATAAACCAGGATGTTCATACCATAACGATTGTGTAGCAGCTCATGTAGTGGTTCAAATTCATGCTGTTGTTAAGTGTGTCAAATATCAAGGTGTTGTATAGAAGCATGTAAATGCTGTGGAGACAGGCACAGTATGTGGCCTCAAACAGACCTGTGTTTGTGGGTCAGTGCACACACTGATGTCTTGAACCAACCTCGAGCTTCTGAGAGTGGCTGATACACAAGTAGAGCAGTAATAGAGAGAGGACACACAGCTAACATCTCCACAGGAGCCTACTGGACCATTCCTGAAAGCAAAACTGCCTGAAGGCTCCCAGTCTCTGAGGCTGAGAGTTATCAGAACACAAAACATGAATTTGTGTTTGAGAAATGCTTGGTATCTTTTGATCCTGAAGTTGAATGAGGCTCATATGAGCTACTCTGCTATTATCATCCTCATCATCTTCAGTCATGCTGCTGGGTTTTGACCACACATCCCAAAATACACTTGAACATCCATATGGACTCTGTGAAAGGAGTTAGACAGGGCCCTGACATCCATGAACATTACTCCCCCTGAAATCTCTGGGAGTTATGTGTACATCTGAGGGCAGAGTTCGGACCATAAAGTTTAAGCACAAGCATCTGGGCACAATTTTCTCCAGTGAGCAGGATTCCAAGTTTCTGTAACATCTGCTGTGGGAACTGTAAGTACTTTATATTAATGTTGTAAACTGTGTTAGCTATAATCACCTTTTTTAATGGGAAAAAATGCAGTCATCTCCACCTGGTGATTCCAGTGATGCAGACACCTGTCTGCTAGGAATTGGATTGAGACCATCGACACATTTCACACAAGCTATGATATGATAATGGCCTGAGGTTATAATTTGCAAGTGACCCATGGATGCTGGGCTTTTTCCAGCAAACATCATTGTCAGATAAGTGCTTGTTTCTCTGTAGGGACTCAGCTAGTTCTATCACTTCATATTTTTGCAAATTGTTTGGCTAAGAGATAACAAATGCATGTGAACACAGGAAAGGAAAGAGTCTTTTAACTGTGCTGTGTGTACAGAAATCAGAACTATGCTGTAGAATCTATTCTTTTCTTTTAATTGGCTTCCTACTTATGTATGTAAATATGTAGCAAGTATTGGTTTAACAGTTCCCAGTGCCATCAGTAGTTCTCCTAGCTGTTTCTGGTTCTTGATGTTTGTTGTCAATCTCATTATATCTCATTATATCTCATCATGTATGTGATCCTGATTAAGGAGAAGTGCTTGACTACACTTTATGCTTAAGGCTGATTTTCCTCATCTATCTAATTAGTGAAAAGAGGCACAGGCATACAGCCCACAGTCAGGTGTATGTTGCCTTCCATATGTTCTTATTGATACTTGAATCAGTCAGACTAAAGGAACCTGGAATAAATCTGCATATCACTGTTTTACTACAGTTGTAGAATGTCTTTATAAGAAAAGATAAGCTGCAGTTGAACTCTAGATGGAGTTCTAAAGAGCTATGTATGTACCTAGATACATTTTAACTAAAAATAAATCCTACAAGAATCTCTTTGTTGGAGGAGGAATATTTTACCACTCCTGCTCCTATGCTAAATTTAGTTTCAAAACTGTCCAAAGGGCAATATTTCCAGCTGCATTTTTAAATTATTTCTTACTGCCTGGCCTGTGGAAATGAGTTGAAGCAAAAGTAAAATTTAGTGTCAAACTTTTCCCATAGTTTCCCATTATTTTCTGTGAAATGCTGTTGATGACCAGCATATCATTCCCTATGAAAAGGAAGAATATATTTTGGGAAATTGACAGTATTCAGTCTATTTGAGTACAAAAGTAAGTCAGGCCCCAAATTCTCAGTACCAGCCTGTACCCTGGTCTGATGTCAACATCAAAGAGGGGTTTTCTGAACTTGAAAAGATGGCTGCATGGATCTATACAGGTACCATACATACAGACAAAACCTTCAATGTGGAAGAATGAATTTTAAGATGGAGGAATGGATGGATACTCCAGAATCCTATAAAAAAGCCACATGGAAGTCTTTTTACCACCTGTATAGTAGAAACCACTGAGTTTCTACTATGTCCCCTAAATGAACCCTGTTATGAAGCTCCTGATGTTAAAATCAAGCTCCCACAGAAGGATGGTGTGCAGGGGCACACAACGTCTGTGGAAACTCAGGGATAATCTCCTCTGCTGTTGTAACCCTCAGGTGGCAGTACCTAGATGCAGTTTTGCCTTCTTGGATGAACATGAATTAATTCTTGGAGATTTTAATCCATGAGCCAAGTGTTTGCCGCATTGTAAAACCAAGGAGTGGAAGAATTTCTAATACTTGCCTCTGAGTCAAGGGTTAGGAGGCAAGATACCAATATAGTCGGGAAAGGTTGGTTTGCTCAAGCCAGTTTAAAGTCAATGTGGGAGTATAATTTTCCTCTGCTTGTGATTTTATTCCCACTGATTCCATCTGCAAGCATTGAGATGAACTGATGAATCCATGTTTTTACTGGATAAGTAGGTAGGGGACTCACAGACAAAAAAATTCCACTGAACTTTTATTTTTACCATACTCAAATTGTTACTAAGGAGTAGGTTTTCCTCCATGCAAAATAAAATGAACTTAGATAAATTGAAATTCTCCAGCTTAAACTGCATGCTATTAGCACTGGCTAAGAAAAGTTCTTATTTTCTGGCATCTTCATGCAGTATGCCTTCAAAAGGAAAATTTAATAACTTGCTTCTTACCACAAGAATGGACCATAAGCAGAATTACCCATCAACAGCTTTAAAGTCTTCAGTTGTTTGGATGTGAACAGCCTTCAAGAACCTTTCTGGATTCACCAATGTTGTGGGAACCTTCCACTTACACTTGGCTTGGGAAGTGTGAATTCTTATTTTGCAAAGAGCCTGGGGATCTTGCCAAGGCTAATATTCTGGGGTCCATATGTGCTAAGTGATCTGCAATTCTGGAGCACAGCAGCAGGCAGTCAAACTGGGGAAGCCTCTCAGAGACACTTCAGCCAAGGAAAGGAACATGGATTTTTTTCAGGAATAGAGCAGAGTAATGGCCAAGAAAAGATCATTTGAAATTTGGAAAAATTTAAGATGAGAACTTTTGTCCAGGCTATGTGCATCACAAGCAGTTTTTTGCGTTGCTGTAAGTGACAAGCACTTTCCTTAAACATTGACTGTGTAAAATGAAGTGTCACTGCACTCAGGATTGTGAGCTCTGAGACCACAATAGAACACATGTTTTACTAAAAGTTTTCTGCATCCATTGGAATGACTATATGAGAGCTGGTGCAAGAATTGTGAGAGTGCTAAAGCACCAAATAGATACAGATGGTATTTTTTCACTCATTACATAGCAAGAATGCAAATAATTGTTTTCTATTTTCTAATGTTACACCAGAATCCGACTAGCACTGAAAAACACAAAAAACTCCTTATCTTTTTGCTTTCATGTTTGCCTAACAAAGTTCTAGGTTCTATGTCATGTATAACACAAGGGCTTATAGGCAGGAAAAATTAATCCAGCCTGCAGTACATTTATGATAGCTCTGATGAATATCCTCAGAACAGGACTTAAATGATTCCACCACATTTACAAACGAGGTGCTCCACAGTTCAAGAGAGACACTGCAGTGCTGAAGCAACAAAGCTGGTCAAGATCTAGAGAGTAACCATGTGAGCTGTGGCTGAGGAAGTTGGGGTGTTTAGGCTGGAGGAAAGAAGACTGAGGGGGACATAATTGCTGTTTACAACCACCTGAAAAGAGAGTGTATCAAGTAGGCTTTGGCCTCTCCTCCCAGGCAGCTGGTGACAGGATGAGAAGAAATGGCCTCAAGCTGTGCCAAGAGAGGTTCAGGTTGGGCATCAAGGGTCCTTATGCCTTGGACCAGGCTGCCCTGGGAGGCAGTGAAGGCACCATCCCTGGAAGTGTTGAAGAATCAACTGGATATGGCACTTAGTGCTGTGGGTTAGTTCACATGATGTTCAGTCAAAGCTTGGACTTGATCCTGGAGATACTTTTCAGTTTTAATGACTTTATGATTCTATCATTCTATGCCTAGCAGTTAATTTGCTGATACATAATAATAGAAATGTTGTTTTCAATGACAATTGATAACAATATCCACTCTAGAGACCACTGTTTTTCTGGCTTCCAGGAAAGATGATTTTTTTCTTCAAAAAATGCAAGCAACTGAGACCATCTATGGGATCATTACATGAAATTATTTTATCATTCCTTCAAATTATTTTAATCTCTCTTGGTTATAGTACATACACTTTAGTACATTGCAGTGGTACTTTGTAACCTCATAAATTTTCAAGTGAGTAAAACTGGTATTAAACATTAAATATTATGTATTTAGAATACCTGAAAACAACCTGGCCAAATAATTCTGGATTTTGAAACTCCTTCATTATATGTTTGACAGTTCAGTGCTAAGAAAAACACCACTTAGCTCTGAAGTTCTAGTTTGTTTGATCTGTGTGACTGGGTAGAATTAAAAGTAAATATCTCAGTGGTTTCTCATTGAAACTTGTAGCTTTCTTAATGACTGGTGTGCTTTGTGTAATATACAGTGGCAGTGGCTTAGTTAGTTTTTATGTATATAATTCCATTAAAATGTAGGGTTTCATAAAATAAAGTTGTCTCTTAGTTAACTCCTTCTCCAGAAGTGAAGAAGACTTCTACACTCCTACTATGGAAACAGTGGGTGGTTTTCAGGAGAGGTTTGTGTAAACAGAGTAACAAGAGGAAGGGCCAGCAAACAGATGGTCTTCTTCTCACTTCTCATTTTAGAGCTACTGTAGCAGGTGTTGAAAATGCCTTCCATTCTCCTGATGTAATAATGAGGGGAAAACAGACCTTTAGGAAAACCACAGGAAAGAGTAATGACAATATATTCTGTCATGTATCAGTGGGAAATGTTCAAAAATGCAGTTACTTTCATGGAACTGATTAATATTTCAAACAAATGTGTGCCGCACAAAGGAGATGTGGCTATTCACAGTGGCTATAAATTACTGCAAATTACTCCGGAGAAAGGTCTGGGAAATGAACATTACTTTTCACAAGAGCCAGGATGTTGGCATGAAAATAGTTTGTATTTACATTCCAGCATTTTCATAACATCAACTCAAGCCATTGCAGAGTAAATGTTCTTCCGATTTTGTGCATCCTCTTGTGTTTTCCTTTCCGTGCCAGTCATCACAGAGCAAGTGCATTTACAAACACACTCAAAGCTGGACAAGCACAAACACATGTTGCATCCAGTTGTTAGAGAACATGTAGAATTATCTGTCATGACATAGCCATGAATATTAGAAATTTTAAAATTAATTCTAGTTTGTTCATCTCTTCCGGTTTTAAATTTACTTTGGAAAAGTGGAAGAATGCAGAGATTGAGGATAGAGAGACTATATTTGCAGCAATAATCCAGAGTTCTCCCTCACTAAACCTTTTCAAGTCTGAAAACTAAATGAGATTCTAAATTTCTCCTCTTTCTTGCGAAAAGCACTACTTTTATGGTCATCACTCCCCTTCATGAGATCTAACATATGCTCCTGAGTCAGCTGGCTGGAGAGAAGACAGAGATCCTTCATTTTATTGACTCCATAAATAGTCAAATACAAATTATTTGCTCAAGTTTCAGGAACATTCAGTTCACACCAGACAAGCTCAGTGTATTAACTGAGTACTATAAATCACATCTTTGGTATTTTTCATCACAGTAAATCTATGGTTAATCTTGTGATTTGGGCATCTCTCTTTACAACACTGAATATCTGAAAAGGAAGAATGCCATTCTTCAAACAGCCTGATACCAATTTTATTGGCATTTAAAATTATTACAAATTGATTAGCATCCTGCACTTATTCTGATTGCTGGATGTCACTTACTTGGGCTTATAAGATTTCCAGAAATAATCTCAGATTTTATAAGGCACATCCAATTTGAAAAACCCATTTTCTGTTTTGTGGACATGTTGATGTATTATCTGCTTTTGTTAACTGCAACTGGGTTATAGGTGACTGAGGCCAAAACAACCAGCTCTAATGTTAAAAAAAAATCAGATTTCTTTGAATTTATATTAGGTGAATTTGGGACATCAAAAATTAATATTCACATCTAAAATCTTTCAGAAATGAGCCCCATAGTTCTCTGAACTACTATTTTATTTTTTTCTATAGGGAGGAATAGAGCTACAAACTAAAATTGGAATTGGAATTGTCTTTTCTTAGAATTGTCTTTTCATTAGAATTTTATATAGAATGAGTGAAATTATACAAATGTAGATACACCTGATGTAAATAAAGGGGGCAAAAGTCAAAATAAGTAAAAAAATATGTACCTTTCTGGACTTAGAAACCTCAAGTACTAATTGTCTATGAAGGAGAAGAAGATAAGTTTCCCTTAGATTTATCATCTGGATATAGTCATAGATTCATAACATAATTTAGGTTGGAAAGAACCTCTGGATATCTCTAATCCAACTCTGAACTCAAAGCAGGGTCAATTTAGATAAGGTTGCTCAGGTTCTTGTCCAGTCAAGCTTTCAGTTAACTCCAAGTTTAAAAGTTCCAGAAATTTTCTGGATAATTTGTTCCAGTTTTTGGCCACCCTCAGAGTGAAAAACTGTTTCCTACAATTTAGTTGGAATTTCCTGTGGTTTTCATATCAGAATTTAATCACTGAGCATATCTGAGAAGAGTCTGGCCTGGCCTTCTCCATACCATCACATTAGGCTGCTATAGGCAGCAGAAAGACCCCAATTCCTCTTCACTGGACTTGCTTGAGTATGTCCATGTTTTTCTTGAGAGGGTGCAGTACCCTGGATGTGGTGACACAAATCCCAGATAGAAGGTTATAATCACTGTTTTTATAGATACTCTGCCTTTTCCTTTTCAGCAAAACTGTTCAGAGAATTAAAAAAAAAAAAAAAAAAAAAAAAAAAACCCTGACTTTTGATAAAGCATTGACTAAGAAAGTCAAGTGAGGAATGAACATGAGGGTAGGGTAGAACTGTCTGTGGAAGTGGTGTCTAACTGAGAACTGTATGCACAACTTGGCAACATGTGTGACTGCACATCCTGGATCTGGCTGGTCTGCTGATGTAGACAAAGAATGCCATGGAACATCTCAAGAATCCTTTTCCCTACTTTCCAGAGGTGTTTAAATCCAGAAACACTCAGTAACATGGTCTAATTAACCTAAGTCATGGAGACCTCAGAATAAAATTCATAATTAGTGTCCAACAAACAAACAAGTTTTTTTCCTTCTGCCAGGAAGAATAAATAAATAAATCAATAAATAAACCAGACAGAATGTTCCAAAGATCTACAAATCAGGAATTTTATCGGCCAAAGCAGAAAAATGTGTTTGAGTGAGGCAGAGTGTATTAGTAACAGCCCTTATCTTCCATCAGGGAACAGCTATCTGGAGTGTCCCTGAAGGACAGAGGCGCATCTATGTGGTGGCCAAAGTGCAAAATATCTTCAGCTTTACAGGGGGGGAAAGAGCATCTTTCACCCAGTCCAGACCTAACCAGCAATCTGTGAAGCTGCATCACCTACTTCCTGTGCAATGCATCACTTGCCATAAGAACAGATGTGCTGGGTCAGATCAAAAGTCCATCGAGCCCAAAATCTTTACTCTGACAGCAGTCAGTTACAAACATGTTAGCAAATAGGTGTGGGCAAAAATCAAAAGCAGGAATCTGAACAGCCATGAAATTTGAAATCAAAATCCTCAGTCAGATCAGAAATTATTCAGAGTTTCTGTCCCTGAAACAGGTCCAGTCAAATCCCTGCCTCCGCCACAAACTCTCTCTCTGATAGCACTGAATTCAGTGTGTGCTGGTGAGTGTGAGTGGAAAGGCACAGGCAGTGAAGAGACAAATTCCACAGCTTGAACTCCATGCTTTATAATAAACATTGGTTTTAAATCATTGTGGAATTAGCCCAAGAGAGTTGAATCATTCTTCTGCTTGTTTCAGTAATCTATTAAAGACATATACATACTTGCATAGTCTCTCACTCTGTCTTTTCATTTTCTGACCAGCTGGATAAATGTTGATAACACAGTACATTGTCCTAATTTTAAAAAAGCTCTGTATCTCAAGGATGTGTATTTATAGGATTATTGGACTTCTTCATGACCTAATACAAACTCTTCTGCCAAAGGATGAACTTGATGCAAAGGCCAGATTTTAACTGGAAACACCCTTGGGGTTTTTTGCAGCAGAATGCCACACACTGTGTGTGGGAATACTTATGTCCAGGACAGCCTTGCTGGGATTACTGAAATATGGATGCTGTTCGTAAAGCACTGCACCTGAAAATACTCTGATCACTTACATAGCTGTGGATTGGGTTGATTAAAGATACAGGTAGGCATCCATCCTCTGGATAACTGGGGTATGTAGAGGAAACAAGATGACAGACGTACACAGGACATTCCAAACTTCTGGTTCTGGTGCTGTTATTTACATTATAACCATCACTGCAGAGTTTCACTTTCAAAGATCACACCCAAAAATCAAATCCAAGTGTGCTCAATTTTTTCTCCCCGCCAGTAACAAATGTCAGTCTTAACTCCAAGCACAAATTGTCTCCTCAGAATAAATCAACAAAATTCTCCTATTTCGAATTCAGTTCTGACCACAGCATTTTGCACCTGCAGCAATAAAGGCGCTTAGGAATGAAATTTTTCCAAGGGGAAGCAGCTCCCACTATAGCAAAGCAAAGGAAAATCTGTTTGTATGAGTAAATGAGGGTAGGCAGGCATGGGAGGGGACAGCTCTGACTCCCCTTACCCCAAACCCCAAAATGGCCCACGCAGCTTGGCCACTGAATCAATAAGAGCATGTAGGCACTAAAAAAAAAAAAAAAAAAAAAAAAGAAAGAAGGTAACACCTCTTCCTTCTGAGCAGGAGTGAGGTTTCAGTCCCCTAACTCCCACGTATATCCATACCTGTGTGTTGGTGTGCACATCTGTAGGGATGACATCTGTTCATGGTCCAGAAAATGCCTTTGCACTGAAGTTTAAATTCACTGCTCATCAAAAGGCACCTTCCAATAACTCACCCTTGTGCTGTTTCCATTCTCCTGCAGCTTTCAAGCCTTGGAGACTGACAACCAGACACTGGAAAGTGTTTCAGCAAAATGTTTACTAATGCAAAAAACCTAGCAGGAAGCCTTGAATTTTTATGTAATACCCATGAACTCAAATCAATTAAAATTTTGGTTCCGCTATAAATGTTTCAGCCAGCTCTGAGCAATCCATAGCTGACACTTCCTTTCCTCCAGGAAGCTCTAAGCAGCAGCAAAGGTTTCAGTCCAAGCCATTACGTTAATAGAGCACACACAGACCCTGTGCCATGTGTCTGACTTCTGAAGGGCCGCTCGCTGCCCGCCTGGCACGGCGCTTCGCACATGCTGCTCGAGCTGCAGAGACAGACAGCTCCCCAGGGTAAACTGCAGAGCTGAAAGGCAAAGGAGAGGCACCTCTGCTTCAAATGTCTCACTGAAACACTGACGGGGCTGCTCGAGGCTCCACTGCAGTTCACTTTCCCCCCATGTTTCTGAATTTTCTGTAGAAGCTGAAGTTTTTCAGCCCTGTCCTTAACCACTCCATAAAAACAGTGGGGGATCGACTTGACTATGCTTACATGAAGGGAACAGGGCTAGCTTTCCAAACTGGCAGGGTCTCTCCTTCGCCTGCTGAAGCCAAGTGTGCTGCCAGCAGGCCCCAGGTGTGCGCCACATGAGCAGGTGAAGAAAATAAAAAATGTTTATATGCATTGCGATGACAGTTCTGAGTCCATGTAAAGCAAAATACACGACAAGGAGTGTGGTTATCCCAAGACACCAAAATTCCTCATGTGTACAAACAGGCAGGAATCCAAAGGCACTCTGCCTTCATCTTGGAAAAAATTCACTGGGCTGTTGCTCTTTACCATGAGTTTCTATTTTATGTTTTAAAAATTGATTCATTTTCAGTTCTACACATTTTTTTAATACATTTTCCTCGAAATAGGCAGCAAGGAACTGCTTTACAAGACAGAATCTCATACTTCATTTACAGGACTGCCTAAATTTAAGTGAGATCAGAATCAGCCACAGACAGGTCCTTTCAAAAACATTAATTAAACTACTCTTTGAAACCAAAGTTTAAATTGGAATTGTCCCTGTGACAAAAGCCTCCATGCTTCTAGAGCTCTAACAAGAAAGATCTAACATGCAGCTTCTTTTGAAACAGTACGAGGCACTCGTGACCAGTTCATAGAAGTGTCCTGAGCTGACAGTCTGCTGATAAAAAGCTTATGTACAACCAAAGCCAAGTGAACTTCATGATAAAAAGAACCTTCTTGCTCTGTGCTCCAGTGAGGAGAGGCCAGCATTTTTCTTTTCTTTAAAGAACCATACTGATTATATTTGTTGTGCATCTTGAACAAAACCTCTCCTCTCGGACAAATGGAAATTCATATCATATTAATGCCAACATCTATCCATTAATGCACATTCTATCACATCAAAAAGAAACATCTTAGAAATACATAGTAGATATGGCAGAAATGTCACAATGAGCAGATCAGACCACCAGAGTCTCTTTGATAATTTATGATTCCATAACTAGTGAGACAAAAACTGAGAAAAATCATTTACCTGTGACATGAGCAGATGAAGTCTCAAATTCTAAACCTCAAGAAATTTTATATACCAAACTATTTCAGTTTGGTACACAGTGAAACTTTCTGTTAACGTTAAGAAAATTATAAGAAAATCACAAATGCATTATCCAGCTAATTCAGATTCTAAAATGGAATTTCGGGGTTGAATTTATTGTTATATATAGAAGAATCATTACTTTTTAAAATCTTAAATTATACAGTGAGGTTTAAAAAACATTATCTAAAGCAGTCACACACCTGCTTGATTCAATGCCTGTTTCCAGCAGACTTTGTTGGCACAGAGGCGTGTGAGTAAAAACAAAAAGGAGCATTTGTATGTATATGCTTTTATCTAAGCAGGGACATAAATTTCAACCACAAGAGTGGGATCATGCCTGGTTTAAGTTGAACAACAGAAAACAAAATGGGCCTCTTGAGATTTTATTACCATCTTCACTTTAAAAAATAATATCTTTTAAATCGTAATCTACAAAGTAAATGGACTATATATATATAGAGAGAGAGAGAGAGCTGCATCTGTTTCAGAAACATGAAACAGCCCTGAAGTTCAGGTTGGGAGGTAGAGAATGGGTGGCTTCCAACCAAATGAGTTACTAGCTACATTTTGTTTCCTGAATGTGCACTGGCTGCTCTGCTCTGTGGATTGTTACCAGCTTCAGCATTTTTTAAATATTTCCCATTACCCTTTATTTGATATTTTATGCTTCCCCTCATAAACCCTGAAGCAGATTAATTGTGCCTGTGATGTTTGTTTGTAAGTACAGCTGCTCTTCCTTCCAGTTTGTTTTATAATTGTGATGTCTCAAAGATATCCTCATAAAACTGACGGGTGGATCTGCAAACAACCAGAGTTTTATCAGAAAGGAAATCCAGATTAAAGTTATTGGAGAAAACATTTGAGTAATGCTCAACATTACCAAATAAAAACACAAGAGAAAACTTTAAAAAAACCATTTCTTCTTCTGCATGTTTATTGTATGTATATAAATACTGCTAATCCTGTGGTTTATGTTGTTTGGTAAATACAAATACACAGTTCTGGTACAGTAGGATGTTTTAGAACAAATAATAAACCCAAACTCAATAGTGTAAGATGTAATACTAATTGGTTCAGAGGCTGTCATGCTGTACCTCCAACAAGTGCTATATTTCAGGATTCTTTTGTTTATTAGTTGGAAAGAATGGGTGAAGTTTCAGACCAAAGCAATTGCTAACTATAAAACCAGATCAAATAAAGACTTCAGTTTGAAAGAGCACCTTTAAAGTCCATTTGTGAGATACACTGTTCAGCTGTTAAATGTCTTGTAAGTTTTCCAAGAACTTTGTTGAGCTTTCTTCATAAAATCTATATTATTTTCATTGAAGATTAATGATAGACTTATTAAAAAATAAAAAACTTGGAGAGGCTTTCTGTGATTATGACCAAAGGTCATCACACTACATTACTTTGGAATGTTTTTATAAGCTTTGTCAGTAGAAGTACACTTTAAAAAAAAATCTATACACCAACTTTTTCAAATCTGTTTTTCATTTTTAAAAGATATAATTTATTTTTTCTCTTTCATTTACGAGTACATGAACAATACCAAACAAATACCAAAATACCACTCTCAGTTCCATCCACACAGTATTATTGAATGTCATTTCATTATCACTTGTAACTGAGCAGCCATGGTCAAATCAACAGGCCAAGACAGGGAGGATTGTGCCTGTGGGCTGGCACAGGTCTGCATGCTGCAAATGAAGACAGAACATGTGCAGAGGGAAAACAGCTCCTGCTCCTCCATTTTCTATTACCCAAGGCAGGATAAAGGGTGCACAGTTCCATATGGCTGCCAGAGAGGATTTGTGTTTCAGAATGAAAATCCTGCATAAAACAAACAAGGAACCCTTTGGAGCTACTGCAGCCAGGAAAGGTTGTCCCAGGACCAAGGGATGTGAACCAGGGAAGGCAGAGGCTGCCTGACCCTCGCCAGGCCATTGGGGTGCAGGGCTTTCTGCTTCCTTGTCCTGCAGAAGAAGAAGTGGTATCCACTGTCATGTGGCAGAAAACAAACAAATAGAAGTGTCCAAGATGAGTGGCTGGTTGGCCTGACTTCTCCTTGTCCCTGCCTCTCTGATGGAGAGCATTGCTCTGCCTGTTTCAGGGTCTACCACTGTTGAATCTGTCAGTTTATACGGACTCAGGTATCTGAAAGTGATTTAGGCAAAAGTTTTTCCCAATGCCCAATTTGAGATCCTCGAGAAGCAGCTGAAAGCGAAGAAAGCTCCTCTAAGCAGCAGTGGCCTGGGTTCATGCCATGCTAGCACCATCATGGATGGGATTGGTTTTGCCTTTGTTTATCCATCAGTACACACAGGGCTCTGCAGAAGGCAGTTCAGGTTTTAAAGAGAAATTTTATGCTGGACTATACTGAATTACTCCTGGTGGTGCCTATATCTCCAATAATTAGAGAGAACAACCTGTGGCTTTGATCCTAACTCAGGCATCTTAATTGAATTACCTGAATCCAAGCCTCTGTTTAAACATTTTTCTTCAATCTTATGTAACTTAAGTAACCACCTATATTGGTATGCACATTTTTAAACATCTTCCTAAAGTGCAGAGTCATCAGTGGTTGCTAGAGAGCACAATATTTGACGGAGAGGAAGAATATAATTTAAAGTAAAGAGACATATATCACTTTTACCTGAAGGAGAATTAGGGCTGAAATGGTAGAAGTACACTGGACCATTTTGGGAAATTCCTATAAGCAATGGTGTCAGGATACCACCTTCTGTTGCTAAGTATCTGAACTTGAAATCAGGGAATAAGTTTAAACAACCTGAAACCTTTTTCTAAAAATACCCCTTTTCTAGAAAAACCTTTTTACTAAAAACACCTTTTTCAAAGAAAAGCACAAAAGCAGCAGTGAATTTGTTCTCTTCCTCAGAAAACTCTGTAGTCATCAAGATGTCACAGCAGTCTTTCCCAGTTTTCCAGTTTGCCAGTATTAATGAGAGAAAAGGTGTTAAATATCATAGAATCACAGAATATCCTGAGTTGGAGGAGACCCACAAGGATCATTGAAGTCCAGCTCCTAGCCATTCCCAGGATAATCCCAAGAATCTCACCATGTGCCTGGTATTTGGAAGAGGAAAACTGCAGATGTAAATTGGGGTTCTATAAAATTATATCAGCTAGAGCAGCAGCACCTTGTGTATCTTGAACTTAAATTCACATACGATTATTTTCATGCCAGATGAAAAATCTACAGGACTGTAGATAAGGATCAAATCAGTTGCCTTTTATGAAGCATCACTCTAACAATTGACAAATCTTATTCTAAAAAATCCAAATGCACAAAAACCAAATGTCACAATCTTCACTTCAAAGAGGAAAACCAAACCTCTCAGATAGGGTCCCACAGCTGTCCTTACACTACTGAATTAAAGAGTGCCTGACCATATGCCCACCACCAGAGCAGGATTTTTTGAACTGTTACCCTCTTAGGTGGTCCCTGGTTTAGTCTTGCCCTGGGCCAGCTAATATTTTCCAAAACTGTTCCCAAGCACACTCTGGGCATTAGCCTGTGTCAGGGATTATTGTCTGTCAGTAACTTTACTATGATGTCCTGTGCTGGACAGCAAGAAGGTTGAAGATTGTGAGCTAGGTCATGCAGCTGGTCCTGGTGAGAGAAAATGGCCATCAGCAGCCTTTGGTTTCCCAGTAGAAGGCAGGAACACCAGGGACAGGCATAGGACTTGATCAAATGCAGCCCTCCATCCATGTGAAATATGTCACTACATTCTCTTTCAAGCATTAAATCTACACTGCTGATCAAAACCTCAGCGTTCTCTTCCCAAACTTAAAACACCAAATAAAACCTGAGATAAACGTCACCCTTCAGTGAGTCTTCTGATTACCCATCAGTAATTGTGACACAGTCCTCCATCAGCATGGCTGTTGCTGTGACAGCTCATAGTGACATCCAGGTCTTCTAAGAGATGCCAGCATCCCATGATGGTCGATCTGCAGGAGTATTTACTGTCTCCACCACTACTGAGAAAAGACAAAACTTCTGGCAGGTTCCTGGAGTAGGTAATTGTGCAGTTCTCTACAAGATGTGCTGGGGTTCCAGAGCTCTGTAGCCACCTTCATGGTCTTCCCTAATTCCTGCAAAGTGCCATGATGACCACAGGGTCATTGTGCCAATTTAGCCATTATGGTGGTGGACTCTGAAGCTGGGAGGCACAACCTGTGATTAACCCTAGAGACAGTGCAGCAATCATTTTGAGTTACTACCAGCCTAAGCCAGATTTGAACTGCTGACCAAGAAGTGAAAGGCTTTGTATCCTATTACCAATATCTTAAATCATTCAGCCTCCCCTGCAACTATATTTTTTGGATTATTATGTAGGAACAATAATAGAGTACCCCATAAACAGGTTCTTTAGATATTCAAACATGTCAGGTTGTACTTTCTACATTTTCAGATAATTGTGGAGTAAATATTTGTTAAATGAAGTATTTTACATCTGTCTTGGACCAAAGTGATCTTTCTGTCAGTAATACCACAGAACACTTGTAAAAGTATGCCGGCCATTACAGAGTTATGCACTCTTGGCAAATACAGTCTTTGAACTCATGTTACTGTGCTGCCAATAAAAAACATGTTCTTTTTTATCAACTGGATGTCTTTCAATTATACAATCATTGTCTGACAGAAATGCAGTTGAAATAGATTTTTTAAAAATCCTTTTTTTTTTAATTTCACACCAGTTGGCAAAAGGTTAATACTTGTTTGCCTAACTCTCAAAGAGACATTTGGTGTAGTTCAACAGTACAGAGAAAATACTGTATAAAGATCAAAAGGAAAAAAGCATGCACACTTTCCTATGAAAGACAACACATGGTCCTTGCAGAAGGTAATGCTGCATTTCTTTCCCATATATCAGAGCTAGTCCTCCACCTCATCATGGTGCTCATCTGCAGTTAAAGCAAATTGTGCTGGAGCTGGAAGCCTGTGCTGTCCAACATTTTCATAACCCTCTTTAATCCTATAGAACACCAAAAGAAATCAGTTACCAAAAGCAATAAAATAGCTGCTTCAATCTAGACTGCCATTACACATTAGACATTCATATATGCAGCCAAATTCAGACTACACTTAAAATTGTGAAGTTATCTTTCCTGTCCCTGTAACCACTGAAACACAGTGAAATTACTTCTCACGGACACAACAGCACTGAAAACACCCACACCACCAAGTCAGAACTGCACATGACAGCATGGATCCACTTTGTGATCCAACATGCTGCCACACTTTATCCACTCCAGCACAACCTCACACATACCTGATATATGCACAAAATCTACTTCATCCATAGGTTTGCAACTAAGAAAATACAGTTTAAATACCAAAGATATGCCAAGGTGTCTCTATCCCTGAAACACATGCAGCTCCATCCTTTTTCCACAAGCAATGCTACTCCTTTTGCACTTTGAAAGTTAGTTTAACCTTCCTGTGAAGAGAGGATGCACTTTTAATTGTCATCTATGTAATCATCCTCTCTGTCTGCTCTTCTTTCCATGTGCAATTACACTAGTATTTGTCTTATTGACATGTGATTGCACTGATGTGGGATGCACTTGATCACTCTTTATTGTAAATTGTTTGTTTTTAATGAGGGAATTTGTCTTTCTGAGTCATTCCTCTTTGCATTGCCCAGAAGTACCAAAAACCTGCTTTTTTTCTACATGTATTGCTCTATCTACCTTCTGGACTGTTTCAGTTGAAAATTTTCCCTTTTCACATGAAAGGTCCTACTGCATTTCTTCTTCCTCACTCTAACTACTTTTTCAATGCTTTTTCATCAGCCACCTCCTGCCTCACTGCTGTTCAGGCTCCTCTTTTCTCCTTTGCACTCTCCTCTATACAGCTCCTGTACTTATCTTTTTCAATCATCCAGTCAGTGGAGGTGTGAGGACACCCCAGGTGCTGCTGCAAACTCTGCCAATTTGTGCTAGATGGATTTGTTAGTTAAATCAGATACCTTCCCCTTTCCAGCTTTGTCATTTGACAGGACATGTGCACTGATAACTTTCCTGCATTTGGTCTATTTTTAACCTTGCCTTGGAGATTCTGGGAGTTGTTTGTCAGTGTACACAGTTAGTTAGGTAGGCTACAGTGGGCTACTAGCACAGTAAATGCTCATTCCAAAATACCAACCAGTTCTCTCAACTTCCTGGTGAAGGGGAAGGAAGGGAAACCTTTGTTGATGGACTGCTCTATCCTCCTGTTGATCTCTCCCAGAAAGAATTACTCAGGGATGCTGCAGTCTGCTGGGAAGGTGATGCTGTTTCAGAGGTAGTGAATGTAGAAAGAAAGGTGAAGGAAAGTCTCCAGAAACCCAAACCAGCCACTTCCCTTCCTGCCTTTGCTGGGGAAACTATAATTCTTTCATAATCCTACTGCATTTTTCTTATTTAATCATTTCCTAGAGAAAGGAATGGTTACTTGAAAAGAATGGTTACTTGATCCACCTAAAAATGTGAGAGAATAACTATAGCTAAAGCAAAGTTAAGTCTGACGGAAGGATGGCTACATGGAGGAGGTGAAATATAATCGGAATTCCTAAGAGACATCAAAACTAGGAGATGGTATAATCAAAACTATTCCATGCAAAGATTTGGATTCACTGGGGCTGAAGCATATATCCTTTTTGTCTTTAGACAATTCTGATACAAAATTTTCTAATCATGATTTAGTATTTTTGGGGGTTTCAGCATTTATAGACCTCTGGACTCAGGTAGCTCTGTAGGAGAGAGGAATCTGAAGGTGTTGCAAACATTTTGTGCCACGTGTCACAGGACCCATCACACAAATCAGCATTTACAGAGAGCTATTACATCCACCTCAGCCCCAGGTCCTCCTTTAATTATGCCTTCTGTTTCCATTGCATGTTACAGAAACTGAAGGACAACTGGAAACTGTAGGGCAACATTTGGTGACTGGCTTCCTAAATTAAACACAACAGTAAAATGCCTGCAATTAATAAAGATGAAGATGGATCCTATGTAACACCTGTAACACCCACCCAGGAAGAACCATCAATGACCCTTGCCTAAGACATCCATATTACACCTTACCCTGCCTGTTTCACTGTCTTGTAGAGACAGGGAGTATAGATTATTACCTTTATATTTGAAATATTAGATTATTACATTTATATTTGAAATACTAATCTTAAATTGTCCTGTTGACAAGAGGAAAAAACTCTTTCAGAGAATGATTCACTTAACATAGATGTCTGCTTTGGTAACTGCATCCTAAAAGTCTCTGTTTCTCTCCCCTGACTGTATGAGGAGTTTTGATAATTTGCTGACACTTGTCTCTGTTATAGCTACCTACATTTGCTAATGTATTAATGCTGTGCTAGGTATCTATATCCCTTGACAGGAGGCTTGTAGAATTAAAAAGTCAAAATCACATCATTTAATCATCCTTAAATAACAAACCAGAGCTTCACCAATAAGTCCACGGCCATAATGGCCCAGCTCCAAACTTGTCCTTTTTCTTATAACCTATCTATAACTAAAAAACTCTTTCACTCACCCTTGTCATGAATCACCAGAGATTCTTCCTTTCTAGTTTCTTGCATGGCATTTTGGACAAACAATTATTCTGATTGGCTCAGGTGAACATATTCTCACTGCACCATGCAGCACTGCAGGACTTTAAAAATGCCTTCCTAGCTCACTGCCCATCAGTATTAACAAGCAGCATATGCTTTGCATAGGAAATGGGTCCTTGAGTGGTCCTGGTGGTCTCCCAGGGTGCAGGTTCCTCCAGGGGCTGCTCCTTTCTGAGCAGTAAGGAAGGCAGCTGCTTCTGCCCACTTAACCCCTCAGCCAAGAAACAGAACAAAATATCAGATTGGCTCGCTATGTGTTGTACCCAGAAATCCAAATTATGCCACTTTTAGGTACTTTCCTGAGCCACTTACACCCCATGCTCCCTCTAGAGTGAATGGCAAGACAGAGGCATCTCTGGGTCACAATTCAACTAGGTTAGGGTGGAACTATTTGAATAAAGGGCTGAAAACTCTAGCAAAAGCAAAGGCAAAACATGGTTAATTTAAACACATTCAGTGTCATCTTACTCTGACCCCAGCCCCACTGCAGTGCCTACAATCTTCAGGTCCAGGTGACAACAGAACAAGAGTGGAAGAAAGAGGGGATGTTTTCTTTCTTTTCTTTTCTTTCTTTTTCTTTCTTTCTTTCTTTCTCTTTCTTTCTTTCTTTCTTTCTTTCTTTCTTTCTTTCTTTCTTTCTTTCTTTCTTTCTTTCTTTCTTTCTTTCTTTCTTTCTTTCTCTTTCTTTCTTTCTTTCTTTCTTTCTTTCTTTCTTTCTTTCTTTCTTTCTTTCTTTCTTTCTTTCTTTCTTTCTTTTCTTTCTTTCTTTTTCTTTCTCTTCTTTCTTTCTTTCTTTCTTTCTTTCTTTCTTTCTTTCTTTCTTTCTTTCTTTCTTTCTTTCTTCTTTCTTTCTTTCTTTCTTTCTTTCTTTCTTTCTTTCTTTCTCTTTCTTTCTTTCTTTCTTCTTTCTTTCTTCTTTCTTCTTTTCTTTCCTTTCCTTTCCTTTCCTTTCCTTTCCTTTCCTTTCCTTTCCTTTCCTTTCCTTTCCTTTCCTTTCCTTTCCTTTCCTTTCCTTTCCTTTCCTTTCCTTTCCTTTCCTTTCCTTTCCTTTCCTTTCCTTTCCTTTCCTTTCCTTTCCTTTCCTTTCCTTTCCTTTCCTTTCCTTTCCTTTCCTTTCCTTTCCTTTCCTTTCCTTTCCTTTCCTTTCCTTTCCTTTCCTTTCCTTTCCTTTCCTTTCCTTTCCTTTCCTTTCCTTTCTTATATGAACTTGTAAGATCAAGTTCCTGCAGATCTCTCTCATATGAGCTGTTTCTGACCCTGTGTTGTTATTTTCTTTGCATTCTGGGGGAAAATAATGCAATAGCTCAGAACAATTAGGTGTATTATTTTGTAGGCGATAAAGAATTTGGTAGAACCACAAATAGGAATAAACAACATACTAGAATTAAAATTTTATGCCAGATTGCTTCTGGTGCCCTTTCACAGCAGATATTATAACTTTTGTGAACTTTCTACTATTCATCTCCTTTTTAAAAATCAACTATCAAACAAAATTAACTTTCATTCAGCAAAATATGTCCCAAATACCCCAAAATACAGATAATAAATAAATTGATGGAATGAGAAGAGAAAGATAAATTACCTAAAGTGAAAATTAGGAACTCACTATTTTTTAAACAATTTGCTTTGCTTTCCAGATTTCATATATCACCAATAACAAAACAGAGCATAAAGATATCAGAAATGCGTCTTCTGCATGAAAGTGCTATCAGTCTTTTCACAATGACAGTATACTAACAGAACTCCTAGATGTGCTTAAACTGGTGATAGAAAAGCCTAGATCAGCCCAGACATGAAGTCACCTCAGTGGGCATGATAACTGATAATTCTTTCATATGGTGATCAAAGTGGGGATCATTATCATTTGAGTAACGTGGAGCACCTACTCCAGCAGACACTTTTGGGAACAGCTGGACCCATATATATCCCATTGAGCTTGTGCACCAGAAAAAACTCCTAAATAAGGATTCCAGTCCCCCTGAGATCACTCTGAAATCAGTGGGCAGAAAGTGCCTCTATACTGCTCCTGCATGGAGCCAGGGCATGAACACGTGCCCTGCAGTGTGACCATGCAAATTATTGCTGCTAGTCCACAGAGAAGGCTGACCCAGTCTGACTTGTACTCCTCCAGACAATCTGAGAATTACCACAGGCCAATGACTTTTGTCATGGGCAATTTCAGCACAACCATCTTGCTTTGGAGAATAAGAGAACGTAATAATAGAGGTACCATCAAATAAGACCAGCTGGCCTAGAGGCCAGAGAGGAAAGTTGAGCATTATTGAATTTACTAGTTAATACAACTAGCCCTAAGAGGCAGTTCAGACGGGATGCTTGCTGAATTTTTGCTGGAATTGTCTGAACCCTCATCAGAGAAACTTGCACTGTTCTCAATACTAATTTAAGTGCTTTATATAAGTAATTAAGAATTACACTGACAAACAATGAAAATATAGCCTTTAATTAGGTCTAATGTACCTGGAAGTTGTCACCTTCCAGAATTGGAACTAAAAAACAGGAGGGTGTTTTACAAGGAATCCATTTCACAGCATCATCAAACTGCAATCCTGAAATTGTCAAGAGAAATCTCTCCTTTCAAAGTTTTTTTTATTTTCTCACTTAGAGAGATACCTTTTGTCAATCTCACTCTGAGCTGCCTACCACTCATCTGTACATATTTCAGCACCTTAGGCATACGCCCCAATGTTTTGAATACCACTCCTATGTATAATTTTTAAATACCACAACGCTGGACACAATAATGACTCCCTTCTATTTCTGGATCTGGTCCTGAGTATCCAAAAGCAAGAAATCAAGTAAGGAAATTTTATTAGCAAGTGGCAAGGCTTGATCAGAAGCCTAATCAGAACAAGTAACCAACTCCTTTCTCATGATTTTCCTTGCCCAGGAACAGGAGCTAACTGAGTTGATCAGGTGGAAAGTTAGGTCCATGTGCCTACACTCATCTAAGCCTCCAAGGGGAACTACTCAGGAAAGGAAAAGGTGCACATTGCCTTTCTTCTAGTGTGATAAATCACTGAAGATGGGGTGCACTGACTGGGAAAGCCCTGGAGTTCGTGGTTGCAGTGTTATCCCTCAACACTTCATTCCTGATGATGTATAAGGTATAATGCAGCCCTCAGAGTGCTGTACCCTGCTGTGTTCAAATAATGAGCAGAGACTAAATGTTTCAAGTCCTGAGGATGATTGATACCTGCGTAAGTTTATCATGCTGCCAATAAAGCAAGCAAGTCCTGTGTCTGAAACAGTTTTCACATTAATGTGTATATGGCTACTGAGTCAGGAAAACATTCAGAAAGGCTGGATAAGTATTAAATTCTGAATGTTTCATATTTTACATTTTTTTAAAATTGTCATTCCTTGTAAAAAATGATCTGATCTTCAAGAACTCACCAGGTTCTGAATGGAGGTAACCTGTATTACTTATGTGAAGATTAACAGCACATTGAAACAGGTAAAATGATGCTGCAATGTTTACTGCAGTAGTTGTTACAACAACTCTAAGGTTCTCATTCTCCCCTAGGAGTTGGAGCTCCCAAAAATTTGAAAAGATCCACCAAAAAATCCCAACTCACAATTAAAACAATCAAAATAGCTAAAAGAACTGAAGCAAGATTACTTAGGTTAGAAAAAATTACCACTGTTGTTCTATTGCAGATTCCTGATAACTCTTTTGTTAATTCCATTTCTCACAGTGTTCCACTATTATTTACATCTGAAGGTAGGAGCCTTGTGCAAAAAAAAGAAGCAATTCAGTGTTTATTTAATTAAAATCAGCTCTAATTTACCGTCAGTATTTCTGAGTCTCGATGCCTTGGTCAGACATGAAATCTGGATTGCACCCACAGACAAGTTGCAGAAAAAGTGATAAATTCCTAGAAAAAAAATTTTAACTGAGAAGCCAAAGACTGGAGAAGAGGAAGCAGGATGGTTGTGATTAAACATATAATGGCTATACAATGGGTATGACCTTCATCAGGAATACTGATCTTCCTTTTCTTTTTTAACCATCAGACAAGAAAGAGCAACAATGGGCACATAACTAAAACTTCAAATTCCTTCATCTTTTGCATGAAAAACCCTCTAAGTCTGCTATTCCTAATAATCATTACAAGTCATCAGACTTTGAAGATGACAAAAATTTCTTCTTTTGGTGCAATTCAAAAGTAATTATGGGTCTAGCCTAACAAGAGCTGCATAATAGTTCTACTTACAATGAGATTGATTGATCAAAAAATATTATCCAGTGTCTTACATCTTTAGGATGTCTCAAAACCATATCTATTAACAAGATTGTTTGCCTGGAAGTCATAACCCTGAGTTACTCAAAACATCATCTGCCAGATAACAGAATGATATTTGTTCTCAAACATAAGTTTTTCTGGGTCATCATGTGAAAATATACAAAATGGGCTCTGAGCATGCTTAGCCCTGTGTATGTTACCCTCTTTTGTTTTATTTTTCCCCTTAAGTAGTGATGCTGGGAGGTGATGTGAGATTTTGCATTTCCATTCACAGCAGAGGACTCCATGGAGTGCTCTGATTTGTGACCCTTATCCTTGCCACACATCCTTGCTTAGGAGCATGATGACTTTGGACAGCCTGCTGTGCCCCACACTGGGATCTACAGTAGCATAGACTAAATATTATCCATTTAAAATTATACATAGAGATCCCTTGCAAGCAAGACCAGAGACATTTCCTTCTCAGCTCCTAATACCAGAATAAACTAACATGAACTTAACAAGAAAAAAACAAAAATATATATATATACACACTGTATTGTTGATTCCTCCTTTATGGGCTACACTGGTGGCAGTGTTTTCTGTTTCTAATCGCCATGGCCTTTATGATACTGTACTTAATGAATTATGCTCCTCAGGAGGAGGTCAGTGAAAGAATTGAGCTAAAAACCCCTAACAGTGTTGCTGGCCAGGAGCCAGCTCTTTCAGGGCTGTGTTTCTGCATGAGGTCTGCCACAGCTGGAGCGAAACGACTTGCAGGTGGCTCAGTGGGCAAGAGATCACACAGCGCTGCTCTGTCCGCCCCCCGACAGCAAGGAGGGAGTCACCTATGCCTGCTGCTGGTGGCTGAAAATGAGCAGGAAACGTCTGACAATCTTGATTAAGAACTCCCAAGCACTGAACTTTCCATAAGGAAAAGGCACACTCAGATCTCTGGGCTTTGACATTCCAACTTCCAATTTAAATACTGTTTGAGGTCCAGGAGAAAGCACTAATGCTTATCCTTAGGATGTTAGGCAGTGGATGGCTTAATAAAGATGATGTGCATGGCCCAGTTAGCACACCAAAGCCTGGGCAATGAAGTAGGTATGCTCCATTTTCCCCCAAGTTTCATTCAGAGAGAATTTATAGGTTTTATTTTAAAAGTAGCTGAAACATACTAAGTAATTTTCTGGAGTGTTTTTAAACTATTAATTTCTAAATTACATGAACAGATGCATATGCACAGTGGAAAATAGCATCAAATAGCTTGGGGGAACAGAGGAGCTCAACGACCTGGCCAAATAAAGTTAGGTTCCACTAACAGCCTGCTTGGACAACTCCTTTCACATCCCTGGGAACCCCACCACTCAGCCGTTCAGCTTCACTTTCTTGCAGATTAATCATTTGTGGTTTTGAAAATATATAAATCTTAAAGATCTGCAGAAACAGAGGAGCAGAAGGCTTTTCCACACCTCAGTCGACAGAAACTACTGTCCATTTGCTGCAGGACTCATTTGAGGCTCCTTAGCAGGAGAGACACAACCCTGATGTGGCAGCCGAGGATGAAGGGCTGCAGTGACCCTCCCAAATGCAGGCTGGGAGCCAGAGGGGCCACTGGGAATTGATCAGGGAGCTTGGGGAGGGTGTTCAAACCAAACACAAACATCTTTCCATCAGCAGCCACTGAGAGTGTCCCCACAGCACAGCAGTGACAGCTCTGCCTCTCCAAGGCCCATTGCAAGGCTCCTCATAAGGAAAAGCCAACCTCAAACGTAGCACACACCAGGACTGATGGCATGGCTGCAGGGAAGGACCTCAGATTTACATGTACTCACCCACTCTGCTGCTGCTTTCAGCTTCTCAGTCTTCTCAGCTACCACCAGTGAGAATTATTTGCTGTTGTAGAAATAGTGTGACTCAGGAGCAACACCATGAGTGACCAGCACAGCTGGCGCTTTTCTCCAGAAAATTCTAAATCAATCCTATTCTAGAAATTTCTGTGAAGGACATGCATACTGCATCTTCGGTGCTGGGAGTCCTTAGGTTTGGTGGGACTACAAGACAGACCTCTAAATCTGGGATCAGCAAAATATTTCCTGAGCCTCCATGACTATATTCAATGTTTTGCTCCAGTTACGGTGATGCAGGTTGGCACAGGTGTTGTGATGCCAAAAAAAGGAGACACCATAATGATTTCTGCCAGACTTGACCATGTAAATAAAATGGCTGTTATTCCTTCTTCAAAAGTAAAAAGTGAATGGCTCAAAATGTGGCCTCCTTTTCTTTAGCAGCCCTCCTTAATAATTACATTTATCAAACCAGAAATGAGAAACATGTGACTAAGGTGACCATAAAATGATTATAAGAAAAATTTGAAATTCACAGGTGAAATACAGCAATTACAAGTAAGTGTAAGTGTTGTTAATGAATCACTGAATATAACTATCCAGCTAGTTAACTAAGAAATAACTCAGTGTGCAAAGAACTCGCTAAAAGTTATAGAAAATAACATACTTGGCCAAACTTTCATGACCCCACTGTTTTGGCTCTTGATTCACCCAGTATGTCTCACAACATTTACAACACAGTTTTTCCCCCATTTCCTTTGTGTAAAGACATGGAAATTTACAGGGACCCAAACGAAAGTCCCATACCTCCTGGAATTTGATTATATTGTAGACATGCCCCTATAATCTGGAAAGAGTTACACAGAGACAGAAGAAGCTAATGCTGATAGGACTATTCTTAATTATCTTTACACTCATCTCACATTGCAGTACTTGTAGTACTTATGGACAAGCCAGGCCATGGGATTAATGACTAGAAAGAGTCAGTGGCACAGCATGTTCAACAAAGCACCCTCAGCTCTTCCCATCTGGTCTCTAGTTCTCATTCCCGCACCCTTGATCATTAAGTCTTAATTTACTGCAGTTTAAACAACAACAAAAAAAGGTATAATGAGTAACATACTAGCTCATGTTCTGGTAGCTCTCATTCCCTATAAATTCCCACTACACCTAGGAAACTGTGGTTTGATTTTCTGTATTGCTAATTGGTGAGCACAGCCAAAGAAATTCCTAGCAGGTTTTCATCTCTTGAATTTATTTACCACCATGGAAGGGGAAAGGGGCTGCTCCTCTGGGAAGGAGGGAGAAGTTGGAAGGATTACATTAGTTTGACCTTACATTTGAGCTGACATCTAGCACGGTACTAAATCAGTGACTTGGCACAGGAGAGGGGATTAGCACGGGTGGGTTACAAGCAGCTTGCAGGAGTGCAGCTTTCCTGTGGCTACCAGAGGATGTCAGTAGAGGCTCCACTTGCAAAGGAGCCAAATGGAAAGAGGCAAAGGAAAGAAAATCCTCCAGGTTCACTTAGTATAAAGTGCACAATGCATTAAGTTCTTCAAAATGGCTTGTCTCTTCCAGCTAATGATTTAGGACTACCAGTGAGCAGCAGTACATTGAAGGATGTAGCAAAGCTCATTGGGCTGCTTGTAATTTTTCATTCTTTCACCTTTCAAAAGCAACATTTTTTCAGTTAATTTTAAAACAATGAACAAAGTCAGAAGGCCCATTGTTGGAATAGCAGAGATGCTGGATATCAGATTAAAAAGAAACAAAATGTATATCAACTTCTCCCTCTCCTCCAGCCGAGCAGCCACAGATCCAGGAACACTTAAATGCAACAATAAAAATGAAACTTCTCTAATTATTGCTTTGCAGGGGTTGGCCTGCAACCTTTTAGTAAAGCAAACAATGGACTAGTGAAGCACAGGGTTTTAGCTAGAACCCCAGAAAATATTATATAGAATAAACAAACAAGCAAACAATCAAGCCCAAAATGGAAAGTATTTCCTCTGTTAAATTGTAGCCCATCACCTCTTCCAAGTAAAAGCTGACATCACTTCCACAGTGAACATTCCTGGCCATGGAGTCACTGATAAGAGTGACTGAGCTCCAAAATCAGGCAGATTTTGATGCCATGGCTTATGCTGAAAAATCACAGATTTTGTGGGCAATGAAATACCACCACAGAAGAGAACAGGTATCACCATTTAACAAGCTTTCATCCAAGAAAAGTCGTGGAAAAATCCCACAAGAATTTTCCTCAAAATAAATGTGGACTTTTCAGGTCTTTCTATCCTGAAGTAATGCAAAGTAAGTTTACTGATTGAATAGGAATCTGAAACTGCAATGTTCTGTTAGAGGATGAAAGCTTTCATACTCCCAGCTGATATCCTCTAACAAAGGATTGAGAATCTCTCTCAGTTATTCTAGCTTGGGTGGATGCTGTTTGGTTTAACATTTTCTGCTCTTCCATTCTGCCCAGTCTGTAAATACAAATTATTATAGCTCATGTGGTCACTAGAGTTGGTCAAGTGTTTCAAGAAAATATTATTTCTTCGGAAAAATGCCAGTCCTAGAAACTGACATGTTTCATGGGAACATGCAAGTTTTAAAAAACTTTTGTTGGGAAAATTTTCTCAGGTCCAGAATGGAATTTCTGGTCAAAACCACAGGGAGAGAGCGAGACGGATCTATCTCATAATAACAAATACCACAGTGATCATCTTTCCTCATAAATCACTCCTTTGAGGCTTCTCAGTATTTCTTATCCCAGTTTCCTACACAAGTGATGAAAGTTACATGATCACATGATCTGTCTGTTTATCTCTCAGTCCTCCATTAAAAACATGGGGAGCCATTGGCCAAATTCTGTATTTACAGAGGTTACTGTGCACTGTTTGGGAGTTTTGGATAAACCAAGGGCTGAGTAGAGGAGAGAGAAGTAGCTACTCTGCCCACTGTGGGAAAGTGTCCAGCATGAGAGCAGACATGAATCCTGGTTTCCAGCTTGCGAAAGAGTCCGGCAGATGTGAGGTGGGGAACTGGAGATGCTCCAAGCTGATCACAGACATAGGGAAGCGAGACTCTGAGATAATTGCAGTGGATGGGTGATGAGAAGAGGCACATGACTCATCCACAGGAAACTTGAATTCTCTATTCGCTTTTCCCAGAACCACCTGCACTGCTTTTCTGTAGGTTGTCAGTGTTTTCTTGACAATGCTCTTTGCAGACCTGAGCAGCACAGAAAAGAAAGCACAGAATTGTGAAAAAATCTGCTACTTATCTCTTTTTTGAGTGCAAAACTATTTCCTGTATCTTTCAGCACTGCTTCTTCACAGGCATCCCTATCTGCCTGATGCACTTTACATTTTCCTCCATATCTTTTTGCTTAATTTTATATCATTGGTATTCAAGGCTCTGTCTCAGGTGAAAATATTAATTTCTGTTTTTCTGGTTCCTTTCATCTGAGAAGACTCTCAAGTCTGAATTGTGTTGCTTGTCAATTATTTCTCTTTTCCCTTTCTGTAGCTGCAGGAGCAGACTCCCCATGGATTACGAAGATACTCTGGTCATGGGTAGGGCAGTCAGGGGAATTAGGGGACATGAGAGATCAGACAAGTCTGACTGGAGGGAAAAAATAACAAGCTTTTGATTTACTGAAAATGAGGAAGCTTCTGTGAAAAAGTACCAGAGAAGGCTATTATAAGTTAGCAGGTATATTGCTGTGAGTAAAATGCTTTTGACATCAATTTAGTCACAGTAGAGGAAGATTTGATTTGGGTATTTACAGGTTATGAACAGATTTTGCTATAGGAGCTGAGCTTCACATGCAGGTACATTTCTTTGTGGTCTGAACGTGCTTATTTAAAAGTGCAATTGACATGTATTGGCATCTTCTCAGAAACCTAAGTAAATATAAACTAGCTCTAGAGCCCACACCCAACTGGTTCATCTGAAAATATTTTATGATTGGAACAGACTTTTTTCTTGTAGTCCTTCAGCAGTAGAGTGCATGCAATATCCCTCTTAACAAAATTTATCAAAGGGATGTGCAAACCCAAAATAACAAGAAGATAAAACCAGCATTGTTCATAATGAGTTATTTTATAGGGTGTTTCCCATCTTTAGCTTCAGTGTTCTGGTAATTTAACACATGGAATAATACCAGCTAGTAATTTTGGCTTTGAATTATGTTATTTTATGTCTTATGAGAAGTTAATTGCATCATAGACACAGTCAAAAAGGAAAAAAAAAACCCTGAGATATGGGACAGGTTTCTTTATATTGTTGCTTTCTATTCATGCAGCACCAGTCCGTGCTAGACCAAGCAGAACCAAAAATGAGGAAGGAAAAAAGTGGACGCAGCAGGTGTAACAGAGAGCTCAGACCACAAAAGGGTGCTATCATTTTATAACATGAGCAAGCCTTCCATAGCGACCTGCAAAGAATGTGGCCTTTGAAATAGCTTCACTAGAATTAGTAGCCTTTCAGGAAATATTACTATTGTTCTGAATTCCACTTGAAAATTTAATTTGCCCCCTGTTATTTTCAGGCAAATTCCAGCAGAGCTTTATTCTATGAAATCTGTGTAGGTGCATAAGAAACATCGTCTTGATTAAGGAAATTCATCCGCCTTTGCAGGCAGGGTGATCTATTTATCTTGCGTGTGCTTATCTGCTCGAGAGAGAGCTGATATAATTCACATGTAGAGGTGTGTATCTACACTGGAATCATATGCATTCTGTATGTATGCCAGGAAATGTCTAATTAACTTGGAAGAATTGAACTGTTAACTAGCAAGTATTGAAACATTAACTAGTAAGTACTGAGATGTGAAAACTCACAGTTTGATCTTAAAAACATGCATAGTACTGCAGTATAGAAAAAAGAAACATGATGTGATGCAGCTTTCATACAAACAATATGCCAGAAAAGCAATTGCCTATTGTATGGAAGTCAGACTTCAATTCTGAATGCTCTTAATTTGAGGAGTGAGAATCAGGTGGCTCTGAGCTGAATCCCTGTGTGGGTACCAAAGGCAGCCAGGTGAGATACAAGGTGACTCAGTTATCTTTCCATCAGTATGCCAGGGAGGAGGCATGTCTAGTTGGTTCAGTCAGTGTGACAATCAGGTGTGGCTGGCCTCCAGAGACCTTCTCAAGCTTATTTTAGCAAACCTAGCAAGTTATCAGTGCTGATGAGGCTGCAGTAGCACCAGTGGAGCCCAGGAAGCCGGGGCAGTCAGAGCCCCTGTGAGTGCCCCAAGTCCCCACTCTGACAGTCAGGGGGGTCCCTGTGAGCAGGAGCCCAAAGCCAGATGCTGTAATGGACCTAAATGCCCAGATTGCACAAGCCTTGTTAATTTGCAGTGGCTCCTGTGGCAAATGACATGGTCTTTTACAGATATTACCCAAGCTTGGAGAGAAAAAAGTCCTAGCTAGATTTGTAACCCATTAACAACCACCTCTTGGAAGTATTTATTTAACTTATGAACCTAGACTTTTTAAATAGCATTAAAAATACAAGGTATGGGACACAATTTGGGAGAGAAATTAATAAATTTATGTATTTCTGCATTGGAGGATGTCAATGTTATTCAAAAATGTCAATGGAAATGACAATAATTGTCCAGCTCATCTGCAGTGCAATTCTGAAACTTGCTGCTTTATAAGAACAAAACTGATTTTGGATTCGATTCTGCTGAGATCAGCTAAACAGTCAAATTTGTCTTTGTAGCTAAAAATAAAGGTGAAAATAACTTTAAATTATGCTGCTTTGATATAGTATATACTGTACATTTCTTTAGAGAAATGTTCAGCAATACCACCTTTTTCAAAGTCATGTGTAATAAGATCACTGGATTTGTATTTTTGTGTCATGCTAACTTTAATTTTTGCTTTGAAACAATCTTCAAAAAGGAAATGTGGAAGTCTCACACCCAGCTGAACATTGTTTCAATCTGTGACTGGCTGCTGGCTGTCACACTGTGTTATTTCTCACTGCCATGTCTGAAAAGATGTAACAGAATGTGGCAGAACACAAAACACATCAGAAATTCAGGAGCGGAAATACAAATTTTGGGGGGAAAAAATTAAAAAAATGTACAGGTTGTCTGTAAAACCCAAGCAAGTAGCAAATATGCGACCAAGTACCTGACAGCCAATTTGGAAAGGAACTTATACCACTTCCTTCCCTCTCTCTACAATTAGTGGGTGAGAGGGGTCTGTCAGCAGGGAAAGAAAAATGTTAAGCTAAGAGCAAGAAAGACCACGAGAGCTGCCTACACAGCCTCCACTCTGGTTTGGGTTTTGGTTTTCTTTATTTTCTTTTCTTTCCTCTGGGTAGATAAATTAATAGTTCATGGCATTTTCCTTTTTTTTCCTGTGGAAAATATGGGTTCAGAGAGACCAGACATTTTATTACTTCTAATCAATTCCAACAAATTGTTCATTAACAGAAAAGAACTGGAAAACACCCTAGAAGTTGAAAGATTCCTGGTTTCCCATTTGAAGTGACTTTAAGCTTTGAAATGGGTTTCAAATGTATTTTTTTTAAATGTCAAAAAGTAAAATGCCTTAGGAATCAAAATAATTCAAGTGAAACAAAGCATTTTTTTACTCTAAAAATTTTCCATTTTTTCTGTCTGAATAAAAATCAAAATCATTTCAATTGCCTTGACTGACAATATTTCCCTTCCAGGCTTCTGAACTGCCAAGCTAATACAAAATTTGTTACTTTCACTGCAATGTACTAAAATATGCATAAATCTATCTATCTATCTATCTATCTATCTATCTATCTATCTATCTATCTTTATGTTGGCTGTCAGTCAGGAAAAGCAGGTGTAAATTCAAATTTAATTTGTACATAGGAAAAAAATGAGGTGGAGGTTAACCAATAATCTGTTATAGATAGTGTACATTAATTTTAGGAAGCATGACCTGGAAAACAGCTTTTTCTCAACAGAGCTTGCCAGAATTCTTTATAGTGATGCTAAAAAAAGGAGCACTTGGGAGATTTCTATGATTTGATCAGAATTTAAATGAAATCACAGTAAGATAAAAAGTATCAGATATAGATACATGTGTATTTTAATTACACTCTAATTTCAACTTTTGTTGTAAGTTTTGCTTCATCAAGCAGCAAAACACACCTGGGGAGCTGTGCTTGGCCCTGCTCCCTCTGCCCTCTAATGAGGGCATTACTCACTCATCACTCCAATAATACTGCCATAACTGCAATAAAACTCAGAATATTCAGGGTAGATAGAAACAAAACGTAATCTTTAATATCTTAAATTCTATTTTCTCTTTCTCCACTGGATATAGAGGCTGTTTGCATGTTTAGCAATGGGTTAATCTCCCACCTAAAGTGGCCTGCTTTAACCTGGCAAAATTTTGAAGAACGTTTAATAGTGGAACTGCCTGTTTCCAGTCTCTGAAATTTGTGTGTCTGGTCAATTTTCATTCAGATGTATGTGGATATGTATGGTGTGCACACATACAGCCCAACTAGTAACTTTGATGGTAAAGAGTTCTTGTAACAGCTCAGCTTTTAAGATCTGCTAACCACTGACTTTGGGAGCCTTAGAACACATCTTCCTTGTGCAGGGCAGTGCAAGGCAGAAATCTCCTGCTGGACCCAGGACAGGGTGGTGGATGAGAAGATGATTCCTGCTTCTCCAGGGCAGAGACACACACAGCTCTAATGGGAGTTACCCCTTCCAGCGGGCATAGCTGTGCAATGTTTCTGTGCTGGGGCTGGTTCAGGGGTCTCTGAGTATCACCCCAATGCCCTTGCCCAGTGTAAGACAGCTTCTGCTCTCGTGTCTGAGCTGCATCCTCCCGTAGGCTCTGCTCCCAACCTAAAGGAGCCCTTTTTTGCTGCAGAGACAAGCAGTTAATGCCTGACCAAAATGCTTCATGTAGGACACACGAGCCCATTGTCAGAGTCAGCTGGGCTGTACCAGCCGTGCTCCCTGTTTGAGCTGCTAAAGTCTCCCTCTCCATAATGTATTTTAACTGAACAATGCTGCTTCAAGTCCATGGCAAAACAATGGCAGATGTGTTCAAACACTTTGTCAGAACAGAACCAGGGTCCAGCCCTCAGCAACATCCCTTGGCACTGACCAATTTACTAACATGCTAGTATAGCATGGAATTCAACTTGCTGCAGCCTTTACGCACTGATACACTGAGCTGACATATCTCACCCTCTAGACAAATGTGAAGTCAATTTGTACATCTGCAGTGGCCATTTGCTCAGGATCTCTGAGCACAGGGCAGCTTCCCTGGAGCTGTTGAGCTTCTCCAACAAGCCTGCCAATTGACTGGAATTCCTAGACTAACAGCCAAAAAAGCAGCAGGACAGTAGATGATGTATAAAGGTTTGCAGCCAAATATGGTGGAGTTGGCACCTGTGACTGGCTCAGCACTGCAGTTCCCACTGTGAAGATCAGTGATTATTGCTTTAATAAGTAGTTCTTAAGTGAGGTACCTGATATCTGTTGTTGCAAGAGAAGGAGTGCCAAAGGCACAAAAGATGGGGAAGTTTTATAAAAACATAATCCTTGAAGCTCACCATTCAACTCACCTTGGATTTCTTTATTCTTGAAAAAAATTCTTTGAGTTATTTTACACACAAAAAAATGCACATAAAGAGATTTCTCAGTGGGTTGCTTATTAGTTGAGATTTTGCAACTTGCCAAGAGTGCCCAGATTTCTGAGTCCCATTTAGCAAGAACCAAAGCTACGGAAGATCTGTAACTATATACTAACTTGTAACTAAATACTAACTTGACACTAACTTGTTCCTAGTAGCACAACACTTGCAAAGAAAGACATGACCATGATGTTGGTTCATAAATCATTATGCCAGCAGGACTCTGTAAATATTCTTGCTTAAAAACACCAATTAAGGCTTGTGTTTCTTTGAACATCAGAAGTGGACACATGTTTATGTAAACATAGTATGCACAGGTCAATTCTGTTGAGCATAGTTGTAGTTTCTTTAAGTTACATTAACATTAAAATAAAAAGTGAAGGCAGGGTGATGCTCAGCAACAGCTTAATCTGTTTAACTTTAGAATGGAAATACTAACTGTTCAGTCTGAGACTGGGAAATAATTAATCCAGATGTAAAGAGAGAACCTTTGTCTTTGAATCTGTGTACTGTATTTTTAAATAAGTGTGCATTAATGAACTATTTTATGTTACTCATAGTGTTGTAATTTGCCACGTATTCTTCAATTATTATAGCTACAATTAGAACATCAGGCTTGGAGAAAAAGATTAAAGATCAGTTTTGTAAAAATCTCTGTCCTTAACACAAGAAGTTAGGCTTCTTAAGATTACTCCAAATAATGCCTCTTTCTGAAGCACAGAGGATCACATTCTGTAGTCAAGTGAAATCTCATAGCAATGTGACTTGTAGCATGTGAAACTATTAATCCTGGGACCTCTGCAAGAGTTTCAGAAGAGTGTTTCCACTGCTAAATGAGGAGCAGCATCTTACAAAGGTGCATCTGTCTCAGGCTTACCAGCAGATGGAGTTGGAACAAGTTTTGATATGCATCATCATTAACATGAATAAGGGTCATTTCTGGAACAGCAGCACATAGCTGGTGTACTAGTGACACCTCCATTTATAATATGACAAGTGTGCAAGATATAACTGGAAAGAGATTTTTATTCAAGTCCAAGTGAAAAAAACACACTTGAGAAGCCTGGAATTTGTGCTGCAATGTCCAATGCAATTTGGTAAAGGTAATACAAAGGACAAACACGGCTTTTTTCCATTCACAAGCAACTGACTGGGTTATGGAAGTGACTTGCAAGGCTTTAAACTATTTCCAGAAAAAGTGAGGTTATGAATGACAAAAAAAAGTACCATGCCAAATAATACATTGTTGCAGATCCTCTTCACATACAGCTAATTATTATAGCAAATTTGTCTAAGACTTATCTGCATTAATAATTGCAATGACAAAAATTGCATTTTGGACAGTCTGAGACTGAAAACTTTTAGAAACTATTTAATTAAATCAAGAAGTTAAGAAGAGATAAAAACACATTACCTTTCCCCTTCTTCCTGCTCAGTTGATGTAGGAATAGATGCTTCTCACCTAAAATAATAATGGAAAAAAGATGCTAATTGCTTCCACTTCCATGAGACATACGAAAAAAGACTCACCCTCTGACTATTGTATTTTGGTATGAGGACATTCCACGAGTCTTTACATTGGAAGAAGCTGTTCTGATTGCAGACCACAAACCTCTCGTTAAAATTCTTGAAGCAGAAACTGATTATCCGGCTGATACATTACAGAAGTGGACATTAAGGCAAAGTTCTTATCATTATGATATCATAGCTAAGCTATCTGAAAAACAAAGCAGATCTTTTTTTTTTCCTGTTGACTATTAGAGATGAAAAGGTTACCGCAAAGAATCCTTCCACTGCCTCCTGCCTTCCTCCCCCTTTGGGAAAGTGGGACAATGCACTTGAAAAGAGTCCCTCAGCAGGAGATCCGGCTGCCTTGCAGCTTCTGCATCATTTAAAACCCAGGCAAAGTAGGTGAGAAGTGTTGGTCTGAACTGGCAGTTTTTTACATTCACTCCATTAGGGTGCAAATGGCTAGAAGGGGCTGGACAGCGAAGGAGCAAGAACACAGAGTTCAGAAAGATTTGGGAATTTGTCTACAAACCAGGCAGCCACCCTGTGAGCTCACCAGCAGCCCCCAGATGAACTCTGTCAGTCACTGCAGCACTGCCTCCCTCCAGATGTGCTGGTAAATTGGAAGGAGCAGGGTGAGGGATAAACACAAGACAGTTGACTATCAGTGGCCTACCTGGGTACCAATTTCGATGTCAGAAGGACTGGAACTTCTGCTGTGAAGGCAAGGAGTCTTTAATTTTTGAACTAGAAGGCTTAAGCACAAGCAGAAAGAAAAATTGTGTGATCACCTAAAAGTTTACTTTAGTGTCCTCTTCCCAGGTGTTTTACCTGACCACAGAGGATGCACCCAGGAACAGGTGGTCACTAGGTGGAACAATAGCCTCTAATAATTTTAAAATTACACGCCTTTTCATTTTCATTTTCTACCCTCTAATCTGGTATTCCACTTTACGGGTAAAGCCTGGAATGAAAGATCAGTTCATCCTTTGTGATAATACATCAGCAATGCTCATGCACTCCTACAGCACCTGCTCTGGCCACTGAAGCCTCCTTAGCTGCTCTTTGAGCCTAACAATGCTCAGCAGGGCCCCTTGCAGTTTGGCAAGCACACAGCTTCTTGCCCTGAGGGGCAAGAATGCAGCTGGCTCTGCTCAAAGGTGTTTCACAAAATAGGTAACATTCAGGTAAATTGACCTGCAGTGTTTAATCCAGAAGGAACCATGTGGCTATATGTATATTTATATATATATGAAAACCATGCATCCATCCATCTATCTATCTATCTATCTATCTATCTATCTATCTATCTATCTATCATATATATGTATATATATATATATATATGTACATCTACTGGTATATATTATGTATATATACCAGTACTGTAAGCAGCACCAGCCCACTGGCATATGCAATGGCATTCAAAAAGCTGCTCTGTGAATTTATTAGGGTACTTCCTGGCATATCTGTAGCCCAGGTCATCTAGCACTCTCATAAATTTCTGGGCACACTCAGGAAGTTGGCAAAAGCCAGGAAACATTCCCAAAAGGCTGTTTGTACTGTTTGTATCTGAACCTCCTGTTCAATAGGAAGACACAGCCAGGCTGCCAGCCCCTGCACAGTTGCATTTATAAGCTGAGATGTAAACTCAGAGCTCACCTACAAGACAAAAACCTAGAACAAAAGATACAGACCAAAATCTTTTGAAAGAGAGAGAGAGGAATAACTTTCATTCTGCTCAATTTTTTAATGGTAAGAGCTCTAAATCAGGGTAGGGGAATGATCCTTGGAGGATGGGTATCTACACTATAGGTGTATAGTCAACTGCAGGGAATCCCTTCTCAACCATGGTCCCCCTTAGTGTAAGACAGTGTGAGATCCTTTATGCAAAGGGGCTTAAACTCACTCATGCACACTGTAGATTTGCACAGCACCTGATTTTTTACATCACTTCTCAGTGGAGGAGAAGGGATTTGTATCTGTCACACCACGGTTTCCTGATCTGCTGCAGGAAGGAGGGCACCCTACACACATCCCACTTCAGGAGCAAAACACCCTCTAATTTGTCCCTACAACCAGAGAGAGAACTATTTCATCAAAGACAACCAAATTACAGATTGTGAAGAAAGGCACCTATGTTACTAATTTTAGAAACATGCAAATGTTCAGAATTTGGCAAGCAAAGGCACTTCAGAGTGTCACCAGTCAGGTTCTTCACCCCTGAGCATCACTCTGCAGCATGCTCAGGCACTTTCCCCTGACACTGGAGCCCATTCAAGACCCCAAGCTCTTTCAGGTGCTTTAAGAGCAGGAAGATAGTGACAATCTTCTATGGTTCTTAGGCCAAAGCTTATCTGAGATCCAGTCTTTTCTGCAAATATCTCCTAAGCCTACTTGGATACCCTGCAGCTCCACATATTTCCACAACACATGCTTTAAAAATTGAAGGTTCTATTTATTTTCTCATTTATGTGCGTGTAAATTCGGTGCAACTTCACTGAAACCAATGACTGAAACTGGCAAAGCAAAACAAACTATAGGAAAAATCAGGCTTTGCATTTCTTAGTTTCAGTTCTTGTATGTGACAAATGATTCTGGGGCCCTGTTTTCGAAGCATCTAACTTGAAACAGCTTTGCAAACCAAAGTACTTAATGCTGTCTAACAATCAGTCTTCTGCAGGCTCCCAAAAGTGAAGTCTCACTATTGCAAGTCACTCTTAAAAATCTTGGCCATTTTTTCAAAGGATGTGTCAGGGTCTCAAACAGATGCAAAAGCCACGACCACTCAAATAGTTTGGTGTTTACAGGTTCATCAATCAAAAAGAAACACTTTGATCACCTGACATGATTCAAACAACATACTTGATATCTGATACCGGACCGAGATCATACAGATCTAATAAACTTTTGGCTCCTACAAATTTCTTTTAAAAAATATAAAAGAGAATCAGTTATAGAGAAGTTGATTAATATGCACTCTGTTCAAACAGTCTTGAACATCTGTGTATTAAATTCATTTATTAAATTATACCAATCTGTATTTTAATGAGTAAAAGATACTTATTCTGCCATCCATCAAAATAAACTCAGGAAATACTTAACATTATAATCATTTTTCTTGTTTGAACATGAGTTATGAAATATGAATCCCACACTAAGAATGCTGTACTTGCCATTATGATCAAATATGTTTTTACAGGTGCACCAAATATTCTGTTTTCATTTCATTCTCAAACTGTTGAAAATATAAACCATGTTTTATATTTCTTTGGTAGGTAATATTGCCTTTTTCCCCCCACATGGCACCCATTATTAGTGAGTTATTACCATGCCTTTTTTCAAACACACACTACATATCCTAAAGTTGCTTAGTAATGAAAATACGAATTTATGTAACATCTAATATCAAATAACATTTAGGGCACACTTTGGCACTGAAAGGTTTGGGGCACTAATAATTTTCAAGTGCATGTTAATATTGCCAGATAAGGTGTATACAATCTGTTGGGTTAAGTTCAGCCTTTTACCACTTTGCTTTTTTGGCCCAAGGAAAGTTAACTTTCAGGTACAGCAGGGTTTAATACATGCATGCACAGAACTTTTGTTTCTTATTGTTCTGATAATTGTGATTTTGATTTCCATTTTCTTGGTCTCCTTTTATTAAAAAAAAAAGAGGAAGAGGAACAAAATCCTGGCAGACAGACAGCAAGCACAGCTGGGACAGCAGGTGAGCTAAATTGTAGATTTCTCCCCAGTATCAATTTGACACTATATCAAACACTAAGTATAGTCATTTAAAAAATTCCTTCCTTCTATTTGTACAGAGTGGATATTCTCAAAGAAAACAATATTTGGGAAAGCGCTGCAAGAAAAAGCAAGATATGACTGCAAGGCACAAAGCTGCTCAGCAGGAATTGATTCCACATGCCTAGGGCACTTCCATGGAGCTCCAATCCAACAGGGAGGTTAGCACTGGAACTGTGATAAACAGGTAAAAGTCACCAAATCAGGAATCCAGTCTACAGTGCTACTTTCAGCAAAGAAGTGGGAACCTCTCCACTGAGTTCAGCAGGAGTAGAAAGAGCACGAAAGAGCACATCAGCAACAGAGCCAGCACGTTAGAAAAAAAGCAGTCACACTCTGGAAAGCCCATGTAACCACACATTAATCTGTTTTCTTTGTAAAACATATCAAGAGACTAGGAAATAATCTGGCATTTTTTTGGAAAAGGGGGAAACCCCTTCAAGGAAACCATCACCTCATGCAGGTGCTACCACAGCAGAAGTTACCACCACCATGCCAAAATTACAGCTGGGGCAATGTTAACCCTTTTCACAGGTATGTGGAAACCAGCTGCTACAAGGAAGTTCTGTGGTGATGACAAGGAGTAGTAACTTTGTCATAGCTGATTGTGTCCATACATGACACTAGGAATGAGAAAATTTACCACTTCTAACTTTAAATCAGTATTCAAAAAAATGAATTTTCTTAAAAGACATCATTGTCACTGCATTTATGATTTTAACTCCTTGTCTAGTTAGTCCATCTCATATACAACATTCTAGGTAATTTCTTTTTAAGGAACCCACTATTTTTGTCTTGTACCAACAGTTTATGTGGATCCAGAAAGTAAAGAAAAGCCACTGGTCTGAATTCTCTAAATAAATAGGCCAAAAAATGAATACATTGTATTCTTAACTACCGTTTGCCTTGACATTCTCGTCCTTAAACAGTATTCAGTCATGACTGAAAGACTTACAATGATACAAAGAAGCTATCACATCCTCACATCCCGACCTGTGTTATTACAAATATTAATTGTGGGCATTGAAGAATTTTCCACCTTTTTTTAGGCACAATTAATCTAGAATTGTATTCTGAATACTACATTCCACTGAGAACACTTCAAAGATAAGAAAAAAAGTAAAACACATCTGACAGGAACAAAACCACCACTTGGTCTACCAGAAGTATCTGAAAATCAAACAAGTTCCTATCTCTTCCACATCTATTTGGAACAAAACAAAACAAAACAAAACAAAAAAACCAAAACACACACAAAAAAAACACCGCCAAAAACAAAAACAAAAAAAAAAATAAATAAAAGGGGAGCAGACTTATCCTTCCAGCTGGCAAAGCCTAAATCCTTTTTTGGCTATTCTGCACTATAAAAACTAAAATATGGATATATTTACATATTTACATGTGTAAAAAAACCACAAACAGTGGGTTTTTAACCAGAGAAGCATTTTCCCTGACTTTTTTTATTAAAAGCTCCTTCTGGGTTGCATTCTATGGACAGGTTGGAAATATTTGAGATGTCTCATTTATTGTCCAGTTTGGATAATCAACAGAGATTCATCATTAAATGGAAATAAATAATTAATTAACTTTTCTCTCCATTTTACCACTTCTAGTCAATGCATCAAGAGGAAAAACTTTGAGTTGGTGGAATGATTTCTGCAATGCCACATGATTCTAGAAGGAATCCCTATTAATACAGGAATCACCTTTGTCAGTGACAAACAGGGCTTTAACAGTCATGGTTCTTATAACCTCCTCAACAATAAACGTATCAAAAAAGAAATATGCATTAAGTGGCAACCCAAAACCAGTACAGATTGGGCATGCATCACAGACAATACTTAGTTAAATACTGAACAAAGCTCATCAGGAATATTGAGAATGTTTGAAGTTAATTACTTGAGCCATGGAATTGTTTCAGGGAACGTCTTTCATTTGCAGACCTCTCATCATACAGCTTCGGTTTGGACCCTCTTTTTCAGGCTTGCCACACAACTGAAAATTTGGCAATTATTTTATTACAAAGCATGAGCTCATACTCTTGTATAAACTTGGAAAAGATTGGATAGTTTGGTAATTTCTCCTCCTTGGCCCCCACCCTGATTTGTGAACCAAGCAGCATAAAACCAACATAACATTTCAGGCTAAACCAGTAAAAGAGTCAGTAAACTACTCCTGGACTATTTCTTACCTGACCAAAATTTGGAAGTTAAATTCTCTACCCTTACTAAAGAGGTTGCTCAACCTTCTGCCATCCTAAGGAAACTCAAATAGTTTCCACATGTGTGTGGCAATCTTGCTCATATGAAAAATTGGCAGAAAGTGTTTTCTTTCTTTTACTCATTAGAAGGCCAAATGGCTGCAAAAGGTTTTTCATGGGAAGAATAAGTTAATTTAACTAATGTTAAGAGAAATAAGAGAAGAAAATAGCAGTATATTTATCAGCCTTCCAGAGAAATAAAAACTTCAGTATCTACAAGCAGAGAAATAACACTGGGCTCTAGCTCCTAGTCCCAAACACTAACCCAAGGATGCTGATAACAATATTCAGAATCAAAAATGTGTTTTTCTACTAGTAAGCCTTTTCCTTTGCCCTTTATAGGCTATTATAAGTATCTATGAGACATTTTGTATCTAGTCGTCAGGAAGAAAAGTTTTGAGTAGAGAGAAAACACAAGCTAAGACTCTTAAGCGAATAGTCTACCACAAACTATTATTGGGGTTAAAATCTTCTGGTGCTTCTGATTACTTTTTTGCCAAAGAGAATCCAACTTCCCTATGTCCTAAAAAATCCTTCCCCAGACTTCCATTGAAGGTCTTTGGAGAGCAATATATTACTCAAGCTTTCTAATCATTATATTAAATAACAAGTTCTTCAAGACTCAGAATGCATATAATTAACCCAAGGGTGTAGACAATAAAATGCTAATAGATAAAAGATTACTTAACATGGAAAAACCCAAATCTCTTAGAAAAAATAACAGATCAGAGCAGAGACACTCCATTCAAACTAAAGATACCGAGCAAGGACTAATGCTGGAAAAACTTTGGTATAAGAAGCAAATGCAAATTCAACACAAGTTCACAACATTATATGGCTTTTATGGAGGCAAATATATCTCTGAACTACATATAGACAAAAAGGAATGGGGTTTTTTCTTTTATCTCTGGACTCTGCCATGGTCCTTTCTACCTCAGTGCTTGGAAGCTATTAATAAATTGGAGGGATTACACAGGAAAGTACATGAATTGTCCAATGTTTTATAGCTGTTGATTAAAACGAATATGTGAATTTCAGAAGGTTAAATGCTAAGCAAAGAATATAAAGCATACATATATTTTAAAGTCCAAAACACAGACCTGTTTAACTATTCTGGCTGGGTAAGAACAACTTCTTTTGCCGACATGGGGAGACATCAATGCCTTCCCATAAAAAAAACTTGGTTCAGGTGTTCACTTTCTGTATGTGTTTAGGTGTAGAGCTCCCAGACGGCAGCAAAGGTACTGCACATCTGTGAAGCAGCTGCAAATGCTTTACTTCCAGATATCTGAATCAAGGATTCCTGCTGCTTTTGGAACCAGCACACTTACTGTACATATGCTACCCAGTGCAAGTTCACCCAGAAGTCCCTGGGATTCCTTAGCTGGCTGTCAAAGGTGATGTCTGAGATGTCTTCTGCTATTAATAATTGGACAGTTGACTCCTGGTTGCCTTTCTCTTCCCAAAGCAACTTTAGGGGATACAAGCTTTGAAGTAACCTCAGCAACTTCCTAACCATCTTTCTTCAAGGAAGACCTCCCAGCTCTAATGGCAAGGAGCATTGCTATTGCTGCAGTCGACCAGTGGAAATGTTTATTTTTGTTTGTAATGTCTATCAAATTTACATGTCTCTCTCAGAAGCCATATCTTGTAAAATCTGTCTGCTAATGAGACTATTTTTTATTTCCTGTACACTGCTTTTTTTTACATACCACACTGAGAAAAGCAATTGACCAAGAGCAGACACAGCAAAGATAATGCAACTGCTGAGAAGATAGCCATAATGAAAAGCTATTATTTACCAATTTACCATGAAAAATATTCTAAGTGAAACATAAACTGAAATTTTCTCTTGGAGATAGCTGAAAATAGTCCCTTAAGACAAAGGAGTAAGAGATTGTTTATAAGGGCCAGTTCTCAGCAGAGGTTTTGGGAAGGAAATAAGCATTCTTCACCAGTTGCACAGTATATTGCCTTAGGCAGAGTACATTGATACTAAAACAGTTTGTCTTATTATTCATCTCTGTTCATTTCTGTAGTTGGTTTTGGTGTTGACATGAAAATAAATGAATAACAGAGTATCTAAACAAATGTTTTGTCTAATGGAGATCTTATAAATGACATGCCAGTTACACAAAATGTCAGATTCTCTCCTGTCACTGTGTTTTGCATCAAAACAAAGTATGTGATTTATGAGAAAAACAATTAAATACAACCAAAAGTGCATGGAAAGACTCTTTCTAAATTCCACGGGGCTTCAAAATGGATTTTTTAAAAGAAGAAATAAAATTTACTGACAAAAAGCTTTTAACCTCAGAAGGCCCATGGGAATATTAAGAAACTTACACTACTCTGAAAAGAAAGACCAAGTGGAAGTTCCACAAAGCACTTATAGAAGGGGAACAGAATCTAAAATAAGACATGTAGAATAGATTTAGATTAGATTACAGTAATGTAATCCATTAATATTTGGTGCACAAGACTACAGTTCCCACAAACACGAATACAGATGTGAAAAGTGTAAGTGACCAGTGTGTCTACCTCCTAAATTGCATGTTTCTTATGGTATCAACAGAAGGGAGGAGAGACTACTCCAAAGAATGCCTAAATGAATTTTCTGCCCTAAATTTTTCATCAGAGTCTAGAGAAGTACTTGAAGGAACATAGATTTGCAATGCCTAGTCCAATTCTTTACTCCTCTTGCTACGGCTACAAGAGTAAGCACCCATGGCTTTTCATATATTGGCCTAAACCTTTAGTGGAATGCTTTTCCCTTCAAATACTCATCAGATCTCAGGTGGAATGGTGCAATTCCTTGCCCTATTTCTTGTTGACTGCTCTTCCCAGGTCCTAATTTCTGACTGGTCATCAGCAGCTCTTACCTACCACTCACTACAAGTTTTACTGATACTCCCAGTATCCTACCCCACTGTGACTGCCCATGGTGCAATTTATTCACTGATTAATCACTGCTTCAGAGGACATTTCTAATTTTACCACTCTTTTGGGGACTCACACTTGCCCAGACACCTGAATAGGCTGCACATGATGCGCGTTACAAAAATGTCACAAAACTTGATGCCTATAGTTAGCTGGCTGAATTGCTGCTGTGTGAACAGAAAAAAAATAATCCCGTTGAACAAAACTGTAATTGTACCTACAGATGCATTTGATTTGTGCCACTCAATACATTTCATTCTGATAAGCTCCTCTCAGGTTCTTTAAAGGAAGAGGACAAGAAGGCCACTGGACCAAGCCAAGAAAACATTCTAGGCCAAGTCAATAAAGGAAATGAAGAAGCCAGATGCTGATGACTCTTTTGGGGATGAATTAAAGACTGCTGATTAATACTTCTGTTGGGGCACATATCGTAGGTTCAAATGTGACTCCACACATCTGGAGTCGGTCCTGACTAGCCTCACTTGGGGCTGCCACATTTGCCTCCAGCCCATGGGCCCACCAGCCCCTGCTCAGGCTGGAGCCTTCACCTCCTCCATGAGCCATAACATCGGTGCACATGCCACTGTTTCTGGCCACAGACACTTTGACTTGGACTCAGACCTATGGACTCAGTTGCAGGCTCAATCTTGGACCAGCCTGGGGATTAGTGGACTGTCTCCAACTCTAGTTACCATTACCAAAGCTGACCCCCATCCTGACTCACGCTCTGTCCCTACCCTGGTGTCCCCTGTCACCATGGACTAGCAGGTGATCTGCACTCCTGGACAATCTCAGCTACCATCCCCAGGCCTGCCTTACTCCCTTGTTTGGAGGCAGTGGGATGGGGCTGGCAAGGCCTCTGCCCTGCTGGCCATGGCTCCCCTCTACCCAGCCCTTAGGGAGCAGCTAACCCTCACTTGCATCCCAACACCTGGCCTTGAAAGAGTGATCCCACCTTCCCAGTGTAAATTCCTGAGTTCCTCTTGCTCCAAGCTCCAGCCACAGTGCCAAAAGTGAGGTGCTCTTTGTACAATTGGTCAATGGAGCTGCATCAGTCTGCCCCATGCCCAACACCCTGCTTGCCATACACAGAATTGCCTTATGCAGGAAAAATCTATCCCACTTGGGTTTTGTGTTGCTGAAATAGCTCCTGAGGTATTAAAGAGTCTTTTTTCCCAGCCCCACAACCAAAGAAGTCAAGGTTCCTCAGCTCTGCTTTTCAAGGTTGTCCATTTTCTCTTATCTAATACCCTCTTTCTCTGACCTGCTGAGGTCTGTCTGGCAGGTCGGGTTGTGGCACACTGACCACCCTCAGGGCAGTGTTATCTTTTTGTTCTAAAACCTACGTGTACATTATTTACAATAATTTTCCAGTATCTATCACCTATGTTAGACAGTCTGTCTCTACTGTAAACCAATCAAAAAGTGTCACCATCCTAGCAGGACAAGAAGAAGAAAGACAGGACATGCCCAGATTCTTCCATCTTGCCTCTTGAACCCCCATTCTAAATCCCCAAAATTCTACTTTTCCATCCTGTGATAAATTCACTTTCATTCTACTCAAACCCTTGTGGCTTGTAAATCTTCACACAGATTTTGTAATTTTTTCCATGGGCTAAGATCGAAGGCACAGGTGTCTTTGACTCTGTGGCAAGGTCTCTGAGCCTCTTGCAGGGTCTCGAGCCATCCAAGGCAGTCAGAGGAATGTCCTGGGTTCCAACATATCCCCATGTAAAACTCAAGGGGAATTGATGCCTTTTATCCTCTGTGTTCCAAGATAACTCTTCCCAAGCAGATTGTTCAAAATTTTCCAAGTCAGCCTTGGAGCTAATTCAATATACAAGCAGGGATACAAAAGTCCCAAGACCAGAAGGGCAGTGGAGGGGTGAGCAGTAATCCCCTTGGCAGGGGCACATGGTGGGTACCAGACCCAGTCCCCCGGAACATGCATTGCATAAATGGATAAAACAAATGGAAGTGGTCCAGAGGTCATCTGTGCTCCCTCTTCCACTCATATGCTACTAACAAGATGAAGATGATGAAGATGAAGGTGAAGATGAAGATGAAGATGAAGATGAAGATGAAGATGAAGATGAAGGTGAAGATGAAGACTGCTTTTGCCTTTTTTTCCTCCAAGACATCCGCCCTCAAAACCACACAGCCAAACAATCTCAAATTACTTCAGCCCTAAGAAGTGAGTTGCCTAAGAATTATAAGACTCTGAAGGATGTTCCAGTGACTTAAGAAGAGTTTGAGTACCTCTGTTCTAGGAATGGCTCACATGCTCCACATTCTAAATAACACTAATAACTGTATTTGCATTTAAAGATAGATGACAAAAATTTTATCACACAAAAATAATGGCCCTCCACACACCTTTAGAGTCACCTGAAACTAACTGCTCCTCAAAGGAAAGAGAATCTGAAGGTTATGTAAGAAGGGTGTGCATTATAAACTAATGCATATCCAGCAGTTCTAAAATTTTGTCAAATCAAACAAGAATTATACCAAAATAAATTTGAGTAAATTGCTGGCAGTTGTACCTTCCAGTGAGTTAAAGTGAAGGCAAACAAAATTTTAAAAGCCAAATATAGAATAATTTTTCATCACAAAGTCAAAATATGGATTTGTTTAGCTGGGGTAATTGTGTCATATTGTACTGTAATCACTCCACAATAGCAATATCTATGAGGTTTCTAGAAACAAGGTGATTTTCTTCTTTAGTAATTTCCAAGAACACTCATTTATTCTAGAATCATGTTGACCAGAAGGCTTTAACTGAACTTTTAGTGAGCAGCTACAAAATACTGAATACCAAATAACTATGCTATATAATCCAATAACTAGACCTTAGAATAACTGTGGGCTTTTGTGTGTACTGGGGAAAAAAAAACATGGTTGTGTATTCTTTCTGTGCAAGAATGTTAATTTAAACTGATTTAAGTAGTTTAAATTTCTAATCTTCCCTTTGATCGAAATATTTATGGGATTATTGATAGTCCCATAAATTCTGAGCACAGTAAAGACCTGCTCACAAACTGAATACAAATGTGGATGGAAAAGGCCAGATTTCAAGTTTCATTTTAGTTCAGAATTCTATAGAATCAGTATAAATACACTTTTGAGTCCTATTATTTTAAGTAATTTGATTTACTAAATGATGTGAACTAAAAAAAATGCCAAAATTACTTCATAGTCATTTTATTTAACTTTAAATTCTGCTTTGAATTCACCAAGTTTCAAGTTTCTTTAGTTTCAGAGCAAGTAAAAAGTCAATAAATTCTTAAGAAACATGTTATGGATAATTACCTTGTCAAAATTCTTGAAGCAGTATGGGTATTTTTTACTGTACTTACCTTAATATTTGCCCATTGCACACATGAACACTATCATTTTTATTTGATTCCATAGTTCCTCTTTCTTTGAGGCCTATATATTAAGGAAATAATATTGTTAGGCTCATTTGCACAATCAAAATATCCTATATTCCCATGATTCGTGCATTTCTCTTCTCTACCCTGATAAGGATTTTAAAATTACCAACCTGCACATGGCATGATGATTGGTAAAGAATGCTGCATGAAAGACTGTGCTGGTTAGAACTGAGATTACCATTTGTTTCAAAATGTTCCAGAGAACAATTGCCCACTGAGATAACGTATGTTAAGTAAAGAAAACATCAGACAGAGTTTAACAACAAAGTCGAATCGTGTATTTAAGGGAAATTCTCTGTATTTAACATAGTGCCCTGTGTTGCAGAGTGCAATAATAGACTCTAAAAAGCTTTCTTACCTATTTTTCTAACAGTGCCATAAAAAATGCAGTTACAATTCACCATTCCAAAGAGGTGACCCTAGGACTTCAGGGAAACACAAGTAATTATATGGAAAGGATATGTTATAGAAATAATAAAATTCCAGTATAAAGGTCAAGCTATGTGAAGTATAAAGCTTTTATTAAATAACCTCTAGTTCTGACCTAGAGACCCTCAAAATCATTAATATCATCCCTACCTCTGTTAAAATTAAATGGTTACGTCAAGAAACATATTTTAATATCTTCAGCATAACTTTTACTGAGAATGCTCTCTTGAAAGATCAGATTATAGCAGTACCATGAGGATATTTGAATAAAATATGAGTATTTATGAATAGCAACTGCACCCAGCCTATCTTTTACTTAATTTTACTCTTTCTTGTGCCTCTGGTTCTTTACTTTTAAGAGCAATTTGGGGCAATATTTATTTTAGTCTTAGTCTAAAAATTAATGAAATAAATTCACTCTGGAGTAGTGTTTTATATACTGTTAGAGCAGATAGCAGTTCCAAATTTGTCAAACAGAATATTAAAAAATCTTGAAAAAATCACAGTAACTGTACCAAAGAGCACCTGTCCTAGAAGATGATAAGTTAATGAGTCCAAAAGACACTAAATAATAGTAAGAGAAGTATGGACAGCAATTGCTCAGTGACCATTCATGACTGATCTGCAAAACAGCATGGACAAAAATAAAAAGGGACACAAATTTGAAAAGAACAAAAAAATTAAACAGTTATCTGAGTACAAAGGACAGCATATTGACTGCACACTGTGATATATTCTACATGATTTTACTCCCTCCAATGTCAACTCTTGTGCAAACTATTTTCAGACATTTTTCTTAGCTATTATTTTAAATTTGCTTGCTTCACAGTAGAAGGCAAGGTGAAAATATTTGCAATATAGGCTATAAAGAGTAAGACACTTGTTACAGGAAAGTGTTGTTCAAACATGATGGAAGATGCTGAATGAGATGGAAGCAAGTGGGTAAGTGAAGAATTGTGAACTTGTACTCACATTTTTGTTAAGCTCCTGGAAAAACAATATTATTTAGGAAGACAGATGGATGCCAATGAAGCACACATTGATCTAAAATAGATGTGGAAAACTCGAGACTGGGAACCTTTGAGCATCAGCTAAAAGGGTCAAAAGGTAATGAAATCAATGGGATTCTTGTCTCATTTTCAGAACAGTATTTGAAGATCATTACTTTAAATGCAGTTTTCAACTGGGAATATGAAGCATTTATATGATGGAGAATTAGTCTTTCCATGTTTTCCTGCAGACCTTCCAGGCAGAGATAAGAACACCCTTCCCTATTTTTTCCTTCTCTGAATCCACTTCATTCTTCTGTTCTATCCATAGACATTTTTTTATTAACTACAACCCCCAATTTTTTTGTATTTTTATCTCTATTGCTTACTGTATTCATTAGCAGGTGAGCATATATTTTATAGAGCATGCATGTATAAAAATAACAACAAGAAATGTTTTAAAGTTACATGCAGAAGTGAGAGTGTGGCAGAAATAAGCTTGCCCATGCAACCCCAACTGATTTATCTTGAGAATATGCATTTTGATACGTGCCTTCATTACATGATCATTAACTTTTTTTTTCCAATGCACACCAGCCGTTTCAGTTCTCAGAGTGGATGGTGTTTACTTAATGAACAGCTGTTCAATATTTTCTTCATTGTTCAGTATGTGGCCCCATTGTTCAATGGATGGCCTCGTGCCATCTTTGTTGCACACTATTCAAACCCTTCTCTAAGGGACATTAATTAACCTCCCCATGAGTTTTCTTTTATGATGCTAATCAGTATAATTTTGAAATCTTTACAAATATTAATTATATCCACTGTATCCATGTGAGTTTTATGCACATCCTACAAACACAAGCCTGAAGTGGGGATATTACACCTAATAATATCCATGAATTTTGAGTATTCTGTCTGACACACCTGGGGTTTGATTTCATTGACCTAAGTTGCAGTTGGGAGTCTTCAGCACATCTTCCAATATGTTTCCCCAGTCTGAATCTGGCTACCAAAAATATTAAATACATTCTTTTAGCAGCAATCTATGCAAAGTTTGTTTTAAGTTACTTCCTCAGTAGCATATCTAGAGCTGAGATGGGAATTCAGTGTCTAGAATTGTATTCAGTTTTCATAATGAGGCTCTCCCTTTCTCTTAGTAAAATCTTTTGCTCCAGCTTTACCTTCCTTCCCAGTTCTGCAACAAATGGGTGATGAAGACAACCTTATCTGTGGTATAAACTCCAGAAAGGCACTCTCTGTCCTCTCATCAGTGCAGAGATCCTAGAAGTAAAAACATATGGACCTCTAACTAAAAGTTGCCATCATACATAGGCAAATCTTTAAAGCAGAATTCCCTACTTTTTGATGCCTAGAATTTTAAATGTTCATAATGTCTCATTTCACACTTCCAGTTTTCAATGTTATTGATTCCATGCCCAGGTAATTCCCGGTGGAGAAGGACTTGGGCGTACTGGCGGATGAGAGACTGGACACAGCCCAGCAATGTGTGTTGGCTGGCTGCCCAGAACGCGAAATGTGTCGTGGGCTGCTTTCCAAGCAGTGTAGGCAGCAGGTGAGGGGGGATTCTGCCCCTCTAATCTCTGGTGAGACCCCACCTGCAGTGCTGCATGCAGCTCTGGGATCCTCAGCACAGGCAGGACATGGAGCTGTGCAGACGAGAAGTGCAGAGTAGGCCACCAAGCTGATCAGAAGAAAGGCTGAGAGAATTTGGATTGTTCAGCCTGGAAAAGAAAAGGCTTCGGCGTGACCTAATTGTGGCCCTACAGTACCTTAAGGAATGCTACAGGAAAGAAGGATGAAGACAATTTACATGGTCATGCAGTGACAGGACAAGGAGGAATGGGTTCAAATTGAATGAAAGTAGCTTTACATCAGACATTAGGAACAAATTCTTTACTCTGAGGATGGTGAGGCCCTGGCAGAGGCTGCCCAGAGAAGCTGTGGATGCTCCATCCCTGGGAGTGTTCAAGTTGAAGCTGGACAAGGCCCAGCAAAGCCTAGTGCAAAGTGTCCCTGCCCCTGGCAGCGGCTTGGAACCAGATGGTCTTCAAGGCCCCATTCCAAGTCAAACCATTCCATGATTCTATGATTCTCTGAATTTCCTCTCTAGTTTTTGTTTTCCTTTAGTTCTCCCTTACATCCCTGAGTTCTTGTTTCTTTAGATATATTGTTTCAGTCCAGCCCTTTTCTTTCTCAAATTTAGCTATTGTTTCTTTTGCATCTGAGCACAATTCTCTCTTTACATTTTTTGTGATAGAACAAAGTTTATAACTGAAAACAGGTAATTGTCATAAAGAATATAATGTCAAACCAGTTCCCTGCTCTCATTTTAGTGACCATCTAAGTGATAAAGTTCACCCTTTTTTCTACCACTGTGAGCTGAGGCAGGCTCAGTTCTGTGGTGAGGGATGGTGCCTACTGAGCAAAGAAAGATCTATGGACAATCAGGCACCTGAGGATGCTTTGGAGCTTTCAATCCACAAAACTGAAGGTTTCTTATCTGCATCTTCACTGAAGTATAACCACCAAAGGCATACTTTTATTTTAAAAACCAGCCCCTTGAAAATTTTAATTTCTCTTGCCCTAAGCATAGGGACACTGGCACCTTTCAAGGCCTGGATTTCAAAAACTTCAAGGACATGGGCAAAAGATATTTTTTTTCCTTGCATCATTCCTAGAAATGGCAGAACTGTTTTGGCCAGAGCTTTCCAGAAAAGTACAGCCTGGGACAGCTACTTGGCATGGAAAACTTCAGTCAGAGCAGTTACAGTTTGGCACAATTATAAGTAGAGAAAATCAAAGTTTCATAATAGGAAGTATTAGGTAATTTTAATAATAGGCAGTTCTATCACCTATAAAACCTTTAAACATAAAAAAATATTATTTATGTAAACAAATATCAAGAAAAGTCCTTTTAAAAAGTGTCCTCGTGAAATGGAGTAAAAACAAACATACAAAAATGTGAAATATCACATCCTGACTCTGAAAAATAAAGACACATATACTTCTCCACCTTAACACAGCATGTGTCTTGAGCTTTCTTCACCTCAGTCCAAAAACAGAAGAACAAAAAACATAGCTTTAATCTGCCAGAAGATTTTTTAAAAAGAAAAATATTAAGTTAGAGTCCTTGAGCTTCCTTCCTTCCCTGTATTAAAGTATGGATAGTCTAGGGCCTAACTTCTGATATTTTTCTGGGTCCTTTAATTTAGCTTAATGAATTTCCAAATAATGTGTTTAATTTTCTATGTACTGCAATCTGGTGAAGCCTCTTTTTTCATCTCTCTCTCTCATTTTTCCATTCAGTCAATAAAAATTCTATTGCCCTTGATTCCAGTCTCATGGCCCAGGACTTACCTCAAAACTTTAAAATGTCTTTCACTAACTTTTGAACAAATTTATTACAAAGCACTGTCCTGGAATTAAATACACCAGGGATATTCAAGGAATATCAATTGGGAATGCTTAAGAGAGTTTAAAATCACATTTATTCAATTGTCCCTACTTTCTAAAGTCAAAGAGGGTTTTATGACTGCCTAATCAGTCTTGGATAACATTCTATAAATCTTCCACATAATTTCTGGATTATTCACATAATTTTTTCACTTTCTAGAAAACAGGATTCAGAATCATATTCACTCTGGATGTAAAATCTTCATGTCATGGCAAATGTACCTCATCTTTAGAACAGTGGATTTAGCCATGAAAAACAGACAATCCAGCACCAGCCCTACATTGAAAGAAAACCCACAAAGTCTGTTCTGTTGTACTGAGGGCAGCAAAGGATTGACTTGAATAAAAGTGATCACAGGCTATGTGGATAGTTCAGAATTCATAGCAACCAGCAGAAAGTCCCTGGGATAAAAAGAGTTATCTAAATTAAAGGGTTATATAGATACATATGATACAATATTACTAGTAATATTGCTTCTATTGTATACCATAATCCCAGGCAGTAAACTCACAGAACCTTGCTGGTTTAAATAAAATGCAAGAATAAACTGACTGAAGGATACATTTTAATAGCCCTTTGTCAGAGAGAGTTAACACACTTGCACTTCTAACAACAGCATTTTTATTAAATCTTTATTATGTTGTATTAAAAAGTCCCCTTAGCCCTCAGGTAGTTGGTTGATGCTGAGCTTTCAAATGAAATATTTATGAAGTTCTTTGTTTAGAAGTTTAATTGTATCTTTAAATGACTTTCATATGTTTATATGCTTTACCCTCCCATATAAATGCCATATGATGCTCTATCATACTGTCCGGAATAGTCATTATGCATTTCACCATCACAACTGTTACATAACAATAAGCAGAAAAAAAGGACAAAAGGATAACTAAGTTAAACCAGATCTTATACATACTTATTTTGTTGGTAACACAGATTGTATCTCCAGCAAAATGTGTTTCTCATCATGTAACATAGCATAGTGCTGTAACACTTTCCATATTTAAACTTTTGGTCAATGTATAATACTATAAAAGATACTGAAATGTACTCTGCACTGACCTTTCTATTTCTCTGCCATGAGCAGAGGGAAGGAGAAGACTCTTGTGAGAATGGGGCTAGAATGAGAAGACCTAAGGAGTACTCTCTAAATGAAATTCAGTTTTGCTTTTATAAGAGCTCTGAAGATCTACCAATCCTGTGATACAATATTTAAGGAAAAAGCATGGCTTAGAAGCTTTATCTGCCTTCCAAGAAATGAATGACAGTTTTCAAAACACTTTCTGGATTTATCAGCTAAAAGGACATTTTCTAAACTAAAAGCACACTCGTGATTTGTGTCACTCCATGTGAAAGTAGGGCTGCATTAAATCTGACCACACTGTTTTCAACAATGCTATTCAAGTGTCTTCTGTAGAGCAGATTTTGGACATCTGGTCCAGGCAGTCTCTACTATAAGTCCTCAAAAGGTCTAGGCCAGTTAGATGACATGATTGGAGATCCCAAATAAAGGTGTCCACAGCTTTATCTGTGGAAGACATCCACCCATCCACCTGTGCAGCCCTTTTCTGACCCACAGCTAGGGAGGGAGATCATGAAACCAACTCAGCTTATTGTGAAAAGTGACACCCTTCTCCATGCCTTGGGCAGGCTGGAGAGTCACCACAAGATGAAAGCAAAGGAAAGAAAAAGATATGAGAGAAATTTGAAGGAATAAAAGGAAATTGTAAGTTCATTACTTGGGATCCTTGCTTGTAGTTGCCAGAAAGGATAGGGAAGGATATAATATCTGTGGTTTATATGAACCATACATTACTATTATGTAATCACAGGTTTTAATACAGTGTTAGCTCACACCACTACTCAAACACTCTCTGCAGATTTCATATTTGTTGTTCAAGTACTACATAAAAACCCTTTGAGGAGAGTATCAGTTCAAGGCTCATGAAAACCAGTCCTTTTGCAAAACTGTCATAAAAAACTCCTGCTGATCAAGAGGTCTGTCAGCGCATGACTGAGTAACATGCCCTTTCAAAAATAGCAAGTACTGTCTTTCTAAATTTGTCCTCTTGATGACAACTTTCATTGTAACAAATGGCCCCTAAGCTCTGTCTTCTCCATATAAAGAACCTTATCCAGTTATTATACTAACAGCCAACAACTTCTGAGAAGTAATCTCACTCATTATTTAAGGTAGAAACCAGTGTTTTCCTATATAATAATACAATAGTATAGAACTCTATGTGCAACAGGAAAAGCTCTGAAAAGTATCTGTGGGGACCACTGACTTCAGAAGATTTTTTTAAAGCTGCTGCTAGTCTATAGAGAAGACAACCTGCAAGAAGCAAGTTTTTGTAAAACTTTTGCAAGTTTTTCTATAACTGCTCCAACAATCATGCACATAACTTTGAAGTCCCATGTGTTAACTGCACCTGCTGAAAATTTATGGAACTCTTCTCATCAAAATGCCTATCTTGAAAAGACAAAGTTATAGCTAGATATGATCAAACATGGTAATCTTTTAAGTCACATCAAAAAAATCAACTGCCAGGTTTTTCCCTATATTTTACCATGTAAACATAATTCTATGCTATAATTTTACACCAAATTGACAATAGTATTTCACCAATTTCAGTAAGTAGTTAGTTAAATGTATCACACATAAAAGAATTTTTTTTCAATATTTTTCCAATATTTTGTTCTCATACAAAGGCTGGATTTTATTTCAGTCTCATTGATATAATTCTATTTACTTCACAGTCGTTACTTATTAACACCAATGAGAAGAGAAACAGAGCCATTAAATCCATTTCCTCTCTTTTTCTTGATGCAACCTGATGCTTTTTGGTTTACCATGGAATGGTTGCACGGTGAGAGAGACAGATTTGCTTGTGTTTCTAATAATGTGTTCTCTTCAGACAGAGTCAGTATTTGCCCTGCCCAGTTTGACTGGCTTCACTTTAAAAATCCTTATTTTTGCCTTAAAAAAATTGGAGGGGGTAAAGAACACATGCATTAGGACTTGCTTTCATTTGGGAAATGTGACTGAAAGGAATATGCTTTTTTGTCAGATGGAACTATATTATTCAATTTCTTTTGTGAAGGGAGCAAGTTCAGCTCTAAAACTAAATAAAGCCCTTTACATCCACCAGAATGACATCCAAGAAGGATGCTTAAAACCTTTCAACTCTCCATGTAAGACTTCATGACCCTTTAACATCAATTTTTTCTTGGGCAGCACTGTCCAGTAGTTGTTCCTTCTGTGTGTTCACCCCTCTCTGATAGGTGGCACTTGACATCAAGTGGTACCCCCTGCCTTTTTCTGCCCTGAATAATCCTGGTATTTCCAGTACATCTCATAAGAACTTAATTCCACTTATTGTGCTGAACTTATTCTGCTTTCTGGAAAATGCTTAGCAGAACAGTACATGCTATTCCAGATAAGGTCTTATCAGAGAGCTGAATCAGGACAAATAGCCTATCTTTATGGAAGAACTGTTTTGGAAGTATTTCAATTGAAATTTAATGGAAATACCATTAAGCTTTGTTTGGCTTTGTAAAAGGTGATACAAAATACTCTGAATCAGCGCAGCTGAAAAAATACAATCCTCACTGATGCTCACTGAGAAAAAAATTTTCCCTTTTGAGAGGACTTGGTTAATTACTTTGCTTATTTGTGACCAAAATTGAAAAGAAAAGCAAAAAGCTCTGTCATTACTCATTATGTATGTAATTTATCACAGAATACAGTTCTGTTCCTCTGCTTATTAAGCTCTCCCAGACATTCTTTTGTGTTCTGGGCTTCTGAAAAAACCTAAAGTAAAACTGATGTTGCCTAACTGAATCACTGCAGTCTTCTGCAAACCTCACTGATGGCTTCTCACTGGTACATCTAAGCTGATTTGGGATTTTAGATATTTAATGACCTGCATGGAAAAAAACCAACTTGATCATTCATTAAAAAAAAAAATAATTAAAAATTAACAGTTTGCACTTCTTGCATTTCATTACACTCAGGCAGGATTCTGCTGAGCCCTGCAGACCCCTCCAGTGCTACATTCTGTTAGTGAAAATGGCATGAAAGGATGAGCAAGGGTGCCACACAAAAAACACCTCAAAGTGCAGAACCACTTTGACTTTGAATTTCTTTCTCCTTCTCTAACTGATCTCTCCTTTGAGGAGCTTTTGTGGGCATTACCACCATAGCTGCAGTACTCTGCTGCCCCAACAGTGTGTGGGTCCGACAAAAAGATCCTGGTAGGCTGTGTTCATGTCAGCTCAAGAGATAAAGGCCAGTTGTCTGGTGATCCTTGAAAAGCATTTGGAGGCAGTCAGCTCCAGCAGTTAGCCAGGAATGATGGACAGGAACAGCCTGCAAGCATTTCTCAAAGGAGATCGGTCAGAGAAGGAGCCTGCAGCTGTAGAGCAGGGAGGTGCTCTGTTATTGCTCTTGCTATTTTTCTTTTTTCCTGCCTTTAAATAAAGTAGATTATTATTCTTTAAGTAAATCAGGCTCACCCATGTTAGTCCTTGGCTGAGCTCTGAGTGCTAAGTTGGAGCACTGTGCTGAAATAAGGCCATGATTTTCAAAAAGTCTAAGGACTTTGGGCAGATATAACTCAATTAAAACTGGGATATTTAATGTTGGCGCATTTTGAGTGATTTTCACAGTGGTGCAGATGAAACACTCCAGTTTTGGAGAGAGACCTATTCAATAGCTGAACCACATTCCCATTCCCTGCAGTGCTGCTTCTCCCACGTACTGCAGAGAACAAACAAAAGAGAAGGATCAAGCTGTGCTGTATCAGGTAAAGTTCTTCACTCTGTTCTTTCTCCCTCCGTTTCTTCTGTGCCGTTGCAAGACTGAGAGGGAATGTATTCCCAACACCACATCCAGGCTAGAACAGTCACATCCCAGTTTTTGCCCACAATAGACAGGAAACATGCAATGATAAATCATGGGGTCACAGGCTGAGATCATGCCTGCAGATATGTTCAAGAAGGTTTATGGGCTTTCCTCACCTGAACATTCCCTACCACCTCAGGGAAGCTTTGCTCAACAGCTCAGTCCCACCAAGCTGCACCACTCTGTAAATTTACAGATACCAAGTTGAGCAGGAGTGTTGATCTGCTAAAGGATAGGAGGGCTCTGCAGAGGGATCTGAACAGGCTGAATCTATGGGCCAAGACCAATGGTATGAGGTTAAAAAAGACCAAGTGCCAGTCCCGCACTTTGGCCACAACAGCTCCCTGCAGTGCTACACGCTGGGGACAGAGTGGCTGGAAAGCTGCCAGGAGGAAAAGGACCTGAGGGTGCTGGTTGAAAGCAGCTGTACAGCCTGTGCCCAAGTGGCCAAGAGGGCCAATGGCATCCTGGCCTGTATTAGGAATGCTGTGGCCAGCAGGACCAGGAAAGAGTACTGTACTTGGCACTGCTGAGGGACATTTGGAGTGCTGTGTACAGTTCCAGGCCACTCCAGGAAGGACATTGAGGTACAGGAATGAGAGCAGAGAAGGGCAATGGAACTGGTGAAGGGTCTTGAGCACAAGTCTGATGAGGAGCAGCTGAGAGAGCTGGGGGTGGTTAGCCTGGAGAAAGGGAGGCTCAGGGGGAACCTTATTGCACTTTACAACTCTTTTTAAGAAGGTGATAGTCTGCTGGGAGTTGGACTCTTCTCCCAGGTATCCAGCAACAGGATGAGAGGACACAGCCTCAAGCTGTGCCAGGAGAGATTTAGGTTGGACATTAGGAGGAATTTCTTCACTATGGTTAGACATTGGAACAGGCTGCCCAGGAAGGTGGTGGAGTCACCACCCCTGAAGGTGCTTAATGAAAGACTGGACAGGGCCCTTAGTGCCATGGTTTAGTTAGTTGTGCTGGGTCATAGGTTGGACTTGATCTCAGAGGTCTTTTCCAACCTGAGTGATTCTATGACTGTGTGACACATCACACCCATTGCACTGCATTTTCCTTAGAAAGAGTTTTGCATGAAGGATGCTGGAACCAGACAGTAGTGGTGTCAGATGTTGGTGAACTGCTATGAGCAGAAATATATAAAATGTAAACATAGGAAGTTTGACTTCACAGTGTCTCTGCCTCCTGCAAGAACTTTTCCTTAGTATAGGCATCATAGGCTCCCTCATGGGAGGTAGCAGACAACAACAGCTATTCAACTTCTAGTTTTTTAGCAAAATAGCAATGAACTTTCCTAGCTAAACCTTTCATGTCCTTTTGGCAAGCCCCAAAGTCCTCTCCTGCCCCCAAAGCCCAAATCTTTTAATCTGGGGGGCGGGAGAAAGCAAGAAACAGAATGGAAGAAGTATTTTTCTGATGGGCTTGTGCAGTTAAAAATCATAAAGAAATCTACATGCTAAGGTTCCAACAGAAACAGAGACTTGGCTGACTCCTGTAATCTGAATTTTGCATTAATTAAGTGTTTTGAATTTGATTAGAATAAACTAGCCATCTGATTTGGTCCAGCATTTGCCCCTTTCCAGACTTTTTAAAAAACGTATACAAAATGATCCAGGATTCTAACTCAAGTAATGAGAAGGGAAAGTGGAGGATGGGGAGTTGAAGACAGAAAGATAAGCAGGACGCAGACAGAAAAAAACCAGTTTTCATCTCCCTAGGACTTGCATTTGGATTGAATATCTGTTTTACCTTGTAAGACCTATACAGATAACACTCGTATATTGATCCTGAATTCACATATTTTATATATTTTTTTATTGGACCGTAATTATTTTCTGAAACTAAGAAACATGAAATAAACATGGTAACAATTATTGGTGCTTTCTTCCTGCTTTTGTTGGATCTTGGAGAGGCACTTGACAACCCAGACCAGGGCTACTTTGACAATGTTTGAAGAACCAGTTCAGCCATAGGTTGATGTCAGCTCCACTAATCAGAACTCTCTCAGCAGATAACTGTATTCATATGTTGCACGGCACTGCTCAGATGTGCGTGGCAAGCTCCACCCATCACACGGGCTACTCAACATCAGCTTTCTTTTCAAGAAAATTTATCTTGAAACTATTCATTCAGCTGTGGTGTCACTGATTTTTCCTTTAAACACGCCTTCACCAATTCCTGATGACACACATGGAAGTGTGACTATCCAGATGCCATCTGGATGCCATCCAGAGGGACCTGACAGGCCTGAGAGGTGACCCAGTGAAAACCTCACACTCATCAAGGTCCTGCACATGGATCAGGGCAACCCCAAATCCAAATACAGCAGGGCTGAGAATGGTTTGAAAGCAGCCCTGAGGAGAAGCTCTTTGAGGAGCTGGTGGATGAAAGACACAAATAACCCAGCAATGTGAGCTTGCAGCCCAGAAAGCCAAACCAAAAAAAGAATTCTGGGTAGTGATTCTGCCCCTCTTTCCTTCTTTCCTGAGACCCTACCTGGAATACTGAATCTAATTCCGGAGTCTCCAGCACAGGAGAGGCAGCATGTCTGAGGAGATAGCAGGTCCAGAGGTAGGGCTCAGAGCACTGGAACATCTCTGCTATGAAGACAGGATAAGACAGCCAGGGCTGTTCAGTCTGGGGGAGAGAAGACTCTGGGGAGATGTTGTGGACTTCGAGTGCCTAAAGGGGCTACAAGAGATGAAGAGGGACTTTTAGTACAACACCACGAAGTGACAGGACAAGGGAGAATGTGTTCAAATTGAAAAGAGGGTGGGTTTACATTAGATATAAATAAATTCTTCACTAGTAGGGTGGTAGACACTGGAAGAGGTTGCACAGAGAAGTGTGGATTGCCCCAGTCCTTCATGTGTTCTAGGCCAGGCTGGATGGGGTCCTGAGCAACCTGGTCTAGTGCAAGGTGTCTCTGCCTGTGGACAGAGGCTGAAACTAAATGACCTTTAAGGTCCCTTTCAACACAAACCATTTTATGGTTCTATGCCTGCTTCAGTCAGCGTGAAACCTTGGAGAAGAGCTCATCGTTACACCATCACAGCCTTGTAAGTAAAGCACATGAGCAGAAGGAACAGACCCAGAGTTCAGTTCCCCATTCAGCTACAAGGAGGCTGAATCCTCAGCTCCCATTTCCCAGCATGCTGAACTGCAGGCTATGCACCACTCTTTGTTTGTGCAAACATGTGAGCATGTACACAGAGAGAGGAAGGGAAGAAGGTGTTGAAATTTGTCCTGTGACACTGCCAAGAATTCAAGATTCATGGGGCCAGACAGACACTTAACCAATCCGATTGTGTAATCTGCTCAGCGACCCACAGTCCTGGGAATAGAAGCAGTAGCTGCTGATTTGAATCCCCCATTTTCTCCCTTGACTTTGTGTTCTAAGTTATGCTCCATGTGGATTTACCATCACCTATGCACCAGGCAGCTCAGGTGCCAGGTGTTATTTTCTGGTGCAAAAGCTATACAGCCTTCTGAGGACATGCTTTCAAAACATTCAGCTGCAGCAAAAGGTGTCTTAAAACACAAGCAGCAGCCAAACTGTAGACACTTCAACCTTTTACCAGAATATTTCAGACCTTATAACGATCCTGGTTATTATTCTTGGATTTAGGTGCTTCACATCAGTTGTGTTCTGGGCAACTTTGTATTATTCTGGATCTCATCTTAGACATCCACAACATAATAGATCTTTAGCTCCTGCTGTTAATTCATGCAGCATACCAGTGCTTTAGGCTTTCTATAGAGCTGAGCAGAGACATGTCTGAACTGTGGCCAGTAGTTTCATTACTGTGTCACTTAGGATGTATGTGTTCCTGTTCAGGAATTTAAACATTGATAGAAAAATTGGGTATGTTGAAATATTTTTCTGTTCTTTTGATCATCTAGAATAGTTTTCCAGTGCTATATGTCGTTTGAAGAGCACTTTTATGCTAAAAGTTGCTGCTTTTTGTTGTTTTTTTAATCCTAGACCGGAACTAAATACCATGCAGTTGCTCTCTCACTGCCCCTCCTACATAGAGGTGAATCAGAAAGGGGTAAAACCTGTGGGTTTAGAACAGTTTAATAACTGAAATAAAATATGATATAGCAATAATAAAAACAACAATAAATAATAATTATAATTAAAAGGGAGACAATAAAGAGAAGGAAGGAAATAAAACCCAAGGGAAACAAGTGATGCTCAGTACAATTTCTCCCCACACACTGACCAATGCCCAGCCCATCCCTGAGCAGCGATTGGCAGCTCCCAGCCAACTCCCCCCAGTTTATACACCAGGCATGAGGTTCCTTGGTATGGAATATCCCTTTGGCCAGTTTGGGACAGCTGTCCTGGCCACGCTCCCTCTGACTTCTTGTGCACCTCCTCACTGGCAGAGCATGAGACGCTGAAAAGTTCTTGACTTTGGGTAAACACTACCTAGCAACAACTACAACATCAGTGTGTTGTTGACATTATTCTCATGCTAAATCCAAAAAACACAGCACTGAATGAGCTAGGAGGAAAGAAATTAACTCTATCCCAGCCAAAATCAGAACAGATTTTCAATGCAGATGTGAAACAGAGAATCTACAATTTCCATTTCAAATAAATAGTGAAAGGGTGTGTTGTCAAAAAAATGTCATTCAGTTGAATTAGGATCTTAGTCATGGAGTTTTATAACTTAAAGACTCATCTCAAAGGAAGCAAAAGAAACCTGTAAGCAGGAGAAATAGAGTATGCTGAGCAGAAACTCATAATAACATCTCTGTTGATTCACCAAGATGCCACCTTGATCCCTTTATATGCAGTTGTGATAGTGGCAGAAGAAACAAGATTTCTGACTTGGCCATGGCTCTTTCTCTGCATGGACCTGGAGTCTGGAGCCAAAGTCCATGGTCCCAGAAATGTCAAAGACTATCTGGAGTTTAACTTTTACTATTTCATTTAATAAAATATGTATATTTCTATAACACCATGGCTATGATGTGCCATGATCCTAACTACAGTTCCTGTCCTGGCCCAAGGCCCATGTAACAGCAAAGCTGCATTTCGTTCAGTAAGACTTGGGTATATCTCACTTGGAATTTTTTTGTTTGTAAGACAAAGCTCACGACCCCAGTTCTTTACTTATCTGTATTAAATTACAAGTGTTGTTGCTACACAATGAGGAAAATTGGTATCAGTCAGTTTTAAATGGATTGCTCTAAAATTGTAACAGACCACAGAAAGATTTCAGAATCTTCTGTTTATAGCAACCAACAGAAGTTTTGTTTCCACTCAGTATTTTCCATGACATCTACAAAACACCACTAGTGAGAAGGCTCAAGTGCTGAGATCACTGTTTGTCATGATGACCAAAATTACTTTACAGTTTCCCTGTGCTTTCTGTTCCCCCATAATTATTTGTTGTCTCTTGGCTTATAACAAGACTGTAAATTCCTTCAGGTTTCTCTTCCTTTGTTTTTTACAACACTTAGCGCAACGGGATCCCAAGGATCTGAAACATTTCAGTAATACTGCAGCTAATAATGAAATCACTGGGGTTTGGTCCAGTGTGGTTTAGTTGCAAATCTGTAAGGATAGGGAAAGAAAAGAATTATTTTCAGAGTTCATCTTGTCTACCTCCTTTTGATATTGTTCATCCAGTTCCTGTTACTGGAGTTGGGTTGACTACGTGGTTGGTCCAGCAGTACAATTCCTCCAGCAAAGTTCTTTGCCTGATGTACAAAGCTGAGCTCAATGGCATTGCCATCAGCAGCGACATGGGATATGGTCCTCTAGTTTTCTTTGTACATTTTCTAAATTTATTTACTTAGTTGAGAATACCCACTCATAATTAATCAACTCAAAGCCACTCCCAATGATCCTCATCAATACAAAAGTCTGAGATTACACCTGTTGACTGAAAAGAAAGCACCCCTTAACTAGGAGCAGATTTCCTCATGGAATACCAGGGAACAAGTTAACTGACTCCCTCTCTTCTACTACAATGGAAATGTCTCAATTCCAAGATTTCAAGTAGCCAATGCCTGGGAGGAGAAAATCTAGAAAAGTTCTAAGTTACACTGAGAAGGAAGAAAAGGCAGGTACAACATTTATGTAATATAAACATGCCCCTCCCACTCTCCTGCTGCTCATATTAGACAGAAATATTACTGGGAAAGGTACTTGGAGTGACTGCTGTGAAGGGAAAGGAAAAGAAAGCAGGGATGATGTAATATTTTGGCAAGTGGATGAAGAAACAGGAAAGGGTTTTGAAGTTAAAATGAAGAAAGTAAAGACAATAATCAGAAGAGAATTTTAAAAATCAGAAAAAATAACATCCATCATGTGAATATAGACATTGGTGAGCAGGTGCTGTTGCAGGTGCTGACTGGTGGGAAGGAAAGTGAGTACTCAGGTTTTGGTTGATCCTGCTGAGAGGATGAAATGCTTCACTGAATGCATAAAAAACCAAAGTGGGTCAAAGAGAGGTAGAGGGCCAAGGAAGAAGGCTCTGCAGTGCTACCTGGAGAGCCAGGAGGAATAACAAGGGAAAGAATTAAGGGAAGAGGGAAAAAAAAAAGAGAAGAGAAGAGAAGAGAAGAGAAGAGAAGAGAAGAGAAGAGAAGAGAAGAGAAGAGAAGAGAAGAGAAGAGAAGAGAAGAGAAGAGAAGAGAAGAGAAGAGAAGAGAAGAGAAGAGAAGAGAAGAGAAGAGAAGAGAAGAGAAGAGAAGAGAAGAAGAAAATAGAGAAAGCAGGGAGAGCAGAGAGAGAAATGAGCAAGCAGCTCACCAATCTGTAACACCAGTGGCCCAAGAAACTCGCTATTAAAAACCATTCTTGCAGATGGAAAGAACTGAAGAAAAAGGTCAAAATGTTTCTCAATTTAGGTTTGCTTCCTTATAGTTTAGGTCAGACTTTTTTCTTATATTTTTTCCATATGCCCAAAATGAACTTCTAAAATTACTCTGTTTAGAAATAAACACATGGAAACAATAAACATCTAGAACATCAGCTTGCATATTTCCTTAATGTATGCATATTTCTCTCCAATTTTCCACATGAAATGAGACTAATTCACTTAAATTTCTTGGGATCCACCTCTGTCAAAGTTTCCATGATTTCAGGGTTAGCTCAGTAGTTGCTTAATACCTTTGAGAACATTGACTAAAAAGTTTAAGTCAGCCACTCAACTTGTGCATAGCAGAATATTTACACCATATTCAAGTGACCTCTGTCAATTTACACAGATGAGAAATTACCTTTTATTTCTTTTCCTATAAGAAAATATAAAGACAATATTATGCATATAGATCTAAAGGAATACAATCAAGGTTTCTTCAAAGGTTTTTCTACTTTGAGGTATTTTGTGCCAAATTTATTCATATATTGTTTGAAATTTAAATGTGCTGCTTTATATTCAACAGTTATTTGCAAATATAAAATTAGTTCACAGTCTTCCCTCGGTTAATACTGACAGCAGAACTTTGTTCAATAAGAGTCTTTTTCTGGCAATCCTGGAGCAAAGAATTTGTCTTCACACTGTTTAACTCTGTTGTCCCCAGCAGTGGCAAAAGGAGATGCACCTGACAGCCCGTGATCATGGTTACTTTTTGTGGCACATGCCCTTCAAAAATTCCCACACCCCCAAGCCAATACATGAGCGATGGCAGAAAATGCAGACCTATGTGGTCCTTCTCATATCTGTCAATGGAATGCTGCCCATTAATTTGGCTAATCCTGTGTTGAATGTGCTGACACTGCCTCCACAACGTCCCAGGGCACCACAGTGCTGATTTGCATCACCTCTTTTATAAAGGGTAATTTTTTTTCTGGTCTGTTTTCCCTTTTTTCATTATTATGCCCATGACATTTCAGATTCTGTACAGGTGATTCACGCCAAAATCTCACTGACTGCTGCTATGAATTATCTGCCCCAATTCATCCAGGGCAGTTTTACTCCTAATTTTGTAATGGGAAAATATTCCCCAGCTGGAAGGAGAGTGTGGCCCAATATGCAGGAAGAGGTAAGAGGGAGAGGATGTAAGCACAGCAGCACCTATTCAGGCACCATGAACTAAGAGAGAAGGTCTTGGGCTGCTGAGGAGGTCTATTGATGTATTAAACTATTCTCAAGGGCTAGTTTAATGTGTGGGTGGAGTCAGGAAAAGACAAAAACCACTCCACTCCTACCCCTGCCACATATACTTTCAAAGACTTCTTGACAGTTTATAAATAAAATTTAATATAACTACAAATTTATAAATATAATTTTTATATACACACACACATATATATATATATGTGTGTGTGTGTATAATATTTTATGCTGTTCTAACCCAGTAGTCCCCAACTTTTACCAGGTCATATGTTGTAACACTGGCTAGAAACTATCTCTGTGTACTAACTCTTTTGGACTTTATGTCTGATTGATTTAAAAAGTTTAGTGTCATGCAAACATGAAGAATACCAAAATAATTCATCACCTTCCAATGCATGGTATTAAGATTTTGTCTGTTTAATAGCACTGGTTAAATACCTTATACCAAGCATTATCAAACAGTGGAACTTATATACCAAGTCCCATGGTTTATCCACTGACAACTAGAATCTCTCATTTAGAAAGACTTCCATTATGTATTTATTTTACATGATGTCAAACCCATCATAGTCCTCACTGCACAACATTCTCTGGGAAAGACATCATTGTGAAAATGAAGCTGCCTACTTCTATTTTTTCCCTGGTCTACAAATTCTGTGCTACCGTATTTTTTCATGCCTTCTCCTTATTACAATGAAGAATGATGGAATATTAATTACTTTGTTCTCTGTACACATGGATGTATTTTAATAAATCTGCTAATTTGATTTCTGTATCACTGAACTCCTTTATGCTTTATCTTTCAAATTGTGGACCATTCTTTGGCTTCTTAGGCTTTCTATTTTAACAATATATGGACATGAGAAATGAAAAGTATGCCAGAAGTTGCAGTATTAAATTAATAAGTTGTATGAGTGATATAAAAGGCAGAATACTGTCCCCACTTCTGCTCACTATTTGCCAGTCCCCATGTCACTTAAGGGTGTGCAACACTACACTTCAGTTGCCCTTGGAATAGCTTAGTGCTTGTTCTTACAGATTCATCATTATATATACAACTACTTTAGCAGGGATTTTTATGTAGGAGATTCCCATTGATGTTTATTTTTAGGTATCCAGTTTATTTACTTATGCTCTGTTTTAACCAGCATTTTCTTCACACAATATCTTTTTTTTCTGTGATCGACTGCCAGTGGTCCTCCCATAGAATTTTATCTCTCTTCTCCAACATACCCTTAAAGGTTGTTTCATGTAAAGGCTATAAAAATGTCAACATGGATTAGCTACATTCATATTTTTAATTATCCAATCATTTGTGAAGGACCTGCTTTCAACTGAGTGGCTCTGCAATTGCTTCGTTCCCTTCACTCACGGCTTTTATTAAACCTGACACAATGTAGAGTCTCTTTGACAGCCACACAGGAATCACACAAGCAGGAGACAAGGAGCTAACAGAGTTCCACCCAGGTGTTTTGACACCACCCCATCATTTGCACCTCTCTGGAATATAGCTATGACTCTCAGGCCTACTGCAGGATAATCAAATCTGTCAGATGATGTTATTTTTCCTGCTATTACCTACATTGTAATAAATGGAAAAGGGATTTGCTCTTTCTTACTAAGTGAATTTTAACTTGTGCAGATAATACTTTTCTATAACTGAGTTACAGCTGAACTTATGAGAATGATCCCACTATATTTTTATGAGCTTTTTAACTTTTACAACTTTTATGTTATTAGATATCATTGTTAATGTCTCAAAATTTAACATTTCAAAAGTTGCCAAGTCCCAAAGGCTAAAAGGAACACTTGAAACTTTTAACAGGCAAGCTCTTGTTTGACAACTTACACATACTTATGTGTAAGCTTAAGTTAAAAAATTTAAAGTAGGAAAAAGCACTTTTTTCCAAAAGTATTCACTGGAACAAACTACACAATGATATGATATTTGGTTTTGTTCTTAGTATCTTCAGATCACGACTCTCCTGCAACTACAGGTTAACCAACCACAAGGTATCAGAAGCAGTAATTATTTGATATTTACCATATCTATTCTGCATAATAAAATTATATTGATTAATATAGCATTATTCTGGTCATGAACTCCAGGAACTTTACAGGATTTACTTTATAGTCTGTGATGATAACAATTCTTTATTTTGAAATCCACATGTCATTCTGATGCAGTAATATGTTTTAGAAAGTCAAGCCTAGGAAATCTCAATCTTCAAATTTTTTGGGAAAAATAATCCTACACAAAAAAATGCTGAACTTCTTGACACAGTCCAACAATGTTCTGCCAAGATGTCAAGGTAAAAAAAAAAAAATAACCAGCTGGGCAGTGATGCATGAAGCATTCACAGGAGAAAGCTTGCTTTTATGAGAGTAAAAGAATTAATTAGTTCCACATTTTGAACATTCTATAAAACTAAGACTTCCCAATTTTTTCCTAAACTTTTGAAAATACATTTAATATAGGTTTGGTCTGCTTTGTTTTTTTTCTCAATCAGATTTATATATATGCCTATTTCCCATGCAGCATTTGTCTCTGTTCACATTGCTTGTCTGCTCAAATATTCCTCAGGGAAGCAGGAATGGGGAACTCCAGCCTTCCACAAGGCCTCCAGTGAGGCAGTGGGTTGATCCATAGGATGTAGAAGGATGGTAAAGGTAGGTCTGTGTTACTGGATGGTCAGATGGAAAACAGGGCTTCTTTTACTCTTGCAGCACCCACATTTCTCCAGTTTGCAGGGATAGGTCATGTTTGGACCCAGCAGGTGTGGTAATTTGGAAATAGCAATCCCCTCCTGACCTATGAAGGAAGAAGTGTGTTCCCAACTCACATCACATTTTATGCTCTGCAGACTGTGCAGTGCCGTGCAGAGATCCATTGCAATTGCTCCTCCTAAAAGCTTTGGTTTCTTTTACGAGATGCAATATTTACTTTGGGGATGTCAAGAAGCTGCAGAGGGTGGTTTGTTAGCAGTGACACTGTAAGACACACACTTGAATCTTTGCTAAGCGGAGAGAAGGCTGGAGGCAATAAGGGCTGAATTCTTATGTACATCTCAAGGGAACTGCAAACAATACCCACAAAAGCCTGATAAAACTCAGTGATCTGAGGCACAGATGAATTAATGACTTTTTGCCACCTTCCTCCACACGTAAGTATGTCCTGTTCCACAATCATCACCTTGAAATCAAGCCAGACCAGTGGCTGTGGAGGTACATGCAACAAGACATGGTTAACTCCTGCTGTGTGAAAGGTGTTTGTGATGTGCCATTACCTCCCGCTTTCAATTCTAGCTGAATGTTTCCTTAATTGTTACCACATCACTTCTAGTTTTGTTTCTCTTTTCACTATTTTTATTGGGAAAATATGCAGATATTTCCCCTGAAATGGAAGCTGGAAATCAACTTGAGATACGGTGAGGTGAGTCTTTTTCAGCAGTTGATTGCTCCCAGCCCTTTCACATACTCAAAGTAAATGCTGGAGTTGGAATGGAATACTTCAGTCCCACAGGTTCAATGCAAAACAGATTTTAATCTACAGTTTGTATTTTTGCTGGTAACACACATTAAGATACTTGATATCTTAATGAGTTGCCATATTCAAGGCACTGAATCAGGAAAAATAGATTTCAGATGGAAGTTAAGCCCCCTGTAAGCATCCCCAAGCAGAATAGCTTTTCAAACTGTGTGTTTTCCCTTTCAGAGAGGCACACATGCAAACAGATTGCTTAGGGCCTCCTCTGAGGCAGTACATACCTCAGGAACAGCCATGCCTCTCTGCAACTTAATGGCCACATTTACAGGAGTAATGAAAATGAGGCACGACTGATTCTCTACCCAGCTGACACAGCAGAGGTTTCATCTGTACAACTGAGCAGCCTTACTGCTCAAACCCAGTGGTACCGGCAAACTTTTTTGCTGGGAATGAACTCTGGTGTGTGCCACCCATAGGTGTCTGTTCAGGCATCACCTGGGAGACAGCATCTTGGCATGAGTGAAATGCACACCCGAGCCTGTGTGCTAGCAAACAATACGGACAACATGTGGCAGTGCCTGGACCTGCACCAGCAGTGATTACTTTACTGGAAGAGACGGAATCACTATGTGCAGCTACAATTATTTAATGTCAAAGCATTAAGTAGCCATGAGAGCCCCGTGTGGGATACTCTCAGGACTGGTTTTGGCACCCTATACTCTAAGTCTCCAAACAGAAATACCTCAATGAGCACCTATGCCACATCCAGGGGCGGTGCTCGTTTGTCAGGATGAACGGCCAGGGAAGCTGTGCTTCCAGAAGTTTTTGCTGTTGCAAGTAAACCCGGTGGAACTGTGTTGGTCAAACTAACAGACCATCCATCCAGTCTGCTGTAGAGAAAGGAGACTCAGATGTCTTTTGTCTCTGGCAGTAATTCTTCCATAGAAATACAATGCAGTTGAATGGGTGCTTTCCAAACACAGTCTACACCATTCTCACAAGCCTGGAGAGCTTTTATTTATCTGTGCACAATGTTTGTTTTTTAATTGGACATTATGGAAACTCTGACAGTAACGTAAAAGATGATTAGCAATAAAACAACATATAAACTAGTGGCTTCTAAATTTAATAATAGGCTAAATGTCTACATTCAGACACGGTTAATCAAAACCAGTTTGTAAACTTCATTTTATTCAGGTCAGCCAGTCAACAGTACATGTAATGCATACTATAAAACTGATTTAGGACTTTTGGACACCCAAGCATCTACATAAACCAAGCAAGCATTAACCAGGTCTGTCTACTCATAAATTACAGCACATTGTTTTTAAGTGACCAGGATAAAAAGCAACATGCCGTGAACCATCTACATCATGTTTTTTTCTCCTTTGACCAATTTCCCAGTTACTCTCTCAAATTATCACTCCAGTTTCTTCTTTGTTCATCCCTGTATTATTTCCATATAACTGTCCAAACCCGCCTGCAAGGCAACTAATCAAAAAAAGCTGAATCTCAAGAACATTGACCACTTGATAGTTTGCCCAGCTTATTAAAAATATGAGTTTGACATCCTGCAGCATGTTTCAGCAATTGGTTTGCAAATTACAGAATGGCTAAATACAATTAAATTCATTCCATTGTGCACAATAACTATTTAACATATGCTGTGAATCTTGTACACAGATCAGGACTCTGCACTGTTTTCCTACAGCTGTTAGTCAAGTCTTGTTGCCTCGCACTACAGATCCACGAGTTCTTGTAACATAAACAGACTTGAGCTGGGTCATAGCTTGGTTGCAATTTTAACAAAGCTAAATAAAACCTCAAACCCCCATTCAGATGGTTTTTAGTAGTAGTGATGGCCTTCCATAAGTGAAATTATTCATTTCTCTGTACTCACTGCAAATCAATACTGGGTTGCCTCACCTCTCTTAGACGTGAGCCATTCCTAAGTACTGGACCAGTGCCTTGACTCTTCAGCTCAAATACCAGAACACAGGCAGAGCTGAAATTACTTACTGCTTACTCCAACAGTGGGTTTTGCATAAATTTATATCACTTTTCTTCCCCTTAAAAAGTTCATATTTTATCCACTACCATATATGTGATAATATATGGGCTCACAAGAGCTAACACGACACAGGATCTGTCCCATGGATATTCCATGCCACTCCGCGTGCATCGGATCTGAGAAGCACGTGATCCATGACTCCCAGGGGATATGAAATACATGTGGGTCTGATTCTCCACGTTGTTATTCCAACTCTACACCCTTGCAACTCTAACAAAGTTACACCAGTGCAAAATTGTTGTACTCAAGTGGAGGATTAAACCCATATGTCTCTTTATATGAGCCAAATTTACAGGACAAAGTTTTTCAAATGCATTCAGTAAACATTCAGACTTCTTCAGAGTTCTATACCTGTTTAGTTCTTAAATGGTACTTTTCCTGCTTAAGGAAAAGCTTTATCTTAAGGACAGCAACTGTTACTTGTAAAAAGGCTGTCAGTAAGATTCTGAGTTATTGAAAAAAAAGGCAAAACTATTGGGAAAATTTGCAACTTACAAAACACAAAACAAGATGGCATTTCCTCAAACTCAGTCAGCCATGATTAGAGCCCCTTTTGCATGTTTAGATCCATATCTCTTTGTAGAATCACAACCCATAACCTTTTGAAAACTCTTATGATTTCACTGTGCAATTTTGAAGAGTTTCTCCTGGCCTCTTTCCAGACAGTACACTTCCAAATTAGTTTAGCAATATTTTACTGCAATAAAAAATTAACTAATTCTGTTTGATTTGGATTTGTATACAATTCTGCAAACTTACAAGCTATATGCTTATATACTAAGTCAGATATAGATAGACATTCATTAAATAAATATTGACTGATTGTCATGAAGTGTAATTTAAGAACAGGGATCTGTGCTGGAGCTCTGAGGGTATATTACTAGTTTAATTTAATAGAGAAACCAAAAAATTCAGATTAGCTCTCTAGATAAATCTTCAGAATATTCCACTGTATTCAAAAATTTGAAATTTCCTTCTGGTCGATGAAAAATTATTGAACCAGCCTAAAGAATTTTGAGAGCAGATTTTAATGCTATGCAAAAAATATTGAGGAAATCTAATCATTATGAAGATAATTACAACAAAAACAATAAAAATCATACGATTTTTAAAATAATGATGTATTTTTATTTAAACCAATTATAGCTCAATCCTGAATATATGTTCTGATTTTTTTTTCCTTCAGAAAGTGCCTTTGATCAAGGCAGTTATTTATTTGGTTTGTTAAGTGTTCAAAAATTATTTTATACCTCCCTACTTATACCTGTAATATGATTAGATATAGAAATCAATAAATAAGCCCCATGAACAATTTTATAGTTAGGTATGATAGTATTACATTCCAATATAGTTATTAACATAGTAACCAAGAAACAGTAGTGACTTCAGTTATTGAATACCTTGAGTAATATCTCATATGAATATCATTCATGGCCTAAGTTAGAACCAGAAGGGCATATCTAAATATACTAAAGGTTCTGTGATCTAAATACTTTTTTGTTTTTAAATAATTATGTACAGATACTTCTTTAGGCTACGATATCTCTTACCTAATTCTAATAGCAACAAATATTAGGAGGTTCTTTCAGCCACCTAAATTTAGATGTCATATACTTGGGTGAAGGGGCTGAACACATTGGGGACAGTAAGACACCCACAGAACTGGCAGCTCTGATGTACCACCAACAGTTTTCTAGAGCAGCAGCTGGAGGTCAGTCAGGAAGGAATAATATTCCCACTATAATCTGAATTTCTAGTTTAAGCAGTACAGTCAGTGGCACTGAAACAGCAATTCAACTCACCTGGCACACTTAGGGTAGGATTTGGTTCCTTAAACAAAGGTATCTGCTGCCAATGGGGAGCATAAGAGTCTTTTGGGCATAATATCCATTCATCCCATCCCAACAGACATATGTAAGAGAGAGGAGGTAATCTTTCCTCTTTGTTGAAAATAAACACTATCATAAAGCTGAATTACATGGTCACTTGTTTGGGGTTTCCTTCATTTGCCCACACGTGTGTACTGCCACGTTAGGTTTGTTGTGTCTGAGAGGACCACACAGTGATGGATGTTCTGCAGCAGCAGCTGGGAAGAAAATGAATTGAGATCCTCTGGTGAGACCCTGGCATCAGAAGCCATCTTAGATGCCATTTTAGATATCTGAAACTTCTGACAGGTACTAAACAGAACTACAGGAAAGCCACACCTTCCACCTGAACTGAAAGTCACGTGGGATCTCATGCGTGGTGTCCCATGAATCCCATTTATACAGTCCATCACCACTGTTCCACCCCTACTCTGGAATTTGGCCTACAGATCAAAGTTTCTACCAAAGTAGAAGCTGTTGGTTGGAGCTCAGCTGTATGGGAATTGGCAAAATTGACTAATGAAACCTTTTCACCTCCTCCTTCATCTCCTCTGTGCTCTCTCTGGGATCATTCTTTTTTCTAGCAGAATTTTGTCCCCAGCTTTATGACTGGTCACTTCACATGTACTGCTGCTTTCCTGAACATCAGTCTCATTAGATGACATTCTCCAGTATTGTCCTCTTATGGACAAGATAAGTAATGCTACCAGAAGTGCATTAATTTTGTGTAGTTTCACCTCTAAGTCCCATGAACACTGAATCCAGGATTTGATTTTGTGGTTCTTTTCTCTGCATTTCCAAGGCTTCAACATTTCTTTATAAGGCAATTAAGCACCATTCCAAGCCAAAAAATATTACAGAAATGGATAAAGACAGCAAACCTTTCGGCTTAGCCCAGAGAGGAAAAGAGAAGGAAATACTATGAGCATTTTTTCTACATCTGAATATGTATCTAACATCTGAATCAAAATAATTTCTACTTAAAGAAGAATTACATTACAGATACTTTTAGCAATGCTGCATACAGCATCACAAAATGCAAAAACTTTCACGATGCTTTGGAAAACCAACAGGAATTTAAATGAGATATAAACCAGGCATCTTCTAATCCTTCTTCAAGTTTTGTTCCTTCTTTTCTTCTTGTTCACAATATGACTCAAAAGGGCAGATCCTACCTGATATAAAACAGTCCATCCAGCTTTATCAAAGTCATAGTTACGGTCACACTGAAGGAAAATCTGGCACGATGCATCTAAAGCCCAGATTTAACATTAACTGTGACTAATTGTGAATGTTGTAGATGTTTCTTCCTACGCAGAGTTATGTCTTTACCTGAACATCTTTCTGCTTTTTATTATTAGGCCTAAATAGGACATCAAAGGTTTGGTTTTTTTTTTAATCTTCATGGAAAAATGTCTCTCATTTCCATAAAACTTCTCCTTAATTTGCTTCTGAGGACTTCAAAACATCTTATTGTCCATAGCAGAAGAAACATCTGTTGAAGTCATACATAGTTTATTGGCTGGAATCAGTGATAAAAGACAGCATAGAGACTCACCAAAACATTTCATTGCTATCAACGTAAAACAAAATATTACAAAAAAAAAGCCTTTTTTTTTTTTCTTTTTTCATTTTAATAAGAGAAACATGGGGAAATTTTGCAAGCCAAATAGACAAGAAAACTGTGATTTTAATTCATTAAGCTTCACATGACCAGATTTTGTATCCTAGCCAGCTGAGGCCTAACCACACTAAAAAACTGTTTTGTAATTAGCTAAGAGAGAGAAACAATTTATGAACAATGGTATTTCTCTCCACAGGATTTCCTGTTTAGAGGAATTGCTTTCTACACTAGAATTGATTTTGCTCTTTCTACCTACTGATCCATTTTACCACTTGCCTAGTGCAGCCTGATATTAATTACTACTGGTTTTTTTGGCATAAAACACCAACAAGGCCCCAACATCACATTTCAGATCTAAGCCAGCCTCCTAGAAGTGAGGTGGGAAGTATATGCAATGAAATTAGAGCTGCCATATTTTTCCTTTTTTTATTAATCTTCCCCAATTCATCAACTCTCTACCTTAGAATATTAGACAGAAGACCACCTGGCAGGTTTACAAAAACCTGTCTTATTGGCATGAAAACACAAAGGCAAATAATTTGAATAATGCTTCTGGTGATGAGGAGGAAGAATTGCAAGGTGGTACATTAGAAACCTTGTTTCATAAAATACACTCTTTGTGTAGGTGCAAGGAAGGAAGGAATGGCACCATCAGAAGGAACTGATACTTAGCAATTGTGGTCCCCGGCAGATACTTTGGCAATTGGATACAATTGTCTATTCAATTTCCCCCGACTTACAGGTGTTCAAGCAGGGTCTAGTGCTTCTGCTCAATTACTCTTTTATATTTTGCTATTCCGTTTCCTTTTCAATGGTACCCTACCTACTTTTTCCTTTATGATTTGGGTTGGTTTTTTTCTCCCTTACACCCCAGAAAATTAAATTTTTCCCATTTTGTCAGTAACTAGCTTCATCTTTTCCTTTTGCAGATTTTCTCTTCTTTCCACCATGTTCCTTACCCTTACGCATAATTCTGTGTGAATCATCTTTTCATCCTCCTGATTCCTACTTTTCTTCTTTTTTATTATTGCCATCTATACCATTTTCTTTTACTTCATGTCCAGTTTTATCCATTTTCTCTTATTTTCCTTTTCCTTTCTTGTCTTTTGTTTTCCCAGGTTCTCCATTGTACCTCGGTTTCTGTTGTACACACACATTGGCATTAGAGAGCATGAAAAAAAGGCAACAAAGGAAACAAAGTCAGATGAGGAAAGCACCAGAGGTCTGGTTATCTTTTACACATTTATTTTCTGCATTTCATTTTTGCCTTTTCTGCATTTGCCTCAAGCTTGATGATCATTTTATTCCTCAATGTCCTTCACACTTTTCCAACAGCATCAGTTGTTTTTGCTTCAGATAAGCATTGTTTATTGTCCTAAGTTGACATTTATTCAACAAAATGCGTCTTTCTTCTGCATATACAATTGTGAAAAAGGCGTAACTCTTAACTATGGATGAAGAGATAGGTTTTGCCTTTTTGAGCCAGATTTCTTAGTTCCAAGGTCCAGAGGTTTATGACTTGTTTTTTGTAGTTCCAGATCTGCGGTCAGGATGCCCTAGCACTCAGCTGGAAGCATCTATGGCTTCTTTAAATATTTTTTGTATTTTGTTATTTCACAAAACTCTGTAACATTTATGTCAAACATCAGTATTTCAAAAAACCCCATAGTATCAATAAGGATCTTCTTCATAACTGTTTTTTTCAAAGCTTGTAGGCCTTCGGTCTCCTTTAAGGAAGCCGCAGACTATTAGAAGGACAATAAAAATATTAGGATAAATTAATGATTTACAGCAGAATCTTTACAAAACATATTTTAACAAGGTAAAAAACAATATGTTATAGATACCTACAAAGTTAAAAGCAGAATGTGTAGTG